>NC_065444.1:150190922-151390922 GCF_917563875.1 Diabrotica virgifera virgifera
GATAATAGAAAATAACAAAGTTATGTCTGTAATTTGGAATAAATTCAATAATTAAAATACTAATTGTTTTTTTGAAAAATGCTCAGACCCGTCGATTAGTATTTCAAATTGTCATTTTTGACATACAATAATAATGTATACAGGGTGTCGCAATTTAGAGATATGACGTCATCGTTGATTTTATTAAATAGCAACACTGTCATTTTGATAGCTATCTTGATAGGGTGTGTAAAGTTATACACAACTGCAAAATTTCAAATTTTTATTTCCTACCATTTACAAGATAGTAAAAAAATAACAAAGTTATGAAAAACAAATAATCAAATAATAATTGAATTTAATTATTTCAATTAAGCAAATGCTTATAACGTAGCCCATTGACAAGTTGACAATAATTGAGGGCAACATTATGAGTATTTGCTTAATTGAAATAATTAAATTCAATTACTATTTGATTACTTATTTTTCATAACTTTGTTATTTTTTATTATCTTGTAAATGGTAGGGAATAAAAATTGAAATTTTGCAGTTGTGTATAACTTTACACACCCTATCAAAATAGCTATCAAAATGACAGTGTTGCCATTTAAGAAAATAAATCAACGATGACGTCATATCTCTAAATTGGGACACCCTGTATACATTATTATTGTATGTCAAAAATGACAATTTGAAATACTAATCGATGGGTCTGAGCATTTTTCAAAAAAAGGATTAATATTTAATTAATTGAATTTATTCCAAATTACATACATAACTTTGTTATTTTCTATTATCTTGTAAATGGTAGAGAATAAAAATTTGATATTTTGCAGTTGTGTATAACTTTACACACCCTATCAAAATAGCTATCAAAATGACAGTGTTGCTATTTAAGAAAATCAACGATGACATCATATCTCTAAATTGGGACACCCTGTACACATTATTATTGTATGTCAAAAAGGACAATTTGAAGTACTAATCGATGGGTCTGAGCATTTTTCAAAAAAACATTGAGTATTTGAGATATTGAATTTATTCCAAATTACAGACTCTCTCTGTATAGGATTTATAGAGGCATTTCCATACTTAATACAGCGTACAAAATCCTATTGACCATCCTATTAAGTAGGTATCTAGGCTTCAGTAGAAAATTTCATAGGTGCATACCAAGCCGGATTAAAAAAAATAGACCGACCATAGATCAGATTTTTACTCTAAGACAGCTGCTTCAAATAAGATGGGAATTCAACAGAATTATTCATAATCTCTTCATAGATTTCCGGCAAGCGTCCGAGAGCATTTAAAGGAGACCAGATTCTGATGTGAAATGCAATGTCGGAAATTTCAGTTCCAAAAAACTTATCCAACTCTTGAAGATATGTGTAAACCTGCAAAGAAAGATTTTCATGTAGCTGTACAATTCATCACAAAAAATTTTTATTGAAAAATTTCTTTATAAAAGGTATATTTATTAAAAAATTCTCAAAGGGCCACATTTATTACAGAACGGTTTGGATCTAAATAGATCATCATCAGTGCTGGTAAAAGCAAATCACATGCTGAGTCACCAAAAATACATGAGTATAAACCCTTTAAATGTTAACAAAATATTACAATGTCATTATTATTAAGAAATCCAAGTGATGGATAAAAATCCGTAAGAATATGACCTTTGGCATCCTATGACTCCCCACAATCTAAAGACATACTGTCAAATAGGCAACCCACGTGCCTTGTTGCATATTGTAACATATTTTGTTAACGTTTAAAGGGTTTTTACCCATGTATTTTTGATGGCTCACCATGTGATTTGCCTGTAACAGCAATGATGATGCTCTCTTTAGATCCAAAACGTTCTGTGATATATGTGGCCTTTAAGGGTTTTTTAATAAATATACCTTTTATAAAGGATTTTTTAAATGAAATATATGTGTAATGGCTAATATTTAAAGTATTGATGCGCTTTCACCCCTCCTTTTTAATATAATTCTTATGGATCAAATGGACGTAAATGGACCAAAATTACTACTAACATACGCGGATAACATTGACATTGGAAACACAGTCACCAACATGAAAGCGGCTTTCAATAGATTAGAGGTCTTCTTCTTTTGGTGCCTATTCGTTTTGAATATTGGCGATCATTCTGGCTATAATTATTTTAATAACTGATGCTTTAAATATTAGTTTTTGCTATGGAGAACCATTCCCTCAGGTTCTTTAAACATGATATTCTTTTTCTCCCAATTCCTCGCTTTCCGAGTACTTTTCCTCAGTTGTTCTGAAGCTATTTCCTTGTGGCATTTTTATGAATAAACTATTTAGATGGGACATTATTTCTTCAATTTAATTGTGGCTTATTTTCCTCAGTAATCTGTATTTAGTGCCGTCTCTCATTATGTGTCCGTGAAACTAATGTCTAATTTTCTCCTTTTAATGGTATACATCACCTCTCTTTCTTTTCTCATTCTTCGTAATACGGTCTCGTTGGTTATCTTGTCCGTCCATGATATCCTTAGGATTCGCCTGGTCTAAGAGTCAATGAAGGGAAAGCGAAATACATGTGCATTAATAGACAAAGGAGACGAAATAGAATAGGACAAAATATTACAATAGACTCATATGACTTTGAAAAAGTAGATAGTTTTAAATATCTCGGAGCTACAATCACCGCAGAAAACGATATCATGGAAGAGATATAAGGGAGAATGCAGGTAGCAAATAGATGTGTGTATAGCCTCCACAACACTATTAAATCTAAAAGTCAAACACGAACATAAAAAATCAGGGTATATAAGACAGTGGTTAAACTGATACTCATCTATGGAAAGAAAATTCTGGTGTTTTGGGAGAAAGAACCTCAAAAGAATCTTTGGGCCTTATCGCGAACCGAATACTAATTAATACCGAATGAGAACAAATGTATAGGTCAAACAGATGTATAGGGCTAGCGACGTAGTCCAAGAGATTAAATCCCAACGTCATAGCTGGACCTGGACATATCATATCCATAGACTCCCTAATACCCGACTTTCTAAGCTAATCTGAGAGGAAGCCCCGAAATAATATATGGTCAGATAATAGGGGTAGTTACTGACCCAACTACCATGCTGCCCTGCTAAGCTGAAAGGTCCTAACTGACAAAATCAGAGTTTTGTCCTAACGGTACCGAGTGGTAGTGAGAAACATTCTTTATCCTTCTTTCAACGCTGAGCTGTCCTATGTAGCATTAAATAGTGTTCTGAAGTGATGCTTGTTGTCCTAAGTTCAAACTAAAACCTGATTACTAAGCATTACGTCCTATCTGATCTTTACAAACCTGAATTGTCCTATTGTAACAGATAGGACAGTCAGTATTGCAATATGTTATGCAACCCAAAATCTAGCACGTCCTAAGTGACAGACAGGACAAATTCAGCATTGCACCTTAAAACAATATAACCTAAAAATCGAAAGTGCTTGTTTGCGATAATATCAGTTTTTAGTGTAGAGAATTTGATTTAAACCTCGAAGTAAGTATACTAATAATCATTATTATTTATTGTGCTAGATAAAAGTACCTTTATGACTGTTTTAAGTGCATCAAATATTTATTTACGTTACATTTATTTATAAATGTTTTTTTTTTATTTAAACAATATAAATACACCTAATCTACAAGATTAATCAGTATTTTTTCTTTAACCTAATTTCCCTAAAAAATGTTTGTAAACTAGATGTCACCTGGTCCATCCTAGCTTTTTTTTTACATGAAATGTCCACTTCTTTGTTGTGGCTACACAGCACAGCACTGACTCTGCTTTTCACTAATTGCTCACGTATTTGTTGTGGCTACAATACAATGCACAACACTAACTAAGCCCGGCACAACTTCACACATTACACGAGGTCGAACGGTTTAGTCCTCTTGAGCCTTCGCATCTGGGGTTCGTTGACAAGAAGCTGAAGTGCTTCATGGTTGGGATGCTTATGGAGCCTGTCTTCATGTCTCCTGGCGACTTTATTAATTTCATTTGGAATAGATTCGATTTTAAGATCTCTACGCAAATCGTCGTTCCGAACATACCAAGGAGCACATACAATATTCCTTAATATTCGGTTCTGGAGCGTTTCTAAATTTCGGTAATTACTTTTTTTGGTACAGCCCCATAATTGTAGGCCATAGGTCCACACCGGTTTCAATATCTGTTTGTAAATTAGTACTTTGTTCTGGATGGAAAGTTGAGAGTACCTACCTATTAGCCAATACATATTTTTGTACTTTATCTTCATCTGTTCAGTTTTTTTTTTAACGTGCTCCTTCCATTTTAGTTTGACGTCGAGATTTAAACCCAGGTATTTCGTTGTTTTTTTTATTAGGAACAACGTTGTTGTTTAGGATAATTGGAAGATTATTGATTTTCTTGTTAGTGAAGTTAATATGAACTGACTTCTGTTCATTAAACTTTATACGCCATTTTTTGGACCAGCCTTCTATGCCATTAATTGCATTTTGTAAGTTAATCGTAGATTCCTCTATAGTTGCTCCTATTGTCATGACTGCTGTATCATCAGCAAATGTGGCCAGTTGGATGTTTTCCCTCCCCGGAATGTCAGATGTGTACAAAAGGTATAGTATTGGTCCAAGAACGCTACCTTGTGGAACCCCTGCATTTATTTGCTTTAACTCAGAGTACTCGTTTTCCATTTTAACTCTAAATGTTCGCTGGTGTAGGTATGACTTCAATATGTCAACGAGTTGCATAGGAAATATTTTCTTTAGCTTGATTAACAGACCGTCGTGCCATACTTTGTCAAATGCTTTTGCGATATCCAGGAATACTGCCGAACAAATTTTGTCCCCTTCCAGTGCTTTTTCTATTTCAGTTACTATTCGATGGATCTGGTCAATTGTGGAGTGTTTATCACGAAATCCAAATTGATGAGTTGGAATAATATTTTTCTGTTCAATTATATGGTTCATTCTTCGTAGTAGTAATTTTTCAAACACCTTTGAGATTATGGATAGTAAGGAGATTGGCCTGTATGATGTTAATTCATGGTTATCTTGTCCTACTTTTGGTATCATTATAACCTCTGCAGTTTTCCAAAGGATGGGAACATATCTAAGCCTAAAGGATGCATTTATTATTGTAGTAAGCTTTACTATGGCTTTTTTAGGTAATTTTTTTAGTATCTCACCATTGATCAGCTCAAACCCAGGCGCTTTTTTTGTATTGATGTTTTTGATTAATTTTTGAACTTCTTTTGTAGTAGTCAGTTGTATGTTAACATAATCAAAAGCTACTGGTTCATCGTCTACATGAGTTTCCCCAGGGTTTGGCTGAAATATGTTTTCTAAATAATCAGCGAACGCATCCACTTTCTCTTTGGGTTTTCTTGCCCATGTTCTGTTTTCTTTTCGTAGAGGAGGTACATGCTGAACTGGCTCATTTATCTTTTTGGCTGCCTTCCAAAGGGAGTAATCGGTGCATTCATCATCAGTTAGTTCTCTCAGGTACTTATTGATTGATTCGTTTTTAATTTTCGAGATTTCCCTTTGCAGCTGTTGTGTGAGCCTATTAAGCTTATTTTTATTTTCTGTAATTCGAGTTCTTTGCCATATCTTCCGAGCCTTTCTTTTTTCCTGTATCAAGTCTCTAATTTCTTTGGGGTAATTGTTTCCTACTGTTTTTCTTTGGATTATAGGTGTGTTGTTCCACGCTACCTGCTGGATGTTTATCATAAATAGCTCGGTTTCTTGTTCCAATTGTTCTGTCGTTTGAATAAATTCATTGAACTCAATTTTCTCATTAATTTCTGATTGGAAGTTTACCCAGTTCGTAAACTTATTGGTCAACGCGGGTTTCATTTCAGTGGTAACAATTTGCTCACTAATTGTCAGTAGAATTGGAGAGTGGTCAGATATAAGCTCCTCTACATCCTCTACTTTTATAAAATTTGTTGCTACATCTCTGGATATGAAAAAATCTAGGAGGTCTGGGATTCTGTTTGCATCACTTGGCCAGTAAGTGGGTTTCCCAGTAGAGTGCCATCTACAATTGTGTCCGGTCACAACATGCTGCAATTCTTTACCTTTAGGTGTTGAGAGTCTGGAGCCCCAACAGGTATTTTTTGCATTAAAGTCTGCGCCAATTATGTATTTTTAACACAAGGTTGACAAGAAGTTAGCATAGTCTTCTCTTTTGAGGTTATGTCTAGGAGGGAAATATGCAGCTGCAATGTTAAGTGTGTATTTCTTAGTTTTAACACTGATAGAGGCACATTGTATTTCTTCGGTTTCAATTTTTTCACGTTCCCAGTGGAGAATACTATTTTTAACAGCGACAGCAGCTCCGCCTCTGGCTGAATGTTGTGGATGTATGGCATGATAGATTTGATAACCTTGCAGCTTAATAAATGATTGTCTAGTTAGATGTGTTTCTGCAATTAGGCATATGTCTATTTTTTGTGCTTGAAGGGTTACTAATAACTCTTGCTGGTGTTGTAAGAGTCCATTTGTATTCCATTGGAGTATCCTAAGGTCCGGGGGCATTATAGTCTTATTATGATCGGCTTCTGATATTTTCAAGTCTGTCCAGCCTTTCAAGTACTTTTTTGTTAAATTCTTCTTGTCTGGGGAAAATGGGAAAATGGAGCATTAAGAGTTGCTAATTTCAAGACGTATTATAGACTCGAAAGTTCAAATCCATCAGAAGTCTCGATGAAACTTTTAAGGCCTTTGAAATTCAAAACTATTAGAAGTCTTGATGGCTACAAACAAACTTTCAGCAAAGTTAGGCTCGCTAGTGCTTGACTCTAAAATCATAGGTAACCATGCACTAGACCTGTATAAGATCGTATAAAACCGTATAGGTGGATTAGGGTTCCATTGAACTGACTGAATAAAGGATGTACAATAAGCCAACTGGCTAAATCGCGACCGGCTTATAATATGTAGGTATACAGGGTGTCCAGAAACTCTACCGACAAACGAACACAGGAGATTTAACAATTTAACTATTTAACCCAATTCGCCTAGTCCGAAAATGCTTCCTAAGGGAGCTAGAGCTCTTTAAAGATGGCGTCATGTAATTAGTTTTTCTTAAATACCTCCAGAATGCTTCTATTTAGAAAAACAAAAATTGGTATTCACATTTACTTTTCAGAGGTAGATCGATTCCATCAATTTCGAATTTCTAGTACCGGTCATAGGCGTCCGTTTTGGGTAGGGCAACGGTTATTTTATCGCATAACTTTTTTGTCTTTAACTTTTAGGCATTTTTGATACTGGATTATTAAATTGTGAGGTATTCTAGTAATAAAAGGTACTCTTGCTTTAAGTCAATAGGACACACCGTTTTCTAGAAAAATCGATTTGAAAGTTTTTCGTTTTTGGAATTTGAAAAAAAAATTGAAAAAACTTGTCAAAAAAAAAACGATATATTTTACCAACATAAAGTAAGAGTAACTTTTAGTACTCGAATACCTCATAATTTAATAATCTAGTGTCAAAAATGCTCAAAAATTAAAGACAAAAAAGTTATGCTATAAAATAATTGTTGACCTACCCAAAACGGACGCCTATGACCAGTACTAGAAATTTGCAATTAATGAAATCGATTTATCTGTGGAATATAAATAAATGTACCAGTTTTCGTCTTTCTAAACAGCTTTTTTTAAATTTTTTTTTTTTTTTTATTTAAAAAGCGAAAAGTTTTCAAATTAATTTTTCTAGAAAACGGTGTGTCCTACCTACTTAAAGCAAGAGTATTTTTTTGTACTAGAATACCTCACAATTTAATAATCCAGTATCAAAAATGCATAAAAGTTAAAGATAAAAAAGTTATGCGATAAAATAACCGTTGCCCTACAAATAACGGACGCCTATGATCGGTACTAGAAATTCGCAATAAATGGATTAGATTTATATCTGGAAGATAAATAAGCGTACCAATTTTTGTTTTTCTAAATAGAAGCGTTCTGGAGGTATTTAAGAAAAACTAATTACAAGACGCCATCTTCAAAGAGCTCTAGCTCCCTTAGGAAGCATTTTCGGACTAAGTGAATTGGGTTAAATTGTTTTAAAATTATCTGAAGAATCTCCTGTCTTCGTTTGTCGGTAGAGTTTCTGGACACCCTGTATAGACGGTTTTCATGGAAAAAAACTTATGTTTTTAAAATGATAGTTTGCAAAATGAAAAATGAAATTATTTCACAACAGTTGAAATGTTTGTAAATGATTCAGTTGAAATTTACGATTACGATTTATACTGAATCAGCAACTGCTCTAGACTATCGTTTGTATGCTATTGTTTATAAACATTTTTATTTAGTATCCGTATTGTTTCATTTTATTTGTAATATACCTTTCGTTTTTCAAAGATTTTTATCTACCACTCAATTATAGAACAGAAAGGGGGAAGTTATCGAAGTGCACCTGTCTTTGTCTTTTTTACCTTTGCCAACTGTTTTAATAATGATAACACCCATAGCGTCTAAATTGCATATAGTTGTTTCCTAGCACGCGATTATAATAGTAAAGGTGTCATTTTATGAAAAGAGATTGTTTTACGAGTTTTAGTGTTACTATGCATTTTGCCTTGAGGTAAAAAAACATGATTATTATGTACAAAGTTATTGTGCCTTATACAGTGTGTCAATTTGAAAAGGAACCACCCTCTATAATTTGGTTTCTATACAAAATGTAAAAATATGCAAAAACACGTCGAATTTATTTATGAGCGGGACATTTTGTAGACCAGTTTTTAACTACATTACGATAGCGCTCTAGCCGGGTAGGACACAACCTCCAAAATCTTTAATGGAAAGGGGGATTGAGTGGTACCTCATTTTAAAAGTGGTTCATCCACCTTTTTAAAAATACCACATATTATATTTCTGTGCTCCGTGTGTAAAGAGAGTTAAGTCCAAAGACACTGTTTTAAGATAAACGCGTTTAAAGTTTGCTATAATATGTTCGAGTTATACTTTTAGAGTTTTTACAAGAATGTATCCCTCAAAATTCTTTTAAACACTGTTAATCAATTAAATATTTATTTCTCTCAATAACATATTCAATAAATAATATAAACAAACCATATAAGTATTATAAAAAAAATAATAAACTCTTTCTTACATGGACTTAACACAATTTGCACAAATGTAATGAACTTAACACGCTTAACGCATACCACAAACTATTACAAAAAGCATAAAAATAAAATTTATTAATAATAATGTGGATTCTTAAGACCAAAGTAGCAGGTTTTAATAAATAATAATACAAGAACATTTAGCGAGACCAAAACTTGTGCTTATTCATTATAAACCCAGTAAGTAAGAATACAAAGTAGATAAGTGAGTAGATAAGTAAATCAATATTTTTTTTAAGTTTTATTATTTAGTGTTTACATTTTTTCCCTTCTTCTTGACAGTTTGTTTCGTTGATTTATTTTCTTGGCAACTGTCATTTTTTTTCGTGGTTTTCACATTTACTTTCTTTTTTTGTCAACTAGTTGCAAGATCTCTTCATTTTTTTTTAACAGGAATATCATCAGTGTAAGTATCCTCTGCTTCATTTGAGGTTATTAAGTCTTACATAATCTTTATAGAATTGGTGAAATACTGGTGAAAAGTATGAAAGCAGGTTGAGGAGGTCATTTTTTTTCTTCTTAGGTATAGGATTTTATCCTGGTTAACGTAAAGCAGGGTCAATTTTGCTAGTAGTTTATTTGCCTCTTCTTTTGAAACTAATGCATTGGAACGGTTGATTAAGGTCTAAGTAATTCTGATAGTAAATTATTTCAGGCTCGTTTTTGACAAAATTCAGCCACTGTATATCTCTCCAGCTAAAATTGTTTCCAACAACATCAATGTCGGTTTTTAGCAGCTTTGCAAAGTCAAAGAAGCTATCTCGATTCGTCTCCTTTATCACGAAAGGGCGTTTCTTACCAGTGCTTTGTATAACTTCGGCCCAATCATGAGGATGGTGGAAGATCCAGTACTAAAAAATTTATTATTAATCTCTTCCAAGTTAGAAGAATTTTGCAGGGCTACCATACACATAACTGCTACATGAGTATTCGTGTTTTGACCACCACATGTATGTGAGTACATGGTCAAACTTTTCGCAACAGGCTTTAAAGCTTTAGAAATAAATTTGTGTACACATGAGCTAAACTCCATTAGCACCTCTGCCAGCTACACCTTCATGCCAAAGGTAACAATAAGTTGTGCCATCACTTCAGTCGTAGACTGTTAGATTAAAAGTCCAAAGTTGGCGTTTGTAGAAGGCTACAGAACTATGCACGAGTGGAGTGGAAAGGCATTGCTGCATGTCAAATGTCACAGTTTTGGTTGAACATTAACTTTTGTATTGTCTTTGTCTTTTTAGACTCATACGCACACTCCGCGTTATCATGGTTGTCATTTTTTTGTTTTAAAAACTCCTAGTATTCATTCTCAGAACATATATTTTAAATTGCATGTCTATCCTATCACATTTTGAACATGTACCTACGTACTTTAGGCTTTTTAATTTTTAAATTTAAGTTGTGAAACTCCTCAAAAAACTTAGTATAGCTTACCGGTTTTGAATTGGTTTCAGATAGGGTACGCTTGTATTCCTCATATTATAGTGTCACTATCGTCAAATGTGGAGAAACAATTTTTTTCCTACAATCTCTTCTTGAGTACGGGCTTTCATAAGCTGGGATTCTAATTAAAAATTTATTACTTTATTCCTGTCTCCTTCAGTTATAAAGGTTTTTCTAAAATTTCCTTTTTCATCCAGTTGAATGATGCCCAAAGAAGATGATCTTTTCTTTTCAATAATAGCTTATAGTAGGTATCTCCGACTTTCTCCAAATACTTTTAGTAAAATAGACAAATCAGCTTTAAAGGCAAGCGGCGTACAGAGGGTCAACGTAATAACTAAAGACCGGATTATATGTTTTTTGCATATCGATAACCATCAAAAATACAATCAAACGCTTCAGGATGTGGACGAATTATGATAATTAAAGGCGTTTGACACTAACTTAATTTTACATATTTAGAATATTTTCGTTTTTTTTAACATATTTGGATGGTTTGAACATACTTTCGAAAGTTTGACATATTTTGGCATATTTTTAACAAATTTTAGCGAAATTTTTGTTTATCTAACAAGAATCGTCGCAGACCTAGGGAAAACCCCACCATGTAACAATGGTTAGGTTTAGAAATGATTCTTTCATGAACTTTTTCCTTCCCGACATTGTTCCAACTAACAAAATCTTGCTTGTGGTTTCCGATGCTGCGTCATACATGGTCAAAGCTGGCCAACAACAAAGAGTTTTATATCCCAATTTAATTCATGTGACATGTTTGGCGAATGGTTTAAACAGAATGGCGGAAGAAATTCGAAATTAATTTCCTACAGTTAATAGTTTAATTAGCAACGTGAAGAAAATATTTTTAAAATCGCCTTAAGGATTCAACTATATAAAGAAAAATTACCAAATACTCCTTTGCCACCGGAGCCTATAATCACAAGATGGGGAACATGGTTAAAAGCTGTCTGTTTTTATGCGGAACATTTTCTTCCTATAAAAGAACTTATTTTAAGTTTTGAAGAAACAAAAATATTGGTGCGATTTCAAAATGCAAATCAATTTTAGATAACAGGTCACTGCACAATAAGCTTTGTTTTATTAAATCGAATTATGAATTTGTTTATAAAACCATCCTCAATCTTAAAACTGAATCGCTTCCACTACAAGTCTATTAATTTAATTCAGAAATTTAAGGAAAACGTTGAGAAAGTTTCTGGAAAAATTGGACAATCAATAAATAAAAAGTGTATTGAAACTTTACAGAAAAATACTGTTTTAAAATTATTACAGGAAGCAAACCAAATTCTTTGTGGCGATTTTGATGTTAATACCAATTTAAATGCGGAGATTGTTAATGTTTTAAAATTTGCACCAATCACATCATTTGATGTTGAACGAATCTTTTAACATACAAATTACTACTAACGGATACGCGACCTAATTTTAGTATTAAAAATATTGAAAAACATTTGATTGTGAATTGTTTTTACAAGAAGGAATAAAATGTAGAAACGTAAGTAATAGTAATAGGTACTAGATAGGTATACATTGGTATATTTAGGTTAATCTGGTCAATGTATTTATGTAGGTACTCACCGTTATTTAATAAAACTTTGGAACATATTTGGAACATATTTTAAACTTTTAGGGAATATTTTCAACATATTTTACTCATATTTCAGACATGTATATGTACATATTTCAGTAAAAACAGGAACATATAATCCGGTCTTTAGTAATAACTTATTAGTGTACAGTGTGTTAAGTCTCAAAATTGTGGGACTTAACACACTGAGTCTTCTTATTTCTTCAAGACTTAACATAACTAAGTTCAAGACTGTGTTTTACACAGTTAGGATTGATCGTTTTTCATTTGTGTAAAATGAATATCTCAGTTTAAGAATTGAATTGAACTTGATAAATTATATGCACATGTAGATATAAAATTCTAACATACAGAGAGTGCATTGGCTAATTTCGACCATTTTTGGACTTAACTCACTTTACGCACAGAGCACAGATTTATTTTCAGTACTTTTGAAAAAATCAAGTGAAACCGTACAGATATTACATAAGTATCGAGTTCAGAACTCCAAAATTTTTTTGAAGTATTGAATTCCAAATAAATTTTTTTTGAGTATTGGAATATTTTGAGTTTTGTTTTGGAGTATTTTTGGAAAAATTAAGTGAAACCATAAAGATATTAAGTATCGATGTCAGAACTCCAAACATAGAGGGTACCACCCTCTATAATTTGGCGCGTACAGAGAGTCTAAAAATATGCAAAAACACGTCAAATTTAATTGTGACGGGACATTTTGTAGACTAGCTTTCAACTAAATGACATCAATTCTCTAGCGCGTTCGGACACAACCCCCAAAATCTTTAATGGAAAGAGAGGTTGAGTGATACCTCATTTTAAATGTCGTTCAACTGCCTTTTTAAAAATAACACATACATTTTATTTATTTTCAGTACTTTTGGAAAATCAAGTGAAACCCTACGGATATCAAGATCCGAACTCCAAAATTTGGTTATTTCTTTGATAATATATTGTTTTATTTTAAAAGCCACACAGAACGGTAAAAGCGTCGATAGAAATAGACCTTAAGAAAAAGAGATACCGCATGCTCAAAAAGAAGTCCCCAACTACCTGGAAAGAGCCTAATAATATAAATGCATTTGAAGAACATATTAACAGCATTCTCGAAAGCAATAGGAATACAGACCTAAATGTTAACACCCTTAATGGTATTATAATAGAAGCTATAGAAGAGAGCCAGAAGATACAATGGCAACAGACATCACATAACAAAAGAATATGTCACCAGACACGAGCAGTAATGGAAGAGAAGAAAATGAAAAGTAATAGAAATAAAAATATCACAAGGAAAAAATTCCTGTAACTGGTTGTATACCATAAATCACAAAAAATAAAATCTTATCTTGTAAAAGGTATATTTAAAATCCCTAAAAGGGCAATGTTACAAAAGAATGTTTTGAGAATCAATATTCCATCGTCAGTGTTATTACCTAAAATAAGTATAACTCCTTAAGTAAAGCAAACGTGAGGTTAAATTTTGAATAACGTAAAAAAGTTAATAGATAGTTATACTCACAGGTCACATTACATGTTTTAAGCCACCAAAATATACGGATAAAAACCCTTAAGTTGTTTTAAAATTGTGAAATTATCACATTAAAACCTTATCTTGTAAAAGGTATATTTAAAATCCCTAAAAGAGCAATGTTACAAAAGAATGTTTTGTGAATCAATATTCCATCGTCAGTGTTATTACCTAAAATAAGTATAAGTAAAGCAAACGTGAGGTTAAATTTTGACTAACGTAAAAAAGTTAGTAGATAGTTATACTAACAGGTCACATTACATGTTATAAGCCACCAAGATATACGGGTAAAAACCCTTAAGTTATTTAAAAATTGTAAAATTTACATTATACATATTATAAAATTTTACGGGGTGTTAAAAATTGTCTGCAGACAGCCCAAATGTCAGGCCATGGAGTTGGGGTGTTTACATTGTAAAATGGCATGCACCCTACCCTCCGTGCTATGGCATGCTGGACGAGCCATACAGCCTGTAGTCCAACACCCCGAAGTATGAGCGGGAACAAAAAGTGTATTAATACTCATACGCTTATGAAACGCACCTGGCGGATCATAAGGGCCTTCACATTTTACTCTTTTTCAACTAGTCTTGAGTGAAATGTCTTTAATCTTTCCTATCGGCCTCTCTTGGCTACCTCTTCTTCTTCCGACCCCGAATGGCTATTAGGTTTCCGAGGGCAGACGGGTCACTATATTTCTTTCTACAACCTACCTGCTCTTCACCGAATGATTGCCGGTATAAGCAATCCCCCACTTACTGACCAACGGCTTCGGGCGGATGAGTTGGTAAGTGGCAGGGCACTCTTTTGTCCTGAGACTGAGAAATCGGTCTCGAAGGCGGATGAACCCTACAGAATGGTCAACGGTATAAGAATGCAGAAGGCAACGGGAAACCACTGCATTAAAGACTCATGGAGTATCCCTAGAAATCGTCATGGCTTACAGAAATGACAATCAACGACCTACTAATCATGGTTCTCGGATGCCAAGATTCGGCAGGGGAAGAAACAACAGCAGCGACAGGGCTTCCCAGGCCGTTAGTCAGCGAAATCCCTGTTCCCTAAATATATACAAATACACCTACAAAATCGCTACATGGAATGTAAGAAGTATGTATGAACATGGAAAACTGAGGAATATACAGCAAGAGATGATGCGACTAGATATCGATATATTAGGAATAAGCGATACAAGATGGGTCAGTTCTGGCGAACTCAATACAGACAATGGGCGAATCTATTACTCTGGAAGCAGCGACACCCAACACAGATATGGAGTTGCTATGATCCTCAGTGAAAAAGTAACGAGATCAGTAACAGGCTTTGTTCCGGTGTCCGAAAGAATTATAATGTTGCAATTATTGACAGCTCATGGAAAAATGAACCTAATTCAGATTTATGCGCCAACTGCTGACAAAAATGAAGAAGAAATAGAGAACTTTTATAGCGAACTTCAAAAAACATTACAGCTCACAGCATCTAGAGACATAACAGTGATCATGGGTGATTTCAATGCAAAAATTGGCGAAGGAAAATGCTACCCTAATGTAGGGCCATATGGACTTGGCGAACGAAATGACAGAGGGGATCGCCTAATAGAATTTTGCCAGGAACATAATGTTGTAGTCGCAAATACATTCTTTAAATTACCTAAGCGACGCCTTTATACATGGAAATCGCCAGCTGACAAAGACAACAAAATCGTCAGAAATCAAATTGACTACATCCTAATAAAGCACAGATATCGAAACTCAATTCAGGCAGTAAAGGCTTATCCAGGAGCGGACGTATCTTCTGATCACAGTCTTCTTATTGCTAGGTTTCAACTTCAACTAAAAAAGACGCAAAAAAGCCGCAACAACAATAAACTTAACATACAGAAACTTAAGTCAGAAGAAACAAAAGAAAATTTGAAACATGAAATCAACACAAATCTAGATAGAAACCCAAGAAATAATTGCAACGTAGAACAACAGTGGCAATTCTTCAAAACCTCTATATTAGATCCAAGTAAGAAAGTACTTACAACAACCAAATGTAAGAAAGAAGAATGGATGACGGAGGAAATTCTAGAGTTGATGAATGAAAGAAGAAAAAACAAAACAATTAATAAGACTCGCTATAAACAGCTTCAAAACCAAATAAGAAGAAAAATTAGGGAGGCTAAAGAAACCTACTTCTCTGAAAAATGTAAAGAAATAGAAGAACTTCAAAACATATATGACAACTTCAACCTACATAAAAAAGTCAAAGAACTAGCCGGAATAGGAAATAGAAGAACCTCAAATATATTGCTCGACAAAAACGGAAATACTATAATAGAGACAGAACGAAAACTACGACGATGGAAAGAGTACATCGAGGAAATATTTCATGACCAGAGAGAAGCTAGTACATCCGTAGATAGCCAAACCGGAGATGTAGGCCCAGAGATATCCAAATCAGAGGTTAGTCAGGCAATAAACTCTATGAAAACCAATAAATCTGCTGGTCCAGATGAATTACCTAGCGAGCTGATAAAGTTGGTCAACGAGAAAAACCTGGACATAATAGTAGAACTGTTCAACGCTATCTATACTACGGGAATCATCCCTAGAGAAATGTTGACATCAGCATTTGTGTGTTTGCCAAAAAAAGTGAATGCCAAAGAATGCAGTGACTACCGAACCATAAGCTTAATGTCACATACCTTGAAAATTCTGCTGAAAATTATCCACGCCAGAGTACACTCTAAACTGGAGCTGGATATTAGTGACACTCAATATGGGTTCCGCAATGGAATGGGCACCAGAGAGGCATTATTCTCCTTCAACGTGCTGACACAGAGATGTTTGGATGTTAACCGTTCTCTTTACGTCTGTTTTATAGACTACAATAAAGCGTTTGATAAAATAAAACATGACCGACTCATGGAAATTCTAAAAACTAAAAACCTAGATGAAAGAGATTTAAGACTAATAACACATCTCTATTACAATCAGCGAGCAATAGTAAGAATTGAAACAGAAACATCTGAAGAAATGGAAATAAAAAGAGGAGTCAGGCAAGGCTGCATACTATCACCTCTATTATTTAACGCTTATTCTGAAGAGGTAATGCGAGAAACTCTGGAAGATGAAACAGTCGGCATAAGAGTAAATGGAGTCTTAGTTAACAACATCAGATATGCAGATGATACAGTAATAATAGCCGATAATTTACAAGACCTGCAAATACTCATGAGTAAAATAGTAAGGTGTAGTAGGGAGTACGGACTCTCTCTCAATATCAAAAAGACAAAGTTTATGAAAATTAGTAAAAACAACCATAATACTAACGAAATCTTGATAGTAGAGGGCCAGCAGATCGAAAGAGTAAAAAAGTACACTTACCTAGGGACACTTATAACCGAAAATAATGACTACACTGCAGAAATCAAAGTCAGAATCGAGAAAGCACGTTCTAATTTTATGAAAATGAAAAAGGTCCTATGTAGTAAAGATTTAACATTAGCTCTTAAAGTACGCCTAACAAAATGCTACGTATATAGTGTACTATACTATGGACTGGAATCATGGACGTTAAATGTAGAGACAATGAGACGACTTAACGCCTTTGAAATGTGGACGTATAGAAGAATTATGAGGGTTTCCTGGGTAGATAGAGTTACGAACAATGAAGTACTGAGAAGAATAGGTAAAGAGAAGGAAGTTGAACTGACAATTAAAGAAAGAAAACTACAGTACCTCGGACATGTGATGCGGGGCGAGAAGTATGGCATCCTGCGACTCATAATGCAGGGAAAGATAAATGGCAGAAGAAGCATCGGCAGAAGACGAATTTCATGGCTGAAGAACCTGAGAGAATGGTTTGGATGCAGCTCAAAACAACTATTTAGAGCTACTGCCTCAAAAATTAAAATAACTATGATGATTGCCAACCTCCGTAGCGGAGATGGCACCTGAAGAAGAAGAAGAAAAATATTTACAGATTAACTCCCGGCATCACATGACATAATAATAAAAATAGTAATTAAAGTCCGGATTAAAAGCATTTTGCTATTTTTTGCTTTTTTGCTTATAATTAGGATTTTTAGTAAAAATGCTTATTTTAAAGATGTTGATTATCTTTTTTTATTTTGTTTCTTTTGATAAACTATAGCTAAATTTTATGTATAATGTCTTGCAAAATTCTATGAAATATACAGGGCTATAAAACTCTAAAAATTCAATAAACCATTAGAATTTTAATCCCCTAGGCTTTGGAGATAAACGGAAAAACCCATCGTTATACCTGTCCATGTAATAAACTAATATTTGTCTGCAGACAGCCCAAATTTATTATATTGTTGTAAAATACTTTTCATTTTTAATTTGTGCCGATGATTCGATTGAATTTGTGATGATGATGATTCGAGTTACATATATACCAGTAACTAAAAAATTGTTACAATCTAAAGAACTACCAACACACGTGCTGCATTTGTACACCAATTGCCAATTTGTTGTAACATCGTTAACTAAACTATAAAAACGAGGAGATCCTCTAATAGATTCTGGTAATATGTATAATAAAAAAATTTAGAGAACATGCACATTTAGTAAGTAGTGGGAAAAGGCATTGTGCAAAAAATGAATGCAGTTTTTGGAAAAAATAAAGGTTTTCAAACATTGACAATTATAGCACCTAATATAAATGGAGAATATTCTAATCATTCAGTATTGGTACATTTCGGTGTCTAAATTTAAACACATATCAATCACATCTGTAGATGTTGAAAGAACTTTTTCTACGTATAAAATATACACACAACCAAACTTATATGGAATCATCTGATATTTCTTATTATTTCGTGCGAATTTAAAAAACGAACACACGAAGTCAAACAATATTTATTTTCAAGCTATTTAATAGAAAACACATAACAATTAAATAAAACAATAAAGTGTTTAACAGACAAATTGAAACTAGTTGTTTTAAAGTCAATAGGATAAAAAATTTCAATTTAAAGCCAATAATGTTTAAATTGATTTTATTTTTTTTTTGTTCTTCTTGGTAGTCAGTGTTATCACCTTTAGTCCTTATGCAAGCTTTAGTTTGCGTGGGCACGCTCCTAATCAAATTATCAACATTTTGTTGTGGTAGGTTGCTCCATCCTTCAAAAGCAGCTTGTACTAGCCGTGCGGTGTTTTGTGGATTATCCCGGCGAGCTCTAATTTTTCTTTTAAGCATATCCCATAAATACTCTATACGGTTAAGCTTAGGTGAGCAAGCAGGCCGCTCCAAACAAAGGATACCTTCTGCTTCAATGATATCTCTAGACACTCTAATGGTATGTGAAGATCCATTATCATGCAATAAAATTAAATTTTCGCCTGTTGCACGTCTCCAAAGCCTAACTAAAGGTATTAACATACCTGTGAGCGGTTAAAGTTGATTGGATGAAAATTAAAGGAGTTTTTTACGGATGACAATTCCTCCCCAGACTTGTATATTTGTGAAAAGATCTGACAGTTTTCGTTCTTACTTGTCTTCCTCGACCTCTAAGTACACGATTTCATGGGTCATCTGATTTTACACAAATCCTGACTTTTTCTGAAAATAACATATTTTGTCAATTCCCAATGTTCCAGTTTTGGTGGTGAAGACTCCAATTTATGCGATCAATCTTGTGATGCCTGAATAACTCGGGGACCCATAACTCTCTCCGGCTGTATACTTCTTGGCACGAAATCTTCTTTTTATCGTTTCAACTGAAACAGTTACACCTGTAGCTTCCAAAAGCTGCCTTTGGACCTGCAGGTGAGAAATGGTTGGGTATCTTCCAGCTGAGTTTAGATGACAACGGAACTTGTTAGCTCTCTGAACGATGTCAGCACTAGGCTGTCAATGTACTTTGAAAAACTGTAATATCGTCGGTATACTGCGAAAACCAGGTAAATGTAGAAATACCGAAATCGAGAAAAAACGTTTTTAAAGTTTATTGCTTTATTTTTAATTAGACGGACCAGTTGTGTTTGATATTCGATATGCTAATGAAAGATGCATATATCAGAAATAACATTCTATCATTAGTTTGCAAAAGTGAAGAGACCTAGCTGATTAAACCTAAATTTAAGATCAAGGTGCGGTCACTTACCTAGTTTTACCTGTAAATCAAAATAAATCACACTGTACTGTATTAAAGACACTTATCAGCTTTTTACTGAATATGGTAGATATACAGCAGTAGAAATATATTGTTTTCCGGTAAATATATATGTGCGCTTAGTTGGTTTTACATGCAACAGGACTTTGATTTTATGGAAGTAAGTAGCGATATATTGTTTTATTTGAAAATGAAAAGTTGGTTAGGTGTAACTTATTTGTTTATTGTATAAATTATCTGCTGAATGGTAAATTGTATCATTTTTTGAGTTTTACCTGTACGTAGAACGTAAAAAGCTGAGAATTTTGGTATACTCTCAATATTTTAAAATTTGTCATTTACCTGGTTTTCGCAGTATACCGACGATATTATGTATAGTTAATTCAGCCAATAAATTTAAATTGAATGTTAAAATTTAAAAGAAAAACAGTAGTAAACAAACATTTGTTGGTATTAAAATTAATCTACCTACTCCAGGGAAATAAGGTTTTTGTCGGGACACTTGAGCAGCCAGGTTGCAAATGGGTTTTTTGGGTGCTATATACCTAATACATTATATATGCAAAAATGCCCGTCACAGTTCGGACGAGAAATTTAGTTATTAACAAATAAGTGTCAAAAGTGGCAGTTTTTTCGTTTAAATCGCTACAGGCAAAAATTGGGTCATTAAATATCTTACTTAGAACATCTACCTTTTAGTAGACGTGCAAAGGTTTAAAATGACGGTTTTTTAATTTTGATACGATTATTTGTTGCTTCGGAAATTGAAAAATAAGACTAAAATTTTTAAAATTTAAAATTTGCTATACCTTTTGCAAAAATGAACTTAAGACTTTGATATTACAAGAAAAGTTGAGTCAAGCAGTCCATATAATGCACAAAAAAATTCAAGACGGTTAGTTAATTAGTTTTAATTTTATTCAATTTGTTTATCCCACAGAGCTTTTTTTTGCAGTGTTATTGCTCAGAAAATAATAATGATACAGCGATCTTACGGATACTACATGAAACAAGAAGACTTATAGTTTCAACGTGTTTAAAAAAAAGTCAATAAAAGTCATTTGTACCATTGCAAAAACATTTTACTAAAGTAGAGTAATTTTTGGCTTATAAACAATTTGAATAACTTTGTTAATATTGACTGTAGGCTAAACCTATTTTGATATTCGAGCAACTGGAATTTTTGCACAAATTTTCTAAAAAAAAAATTTGCTTAGGTCAATTAGCGTCAAAGTTAGCCACTTTATTTATTTAATTCACAGCTACTTTGTTTATAACAATTAAGCAACCTAACTAGCGCCATTTTGAAGCACAAGGTTTATAGTTTGTGTGCAAAAGGTTAAGTAAACCTTGAACTTCACCAAAGCAGTCAGTAAAGCTTTAAAATGACCTCCTAACGAAGACGGACCAGGGCTAGCGGAGAGCAATTATAAAATCCGTGTACTCAAAGAAAATAAAATTGATTCTTCAGACACATGCTTCTTTTAATATCTCTGGAACCTCTTGATCGATTTGGATCATTCTTTTTTTAATTTGTATGTACTCGTAAAGTACCTTATAAATATGCCATTTATTTATAAAATTAATAATAAATAATCTATGTAATTTGTTTAAATAAAAAAAAATTCTCAAAAAACCTGATTTTTTGTTCTATTTTGCCTAGTTATTATTATACTGAATAAAATAAACATTTTATCAATATATTATTATGGACTGTAGTAGTTTAATATATTATTTGATAATTTGAATGCATATCTTTGAAATTTTCTAATGGAATTTTGATATTTATGTCCATCGATTAGATTACAAAAATATTAATCGAAGTTAAGCGGTAAACATACCAACGCGATCTTGACGCGATGGCGTTCACGATGGCGATCGCGATTCAACTCAATTCTACTTGTTTGCTTCAGACGAGTTGGATCGCGATCAACATCGTGAACTCTATCGCGCCGTTATCGCTTCGGTGTGTTTCAGCTTTATGTATAAAGATTTAAATAAACAATGTCAATAATTAATAATTTTTTTTCGAAAAAAATAAATGTGTTTGTGCTATTGTAGTGAAGTTTTGTAAAAGTATATAAAAAATTTGCATATAAATCATAGATTCGTATATTATTGCACGAAAAATATCTAATGTACTCTTCCAAATTCGTTTTTTACCTTGTTATATAAATTGGTTAAAATTTTTCATGAATTTTTATCGGTATTAAAAATAAGTAACTTTTTTTTGTTTCTTTTCTGGCCTTGGTTTTGAACTTCTAACGTAATTATATACATATACTTATGACTAGCTCAGGGTAGTGATGCGTGTGTTAAGTAAATGTCTTGTTACTTAGTAAAGTCGACTTCATTGTCTTTACAAAGAGACGCTTATTGTATCCGAACGCCTGAGGTTCCTCAGGTATAAATAAACCAAATAAAAAAATTATATGTCAACTTTATTAAAAGTATTATGGAAAATATTTTTATTATTTTAATTATTATGAATGGTAATGGTTATAAGTTTATATTAACTTTTTATGATATATTGGATATGTGTATTCGTTTCACGAACAAAAAATTTTACCAAAAATTTAGTTTGGACCAAAAAAGTAGTACCTATACTAGTAGTATAATTACAAAAATTGTTAATGCCTGTTGCTTATTAGTGTTTCTCTTAAAGTTAAACATAAAATATCAAACATATGTAAATACGTAGGTATATTTGAACTGACGTGGATTATAGTTAATCTAAAATTATTTGTGTAATATTGTGAAAAGGTGAGTAATAAAACCGATTATTAATATACTGTTTTATATAATTATTAATAAATTATTAATTATAATGGTAGTTTTACTAACTAATAACACATTTTTTTCATAAAAAGTGTTTTATTTCTGAATCTATGTACTTATTCATGGAGTTTTGTTTCTTAATAACGACGGGAAAAGTATTGATTAATGGCGAGCGTTTTTTACGAACAGTTATGTTATAAAGCAACAAATCTCACAATTAATTTTTACAACACTATAAATGTATTAACATACAGGGTGTTTCTAAATAAGTACCTATGAAAAATTTTAGGGGTAATTCTACATGAAAAAATAATGACAGTTTGCTGTATAAATATACAGGGTGTTTGGTAAAGAATGGGCCATAGCTTAACCCCAGGTTCCTGAGGTTAAAATAGGCCGATTTAAGCTAACTTACAGATACAGGGTGTCAAAGTTAAACTTTTTTTTATTTATTATTAAATATTTGCTGACAGGTATGAGATAACAACATGAAATTTGATATGTGGGGGTTTTTTGGGTCGAAAAAACTAAATTCCCTACCAAAAATGATGTTTTGCCCAGAGGGCGCCACATACGCCTTTCAGCACTCATTTATTACGTTCAATTTGTTTATCCCTCACTCTATATAATTTTGGCATTAAATTTTTTATTCTACTATTAGTTTTACTTAAAAAAGGTATACTTATTTCATCTCCCTAAACTCAACCGTTTTCGAGATAAACGCATTTTAAATTGGCGATACACATTTTTAGCATAATATCATTGTAGTTACACCCGAAAAATAACTTAAAACCATAAAATTATCCAAAAATGTATCGCAAATTTCTTCAAATGAAATTTGTGATGCAATGACATAAATTTGAGAACTGGCACAATTATTATGATTTTAAGTTATTTTTCGGGTGAAACTACAATGATATTATGCTAAAAATGATAGTGTATCGCAGATTTAAAATGCGTTTATCTCGAAAACGGTTGAGTTTAGGGAGATGAAAAAGTATACCTTTTTTAAGTAAAACTAATAGGAGAATAAAAATTTTAATGTCAAAATTATACAGAGTGAGGGATAAAAAAATTGAACGTAATAAATTAGTGTTGAAAGGCGTATGTGGCGCCCTCTGGGCAATACATCATTTTTGGTAGGGAATTTAGTTTTTTCTACCCAAAAAACCCCCACATATCAAATTTCATGTTGTTATCTCATACCCGTCAGGAAATATTCAATAATAAATAAAAAAAAGTTTAACTTTGACACCCTGTATCTCGGTTATTATAAACTTTGTACTAAGGTAAGTTAGCTTAAATCGGCCTATTTTAACCTCAGGAAGCTGAGGTTAAGCTATGGCCCATTCTTTACTAAACACCCTGTATATAGCCGCAAATACTTTGTTTCCGAGATACGGGGTCTTGAATTTTTTTCATACTGCCAATTTATTTATTGGTCTAAGACCGGTTGAGCTTTGAAAATGAAACTTGGTATGTTTTAGTAGGTATTTATTGTGCATTTTTTAAATACAAATAAAAATTTTGTGTTCATCATTGGTGCGCATACAGGTAATGGTTTGAAATATTTTAAAGAAAAAAATATTCCTCGTATAATTTGCGACAAAAAATATATCTTACCTTTTTCTTATATGAGCCGCCGTTTTTGTACAAAAAACTAAAACATCTTAATCATACAAAGTATTCGAAGGAGTTTATATTATTAGAAACTTATTTCGACTACCTTAACGTTAAGGGGAACGAAGGAAAATGCAAAATTTTGACGCATGTCAAAATTTTTAATGTGTTTTAAATGTATTGTTTTTTTTAATCCTGAGAAAACTAATAAATATTTTTGAAAAATTGAAGCGCAGAATGAAAGAGTATTATTACCTAGGGCCGAAAGTCCCTGAAAACTTCTATAATGTTTATTTTAATAAGTTACAGGGGTGAAAAATAAAAGAGAAAATTTAGTGGGATTTTTAATTGCAAATATTTTTACAATTTATTATTTTTGCAATATTATTTTTGCAAAACTCCAATAATATGTTTTGGAATACTATTGCAGTTTTGCCTTCGCATTGCAACTGGATATAAATGGTATACATTTTTATTTTTATTAGTATGACTCCTATAGAGTAACTAGGTCCATTTTCCGTTTGAATTTTACCAAGGTATAGACGGGGTTGTGAATTGCAACTTTTAGAATTTCCTCTTGTCTTCATTGCAGCATCCATCTGGCTTGCAATTTTTAGAAGCCATGGAGGTGTCACCAGGGAAATGGCCCAATAAGTTTTTCAATTAAATATCTTTTAAAATATTTATTAAGTATTTTATTAGGTTGAAAAACTTTAACTTTAAAAATATTTCATTCAAAAGAAACTTTTTATTTATTCTAAGTGACTTTCGGCCCTGGGTAATAAAGTGGTCTTTCATTCTGCGTTTCAATTTTTCAAAAATACTTATTAGTTTTATCAGAATTCGAAAAAAAATAATACATTTAAAACGCATTGAAAATTTTGATATGCGTAAAAATTTTACATTTTGCTCCGTTCCCCTTAAGATGTTTTATTTTTTTGCATAAAAACGGCGCGTCATATGGAACAAGGGCAAAGAAAGATTTGTTGTCGTAAATTGAAGGAGAAATCAACAAATGATTTTTAATTTAACTTATCTTAGCGGCGTACTATTTTTTTTTAATTCAGACCATTACCCGTACGCGGCCAGTGATGAATATAAAATTCTTCTGGCACCAGTGAAGGAGCTAATTTTGAACATTGGTGCCTAGTTGAAATATTATTAGAGTTATTTTCTGTTTGGGTCGAAGTTTATTATTATTGTACCAGATAGTTCTTGATAATATTAATGAAATGAAGAATACGCGCTAAGATGTTTACTTTTTTTTGTATAAAACCGGTGCACCATACGAAAAGAAGATAAGAGAGGTTTTCATCATAAATTAAACGCGGAATTTAAAAATATTTTTTAATTTGAAATATGTCAGTGGAGTACTATTGTTATTTTTTTCAGACCATTACCCTTGTGGGCGACAATGATCACTACAAACTTCTTATTTCTATGTCACAAAAATGCGCAATAACTACCCCTTACAGTCTACCAAATTTCATTTTCAGAGCTCAACCGGTCTTACAGCAATAAATAAATCGGCAGTTTGAAAGAAAAATTTCAACACCCTGTATCTCGGAAACGAAGCATTTCATGACAAACTGTCATTATTTTTTCATGTAGAATTTTCCTTTAAAGTTTGTCATACTTATCTAGAAACACCCTGTATTTTTTGTGATTGACGTGTAACATCAAACCGAATGAGGTTCTAAAAATGAAAATTTTATTTTTCTTTTTAACGAAAAAAACTATTTTAGATGAAAAACTTTAATTATTGTTATTCATTTGTAAATTTATTAACAGGGACAGGTTGCACTATTGTTCCATTTGTAGAGTCGTGGAAGTGGAATAATTGTATACGCAATGGAAGTAGATAAAGCAGGTGAACCAAGGTATTATTCATTATTTCAAAATTTATTTAATTTTTTTTTAGTATTTTTTCTCAAATTTCTCAAATTTAATTTTTTATCGATTAGGGCCATTTTAGCAATGGAAATAGATGAAGCAGGCGAACAAAAGTATCATTTATTATTTAAAAATTTATTTTATTGATGTTTCTCAAATTTTAGGATGATTATAGCGTTTATCATGGGAATTTTCTTATTTACTTGTATAATGACTTTATCAAACAAATTAAAATAATTAACCCATTATAAACAATATTACATGAAAGAACGATACTTTCAGTATTAAGTAACTTTTTTGAAATTTAAAATAATTACTGTGATAATGCAAACAAGCAAAGAATGCATGCATGGTCAAAACGAAAACTTTGTTTATTTAAGTATTTAAATTCATCAATTCCGTCATGGAATACAATACTTTGTGTAATAAATTACGTTAGTTTAAAAAAAAATTATTTCTATGCAATATATAACCAAAACTTACATGATATTATGTATATACAGTGATGAGCGCGCTAATAACCAAAATAGCTCAAAAGATGGAAAACATAATAGATTGCGAAACAAAAAGAGATGAAACTAGTGGAAATAGAAATGATCATTATAAACGTATAAATTAACATTAAATTACATAGTTTCCCACCTTTAGACGTATCAGAGGAGTATGACAACTGTCACTGTGACAGTAGAATTTTATAAAATACTACTGCCACAGACGTGACAGAAGTAAAACTGAGTGATGAAAGGTGGGAAACTATGTAATGTAATGTTAATTTATACGTTTATAACGGTCATTCCCATCTCCACTAGTTTCATCTCTCTTTGTTTCGCAATGTATTACGCTTTCCATCTTTTGAGCTATTTTGCCGGTTATTAGCGCGCTCATCACTGTAAATATTAATATATATTTAATGTATATATATATATATATATATATATATATATTATATTATATTTAATTATATGTTTTACAGTTCACATGAAACAGATGAACCGAAAGTATGTTCCATTTGCGACAAAAGTATTGAGCCTGACAACTTGAGAATAGTTAAAGAAAGAGGTATTCAGTCGCTCATCAAAGCAAGTGTGGCAAGGAAGGATAAAAAACACTTTTTATTTGAAAACGCAGTGGAGCTGAAAATTCATAAAAATTGTCAAACTTTTTATTTACGTCAATCTAGTATTGATGAAGCAGCTAAAAAAATTTCGAAAACATGCGCAGATCGCAGAAAGGAACTTTCATTAGGAAGAAACTTCAATTTTTCTGAATGTTGTTTTTATTGTGGTCTGAAGGTTCTAAAAACAGATTTTTCTGTACTTAGAATAGTTAATAGTAGAAGCACTATTCAAAATGTTCTCGATAAAATTGCAAATCATCAAAGTGACTATTATCGAGCAGTTGAAGCACGGTTACGAAACTTGCGTCGTTCAACTGATGAATATTTTAAAGAAAATGATGTCATTTATCATAAGACATGTCAAAACAAATTATATAATTTCAAACCAGTCAATATGAAAGATAATGCAAAATTAAGTGAAAATATGAGAGCTATCTTAAAATTTATTATAAATTACATACTTGACAATGAATCTATGTCTCAATTTTCTTTAAAAGAGATGACCGATAAATTTGAAGATGAGACAGATATTGAGAATTATGAAAGACCTAGATTGGATCGCATTATTTATCAACTGGAACAACATTTCGGAGAAGAAATAGTTGTGTATAGATCTGAAAAAACTCGAGATTATTTCATTTGTTACCGTGATACTTTGGGAAATGTTTTAGAAGATGCGTGGTATGACGCTCGTGAAAAAGACAATGAAAAAGATCGTCAAAGGGTCGTAGAAATGGCTGGACATATAATATTGCAAGATATTAGAACACACAGACAACTTTATCCCAACGAGTATAATCCACCTAGTAACTTTTTAAAAGACGTTGAAGAGATTCCAAAAACTTTGAAGACAATTATAGATATAATAGTAAAAACTCACAAAAAAAGTCAAGAAATAAAAGATCTCAGATTAGATAATCAGGTACTAACTTTCGCACATCTCCTTGCATCTGCTGCTAGACCAAAATGTTATAAATCATCAATAAAATTAGGATTGTCGACATTAATTCATCGCAAGTATGGCGTCAAAGATCTCATTGTTCTGTTAAATAATATAGGTTTGTGTGCATCGTATAAAGATGTTGAAATTTTTGAAAATTCGGTTCTTTTTGACCCTGAAAACTTTAGTATATCACCTGATGCATATCTTCAATTTATTTTTGACAATGCTGACCACAATACTGCTACAATTGATGGTCGCAATACATTTCATGCAATGGGTGGTATTATGTGCGTAACACCTTCAGAGGCAGTGACATCAGAAGAAAGAATTGTTAAAATAAACATCTCAGAAATAAAATCTCTGACACATGCATTTGGTACATTTGGATTCACTCCTGTAAAAGTATGTTACATGAATAAATGTAGTGGAGTAGATAGTATGTTGTACGACGATCTGACCAAAAATAAAGACGAAATTGTTAACAATTCTAATTCTCTTAACGAAGTAAATCAGTTCAGTAATATACCTATGGAAGAGGAAGTTCATGAAGATGTCGATAAAGATACTGATATGGAAATTGATCTCGAGGATGATGTGGAGGCTGGTGTAAAATTAGGACAAGAATATATAAAAGCAAAAACAAAGGGCGAGTCAGAATTGTCTAAGAGAATTGAAAAAATTAGAACGAATGCCCTTGAAAAATTACGAATTGAATATACCGATATGTTATGGCTCTACGGAAAGAAAATTGATGCAAATACTCCTGGATGGTTTGGCTTCATGGAAAAGTATTATCAATTAAATGATAGCTTTGAAATTTCCAAAGTTATCCCTCTTCCATTTGTAAATGCACCTCCGAGCGATTACAGCACGATTTTTACAGTTTTGATCGAGGCAGCGCAAAGAGCGAAAGCACATAATCAAAAACACGTATGTGTAACGTTCGACCAACCATTATATTGGAAAGCACGTGATATTATTGCCTCTATTAAAGACGAGAATGACCCACACAATTTAAAGTCAATTATTCTTATAATAGGGGGTTTTCATGCGTTAATGTCTTATTTAGGAAGCATTGGCTTTATAATGGAAGGTAGTGGATTAAAAGAAGCTATCTGTACAATTTATGCTGAACTTTCAGCTGAAAAAGCGTTAACAGGGCATGCATATGCAAGATCAGTACGATCCCATATTCTTATATATGCAGCGTTGGCCAATATCATACTTGATAAAATTGATTGGACTGAGAGAGAAATTATGTTCCTTAAAGAAAATTTAAAGAATATAGGTACAACTACAATGGAGAATTCGATGGGTAGTGCCGAGTGGAAAAATATTATAGATAAATTTGAACTGACTTTATCTAATTTTGAAGAGCGTGGACCAACAAGTAAATTGTGGGTACAGTATTTCCGAATGGTTACTATCATGCTGCACTATATTAACGCACAGCGTTGTGGAAAGTGGGAGACACATCTGGAATGCTTAGAGTTAATGTTACCATTTTTTCATGCATCGGGGCACAATTTGTATGCTAAGAGTACCCATATTTTTCTACAAGATATGAGAAAACTAAAATATATTATGGATCCCAGTGAATTTCATAAGTTAACTGGTAAAGGATATTTTACTATCAGAAGATCAAACAAATATTGGGTAGGTGTTTGGTCTGATATGACGATAGAGCAGGTATTAATGCGTTCAATGAAATGTGTTGGGGGTTTGACTCATGGACGAGGATTAACCGAAAATGTCATTGCGAAGTGGATTGCATGTACGGTAGCCATGATAGATGTCTGCAACAACATGGAAAATTTTTGTGGTACAGCTCTTTCATCTTCTGAACAGCATGTTGATACTAGAATTTCCAGAATCTCTAGGGATTTAAGTGACTTGAAAAAAATTTCAGGATTTTTTGAGGAATTTGATCCATTTCCGGCTAACGCTAATATTGCATCTATTTATTCTGGTGTAATAGGAGATTCTGAAATAAATTGCTACAAAGCTCATGAAGTAGGTATATCTTTGCAATTAGGATTAACTAATCAAACAGTAGGAACGTTCACATTTAAGAAAATTAATAAGATAAAATCTTTAAGAATGATTACATCGTCTATTAAAAATAGTAAAAACGAAGAGGTGCCAATTGATCCTCTTTTAATTTTTCAAAGAATATCATTAAATATTTTTGAACCAGGTGATTTTAAAAATATCTTAGAGTATGAACTTGCACCTTTCCCATTATCCTTATTTACTGAAGGTGGTTTACGAAAAACAAGTAAAGCCAATTTTTATAGTGAATTTGAACCACTTGAACAAGGCCCAATTTCAGGACAGAAAACTTACGTTGTTGATGGAGGATATTTTTTACATCGAGTAGTCTGGAATAAATTTGACACAGTAGACGAAATTATTGCTAGATATGTGTTGAGCGCTAAAAAACATTATGTGCAAAATAGTACGTTTGTATTTGATGGTTATCCAGATGATACATCGACTTCAACAAAGTCTGTGGAACGATCTCGGAGAAAGAAATTAAATGTAGGGAAACCAGTTAATATCGACATATCAAATAAAAATACCAGAATGAGTGTTTTTAAGAAAGAATTCATGAAAAATGATAAAAATAAAAAACAACTTATAAATCTGTTGAAACCAGCATTAGAAAATTCTGGATTTTTCGTCAAAGTAGCTGAAGAAGATGCAGACACTTTGATTGTAAGTACCGCTCTCTATAATGCAGTTAAAAACTCATCAGTAGATACATATATCGTAGGACAAGATATTGATTTGTTGGTGATTCTAACTCAATATGTTGCTTTACATCAACAAAGTATGCCACAATCTGAAATAGGTAAAATTTTTTTTGTAAAAGAAACTGTTGATGCATCTGGAAGACACAAAACTGAAATATATACTCCACATAGTTTTAGTCACGAAAATTTGATCCATCTAGTTGGATTTTTCCATATCTTTACTGGATGTGACACTACATCAGCTTTTCATTTTCAAGGGAAAAGTAAAGTTTTAAAATGTCTCCCATTAGACGAACTAAAAAACTGCGTAGATCCTTTCTATAAATACAATGTAGATCAAAATATTTTAATTAATAACTCCATTAAAATTGTAACAAATATGTACAGCAGCGTAACCGACAAAAAGCAGATCAAAAAAATGGGAACAGAGGACATAAAATTGCATGATTTGAGATATGTTCAATTTACTAGATATTCAATAAAATCGCAATGCAAATTAGAAAATTTACCTCCGACTGAAGGAGCACTTAAACAACATACCTATCGAACTTATTTGCAACTTCAGTCCTGGTTAAGACATTTTTACCAGACATTTGGGTCAATTAACTACCGTACTTGCGATGAATTGAATCCAACTGATTGGGGTTGGAAATTATCCATGGGAGAGTTAGTGCCGGTGAGATCGTTGGACCCTCTGGTTCCAGATTTTCTACTAAAAAAAATAACTTGCTCGTGCAAAACAGGCTGTTCAAGGTTAACTTGTGGATGTAAAAAACTTGGACTATTTTGCACAAGTTTGTGTGTCGAATGTACACTAGACACATGTCAAAACTGGGAAAAGGAACTAGACATTCTTGAAACAGATGATCCAACTGATCAAAATTTAGAATCGGATTTTAACATTAAGGAATAAAATGTACCTTCTAAAAAATCTCGGATAGATTAATTGCTATATTTTTGTTATGATATCATATTTTTTTTGCCGTGGAATTAACTAAACATATCAAATATATGTAATAAAAACTTTTTGTAAAATTGAATTATACAGCCATTATCATAATATTAAGCTGTATTATAAGGATCATAACGCTTGAAATCAATGGTGTATATATCGATGGCGTTTGGCCCGAGGGATATACGTTGACCGAAAGCGTTATTATTATAATACCCGTGGTGCCTTCAACGTTTAATGTCCGACTAAGACTAAATTATTCTTCATATGCAAAACATTTGAATGGATTTATATTTGAAATTATATAATGAAATGATACATAAATTTAATTGATAATAACGTAAATTTTGTATAATATTTTTAATAATTAAAATAAATAAATTATAAGTTCACTCAAATAAATAATCGATTACTGCCATCGACCACTTACATTCAATCTCAGTTTATTTTGATTAGTCGCGGCAGGTAAAGTCAAATTATTCTTTCAGTACAATAAAGTGTTACTTTACTGCCGCAAATGGCGTCAAATTAGTACAATAATGAATGACTTTAGTGACGGTTGACGATAAAGGTATTTTACTCTGGATCCAATTAATATTTTTTGACATATCTCGTATAAAATTGGTAAAATTTAATATCTGATAGTTGCATCTTAAATTGTATACCATTCAGAGCACTTTATTATGAACAACCTTTTTTTCGTAAAATTGATAAAATTAAAAAACGTCTCATAGGTACCAAGTTAAGCAGACATACTGCAGAAGAGCTCAAAAAAAATTATTTTTAACATTTATTATTTTTTGAGCTTGTTATTAAATGTACTTTAGGTAAATTGAACAGAAAAAAGGTGTGGTGACTTATATAAACATTTTTTAACTTATCTTTTACTGTTTTTGTATTACATTATGTTCTTTCTTAATTTTCTCAAAAATAAGTTGTTTATTTCATTTTCAAAGTAACATAATTTAGTGTACATATTTCAAAGACTACATCTTTCAAAAACACCTATAAAATTGTAATATATCCGTTTAAGCTTAAGTACTATCCTTTAGTTGTTGTAATTCTATAAAACTACGAAGTTATCAAAAATTACATTTTCTGTAACGTCTCGTATCATTTGCATTAAATTTTGCGATTTTTTTTAAACATCGCTTAGCACGATGCTTGAAAAGTAATTTTTGTAAGTTTCAGATTTTCATAAATAAAATTGTATTACTAACACATTTTAAAATAATATTTTTCTACAATCGTGTTAAAAATGCAATTTTTAGCACTCCATAGGAGCGTTAAAAATGTTACTTTAAAGCAATAGGACTTTAAAAATTTTAAGGCACTGCAGTTAAAAGTGAATTGTCAAATTGTGAAACGTCAAAATATTTATATTTCATTTATTAACATTAATATTAATAGTACAACTTGCGCAATTTGAAAAAGGTTGTTTAAAAGGTTTTTTAAAATTTAATTTAAACTGTATTATTGCATTTTTAACACGTTTGTAGAAAAAACAAGTTTATGTAACGGTATAATATTTTCACTAAGAATTTTTAGACATTCCCCTCGAGTGTAGACAACCAGTTCTACCTACGGGTCATAGGTTTCATGGTTTCAGCAATTGACAAAAATATTGTATTTTATAAATTTATAAGGTTTGTAGAAAAAATATTGTATGATATACGTGTTAAAAAGTACATTTTTAAGGCGCTCATGTGAATTGCAGAACTCGCTTCGCTCATTCTGCAAACTCTCACATACGTGCCTTAAAATTGTACTTTTAACACTTATATCATAAATACCTATTAAACAAAATTTTCCTTGTAATATAACTATAACATAGCCGTAATGTTTTTCTTTCATTTCCAATTTGTAAAATATAATTTTAGCATGTAATGTAAGCAATTTCGGCAAATGTAATGTAATTTAAAGTTAATTCACTACAATAGTACAAAAACAATGATTTTTTCGGAAAAAAATTTACAAATTATTTAAACAAATTACATGGTTTATTTAAATCCTAATTTCTAAACCTAACTTCGATTATAATAATTTTTAATTTAGTCGATAAACAAAAATATCAGAAATCCATTCAAAAAGATTAAAGATGTGCGTTCAAATTATCAAATAATATATTAAACTAATACAGTCCATAATAATATATTGATAAAATTTTTTTTTATTCAGTATAATAATAACTAGGCAAAATAGAACAAACAAATCAGGTTTTTTGAGAATTTTTTTTGTTTAAACAAATTATATAGATTATTTATTATTAATTTTATAAACAAATGACATATTTATAAGGTACTTTACGAGTACATACAAATTAAAAAAAGAATGATCGAAATCGATCAAGAGGTCCCGGAGTTATTAAAAGAAGAATATGTGTTTGAAGAATCAATTTTATTTTCTTTGAGTACACGGATTTTATAATTGCTCTCCGCTAGCCCTGGTCCGATTTCGTTAGGAGGTTATTTTCAAGCTTTACTGACTGCTTTGGTGAAGTTCAATGTTTACTCAACCTTTTGCACACAAACTATAAACCTTGAGCTTCAAAATGGCACTAGTTAGCTTGCTTAACTGTTATAAACAAAGTAGCTGTGAATTAAATAAAAAAAGTGGCTAACTTTGATCCTAATTGACCTAAGGAAAAATGTTTTTTAAAGAATTTATACAAAAATCCCAGTTTTTCGAATATCAAAAGAGGTTTAGCCTACAGTCAATATTAACAAAGTTATTCAAATTGTTTATAAGACAAAAATTACTCTACTTTAGTAAAATGTGTTTGCAATGGTACAAATTACTTTTAATAACTTTTTATTCAATACGTTGAAAACATAAGTCTTCTTGTTTCATATGGTACCCGCAGAATCGCTGTATCGTTATTATTTTCTGAGCAATAACACTGCAAAAAAAAGCTCTGTGGGATAAACAAATTGAATAAAATTAAAACTAATTAACTAATCCTCTTGAATTTTTTTGTGCATTATATGGACTGCTTGACCCAACTTTTCATGTAACATCAAAGTCTTAAGTTCATTTTTGCAAAAGGTATAGCAAATTTTAAATTTTAAAAATTTTAGTCTTATTTTTCAATTTCCGAAGCAACAAATAATCGTATCAAAATTAAAAAACCGTCATTTTAAACCTTTGCACGTCTACTAAAAGGTAGATGTTCTAAGTAAGATATTTAATGACCCAATTTTTGCCTGTAGCGATTTAAACGAAAAAACTGCCATTTTTGACACTTATTTGTTAATAACTAAATTTCTCGTCCGAACTGTGACGGGCATTTTTGTATATATAATGTAATAGGTATATAGCACCCAAAAAACCTATTTGCAACCTGGCTGCTCAAGTGTCCCGAACATGGTATATTTTTGCCTTATTTCCCTGGTGTATTATTCAGTCTTCTTTATTTATGTATTGTTAATATACAGGGTGTCCCGAAAAGAATGGTCATAAATTATACCACACATTCTGGGGTCAAAAATAGTTCGGTTGAACCTAACTTACCTTAGTAGAAATGTGCTCATAAAAAAAGTTACAGCCCTTTGAAGTTACAAAATGAAAATCGATTTTTTTTAATATATCGAAAACTCTCAGAGATTTTTTATTGAAAACGGGCATGTATCATTCTTATGGCAGGACCACCTTAAAACAAAATTATAGTGAAATTTGTCCACCCCATAAAAAATTTATGGGGATTTGGTTCCCTTAAACCCCCCCAAACTTTTGTGTACGTTCCAATTAATTCATTATTGTGGTACCATTAGTTGAACAAAACGTTTTTAAAACTTTTTTGCCTCTTAGTATTTTTTCGATAAGCCAGTTTTTTATCGAGATGCGGCTTATTTTTTAATACATTTACATAAAAAATTTATGGGGGTTTTGTTCTTTAAACCCCCCAAATGTTTGTGTACGTTCCAATTAAACTATTATTGTGGTACCATTAGTTAAACGCAGTGTTTTTAAAACTTTTTTGCCTGTTAGTCTTTTTTTGATAAGTCAACTTTTATCGAGATGTGGCTTCTTTTTCAAAATATACCAAAAAATTTAAGTTATAAATAAATTTTCAGATTATAACAGGTGTCTATAATCATACTGAACCATATACAAATAGGTGGTGGATTCGTCAAATATTCAAAATATCTCGATCAACACTGGCTTATCAAAAAAGTACTAGGAGGCAAAAAAGTTTTAAAAATATTGTGTTTAACTAATGGTGCCACAATAATAATTTAGTTGGAACGTACATAAAAGTTTGGGGGGGTTTAAGGGAACAAAACCTCCATAAAATTTTTATGGGGTGCACAAATTTCACTATAATTTTTTTTTAAGATGTTGCTGTAATAAAAATTCCTCATGTCCATTTTCAATAAAAAACCTCTAGGAGTTTTCGATATATGAAAAAAAATCGATTTTTATTTTGTAACTTCAAAGGGCTGTAACTTTTTTTGTGTGCACTATTGTATATAGGTAAGTGAGGTTCAATCAACCTATTTTTGACCCCAGAATCTGTGGTATAATTTATGACCAATCTTTTCGGGACACCCTGTATATTCTAGCAGTTTGACTGGCTTAGAATGATTAGTTTTAAAAAAACTGGAGTTAAAAGCGAATAACGATTTTTTGTAGTTTGGTAAAAAATGCCATTTTCTTCAGAATAGAAAGATTAGCATCAGATATACGAAAAAGTGTTTAAATATGAAATTGTAGGTTATTTAATTCGCAAGAAATTGGTCTGAAAAAATTTTTTTTCTACTTGCAAAAATTGAGTGAATCGTAAATGAGTAAGTATATCGAAAAACATTAATTTTTTCGACATAAAGCTAACACTTTCGATAGCAAATAAATCGAAAACTGTTAATTTTATCAAAAAAATGTATAGAATATTTTTTGCTTAGAATGAATGTTTTTATCAACTTTTGCGGTCAAAATATAATAGTCTTCACCCACTCAGCGTGAAAGTGCCTTTCGGCATCATATAGATTTTGATCGTTGGACTATCCACTACTTATTCTCAAATTTTCAAGCAAATCTATCCATTCTGTAAAAATTGCAAGGTGAAAAGCTTCGGTTCTTGGACTATTATTTATTTTAATGTGTATAATATATTTTATATGAATTTATTTCTCCTTTATTTGATGAAAACCCCTTTTATCTGTCCTTATTTTTTTACATATTTTCTTTTTGGTTCTTTTAGGTAGATTATTCTGTTAAAAGAAACTTAAATCAAATAATTTATTTATATTTTCCAGTAGGTTACTTGCAGCTGTATTTAAAGATTAGACGTCAATTGCAAAAACTGTATTGTAACATAAGTCCGCCCCCCCTCTGTGGCTCAGTGGTAAGAGCGCCTACCTTTGGATCGAAAGGTCCTAATGATCGTGAGTTCGAACCTCACCTGGGTAGAAAATTTTTCGTTTATTATAAATAATAAATGAAAATAGTTTCTGTCCTTGTGTGGTCGGTACTCACCGGAGGACCGCAGACGTTCCCAAATTGACTGGCCAGTTGGTTGTGAAAACCAGTGCCAATAAAACACAAAACACACACACGTAACATAAGTCCGGCTCTGCACAAATGACTATTGATAAAATCGATGATGTCGCATATGCTTATAACAACTTTGCGAAAAAAAGGCAATACTGTCCAATTTGTCGATTAACTAAAACTGCTGGAAAATTGAGGACTTTACAAAGCGATTTTTTACAGTTCTGTTTGCCTTCATTTGACTCTATTTACTTGTTCCCGTACTTTGTTTTCGCATGTGCCTAATGTGATTAGGTTTTAACATGTTAAAACTTTTGTTTAAATTTGTGAAGCAGATAATTACATGCTCAACCGTTTAATTTTTATATTTGTTTTTATTACAAAGTGCTCTCATTATACGTTTGATGGAAATATCCACACAAAAAATTAAATCAACGAAGAAATTTGTTTAAAACTGACGAAGAATGTTTGTTTCACAGAAAATTATAAAAGTCATTATGTTATTGTTTATTGTTTTATAGTCTAGTGGTCCGCTATCAATCTGTCAAGGCTGTTATTCTTCTTGTCTGTAGCTGTCATTCTTCTTGTTCCTAAATGTTATGATATAATATAATATATTTGTTAAAGAAAAATTTAAACTAAACATTTCTCCCTACTTCTCAAATTCCACACTTATTTGTACATAATATGTATTATGTTCTGCATTTGATATTTGATATCAGTTGTCCTGCATTTGATATCTGAGTCCATTCACGAATGTTTTTTAACCAAGAAATTTGTTTTCTTCCTACACCTCTACGGCCCTCTATTTTGCCTTTAAGGATCAGTTGTAATATTTTATATCGACTTCCCCTCACTATATGTCCCAGATAAGACATTTTTCAATGTTTAACAGTCTTTAGCAGTTCTCTATGTTTGTTGACCTTTCTTAGTACTTCTTCATTAGTTTTTCTTGCTGTCCAGGGTGTTTTCAGCATCCGTCTATGAATCCACATTTCCAATGCTTCAATTCTGTTCATAATCGATACTTTTAGCGTCCACACTTCTGCACTATTCAAAATTACGGACCAAACATAGCACTTGATCATTCTTTGTCTTAGTTCTAAACTGAGATGATTATTTCAAAAAAATTACTTCATTTTCGTAAAAGTAGTTTTAGTCATTGCTATTCTACGTTTTATTTCTATGTCTGAATATAGTTGGTCCGTTATCACAGTTCCCGAATATGTCATTTTGTGAACTTTCTCAACTTGGACTCCGTTTAATTGAAGCTTTGCATCGGGATGTGGGTCACGACTAAACACTAAAAATTTGGTTTTGTTTGAGTTTATTTTAAACAATACCCATTTCCTCTCCTACCTCGTGAATACGATCAATCAGAATTTGGAGGCCTTCAATATTATCTGACAGAATTACTCTATCGTCTGCATATCTTATCACATTAAGTAGTTCTCCGTTGATTTTTACTCCATATGGCTGTCTCTCAAGTGCCTTTTTAAATGACTGGTCCGAGTAAACATTAAACAATGTTGGTGACAAAATGCAACCTTGTCTGACGCCTCGTTGTATGGAGATTTCATCGGTGTAGTTATCTCCAGTTTTGACCGTAGCAGTTTGATTCCAGTACAAATTTTTAATGACACGAATATCTTTGTCATCTATTCCGATATTTTTCAGTATTTGCATTAATTTTACATGCTGTACTTTATCGAATGCCTTTTCGAAGTCCACGAAACATGCAAATACATCTTTTCTTTGATCAAGGCATTTTTGTAATAGGATGTTAAGCGCAAAAAGTGCCTCCCTGGTACCCATAGCATTTCTAAAACCAAATTGGGTATCTTCGAGATCTTCTTCGCATTTGCGTCTAATTCTGTTGTGAAGTATTCTTAGGAAAATCTTAAGAGTGTGGCTGATTAGACTAATTAATCGATATTCTGAGCATTTTCTCGCATTGTGTTTGCATTGTATTGCAACAAAGATGGATTTGAGCCAATCTGTGGGAATCACTCCCGTGTTATATATTGAATTAAAAAGTCTTACTACTACTTTTATGTTATCATCCTCTATTAGTTTCAGCAACTCAGTTGGTGTATCATCTGGACCACAAGCTTTTCTAATTTTAGCACTATTTATAGCGTGTTCTACTTCGCATTTCATAATTTCTGGGCCGTCAGTACAGTTTTGGTAGAATTCGGTAATATTATTCCTATCATCTTCAAACAACTCTGATATATACAGTTGCCATTCTTTTCTTATTTCGTGCTCATTTACAATAATTTTGTTATTATTGTCAACGAGCACAGAGGGAACTCATTTTTTAAATATGTTACTTATTTCTTTTAGCTTTTTGTACACATTACACAAGTCGTGTCTAGATATCACATCCTCCATTTCGTCGCACCTTTCTCTCATCCATTTTTCTTTGGCTAATTTGATCTCCTTTTTTATTCTTCTCTGCAGGTGTCCATATTACGTTTCATTAGATTTGATCAGTCGTCGTTGTTCCATCAACTTCAAGATGTCGTCTGTCATCCATTTATTTTTCGTGATTAAGTTTTTTCTATAATTATTGTTTGTGCAGATTTCGTTAACTTGATTTTTAAATTCACTCCATATTTCTTCTGGATCTTCTAGTTGTTCTCCGATGTTTTTTATTCTATTGTTAAATTCTTTTTTAATGTTATGTTTTATGTTTATATCGTCAAAGTTCAGTACAGTGGTTTTTGGTTTTTGTCGCTGAATTCGTTTTAACCTTAGTTTAATATCTGCTACACAAGTGGTTGATGATCAGATCCAATATCTGCCCCAGGAAATGTAGTGACTTTTTTGACGGCATTTCGGAAACGCTCATTTACAAGTATATAGTCCATTTGATTTCCTGAAAACTCAGGGTTACTGCCATCATCAAATGGGGCTTTCCAAGTGTATAGTCGTCGTTTGGGTAGTTTATACCAGGTGTTGGCAATGATCATATCGTTTTCTTTACAAAATTCATACAATCTCTGTCCTCGATCGTTAGGTTGCCCAAGACCATAAGGACCTACAGTCTGACCTCGTCGACCTTCTCCAATTTTTGCATTGAAGTCGGCTATAATATATAAAATTTCGTGTTTATTAATTTTCTGCAAGATGTCTTGGATCTGATCATACAACTTCTCGACTTCATCGTCATATTTTCTATCTGCAGTCGGGGCATAGATTTGAAGTATGTTAGTTTTAAATGTTTGAGTATTTATTTGGAGTAATGTTATTCTATTCGAGACTGGTACGAAATTGGTCACATATTTACTCAATTCTGATGTTACTAATATACCTACACCATTTTTTTGATGCGACTCTTCTGTGCTGTTACCGGAATAATATAATACACTTCCGTCCTTTTTACAAGTTCCTGACTCTGGCCATCTCATTTCGCTGATTCCCAGTAGGTCTATTTTCATTCTTTTCATTTCTTGAATTGCGTTGTCAAGTTTCCCAGCCGCAAATAGACTTCTAACATTCCATGTGCACATTCTAAAATTAGATTTAGAATTAGATTAAAATTAGGTTTTCGCATGTTTACGACCGGAGAGGCCTCGTGGTATAAATATGTTTCTCCTCTCCTGCCGAATCTTGGCCTCCGCTTTCCATGATTAGTAACGGTTTGCAATTGAAGTGTCAATTCTATGGTGATTTTCCTGGGGGTGCTCTATTAGCCTTTAATGCAGTGGTTCTCTTTGCCTTCTGCATTCTTATGCCGCTGACCATTATTTGTTGATTCATCCGCCTTCGGGGCCGATTTCTCAACCCCAGGGCAAAAGAGTGCCCTAGCACTCACCAACTCATCCGCCCTAAGCCGTTGGTCAGTAAGTGGGGGATTGCTTATACCGGCAATCACTCGGACGTCAGAGCCTCATTTGTTATCTAGCAGGATGTACCGGATGACCATAATCAAGATCATCACGCGGGCAGGTGAGGTTGACATTTTGGTGGTATTATGGTATAGTGAAGCCCAGAGCGGGGATTTTGCGCGTTAGTCCAACGCGTCATAAAATCACATGGGGAGAAACCTTGTACCCTGTAAATGTACCCCTACGACAGTAGAACCACTCTCCGAAAAATTGGGAGTAAAATTTTTAGTCGGGAGTGGCGACCGCGCAATGTTCTTAGTCGCTTTTGCCCCACTCTCGCATTGCTAGTCGCATAGAAACTTACGGATTTTAACAGGGAAAACCCGCATCCACCACTGGTGAATTACCAATTGCGTACTGCCGGTATTATTTCTTGAGATCAAAGCGCCGACAAAGAAGTAGTTTTACTGTGGAACCTCTATATACTGTGCCCCTACCACAGTATAAAGAGGGACAGTAGAACCACTCTCTGAAAAATTGGAAGTAAAATCTGTAGTCGCGCATAGCGACCGCGCAATGTTGGCAGTCGCTTTTGCCCCACTCTCGCAGTGCTAGTCGCATAGAAGTGTACTGGTTTTAACGGAGAAAACCCGCATCCACCACTGGTGAATTACCAATTGCGTACTGCCGGTATTACTTCTTGAGATCAAAGTGCCGACATGCAAGTGGTTTTACTGTCCCTCTTTATACTGTGCCCCTACCATAGATGGACTCTTAATGCAGGGGCGTGCGTTGGGGCCAGTCCGTAAGAAAAATTTATCCTTAGAAAAACTCGAAAACGTCAGATTAAGACAAGGTAAGTTAAGTACCTACATGAACAACAGTGTACATTTAAAAAATCTCAGGATTTAAGGGGCGTAAGGAAATGGGCAAGACACAAAATTTCACAAAAAAAGCGAATATTTGGCGAAATGAACATCAGATCAAAAAACTGAAAAATACGGTTTATTGTTTTTCAAAAATCTCTCGAATGATCTATCGAGGGGTTGTCGTAACTATAAAATTTTAAATAGGAACCTCTATTTGTTGTTGCGAAATTGGAATTCTTATGTAAAATAAAATAACTTTTATTCGAAACATATTTTCGAATTAGGGATAGATGGCGCTATAATCGGAAAAACCGATTTTTGGAAATGGAAAATTAAATTAACAAAGTCCCCACTAAAATGGAAAACTTAACATAACTTTTTTTGGTTTTAGGACCTACTCTTCACAACCCACTAGGTCCCCATGATGCTGTAGTAACTGCAAATTTAGCATCCCACTCTCTCCTAGTAATAAGTTTTTTCATGGCGGATTTTATATGGCCTTAAGGTGAATATAAATAAAACTAAAACAATGGTAATTTCAAAAAAGCACACAGCAGCTATACGTAAAGAGACTAGCCAACAACAATCTCGTTGAAAAGTGAAAAAGTTTAAGTATTGGATACATGAAACTTTATACCAGAAACAAGAGGTTAAATGTAGAATAGAACAGGCAAAAGCAGTCAGGCCTTAAAGATGCGACAGTTACTCATTACCCGTAATCTTGATTTGTCCCTACGATACTGCATCATAGAGTGTTATGTATATAATTTACTATTGCATGGCATGGAAGCTTGGAAGTTAACAGTCAGCTCTTTACGACGCCGACGTTTAGAGAGCTTTGAGATGTGGGTATTTCGTCGTATGCTGAAAATTCCATGCACCGACCACGTTAGAAATGAAAAAGTTTTAAGGCGTATGAACTCACAGAAATCGTCAAGAAACGTAAAACATATTTTCTTGGACACATATTTAGACACGACAGGCATAACTTCCTTCAGCTTATTATACACTCACCGGCACAAAATTCCGCCACCCAAAATTTTTGATTAAGTTTGACAATTTATAACTTTATTATTTGTGCTCCGATTTTTAAGATTCTTACACCAGTTTGTAGGTACATGTATTCGTATTGTTTGGTATTATTCTCATAACAAAAAATTTTTGCTTGCATGTCATTGTACAGGGGTGAAAGGAAGCGTTGTATTTTCTCCTTAATTTAAAAAATTCTGTGGAAAAATGGAATAGTTGATTTTGTTTTATAGTCTTGTTATATTTTCCCGGAGGTATCACCAACATTTTGTTTATTGGATTATCCGAATATCTTTTTTCTTGTAAGAGCTGTACCATTTTTTGTTAATAAAAACACTGATTGACTCAAACAATTGAGGTTGGATTGATAAGATTAGAATAGTCCGCATGCAGCCCAGATCTTAATCATATTGAGCATTTATGGGATGAATAAAAAAGCTATTTGCCGTCATCGTAGGCCTCTAGAAAATTTGGTACAATTATGGCCCTGGTAGAGGAATATCGGGCTATTCCCCAGGCAAAGAAAACACACCTTTATTAGATGCTAAACAGATTGCGAGCAGTCGTTGCTACAAGAGGTAGACATAACCGCCATCGAATTGTTTTTTTTTGTTGTTAAATTTGTTTTGTTTGGTTATTTTAGTGCGTTTGATATTTTTAATTAAATAAACCTTCAAAGCAGTGTTTTTAATTACAGCTCTTACAAGAAAAGATATATTCAGATAATTCAAAAAACAAGACCTTAGCGATACCTCCAGGATGATACAAAAGGAGTATGAAACAAAATCAGCCGTCCAATTTTTCCACAGAATTTTTTAAAATTAGGAGAAAAAACAACGCTTATATTCACCCCCGTATAATGCCATTTAAGCAAAAACTTTTTGCAACCGGAGTAATACCAATTAACGTCAATATATGTAGCTACAAACTCGTGCAAGAATCTTGAAAATCGAAGTACAAATAATAAAGTTATAGATTGTCAAACTTAATAAAAAATTTTGGGTGGCGGAATTTTGTGCCGGTGAGTGTAGAAGGGAAAATAGAAAGCAGACGCGGCCCGGGTAGACAACAAATGACCTGGTTGCGCAACATCAAAGAATGGACTTGATTAGATTTTTAAAGTTTAATAAGAAAAGCCCAAAAAAGGCGCTAATAAAACGACTTCTAAAGAAGAAGAAGACGAAGAATGGCGAATGAGTTTAGGTAACTCCTCCACTTCCATTATAGCATTATGTGGTTCGATGCTATTGACGTTAGTGATAAGTTAGATGACAATTAAATATGTTGATGCTCGCATTAATTCCTAGTGTTGGTTACTAAGTAGAGTTGTCCTGTTCTATATCTAAATATTTGTTTTATATGTTTTATACAGTGGCTTATCGTTTTGATATTTTTCTGATGATTTTACTTATCATTATTGTATGTCTGATTCAGCAATTTATACGTAAACGTCTCTAAAGGAACATTTCTGTATTAGTTGCATATTAGTTGAATGTCTCGCAAACCACACCAAAAAATCTCGTTCTTTTTCTTACTGTGCTAAAGATATTTTCAGATTGGTGACCGACATTATATTGTTAAGTGGTGATCTTCTTCTTCTCCTTCGTCCAGCCATTCACGTCCACATCTGAACATAAGTCTCTACAAGTCTTCCTTTCCATTATTTTTTATTGTACTTTACTTGTAGCCAATTTTTCCTGACAGTCCGTTTCAGATCATCTGTCCATCTCATAGGAGGTCTGCCTCTGGGTCTTTTGTGTTGGTATGGTCTCCAGGTTAGAATTATTCTGTGCCATTTATTTAGATCGCTCTTAGCTACCATGTCCAGCGTATTCCCATTTCAATTTTAGTATTTTATACACTGCAAATATAATTATGCATTACCACCCATTTTTCTATTGTAGATTTTTTTCCTGGCATCGCGTAATCCCAAACACAATGCAAACAGTTTCAAGTCGATAGGTACTGTATTTCAAAAACTATTTTTTTCCTAAATGCCCTAGTCCATAGAATAGTGATGGTTCAACTGTTTTTTTAATCTGAGGGTTCTAAAGTAATATATTTGGTGTATGTAATATGTTTTATTTTAAAGATATTTATAGAGCACGTAGATCCGTGTTTCTTATGGGACTTAGTTGTATACGCATTAATATAACTACTACAATAAAATATACAGGGTGTCCCGGAAAATAGTGCGTTCCTTTAAGGTATGGAGAGAATACACAATTTGGAACAAAAAAGTCCTATACCATTTTTTTCTAAAGTTAACCGTTTCCAAAAAAAAGTTAACATTGTTTTCCATATACTTGTATTTTAATGTTTGGAAATTTTAATAAACTGGCAACATCGTACGCACTACGGAATAATAACATAATAAGAACTCGTTTGTGATTGTGATTAACAGTATTTAAAATAATCCAACCTAATACATAGTAGGTAATACTTATGTATTTACTATTTGTTTACTAAAATTATTTTCTTTTGAAATGTATTGAAATACCTATTGCATAATTTTAAACGAATTAAACATCCTTTAACATAAAAACACATCTTTTAATTGAACTAGTATTATGTATTTAGTAAGGTTTAAATGGGTTGAATGCTGAGTATTGCTGAGGGCTTTAACTGAATTACATAGTTTTAATAGTTTACAGTGGAACTTAAATACACCAGATAATGTCTCAGTAATTTGTTTACTTGTGAACTGAAATAACTAAGTTGTACTTACTTGAAAATAATTATTATACCAAGTAGATGTTTCAAGTAACCTTTCACAAACACCATAATACACTCACTATTCGAAAACATTTTCGGCATTGACACTAAACAGGATTCTTTAAAAGTATCTGTTTACTATCTATATTCTATCTATTTATTTACATGGGACTGTCTATGCTTAAATTTGCGTACCGCACATAGTTGTCAGATTTAAATTTCCCTACCAAAATACATTTTAATTTTTTGGTCAAACGGTTGCATTTAGAAAAAAATGTTATAAGAGTTTTTTGTTCTACATGGTGCCTTCTACCCATACCTTTAAGGAACGCACTATTTTCTGGGACACCCTGTATTTTATCTACTCTATGTCATATTATGTATAAGTTTTTAGTTTGTGAAGACTCTCATTATAGATAGCAGTGCGTAAAGGATTTAAAGTGTGCGTGAAGTAACAATGTATTTTAAATGGGATTTACTTTTTCGCACTGTTTTTAACTTTCGAGTTGTCATGGTGACAATCCTTAACTTTCGCGTTGTCATGGTGATGACAATATAAGCAATGAATTACAACAAAAGTTTTGACAGTTTTGTGGTTTGAAAGTAGTTAGAATTTTTAAATGTCAAAGTTCTAAAATTTGTAGAATAGAAATGAATTCCAGTGACGAAGAGTTACAGCTTTTTTATTTGTTTATCGTAGATAAAATATTGTATGAAACTGTGCGTGAAGTACTTTTTGCGCTCCGTTGTCGCTCGTGCTCTAAAAATCGCGTGCGTTCGCATACTTCACGAACTGTTTCATAAATAACTATTGATGGACACCAATCGAAGATAGTGAGAGTATTTAAAATTTAATAATACATAGGTATACATTTGGATTTACCATACAAAGAAATTAATATAATATTGAGGAACAGGTACGTGAAGTATGAGTAAATATTTTTGTTAGTATATGCCTGTATGCTAACAAAATTAAATCCTTATTGTTTATTTGATATTGACGACACAATAGCAGTCATATCGTAAGTGTCTATAAGTATTCGTTAATCTTAGACGAATAGTTATCATCAAACTGTAAATTCATGAACAACTTGATTGCGTATATGTTATAAATCCTACTTAAACGAAGTGCCAACAATCATAAATCTTCTACACGTCACATCTAAGTACGAACACCATCAATGCAAGACGAGAAGACGAAACACTCACTCGTCCGCCACCTGTGATCCGGCAGCTCGCCGCTAATTGATTTCTAGTAATTAAAATGAACCGCCAATCTGTCAACTCCTACGCTTCCCTTGTCAATAACCTATAGATTTCAAGACCACCTTAGTTAAGACATTCACGTTCATTAACAATAGTTTTCAATGAACTCATGATGGCCGGGAGACACGATGCTGCATTGTTACGATTACTTTATTTGTTACGATTGTTACGATTACGAAACTTGGCGTTTTACAATAATATCGGGGGATTGCTCAGATACTTGGTAAAAAAGCTTGATTTATTGCAAGGTTAATGATGGTAATGATGCTCTGCGATTTGTATAAGGGATATTGAAGTCATTACAATAATGACCACTAGGATTATCTACATAACAAGTTAAACTATTATACTAAGTTAAACTAACTATATAAATACACATCTCAATATTTTTTCTTGAAATTAATGACACACCTAATAAATTAAAATGCGTCTTGTCAACTATTTCTCTAGATGAAAAGAAACAAAGAAAGATATTATCAAAAGGCAAAAAACTAGCTGCTGAAAAAGGCACACAACCATATCACACCTAATTTTATAAATGGTAAAAACGAGTCCCTAGGGTCCCTTGTCCTGGGTCGCGGATGAAAACCACAACGGTATCCACGGCGGAGAAGAACATCTTCGGTACGGTATGTATGGCGGAAGTGGCGACCCCCGATTTTAGGGTTCGTATAAAATTAAAGGGCAGCCGATACGCTTACTCTGCAGTGAAAGCAAACCGTCTAGGAGAAGGAACACTCCAAAATCAAACCCTCGCCCTCCGAGATGAGGGTTGAGGCATCGGTACTCGTCAAAAATCTTAAAGGTTAAAAAATCCAAAATCCGGCCTCGAAACAGGACTGATATACGACGACGAAAAATGCTACGGAAAAGGAAAATGATTTTTGCGACATGGAACGTCCAAGGGATCTCAAATAAAACTCAAGAAGTTTTAGAAAAACTGAACAATATGAAGATAGACATAGCTGTTATTACGGAAACCAAACGGAAAGGTCAAGGATCGGAAAATCTAGGTAAATACGACCATTTCTATCGGAGTAACAAAAGAACGTAGAGCTCAACAAGGAGTCTCAATTATGGTACACCGTCGCTTCAGAAAATACATAACATCATGGGAAGGCATCAACTAAAGAATATTTGTATAAAAAGATACAGAATGACGATTCTGATAGTATATGCAATCAACGACGATGCTATTGTAAATGTGAAAGATAACTTTTTCGAACACCTAAGTGAAGAAATCACAAAGGTGGGAAACACGAGAGAAATAATAATCCTAGGAGACCTCAACAGCAGAGTCGGGAAAAAGAACAATGACACAGTAGTTGGCAGATATGGAGAAGATAACACAAACAATAACGGAGAAAGGTTAATAGATATCTGCGACCAGAATGGACTTAGAATAATGAATGGATATTTCCAGCATAGAAATATTCATAAACGTGGACTCAGGAAACACGCAACTTAAAATCAGTTATAGACTATGTCATTCTTAAACAAAAAAATCGACTGAAAACAACAGATATAAGAGCATATAGAGGACCAATTTGCGGAGTGACCACTATCTCCTACGTTCAGATATTTCATTTCCACCGAAAGTAGAAAAAGAAACGCCGCAAGATGTTTCAAATGAACAGCTCCAAGAAGTACGATACAATTTGAATAGTTTACACCAAGAAAGTGTTAAAAACCTATATAAACGTAGACTGGAAGAAAAACTAATTGAAACGGAAGACAATACCAGAAATGTCAATCAGTCATACGAAAGCATCAAAGAATGTATACACGCCGCTGCCTTAGAAGCACTAGGGCGGTATGAAAAACCGTACATCGAAAACCGTATTGGTGGGATCAAGATATTTCGCAGAAAATAACAAAGAAAAGAGAATTGTATCAAAAATATCTAAACACAAAAAACGTGGAAGACAGAATATATTATAAAAGAATGCAAGCGAGGGTCAGAAGAAAAACATGTCAAAAGAAAAATGAATCCTGGACAAAAAAGTGTACCATGCTAAATACGTACATAGGTGGAACCCAAAGTTCAGAAAGTTGGAAACTATTAAAAAATTTAAGAAACGACAGAAAGAAAGACATTATTCAATCCATATCACCACAAACCATTGAAGATTTACTAACAGAGACAAGAGAGCCCTTCAAACAGATACAATCCAACGGTATACAAGGCATCAGGTTGATAGGATCACCAATCAGAGTAAATGAGAGAGAAGTCGAAACCATATGCAAACAGTTGAAGAATGGCAAATCACCTGGCCCAGGAAATATAGCTCCGGAACTCATCAAATATGGACCTAAAGTTCTAATTAAGTGGCTGAGACAAATTTTCCAGAAATGCTTGAATAACCATAAAATACCTGAAGAATGGAAAGAGTCACAACTGAGCACTATCCACAAAAAGGGAGATAAATCAAAACCTGAAAACTATAGAGGAATTGCAGTCACTAGTAGTATGAGCAGAATATATGGAAAACTTATTAAAAATCGATTAGAAAAAGAATACCAAAATATGGAAGCCGAAGAACAGGCTGGTTTTCGCGCAGGTCGATCTACAATAGATCATGTTTTCTCCATTACTCAGATAAATGAATAGAAAGTTGCTCGTGGCCAAGAAGTCCATCTGATGTTTGTAGACCTTAGAAAATCGTATGATAGTGTCCCGCTGGTTAAATTATGGGAGGGACTGGAGAAAACAAATGTACATATAGAATTGGTTGAAGCCGTAAAAACGTTGTACTACCAACAAACAACAAGAATTAAAACGGGAAATATCATAACACCTGGATTCACAGTAACTAAAGGACTCAGGCAAGGAAGCTGTATCTCACCAACACTATTCAAAATATACCTCGAAGCAGCACTCAACAAATGGAAGAAAAAATGTACGAATATGGGCATACCACTCACGGACTCAACTTTGTACACGCTGTGCTTTGCGGATAGTGTTGCCCAAAATCGGTCTTGGTCTTGCAGTCTTGGCCTTGTTCTTGCATTTTCGCAAGACCAAGACCAAGACCAAGACCGCTTTATTTTAGCAAGACCAAGACCAAGACTGACCGTGCAAGACTTGAACAAGAACAAGACTAAGCCTGCAAGACTCTTGCGTCTTGCAGTTAGGATTGAGTGTCGTTTTAGGGAATATCGTAGTTCGGGTATATGCTTAGAGAATATGAGACGCAAAAAAAGGTAAAAAAAAATTGGAAAATTGGACTTATGCGCATTATGAACAATACAATAAACATACATAGCGAATCAAAATATACATTAACCCTCGTAAGGCGGTGCGGGGTGCAGATGCACCCCAGACCTCGTTTTTCTCACCTATCTTTTTTAATAAATTTTTTTGATTTTTGTCCATTTTTTTATTCGCATGAAATTCAATTCTAAACACATTACACCCATTGCAGCATCTAAAAAGTTTTACGTTTACGTGATTTTTTAGAAAAATGGTGTTCCACTTGGAGCTAACAGAGCTACGGGACAAGGTCGGTGTTACTTATGTCAGAGAAAAAAGACCGAAAGTCCCGACATAACTGTATTTTGTGTAAAAACTTTGTGTTGGTCACTCTGTGAAAAATTTCATGTGTTTATCTTGCAACGAGAATACTTTTTTTTAAGAAGAAATGGGTACTTTGTTTGTAAAATTATGTTTCATACTATAATAAACAAGTCCTAATTATCTTTCAAATCAATTTTCCCGACGTTCACATATAAAAAAATGGATATACAGATGGGGTGCAAATGCACCCTGCACCGTTGTTTACGTAAGAATCTAAGCACCGCTTTACGAGTACGAGTGTTAAAAGAACACTTGACATATTTATTTGACACGTACTCAGAGGTCATAATAAATTTGTACAATGTAAAAATAAAATATTTTATAATACATTCTTTCTTATATAGCAGACGACGTCTTCGCTCTGAAATTCATTGAAATTGTCTAGATTTTGAGAATAGGTCCTTTCATAAAATAATCTTGTGTTTTGACACCGACAGTAATAAATATCCTTTTGAAACTTGTTATGATGTCACCAAAGCTGATATAATACGACACCCACTTGATTGTTTTTCCTTATCAGTTTAAAGACTAAAGACTATCGTAGGTATATAAACTTTTTGCAGAGTGTGCAATTATATCAATGGGTCAAACAAAATACCATTCTAGACAAATGTTCTTTAATACAGTCAAGTTTATGCCATTTATTAGATTTTTTGTGTTTTAACCCGCCATTACACGCGCTATGAGGGAATCCCTCACCATATTTGTTTATAACCAATGAAATTGTGTAAACTAATACGATAACCTTAAGCACCCAGGAATGCCTTTAGCATTGTTCATGAGAGGATATGAAAAAGTTATAGAATATTTCAGGCGGTCAGTGTGCTGTGTGATAGTTGAAAGAAGAGACATCCCTCTTCAAGTGAGGGAATTCCTCACTGCGCGTGCAATCACGGTGAAATCACGTTTCTGTTATCTCAAAGAAACTTTTAGGTTTTTATTTAATATTTAGGTAGGTTTAATTAAAATATTATTGTTTGGATTAGGTTAGGAACAGTGGCACACCGAGCGGGGGTTTGGGGATTAAAATCCCACCCAGAGCATATAGAAATATATATAAAAGAAAGTAGGAAAATGTAACTTGTCTTTCACAAATAATACAAAAATTTTCGGTGCCCATGCTAACCCCCCTCCCCCCAGAGGAAAATTCTAGGTGCGCCACTGGTTAAGAACCCATTTTTAAATTTACCTATTCTAATTGGGAAATAAGCCACAATTTAACTTGAAAAATTGATTTTATTGACGTTTCGAATTCCACTTCGGACGTCGTTATCAAAATACAAAATATTAATAGTTAATTACATAAATACCACACAGAAATAGCTTCAGAACAGTTGTTAATTTTAATTTGTATTTTTAGTAAAATGAATTCGCGTAAAGAACGTTAATTTCTTCAGTGGCTTGCTGAAATTGAAAATTAGGAAATCTTGCCTTTGATCTATGTATATTATTTTTACTTTTATTTTGTTAAATTAATAAAAAAATTGGTTTACGAGACTTTCTATAATATGTGAGTACAACCCATTTTATATTTATACATGTTGACATTCATTCTTCCTCGAAATAAGTCGAACTTATGTAGGTGAGGGCGACGCTCATACGCGTGCAACCACGTCACAATAGAAGACGCGTGTAACGGCGGGTTAACCATGTTTTTAGCACATGCAAGGTTATTAAATGCAAATGTTTATTAAGAAACAGACACTCCCGTGGGAGTAGCTCAGTTAGTGAGAGTACCTATAAGCAGGGATAGTTTAGATCGTGGGTTCAAACCCCAACCGATGTGAGTTGTTTATACATTTATTAATTTGGTTGGTTTTGTAACTAAAGGAACAGAATCATGAAAATTGGAACAAAGGGGTTTTAAAGAGTGATCTATTTAATGAAAATATTTTTATCTATTTCCTACTTCCGGTTATACCGGAAGTTGCTTATAACTTCATTTTTTTGAATGGGACACCCTGTATATTTTTACTTACATTTTTAAATTCTCCTCGATGTCTTCGTTGTTAAAATGTTTAGTAATGTTATAATATAAGGTAGTTTAAAAGAGAATTAAATTTTTTTCTTAATTTCGCAGCAATATTCACACCTTGTAGAATTGTAGTAGTGTGACATCCAAAACTATATTTATGTTCAGATGATTTTTAATATAATCTACTATTGTTAAGAATTGTTAGTATACCCCATTCCACGAATATAGGTCTCTTGGATTATCGCGACAACGAATATTTTACTGTGCTAAATATGAAGGACGAAAGAAAATTGCAAATTATATTGTTGTTTATTGGGGTCATTATTAGAGCAAAATACTTTCGTACTTCTTATGTTGCATACTAAAATATTCGTCGTCGCGATTATCCAAAACAGTCATATATTCGTGGAATACACCATATAGCTAAATTTTTACTTTTAGAATACAGAGTTGGTCGAAACTCGGAATGAGTATTTTCTGAGTTTGCTTAAATGGAGCACCCTGTATTTTAGTATTGTAATGATATAATATGGTACTTTTTTATTTCTTAAGCATTTCCTATACCTAACTGCTTTAGTTTGTGAGTTATTGGTGATTCAAGCAAAATATTATTTGCAACAAAAAATATGTGAAATTTTATTAGGTTGGCCGTGAACATAAAATGTTCGCAAATAATTCAATAACAAATAATTTTTCGGAAATAGATACATATTAATCTAGAGTCTAGAGTCGTAGAAGTCTAGACTGATCCTAAAAATTACCAATAATTGTTGAGCTATCAAAATACCTACGTAGTTAAGATTGTTAGTGCGATTAACAATTAAGCACAAATTAAGGCAGTTAGGTATCGAGAATGCTTAATAAATAAAAAAGTACCATAAAATATCATTTCATTACAATACTACAATACAGGGCGTTCCATTTAAGAAAATTCATAAAATATTCATTCCGAGTTTCGACCAACCCTGAATATCAAAATTCAACATTTAGCTACACTAATAATTGTTAACAATAGTAGACTATTAAAAATCATTTGAACATAAATAAAGTTTTTGATGTCAAATAACCAATTCTACAGGGTGTGAAAACTGCTACAAAATTAATAAGAAAACGTAATTATCTTTTGAACTACCCTATATGATATTACAAAACCTCATATTTCAGAAAGAAGACATGGAAGAGAATTCAGAAATATAAAAATATACAGGGTGTCCCATTTAAAAAAAAAGAAGTTATAGGCAACTTCCGGTATAACTGGAAGTAGGAAATAGATAAAATATTTTCATTAAATAGATCACTCTTCAAAACAATCCATTCAAATTTTCATGATTCTGTTGTCTTTAGTTCTGGAGATATTTTTAATAGGAAAGTTTATCTGCCTCACCCTGTTTGTTAAGTCAAGCTGAAAATATATACTGTTACGTTGTTCTAAGATCTAAAGTAACGTTTAATAAATAGTAATAGTATAATATGCTAGTGGGCAACTGCGAGACTTGCAAGACTCTTGCTGCAAGACCAAGACCAAGACCAAGACCGGGAGTGCAATACCAAGACCAAGACCAAGACCAGGTGTATTGGTGCAAGACCAAGACCAAGACTCTCTAAGTCTCGTCTTGGTCTTGCATTTGGGCAACACTATTTGCGGATGACCAGGTGACCATCGCACAGGACTCTGAAGATCTTATTTACATGATGCGAAAACTATTAGAAGAGTTTACAGAGTGGGGCCTAGAAGTGAATATGGAAAAAACTGACTACATGAGTATCGGAGGAGACCAACATAGCCTCCGTAAACCGGCGACTATACGGAAAAATCCTGAAACAGGTCGATTTTTATTTCTAAATTATGATATTTTGGCATATAATATATAAATAATTTGGCATAATTATATCGCGTAATCAATAATTTTTTTAAAGGAGAATAGGGGTCGTGCTAACTCATTTAAAAGGTTACTCAATTCTGTATCGGATAAAATAAAGGTTAACATCATTATTTATACAGGATGTCCAAAATAATTTTTTTTAAATTAAATTAATCGACAAAAAAAGAAGAATATATGTGATTTATTTAATTCAAAATACGTTTACTACAGTCAGGAAACAGGAAAATAATGTTCATTGGAAAAATAAACATTACTTTTCGCTTAAACTTCAATGTTCAAACTTCCAAAAAGCAATAAATGTCTAGCAGGAGCTGATTTGAACATTGAATTTAAGCGAAAAGCAATGTTTATTTTTCAAATAAACATTTTTCTTGTTTTCTGATAACAGTAAAAAGTATTTTGTATTATATAAATTACATACTCCCTTCTTGTTTTGTCAATTAATTTAATTTAAAAAATTGTTTTTGGACACAATATATAAATAGTTATGTTAATGTTTACATTACTGAATAGAGAATGGAATAACCTTTTAAATGAGTTAGCACATGACCTATATTCCCATATAAAAAATCATCGATTACGTCATTAGACCTAGCTAGATGACGTCACTCGTATGATAATATATATATATATAAGCTAAAATATCAATTTGAAAATAAAATCGAAATATCGAATTTATTATTTTCATTTGCACCATACTGTATATGAGGGGTATAGTTTCAAAGTGTACAATCTTCATGTTTCCTAAATTTTCAGTAATCAAGGAAAACGCATAACCTCTTTCATAGGAATATAATAATGTTATTGGAGATTGTACGTTTTGAATTTAAGTCTAATTTTCTGCCTTCAAAATTCATTGGAAATGACTATTTTGGGAGTGAAGGAGGGTTCATTTTAATTTATTTATCCTTTCCATAAGTGGAAAGTTTGATGCGCCACAGTCGACGCATGTGCCAATAAAATTGGCAGCACAGTGTTTACACGCTTTCTTTTACGTTTTATTATTTAAGTTATAGATTCTTATCGTGCCTAAAATGGTTAGAAAAATTTCACCTCTACCGGCTCTTAGTCTACAATGATTACATAATTTTCTAAGATCTATGTATAATAATCACCGAGGTACGTTTTTTTCTGACACGTCCAACTTTAATGCGATAGAGAGAATTCGATAATCTACGACACACTGAAAAAAGGGTTGAGGATGAACTGTATAATTCATATTTATTATAGTCACATTCTATTATATCTCATTTTTTTACGACTTAAACGATGTCAACTGATTAATAAATAGCATAATATTATTATAGTCACTTATTTTTCCCTAAGTAATTTCGTTGCGATAGACCATTTCAGATGGAAGTAATGCAATTCTAAATTGAGCAAGGGAGTGACTATATACCAATTTATTTAATTATATTTGCAGCTTTTTGTGTTAAATTGGCTGTAATGCCATTTCTTGCACTGTATTTATACTTTACTTTTGTATCTCGTTAAAATATTTTAATGAGGTGCAAAAGAGAATTAAATTTAATAACTCAATTTAAAGCTCGTTGCTTATGGAAAGGAATATTGGAATTTTAATAAATAGTTTACTCGTATTTATACAATCAAATTGAATAAGTTACTATAATAGACAAGGCGAAAACAACGGGTTCGTTGGGAAAAATATTCCCATGAGATTTTTTTGCATAATCACATTCGTGAGACACCCCAGAATAAGATTGAAGAAGGCGCCCATGCGAAAAGTCACCCAAATTTTTTTAACAATTTTTTTTTTTGATCAAATTTCAAAAATCAATATTTTTGGCCTGGATAATTTTTTTTAGATTTTTTGGATCATTCTGGACAAAAAAGGTCTCTCATAATTTTTCTCTAAAGTTGATCGTTTTCAAGTTATAAGCAATTTAAAATTTGAAAAACGTGAAAATGGCCATTTTTAAGACTTAATAACTCGGTTAAAAATTATTACTATGAAAGTCTGAAACTGACTAAATCAGAGCCTAAAGCCCCCCTACATGATCCTGAAAAAATTTGTGTAATTAATTTATTATTAAGCTGTTATTTTTAATTAATAACAATGAGCGGTTAGATCGTATTGACGCGGCTGTAAATGTGAGTGCGAGTAAGATGCACAATTGGACTGCCGGAATGGCATCTCTCTCGCACTCAGCGTTTACGGCCGCTTAACACTTGCATGGCGCTCAATATTATTACTTAAAAATAACAGCTCAGTAATAAAATAATGACAAAAATTTCTACAGGAGCTTGTAGGGGAGACTTTAAACTTTGATCTAGTCACTTTCTGACTTTCATAATAATAACTTTTAACAGAGTTATTAAGGTTTGAAAATCGCCATTTTTCGTTTTTTTCAATTTTAAATGGCTTAACTCGAAAACGATTAATTTAACAGAAAAATTATAAGAGACCTTTTTTGTCCAGAATGGTCCAAAAAATCTAAAAAAAATTGTCGGGGCCAAAAATATTGATTTTTGCAATTTGAATAAAAAAAACTGTTAAAAAAATTGGACCACTTTTCACGTGGGCGACTCCTTTAACCTTATTCTGGGATGTTTCACGAATGTGATTATGCAAAAAAATCTCATGGGAATATTTTTCCCAACGAACCCGCCATTTTCGCCTTGTCTACTATGTATTTAGAAGAAACGACAGGAAGATTACAGCTAACGTTTTCGGTGATCGTGAACAGATTTTAGTTTATAATATAGGAAGAACTATAAAAAAACTAAAAAAATACAGAACAAAATTAAAACAAAGTATATTATAACAAGCTGAATGAAAATCGACTAACTCAATATATACTAAATTACAAACCAAAAGAAATGGGGAATGTAGGACGTCCCTTGCAAAGATGGACTTAACCTAATCCCTGGACCGAAGAAAAACGATGTCAATATAATGTCCTTTTAATTGCTGCTTTCCTGAATTTGTCATTCGTTACTAAGAGATCTTGAGAACGATAATCACAGAAAATAACGATACTGCAGAAATAAGAGTGATAATTGAGGCGCTCAGAGCAACAGTGACCTAACCCCAAAAACGAAGTTTTGAGATAAATGCACATCTTTGCATTCGCATTTCCATTATGCTTATGGGATGGCGCTACAAATTACGTAGCGACATTTAGCCAAATAATAGAGGTAAGTTGTGTAGACCCTTGGTAATCCGTAGATTTAATGTTGCTGATTTTATTGATATATTAATCTAGAAACACTCAATTTGTGACTTAGGTAACTGTTGCTCTGATCGCCTCAATTGAAAAAGCACGTTTAGGCCAGGGTAATAAGACCAAAATATATCCTGTTCGTGACACTTCAACGGCCAGGGTACTGAAATGTTTTCTTGACAGGTAATACCTATAAGAACAAATTGTATCTAATTCCTGTGTAGGATCTGGCAGCCATTTTTGTTTATAAACAATTTAATGTCAAAAAACACTTTTTTCCTTTTTTCTCAAATTAATGGAAAACACTAAGAATTATGGTTTTCTTAGCACAAATATCTTCTAGAGAATAGAAAAAGCTTTAAAATAGCGTATTACAAAGTTTGATATACATATTTATTGTAAATATAATTGCGAAAAAAGTCGAAATTAGAAAAAAAAATAATTTCGCAATAACTATTGTAAAAATAAGTGTACAGCTTTGAAATATTTTGTCAAATGAGGGTTCTTTGTTGGTGCTTAATACGTGTGTGATAAAAATTTCAAAACGATTCATTTAATAGTTGAAATTTTATTCAAATTGTTTATCCCAGAGAGCTTTTTTTGCAATAACATAAGTCAGAAAAAAATGACTCTTGAACCATTCTGCAGATGTCAAATGAAAGAGCATGATCTAAACTTTCAAATTGGTTTAGAAAAGGTAAATAAAAAATGCATCTATTAGTAATAAATAATTATGCAAAAGTATCGTCAATTTTTCCTTAAAAAATTTTTGGAATAAATTTTTTCAAAAAAATCTGTTTTTGTACCGTGTTTTATGTGCACAACTAATAACAAGTAATATCATGTATATGATAATTGATGAAAAATTGTAATAAGTTTAAATATAATTTATTATATTATAAAAAAATAAAAGTTATAAAATAAATGCATTTTTTATTCAATTTTTTTAATCCAGTTTAAAAATTTAGCTCATGCTCTTTCATTTGACACCTATAGAATGGTACTAGCATTATTTTTCTCTGACTTATGTTATTGCAAAAAAACTCTGTTTGATAAATAATTTGAATAAAATTTAAAAAATTGAATTAATCGCTTCGAAATTTTTGTCATAATATATTAGGTCATAATATATTAGGGGTAGCGGATAGGAACTCCTTTTGGACAGTCCTACCAGGGAAAGTGAATCAATCCCTGCCCTCCGCAGATTCCAGGAGTTTTCTGACCCGGGAAACTAGTACCTGCTTAGGGTCCTTTGTCCAGGGTTACGGATGAAGACCACAACGGTATCCACGGCGGAGAAGAATATCTTCGGTACGGTGTGTATGGCGGAAGTGGCGACCCCTGATTTTAGGGTTCGTATAAAATTAAACATGCAGCGACTGACCCAGAGTGGGCGGCTGCAAACAGCGACGGACCCAGAATGGGCGGCTGAACAAGAAGCCCTCCAAATGGGGGTTATGGCGTTCAGGATTAAACAGCCGAACACATGTAAAAACCAAAGGAAATATGAAAAAAAAATGGCAAAATGAAAAGTCGCGGAAAATATCCCCGGGTGGTAACCCACACCTCTCTAAGAGGGAGCCCCAACGGATACGGGGGGGGGGGCAATTTTGCTATAGATCTTCAGAGTCCAGTTGAAAACGTCAGCAAGGCAAAACAAAAGAAGAAACAGAGAAGAATCAAGATGGGAACATGGAATATTCAAGGATGGAACACAAAATACAGGGAACTCTTAATAGAAATCAGAAAGATGAATGTCGACATATTAACTATAAGTGAAACTAAGAAAAAGGGAAATGGCATAGAGGAAATCGGAGATATAATACACATATGGAGTGGAGTTGATAAAGATAAAAGAGCGAAAGCAGGAGTAGGAATTCTTATTAAGAAAAAGTATAAAAGGAACATCAAATCGTGGGAGCCCATAAATGAAAGAATTATAAAAGTCCATATGACCTTATTCGGTAGAGATATAGTGGTATTAGGAGTATATGGTCCAACAGATGACAGCAACATCAAGGAAAAGGAAAACTTCATGGATACGCTACAAGGTGAAATCATAAAGGTCAAAAAAAGGGAAGAAATAATCATCGCAGGAGATCTGAATGGCAGAGTTGGGAAAAAAGAAAATGACCAAACAATTGGAAGATTTGGAGAAGACGTTGGAAACGACAATGGAGAAAGACTTACAGAACTATGTGAGATGAACGGCCTCAGAATCACCAACGGTTTTTTTGAACACAAAGACATTCACAAGTACACATGAACTCAAGAAACAAGAAACCTTAAGTCGATAATAGATTACGTCATACTGAAGAAAGAAACCACAATGCGAATAAGAGACGTAAGAGTACAAAGAGGAGCAGAATGCGGCAGCGACCATAGACTACTGATAGCAAGATTAGAACTACCATGGGTACACCAAAGTGCACAGAGTAACCAAGAACCACATAAAGAATTACCAACAGAAAAAAGACTGAAGATACACTTACTTCAGGACGACTCCATAAGAAACTTGTACCAAAGATGATTAGATCAGAAGCTAGTGGAATTTCGTTTTGAGGAGAATATCAACAGTACATACGAACACATAAGAGAAAGCATAATACAAGCAGGTCTGGAAGCGCTAGGAGAAATAGAAAATACAAGAGATAAAAATTACAAATGGGAATTCCGCGAAGACACCTTAGAGAAAATAAAAGAAAAAATAGAACTATACCATAAATACCTAAGCACAAAATATCCGCAAGACCTCTCTAAATATAGAGATAAGAACAGAGAAGTTAGGGCTATTACAACGAAAGAAAAAAATGAACAATGGGAAAGGTCATGTAGAAGTATAGAACAGAATATGGGAGGAACAAGAAGTTCAGAAGCCTGGAAAATTGTGAAATCATTACGAACTAACAGGAAAGAGAAAACTTTTATACAATACATACCAGACGACGAGTGGGAGAACCACTATAAAAATCTACTGATAGAGCAAAGACCAGAATTCAGCATCGATGGAGACGAACAAAAAAATAATGACCACAGAGGAAGAAAAAATAGTCATAACAGACAAAGAGATGAAACAAGCAATAAATTCCATGAAGAACAATAAAGCTGGAGGACCAGGAGGAATTGTGGCGGAACTAATCAAATACGGAACACAGAAATTGAGAAGAATGATATGCCGAATCATGGAAAGAGCAATAAATGGAGAGGACATCCCTAAACAATGGCAGGAAGCCTACATAACATCGATATACAAAAAAGGTAACAGAAAAGATTGCGAAAATTACAGGGGGATAAGCGTCATCGCTACAATGGGAAGACTGTATGGCAGGATCCTCAGGAACAAAATAGAGAAAAATATAGAAGGTAAAATCGGAGAAGAACAAGCAGGTTTCACAGCAGGGAAATCATGTCTAGATCATATCCATACAATACAACAGACAATAGATAAAAAAAGAGCTAAGAACAAAGATGTACACATGGCGTTTATAGACCTTAGGAAGGCATATGACACCGTGCCAAGGAAAGAACTGTACAAAGCAATGACTAAAATAGGGATACCACCTAACCTAACACAAGCAATCAAAAACATGTACAGTGGAAATGAAGTAAATATAAAAATCGGAAACAAGGTAGTTGCTAACTTCAAAACAACAAAAGGATTACTACAGGAATGCCCAACGTCACCGACTCTATTTAAAATATTTTTAGAACACGCACTAACAACTTGGAAGACAAAGTGTAGGGGTATGGGAATACCGATAAGGGACGATTATCTCTACACATTGTGTTTCGCAGACGATCAGGTGGTGATGGCTCAAGATGAAGAGGATATCAGTTACATGGTAAGAAAACTAAAAGGGGAATACAAAAAGGTAGGCCTGGAAATAAATATGAAGAAAACGGAATACTTAGTAATATCGGAAAAAGACGTAAAAACTTAGAAGTAGAAGAACAAGTTGAAATAAAAGGAACGAAGAATTTTAAATATTTGGGCTTTATAATGTCGAAAAGCGGAACAACAGAAGCAGAAATAAAAAGTAGATTGGGACAAAGAAGATCTTGCATCAGAATACTCCATAATGTAATCTGGAATAAAAACATTAAGGGAAAAACAAAAATAATGATATTCCAAATAATAGTAAGAAGCATCATGACATATGCCGCAGAAATTTGGGTCATAAACAAAAAAACACAAAAAAGCATTCTGGCAACCGAAATGGAATACTGGAGAAGATGCTGTGGTCTCACCAGAAGAGACAGAATAACAAATGAGGAGATAAGGAGAAGAATGCAAGTGGAAAAAGATGCCCTGCAATATATAGACGAGAGAAGACTGAAATGGTACGGCCACGTACGCAGAGCAGAAAACACTTGGATAAACAAGGTTGCAGAATGGAGCCCAAGAGGAACGAGAAGAAGAGGACGACCTAGAAGATCTTGGAAAAATGAAGTCGACGAAGCCATGTCTAAGAAAGGATTGGAAGACGGAGACTGGGAAGATCGAAAAAATTGGAAGTCCTGGCTGACGGAAGGGAAACGGCATTAGCTGTAGACAACCCTTTATATGTATAGGTAAACACCAAAGAACCCTCAGTTGACAAACATTTCAAAGCTTTACACTTATTTTTACAATAGTTATTGTGAAATTAATTTCTTTGAAATTTGGACCTTTTTTCCCAAATATAATAACAATAAATGATTATATTAAACTTTATTATACGCCATTTTAAAACTTTATCCATTCTCTCGAAGATGTTTGTACTAAGAAAACCATAAGTCTTACTGTTTTCCATTAATTTGAGAAAAAATGAAAAACGGCCGTTTTTGACACTAAATTGTTTATAAATAAAAATGGCCGCCATATCCTACGCAGGAAATAGTTACAATTTGTTCTTAGACGTATTATCTGTCGAAAAAACGCTTCAGTACCCTCGCTGTTGAAGTGTCATGGGAAAACCATATTACTCTGGACTAGTTGGCAGCATGCAGAATCAAGCAACTCTGCATGCTGTCAACGTACACTTCAGATGGTAAGTAAGGTTTTTTTTGACCTTACCATGGTCAAATTTCTGTAATGTGTTTTTCGTGAGTGTCCTTTCCACAACATATAACAGGATGTTTTTCCAAAAGTCGAACAAATAATTTTTTCAATCTCACATGGATTTCTCTCTCTTCATAATGGTATTTTGAAATTATTGACCACAGCTCTGAAGATGGCTTTATAAGCCGAAACCACTAAGCTAGGAATTAAGTATTTTACACACTTCAAAGTACGCTTCTCTTCCTGTCATTCAGTTTATAAATTACGTTCGGGATAATAGCTATTTCCTAATTATTACCACTGACACTCTGAGAGTACGTATCAATACTACATATCGACGTACGTTTCACTTTATTTTTTTTTATTCAACTTGTTTGAAAATAACATGGGAAAAGTTAATGTGGAAGAACTGTAATCTGAGATGCATTGTTGTAATATTTTCTTAAGCGTCACCGCTTTGGTATTTTCGTACCGGGTTAAACAAATTACTTAGATAGTTGTCGACACTCATTTAAGTAAGAATTAACTCTAACTAACTCAACAGGAGAACACAACTCCTGTTCTACAATTTCTAAATACTTCAACTTTTTTTTTTGTTGTTAATAATTGTCGCAGTTATGGTGCTATCCTAACTGCATTGGTTGATTCTGATTCCCATGTCAGCATTTTGTCATTTTTCTTTTGTCATTCTCACAGTGGAATATTTAAAATTTTGCAACAACGTGGTGACAGTGAGTATATATTAGGGTGGGCCGAAAAAACTAAAATTATTTTTTTCAAGTCGTAATACCCCGGAAAAGTTGCAAATGTATGAAACTAAAAAGGGGTAAGAATTTAAAAAATATCGGTTTATATCTTCCATTCGCGCATGAGCCATAAAATTTGCGGAAATTGGTAAAAAACTGATTTTTTGCTATAATTTTTAACAGATTAAATTTAGCGTGGATACGTTTGTAATAGCTCATTTTCTCATTCTTAATAGTGATACTGACTAAATTTAACCGTGTTATTAAAATCTCTTAACATATTCCGTTCGCGCATAAGGCATAAAAATAGCCAAAATGTACAAAATTGCATATTTCATACACGTTTAATTTTTCGTAATTAAGAGTTTAGTTGAATGAAAATAACTCACACCTACATTTTGTTGAACTTGTATTGAGAACACTTAAAATAAACACACTTTAAACACATCATTTTCAAAACTTTAGTAGGCTATTATTTAAAAATATTGTATGCGAATATAGAAAAAACCAAATTTTTTTACGAGATGCAAGTTTTTAATTTGGCAATTGATCCAATGTCCACCAGTCCATTGTCCGTCCAGTCCATCTTGTATTATTTTAACACCTTTTTGCTATTACATAGTAGAAGGCACTTTGAACTGTGATTTCTGTGTAAAGTCCGGCATTGCAGACCTTGATAACAATGTTGTTCTTATGAAGCCGTCGCGATTCTCAGCTCTGCAAACTTTTCCAGCGGCTTTTGTTACGAGTTTTACACATCGTTCTACTGCCTGTGTATGAACAGGAAATTACTTTAGTGTTACATCCTAGTTAGGAACTGAATCACTTTGAATAATTAATGTTATTTCATCATCATTTATATCTTTTAATAATGGAGGAGAAAATAAGTCACAGTCTAACCAATGAATTATTTTTGAATAGTCTCGACATTCAAAATTTAGTTTTGGCTGTTTTGAATATTCTAATGTTAAATCTTGTTTTATCTAGCTGTCTAGCTTTCAGAATTCTTCGAAGTCCAAGCTCTTTTATATGTTTTCTGTTATCTTGTGTCATGGGCAACATCAAATGTTCTGGATGGGCGAAAAAAGCATTACGCTCAATAACAGGGTCAACAACCCTGTTGACGAAATAACATTAAAAACGACCCGAAATAACATTACTTATTCAGAGTGATTCAGCCCCTAACTGGGACGTAATATTAAAGTCATTTCCTGTTCATACACAGGCAGTAGAACGATGTGTAAACTCGTAACAGAAGCCGCTGGAAAAGTTTGCGGAGCTGAGAATCGCGACGGCTTCATAAGAACAACATTGTTATCAAGGTCTGCAATGCCGGACTTTACACAGAAATCACAGTTCAAAGTGCCTTCTACTACGTAACAGCAAAAAGGTGTTAAAATAATACAAGATGGACTGGACGGACAATGGACTGGTGGACATTGGACCAATTGTCAAATTAAAAACTTGCATCTCGTAAAAAAATTTGGTTTTTTCTATATATGCAAACAATATTTTTAAATAATAGCCCACTAAAGTTCTGAAAATGATGTGTTTAATGTGTGTTTATTTTAAGTGTTCTCAATACAAGTTCAACAAAATGTATATGTGAGTATTATTTTCATTCAACTAAACTCTTAATTACGAAAAATTAAACGTGTATGAAATATGCAATTTTGTCAAATTTTGGCTATTTTTATGCCTTATGCGCGAACGAAAAATGTTAAGAGATTTTAATAACACGGTTAAATTTAGTTAGTATGGTTATTAAGAATGAGAAAATGAGCTATTACAAACGTGTCCACGCTAAATTTAATCTGTTAAAAATTATCGCAAAAAATCAGTTTTTTACCAATTTCGGCAAATTTTATGGCTCATGCGCGAATGGAAGATATAAACCGATATTTTCTAAATTCTTACCCCTTTTTAGTCTCATACATTCGCAACTTTTCCGCGGTATTACGACTTGAAAAAAATAATTTTAGTTTTTTTGGCCCACCCTAGTATACAGCGTGTCTACTTGAGTTGGAAACATATGGGAAACTTTTTTATTATTAATTTTACGAAAAAAAGTTATTCTTTATAAAAAGTTCTGCATGCCCCAAAACCTAAGATTCAATCATCAGATATCAAATTTTCTGAATATTATACGAGGTATGTCAAAAAATATGAATTTCGGTCAAGGGTAAAGTACCTTTATTTCTCTCAATATCGAAAATTCTTATGATAAAAAGTTGTTTGGAATTAAAAACTAAGATCAAATATGCAATTACATGCTTCTTATTGAAAAAAAAATTTTTCTCAAATTTAAGGATACCCAACATTGTTTTTAATTATTACAAATATGATAACTCGTTTATTATTCATTTTACGAAAAAAAGTTATTCGTCCTATCTTCGTAAAAAGCTTTGCATGGTCTAAAATCTAAGACACAACCATGATATATCAACTTTTATTAATTTTATACGAGGTGTGTCAAAAAATATGAAATTCGCTCAATATTATAGCACCTTTATATTTCACAGTATTTCAATTAGAAGGATGTAATTGCATATTGACACATAGTTTTTAGTTCTAAACAACTTTTTTAATAACTGTTTTCAATATTGTGAAAAATAAAGTTACTTTACTCTTGAGTGAAATTTATATTTTTGACATAACTCGTATAAAATTAATAAAATGTGATATCTGTTGGTTGCATCTTCGGCCTTATGACCTACAGAGCTTTTTATAAAGAATACCTTTTTTTCGTAAAAGTAATAATAAAAGAGTTATCGTATGTGTAATGAATCAAAACGAAGTTAGTATCAATAAATTTGAGAAAAATTTGGAAAATATTTTTTTCCAATTAGAAGCATGCAATTGCATATTTGAGCTTAGTTTTTATTTCCAAACAACTTTTCAGAATAAGCATTTTCGATATTGAGAGAAATAAAGGTACTTTACTCTTCTCTTTACTATATTTTTTGACATACCTCGTATAATATTCAGAAAATTTGATATCTGATGATTGAATCTTAGGTTTTGGGGCATGCAGAACTTTTTATAAAGAATAACTTTTTTTCGTAAAATTAATAATAAAAAAGTTTCCCATATGTTTCCAACTCAAGTAGACACGCTGTATATTTTAGGACTTAGGACATGTATCTATTTTGCCTTACAGCTTTCCTTATACGGTAAGCTTCTTAAAAACAGTGTCAGAAATAGTGGATTATTAATTCAGTTATTTGTGTTCTTAATATTTTGTTAATATTTAGTTGTCTTAATATTTACTCATTTCTTCTTCGGACAGGCCAGGATATCTCAAGCATTTATCTCCAGCAGAACATCTTGAACGCATCTACAAGCATTTTATTTTTCTTCTAATCTTTATAAAACTTCTTCTTTAAGTACCATCTCCACGACGGAGTCGGTATTCATCATAGCTATTCGGACTTTAGAGACGGCTGCTCTGAAAAGTTCATTTGATGTACATTCTTACCATTCTCTCAGGTTGCGCTTTTGGATCAATGATATTCTATATCTCGCTACGCTTCTTTTTCCTTGAATCTTCCCGTGCGTAGTTAATTAGAGTAATTTTTGTATCTCTCTTTACGTGTAATATGTCCCAGATGTTCCAGTTTTCTTGTTTTGACGGTATTTTAGATTTCCATTTCTTTATTCATCTTTTTCAGCCCCTCCACTTTGTTTATGAGATGTTCTGTCCGGGATATTTTCAGAATTCTCCTGTACAACCCGCAGCTCGAACAATTCCAGTTTTTTCATTGATGCCGCATTCAAGATTTAAGCTTCCAAGGTCCAAGATTAAATTTCACAGAATCCTAAACAATTTCACCATTAGAATTTGGTAAAGACGTTTTGTGTAAAAAATTTTTATTTTTATACACACACCGGCAAAATTAGCCGAACACGTTAAAAATGGGACATGTTTGATGTCTGGTATTTCATAAACCAGTGGTCCGATTTGAGTGATTCTTTTAGTATGGTATAGCCTTATTATTTAATAATATCGGTGTAGTAATATTGTTGCTAGACAGGTAATTGTCGTTTTATACCGGGTGTAACAAGCATACTGTGTTTTTTTCTTAAAGTTCGGAACACCCTGTAGAATATTCCAGCATATATAAAATATTACAATTAAAACTCAATTGTAGAATTGTGCTTTCTTAACATTTTCTTTTTTGATTCATTTGCTTATGTAGGAAAATAAAAAAGTTATGTGCTTTAACAACTAACCATGTTTTTTATCAATAAATTCTTATAGTAGGGCAGAAAAGTATGCTAAATTTGCAATTACTCGAGCGTTCTTGGGACCTGGAGTGGATTGTGAAGAGTGGGTGCTACAACCAAAAAAAGTTAAGTTAAGTTTTCCATAAAGTGTGGGACTCTCCATTTTTCAATTTAATTTACATTTCCAATATTGTTTTTTTTCGATTATAGCGCCATTTATCCATAATAGGAAAAAATGTTGCGAATAAAAATTGCTTATTTTTACGTCAAGGATCCAAATCTGCAATAAAAATTGGGGGCTCCTATTTAATATTTTAATGTAACCACCACCCCACCTCCGTGTGGGGTCGTGTTTGGTGCCATTCGGTAGATGTTTATGAGTTTTACGATATGATGTTCATTTCGAAAAATATCGCGGGGTTCGTATTTATAATTTTTAATTTACCCCCCACCCCTCTCCGTGGGGTGTCACGAGCCCCACGGAGGTGGGGTGGGGGATTTAATTTAAAATCTTAAATAGGAGCCCCCAATTTTCATTGCAGATTTGGATTCTTTACGTAAAAGTAAGCAACTTTTATTCGACATATTTTTTCGAATTATGGATAGATAGCGCTATAATCGGAGAAAAATGATTGTTTCAAATGGAAAATTAAATTAAAAAATGAAAAGTCCCCCACTTTATGGAAAACTTAACTTAACCTTTTTCTGATTTTAGCACATACTCTTCACAATCCAATAGGTCGCCATAACGCTCCAGTAACTGCAAATTTAGTATACTTTCCTCCCCTAATATGAGGATTTATTGATAAAAAACATGGATAGCTGTTAACGCACATAACTTTTTTATTATCTCACATAAGTAAATGAATCGAAAAGGAAAATATTAAGCAAGCCTAAGTCTACAATCGAGTATTAATTCCAATATTTTACATATGCTAGAATATTCCACAGGGTGTTCCAAACTTTAAGAAAAAAACACAGTATGATTTGTACACCCGGTATAAAATGGTATTTACCTGTATAGCAACAATATTATTACAACGATATTCTTCAATAATAAGGCTATAACACTAAAAGGATTACTCAAATCGGACCACTGGTTTATGAAATACGAGACATCAAACATGTCCCATTTTTAACGTGTTCGGCTAATTTTGCCGGTGTGTGTATTATTATGAAATCTGTTACTTTCTATGGCTAAAATTTACAATGTTATAATCTTGAAAATAAAATGGCCTAAAGAATTATTTATTCCTTATTATGTATACCCATTTTTAAACATGTTTTCCGTTGTGAATAATTTAAATTTTAAGTATATCCAACTCAGTCTTCTTTCTATATAAAATGTAGTTCAGAATAAGTGATTATCGCTCATGGTTATGCATTCCATCATTTTTAATATCGTATTGTCACGAAGTTCACAAGATTCACGAATACTTTAGATGAATTATGTCGCAACCAGTTTGCTAAACGCAAATAATTATTACTTTAAAACAAAATTTAAACTTGGTTTTAATTTGAGTATAAAAACTATTTAATATCTGGTAATATCAGACTGATATTTTAGTCCAGAGTCTAGACAGTTTGTGTTAGAAAAATTTTAGGAATTTTACAAATTCGAACAGTCTTAAAAGGTTCATTTTACAATAAATTGCATTATACAATATATACGCTTGTTCAATTGAAACATATCTTTCTTCAGGTTAGCCTGGGAAACAATTTGTAAACACCAAACTGACGTTATGAATTGTTGATAATTTTTGTAAACATCTAGTTCCTATAATTTTTGTTAGTTTAGGTATTGTGACTTAAAAATGACGTATGTTGGTAACAATGTGTCCAAATATAATCAATGTGCGATCATAAAGTTCAACCGTCTGCAGGTGAGGTCATGTTAATTTGTTTTCAACCAGCAAGGACCTTTGTTCATAGAGTTTACAGAATCTAGAATGCATATTAACGAAAATCTGTACATTTAAACTTTAAACAAGGTTCATCAACCAATATGACGAAAACGTTCAGAAAAGCTCTCACGTAGTGTAATTCAAAGTAGTGAAAGAAAATCTACACCGAAAGAAACAGATGGTATTATCAAGTCCAATATGCATCGGTTGGTGAAACAATGGGATATGTGCCTTAAAATTGTAGTGGTATGTACTTATCTGTAGATAATATATTTACCAATATTTTTTTCTGGATCAAAGATGAGGTGCCTCGAAGAAGCAAATTCATATTATGTAGAACATCATGATAGCCAATACAGTCGTTAATTAACTTGAATATAAAACGGATATCATAATGTTATTCTACTATATTTTAGAGTGAACATATTCAGCAGATTTCAAAACATTTTATTTCTGTCGGTGTATTATTAAATTGATCAAGTTTTAGTTTTTTCTTCTTACTTCTCTATATTCCTTTGTCTAATCTCACCAAGAAATAAATCAAATTTCTTAGCAACATTTTACCAATCTTTGTAGCGTATAGTCCAAGTAATGAAGCTTGAAATAGGACAAAACCTCGCAATTTTTACAGAATGGATCGATTTGCTTGAAAATTTGAAAATAAGTAGTGGATAGTCCAAGGATCAAAATCTATATGATGCCAAAAGGCGCTTTTACCATGGGGGTGGTTACCACCCCCTGTTGGAGGTGGAAATTTTTAATTATATTTTGACCGCAAAAGTTGATAAAAACGTTCATTCTAAGCAAAACATGTTCTATACATTTTTTTGATAAAATTAATAGTTTTCGATTTATTTGCTATCGAAACTGTTAGTATTATATCGAAAAATCAATGTTTTTAATAAGTTTTCTGCTAATAACTCCAAAAGTTTTCGTTTTATCAAAACAACCTTACTTAACAAAAATGTACTATTTCTAAAAAATAAACACAATCGTCTTTTTTAATTTTCTTCAAGACCAACAGTAATCAAGGTATACTTTATTATATGTAAGCTCTCCTTTGTCAAATGTTAAATATTGTAGATTCAAAGTCAAAAGACGGGAAAAATATGCATTTTTCGAGAATAACTTGTAAAAACTAATTTAAAGAATTTAAAAATATCTATCTATAGAAATAAAAAGAAGTCTCTAGCTCAAAAATTAAGTGACTTATAATGAAAACAATGTCAGTCCCTATTTTTTTCAGCGCAAAAGTGGTGGGAAGCAACCCCGTAACCACCACCCTAATTAAAACTAGTCATTGACCTTATTTGGTCTTATTTATTTATGTATTATTAATAAGTTCGAGAAGTTTGACCGACTTAGAATGATTCGTTTAAAAAAAATGAAGTTAACAGCGATTAACGAATTTTTGTAGTTTGGAAAAAATGGCTTTCCTTCTGAATAGAAAGATTAGCATCAGAGATGTGAAAAAATGTGCAAATATTAAATTGTAGCTAATTTAGTTCCCAAGAATTTGGTATGAAAAAATTTTTCTATGACAAAAATTAAGTGAGCTATTGACAATTAAAACTTGTAATAGCATGCAAAAGCCACCTTTACCAACCCTTTCAAAGTCACCTCTTTTTGTGACTAAGCACTTTAATAATATCTAATATTAATAATCTTGTAGATCTTTTAAAAACCTACAAAATTCTTTTATATACAAAATAAAAAAGTTACGGTTAAAAATCAACATATTTTTTTGAGAAAAAAAAAAAGGAGAAATTCAATTGTAAGCATAATAATGCAAGTTAGCGGTGTTTTTAGGCGTTGGCTTTATTCATTCTTCTTTATTTGTGTATTATTAATAGATTCTAGAAGTTTGGCTGGCTTAGAATGATTAGTTTTAAAAAAACTGAAGTTTAAAGCGAATAACGAATGTTTGCAATTTGGTAAAAAATGCAATTTTCTTCAGAATAGAAAGAATAGCATCAAAGATAAGAAGAAATGTTTAAAATTAAATTGTAGGTTATTTAATTCTTAAGAACTTGGTGTAAATTTTTTTTTCCACGACAAACATTGAGTGAATAGTAAATGAGTATACTATAGAAGAACATTGATTTTTTCCATACAAAACTAACACTTTCAATAGCGAATAAATCGAAAACTATTAGTTTTATCAAAAAAACGTATACAACATTTTTTTCTTAGAATGAATGTTTTTATCAACTTTTGCTGTCAGAATATAATAAAAAATTTCCACCCACGAGATGGGGTGGCAACCACCCCCATAATAAAAGCGCCTTTCGGCATCATATAGATTTTGATCCTTGGACTATCCACTACTTATTCTCAAATTTTCAAGCAAATCGATCAATTCTGTAAAAATTGCGGGGTGAAAAGCTTCGCTTCCTGGACTAGTAATAATTTACAAAATATTTTTCGTTTTAATCTGGTTTTGTTTAATTTTAGTTTGACTTGTGCAATGTACAATTCGCTTATTTCTCCATAGAAATTATTAAGAGGAAACAGTATCGATCAACAGGTAGCGAAAACGCGTTACAAGATTGCGGCTGTAATTTTGAATATTTTTTCGAGATATTTGGCACACGTATTCGCAATATAATAAAGAATGGCGGTACACAGCCCAATTTGAAAAATATATTAATATGTGGAAATTACTCTGTAATTAAATACAATATTAAAAAAACGAGTCTGTACCGTCATTAAGAAGAACAAAAAAATACACTTCTTCAAATAAACTTTTTTATCCGATGCCTAGATTGTGTGTCATTTTGGAACTACTAATGAAATAAAAAATTTTAGTAATTCCAAAATGACACAAAATCTAGGCATCGGATAAAAAAGTTTATTTGAAGAAAGTGTATTTTTATGTTCTTCTTAATGGCGGTACAGGCTCGTTTTTTTAATATTGTATTTAATTACAGAGTAATTTCCACATATTAATATATTTTTCAAATTGGGCTCTGTACCGCCATTCTTTATTATATTACGAATACGTGTGCCAAATATCTCGAAAAAATATTCAAAATTACAGCCACAATCTTGGAACGCGTTTTGGCTACCTGTTGATCGCTACTGTATCACCTTAAGGTAAATATGTTTACAAAAGCTTCACTGGCGAAGCGTCCATGTAACCACTGTTACCAATAATTCCATTTATATTTTTTACCAACAAAAATATTTGTTAATAGTACCTAATTCAGTAAACAGTCAACTAGAAGCACGAAAATATTGGCGAGATTATATGAATCCGTTGGACGTTATTATACGCTGTTACCACATTTGGCAGTGTTAACGCAGGAGGTATTATACCTCACTATCGCTCGGGACTAGCTCGTTTCTGAAAATTTTGATGGAGCGACGGCACTAGAGACGGCCCGTGGGCACTCTGTATATATCAGTATTGTAACCATTTTTGGATTGGAAACAATAGTTTTCAAAATATGTTCTTTTTCCTACTTGTTCATGTTTTAGGTTAATTTTATGGTAATCTTAGAATAATATCTTTAGTTTGTTTTTTATTTATTGTTATACCTATTACATTTTGGGAATAATAGTGATTTGTTTAATTTTATCTCACAGGATTGAATACAAAAACTTATATTTGGGAGGTTCAAAATACGTGTTTTAAATAAGATTTTTTTACATCTGGTTTTGGTAACACTTTAGAAAAAGTCACGCGTCGCCACTGAAAAGCTTCATAAATGTTGAGTATTTATGTATTTTTTAAAAGACAATTCGTTCAACTAGTCATCTAATCTCATGTAATATACTTCAGTTCAGCTAACGGAGATAACAGTGAGTGGCAGTATTGAAACACAGGATAACGTCACCAGCCACGTGACCGCCACGTGTCGAACGTGCTCATACTTAAAGGGCATCTTTTCCATTTAAATCACCCTTTAGGAGTTTATCTACAGGTCTTAGATTCTTGAAATTGACAAATTATTCCAAGAATTGGGGGTCGAAGATAGTTCTGGTAATGTGAGTGTTTTTAGAGTTTTGTTTTGACTGTAGCTGAGGGTAAGTTTGTTGCCGCTAGCATGAAACATATCTCCAACTTCGCTCCCTAATCAGGATTAACTGTTGTTCAAATTTACATCAATCTCATTTTTATTAAAATTATTCTTTTGTACTTTTAAGCGAGCAGCAGGTACCCCCAAAATGACCAGGTACTGACCACGTAGAGGTGAATGGCCAATTTTAGTCATACTGTACGTTTTTGATGGCGCTGAAAACGAAAATGAGGTTTATTTTGAATTTTATGTGGGGGAGCAAACATTGTCAAAAATGAAATCACGTTTTTTGCGTTTACCTCGCTACATATCTGTTCTATTTTAATATACTTCTCTGAAATTTTACAGTACCTACATAGCTGTAATATTTCTGAAGACAAGGTACCTGTTTCAATGTTTCAGTCTTATTCTGATAAAGCTTGTAAATTTTTTAAAGTAAAAGGTGCAGATTTGTGCATTGTAAAGTTTAATCGAAAAACTTGAGTGACGAAATTTGAAATATAGTTTTTTAATCACGTTTATGTTAAAAATAGAGTTCTGGTTGTTTATTTGGGTTTATATGACTGGAGACACTAAATCCATTCGCCAATTTTACTATTTTTTATTTTATTAGTCATTTTTTCGTATCTTATCCTAAAACTAATACTAATATTAATCTCTAATAAACAATTGTACTAATAAGTAATTATTTTTGTATTTTTTTAATATTTATAATGTATTTTTTTATTTTTTCTTCAAATGATCTTCTCAGAGTTCCACAGCAAAAACTGCAACAGTCTTCTTTAAAAAATAGAGTATTTTGAAAATAGAGTACAAAGAAGTTTTCTGGATAGTCTTAGATCAAAATATTTTATAGAAAAAAAAATAGTGCTACTTTTAACATCGACATTAGAAATCCCCAAAATAATGCTTATTTTTTGAGATACTGACCATGAGTATTGAACGGCTAATTTTGGTCTTAAATGATGTTTTTGACGGTGCTAAAACGAAAATGAAATTTGTTTTAAATATTGAGTACAGACTGTCAAAATCGCAATTGAAGACCATGGGACCAGAAGGGGACAAGCCACAATTTCGTCAAAAATGAGTTAAAGTAGAAATCGCACACTTTAAGATCATATTAATATCCCAAACAGAAAATTTCAGCTGTTTTCTCATAGATGGCGCCGCTGTAGTAAGTGTCGTTGTGTCACCATTACTTTATATTGCAACAGAAGGAGACAAGCCACAGTAGTAATCCATATGGCGGCGGAACATTCCCGTGCATGTAAACGGAAAATAGACATTTCTGAGTTTGATTCTAAACACATTTACCAAGATCTGTTTTTAAATGAAAGCTAAGATGACAAAGGCTGTACAGTATGCGGAAGTAGCAGCAATTCGGAAAATATAAACTCAGGAACAGTAAGTTTATTAAATGTATGGCTTGTCCCCTTATGTTATATTTTTCGGACCTAGGATTGTTGTAAAGGTTTTTTGTGGCTTTTCCTTTTTTAGTAAAATACCTACCTATACTTTACCGGTACTTTATTTTAGTAAAATGAATGGGTTTATACCCCACAGACTTCTGGAGGTCTTTTGCCAACTCCAAAAAAGAAGGCGCCTCTTAGATGAACACAAGGATGCCCAACGACATAAAAAAATTAAGCGCAAGACTAAAAGAAATCTAGGTTACGAATATATAAATACAAAAGAGAAGAAAATAGAACCACAAAAATTAGATGCACCTTGCCGTTGCACAAAACACTGCAGGCAGAAAATGGTGCTTGTCAATAGATTTTACCAGATACTGAGAATATGAACCACTGGAAGACATTGAACATTTGGACGACTTTTCAGCTATTAAAAATATTGACAACTGAATTATTTTATTGTTGCATTTTATGATCATTTTTTAGAATATAATTTTTTGTACAAAAGGAGATAAGCCACATATTTTTTCAAAAAATGTTTAAAAGCTCAAAAACCGTTAAATAAACATTTGTGTTACTTCTCTTCTATATTTAATAACTTATTTTTAAACGATTATGGGCCTTACTTCCGAGAAAAATGTAAAAATTGGATGTCAAGATTTGAAAATAAGTTTAAAATGATGTTTTCTCCAAAATATTGTTTGGTGGCATGTCCCCTTCTGGTCCCAAGGTCTTCAATTTTACCCTAAAAATTAAAAAAAAAAGAGTGTGTGTACTTTGTACATCGGGCAGTTCAATTATTATTTGTTGGGTTAAAGGACATTCTGGAATATTTGGAAATGAAGAAGTCGACAAATTAGCTAAATCTGCAGCTTTAACCAAACGAAACATAAACAACATACTTCTACCAGTAACCGATATAGATAATACCAGTAAAAACCATTGCAAGGGTCAATTTCAAAAAAAGATGAAAACCTACAATTTTATGCCTGTAATTAGTTTTTTTTAATGTTTATGCTTATATTTATTTTTAAACTATGTATTTATCGTTAATCTAAATGTACAAACTACAATTTGCAAAATAAATATTATCATAAAATTTTAAGAAAAAATAAAGAGAAAAAAAAAACATTACCATGTCCCGGTCGTGTGATAGATTTGTAGTAAACGGCTGATACAGCATGATTAAAAGTTTTATTTTAATAAACAATTAGTATAGCTCAATGCTTTTATACATAAAACAACCTTTTTTGATATTTAACATCATTCAAACTTTTGGTCTTCTCATTTTATATTTAGTTTTATATTGTAACCAAGAGATATGCTCATTACCGTGTCACCAACATTTTATTATAATCTGGCAATATCTAAAAGTATTTGGTTAACCTTCACCGGGTGGAACTATTCCCCCACCAACACTTATGAACCCAGAAAAGGAAATTCTCCAGGCAGTTGCTAATTAGATGCGAAATAGGTGAGTCGTTCGACTATTTGATGAAGTGTTACCGGTTTGACGACATTACCGTGACCTTCAGATATTTTTGTGCTGTTGCAAACGAAGTTTTGTAAATACCTTGATTATTTGGAGCTATTTTACTGCAAGGTAGGATTAATTTGACTTTTTTATTATTGTACAATACTTAAACAATATTTGATATTTTGCTCATTACCATGTCAGAAATGCTTGACATTACCATGCCTTTTAAATGACATGGTAATGTTGTTATGACACGGTAATGTTTAAGGTAGACTAAATCATCGTCGTGGATGGGAAGAGAGCTAACCCACATTTGCATAAAGATGAACTAACTACAGTATCGCAATCAAAAAGAAAGATTTCATATTGCAGTGAAGAGATCTAAGTGAATATGTAACTTACTCACTTAGATTTCTTTACTACAATATGAAATATTTCTTTCTGATTGCGATACTGTAATTAGCTCATCTTTATTATGCAAATGTGGGTATAGACATTTTATTTATTTCAGATGGCCAAGCAAACCGCCGAACAATCTAGGAAAGATATGTTGAGTAAGAAAAAAGAAAGAGAACGTGCAAGAAGACAGAAAATTAAGAACAATCCGGAAGAATATGAAAAGCAAAGACAGAAAGAAAAGGAGCGTTACCAGAAAAGGAAAAGCGAAGGCAAAATTAAACTTATTGGCGATTTAAGTGACAGAGATAAAAGAAAAAAACGAAAAACATGGATACATCATAATAGAACATACAGGGAAAAAAAAAGAAAGTTAACTGATATTGAGAACGAAGCTCTTTGTAATACTCCTACACCATCAGTGGTTGACATTTTTGAAGACCAAATTGTAGAGAATGCTTTGCCACAAACTGAAATTAATTTGAGAAGGAAAATATCCCGTCTAAAGATGAGGGCACACCGGGAAAGACTTCCACAAAAGCAAGAAATAGAAAGGCTTAAAAATGAGAATAGGAAGCTAAGATCCAGGGCATTGAAAGAAAAAATTGCAGCACAATATAGAAGTCCCAATGACAAAACGAATACGGAAGAATGTCCTTTGCCAGATTTGACTCCCAATACAAAAATCAACGTTACTCTTGAAAAGGCTGGAGTTGTAGTTCCCAACAGTATCAAAAAGGAGTTAGTTTTTGGAGAGTGTCTAAAGCAGCAGTTAAATGCAAATTTCAAGAGTATTAAAGGTCATCGTTCAAAACAAGTATTTGCTGAAGTAGTGGGAGGAGGCATTCTTAAAAAATATGGAGTAACATGTAAGCTTAATATGTCGCAATATCTAAGCACGTCATTGCCAAGCCGCAAAAAAAAGAGAACTGATGTAAAGATAATTTCTGTGAAAAGAGATGTTATACAATTTTTCGAAAATGATGATAACAGTCGTCTGTGTGCGGGAAAGAAAGAGTGTATTACATACAAAAAGTTAAAAAGCAAAAACGCTATATGAATTACTCACTTAAGTCTTTGCATCAGAAATATTTAAAAGAAAAAGGATGTAAAATATCTTACACTACATTTTGCCGTCTTAGACCCTTTTGGGTAGTGGTACCAAGACTTGGCTCCCGGGACACTTGCTTATGCATAACGCATGAAAATTTTCGTTTGATCGTTTCCAGATTACACTTTGAAAAAATTATAAATTTGAAAACTCCCGAGGAAGTTATTAGTGCTGTTACGTGTACCCCCCATAATGAAGAATGTTTAAGTCGACAATGTAAAACTTGCAAGGAAATTCAAGTTCCAGTAAATGAATTTAATGCCAACAGCCAATGTCAATATCAGAAGTGGTGTACTAAAAAAGAATCCCGAGTTAGTAGTAAGACTGGTAAGACGATTATTGTGCAGATAACTTTGAAAGAAGATATTACAATATCTCACTACAATCTTGTCCAGGAGGTGTTCTTGCTTCTTCCAAAATACATGCTACACGTCAGAAATATCTACCATCAGCACAGAACATTATCAACAATCAAAAAGTCACTTAATGAGTCCGAATTGCTTCTTCATATTGACTTTTCGGAAAACTATTCATGCAAATACTCCTCCGAAGCACAGTCGGTTCATTTTGGCGCATCAAGGCAGCAAATTACATTGCATACAGGTGTTGCTTACAGCAAGGATCGGGTAAGCTCATTTTGCACTATATCTCCGAGTCTTAGGCATGATGCCAAAGCAATTGCTGCTCGCTTGATTCCGATTTTAGAACGTTTTTCTACGCCTTTGATAAATACCATATATTTTCTTTCGGATAGCCCTAGTACACAATACCGCAACAGGACAATACCATGTTTAATATCATTGGGTATTATTTGCCAACCAAATTTAGAAATATAAACAAGATTTCTTGGTCATACAGTGAGGCTGGGCATGGGAAAGGTGCCCCGGACGGAATTGGGGCAGCTTTAAAACGTACAGCGGACCGATTGGTAGCGGAAAATACAGACATACCCTGTTACGAAAAATTTGTGAACGTAGTTAAGAAAAATGTATCTAACATACATATTAATACAGTGAGCGATTTGGATATACAAACCGTAGATAACGAAATGACCGAAAGTTTTGGCACGTTTAAAGGTACAATGCTAGTGCATAATGTAACATGGTGCAGATTAAAGGAAGAACTACACTTTAACACATTGACTTGTTTATTTTGCGATATTAGCAAATCTTGTACCCATTACGACCTTGGACATATAAAATTACAAATTGATCCATTGGAGCATCAAGATATTGAAGAAATTAATGAAGCAACCAATACTGAAATTACCGAGAGTTCCATACCAGACGATAAATTTTTAAGCGTCACTTATAAACCTGATCCTGATATTCCTGAAGAGGACAAAGATAATCAATCACACAATAAACCTAATGAATGGGTGGCTGTTCTGTTTAATGATTTCTGGTATCCGGGAGTAGTTTTATCTCTGAAGCGTAAGTGTTTGGAAATTCAATTTATGGACAGAAAAGATGGGGATTTTTTTTGGCCAAAAAAGCGTGACATCCAATTTATTCCATGTACTGAAATTTTGTGTAAACTGTCCAAGCCACCTGTGCAACGCTCTGCCCGACTCTTTGTTGTTCCGGAGTCTAAAATTATAGACGAATTGGTTTAATTTTATTCTACATATTTAGTGTGTTTCATGTGCTTTTTATAATTCATTTAATTTTCGTTATTCGTTAATTTATAGTGCGTTTTATAATTTTTATTTTTAAGTATTTGATTGAATTATGATTTTTAGTTTTTTTTGTATAAATAAACAGCACACTTGTTTTGATATGTTTGTAGTTTTTGTGACTTAGTGAAAAAAATACTGCTAATAATATTGAAAAACAAAAATCAGTTCTTAAAGGGCAAAGAATCGCACATTTCAAAATTTTATTATCTTTGGACATTACCATGACACCAATATAACATTACCATGTCATCTGTACATTACCGTGTTTGACAAATCTCATTACCGTGTCATTTTTTAATTTTTTTTTGAAAAATATGAGGGGTACATAATTTTTTTTTAATAATTTTAATATAATTTGTATATTTGCACCAAAATAAATTATAAAAGTAATTTATTTGTAAACTTTCCAATATAATACTCAGTTTTCGTTATTTTTTGAGAATGACCCTGCAAACAAAATTGGCAACGTGTATATAACCAAAGTACAACGGGGATAAATTTTAGAAATTGCCAACCACTAATTCCCAATGGGAGATGGTTTAAACAAGAATCAAATAGGCTATTTATAAAAACAATAAACAGAATGAGGTCAAATCACGCACTAACCCCAGCATACAAACACAGCATAGGTATCAGTGATAACCCATATTGCGCCTGTGGTGGAATGGGAGATCTACAGCACCTAATATTGGAGTGTGGACAGTACAGACAAAATATTAAAGTGATGTATGAAAAGTTAATTGATCTAAATTGTCCTTTACCTGTCAATTTAAACGAAATTCTTTTTCCAAAAAATAAGCAGATGTTAAAATGTCTTTACGAATATGTAACGTCCTGTAAATTTAAATTTTAAATAGGCTTAGATAATAAAATTAAAAATTGTAAAAATATCACACAAAATTGAAAAATGTATTCATTAATATATTATAACACCCTGTAAATTTAGATAATAAGTAGGCTTAGATATTAACTTAAAATTGTTATTGTAATACCATACAAAAAAAAAAACAAATAGTCTGGCTAATTGGCTATGTCAAAGCCATTAATAATAAAAAAAACAAATTAAAAAAGGACTAAAGTTGACGATTTTCAAAAGCTCAAAAGTAAAAAATATAATTTTTAAAATTACGAAGTATCTAAAGTCAAGTTCAAACCTTATTTTTTCAGTTCTTGACAAGTATTTTGGACTTATTTCATTTTAAAACATTGTTCTTAAGTTGTTAATGCCCGTCTTACTATAAAAAACCTTCATAATTAACAATTAAAGATATTCAGTCGTTTGTAATTTACTATTAAAAAAAAATTAAATGTTGCAATACCCATCCGATAATTTATGCTAGTTCTTAACAGCGTCCAATGACATATTAAAAAATCTATATAAATTAATTTTTAAATATTCATTGTTGCTGTTTCATTCGGCAAAATAATAATAAAATAAAAACAATTATTTGCTACCAAAAGACAAGGCTCACTTAAGAAAACAATTCGATACATACTCGATGTTCCGTTGCATTGTGTATGATTCGTAAAAAGTATATTTTTGTGTATGTATATTATTATAAAAAAGTACCGTTAAAAGCCTTAGAATGGTCCATTGTTCCAAGCATGTTTAATCTTTAAATATGTGCTGATAATATATTATGCAGGAAACTTTTGTCAAGGCGTAAAGCATTTGCATTTTTATTGGTGAATACATGCATATCACAACAACTTGTTTAAGATAAAGATCATGTTTAATCTGAAAATTATCTGATAAATAATAATCTGATTTTTGAATTTTTAAATAAATTTAGATTAGAGAATAAATTTAGTTTGAAAATTAATGGTTAAAAATAACAAGGAAAAAAAAGAGGATAATGTTAATAATGGAGCTCCATTTGGCTAATGTTAATAATTCGTCACTCGAGCTCTACGGACTCGTGTATATTGACAGGCAACAAGTTTTCGAAAAATTGTCGCATTATTTTCAATTTATTCTCACTCTCAATATACTAATGTTGATATGGTAGGGGAGCCCAAGTAGGGATTTTTACAGTTACTCGAGCTCGTCAGGTTATGACATAGGGAGAATCCTTGTACCCTGTAAATATACCCCTACCATATACTGGATCTTAAAACACTAGAATGTCTGGCGTAGCATACCTATCTAGAAAGCCGGAAGGGATCATTTTGGTCCCACGTTCTTTAATCAATTAAAACTCAGTTTAAAGAAATTAAATCAACTCTGAAAGGTATAATCTAATTTTATTTTTTACTTTTATTGTTTAACATATTCGCTGCCCATCAAAAACATTCGGAACACCATAAAATTTGCAGTTTTTGATATTTGCCACACATTGCCTTGTTACAACCCTGGCAATGATTTGAAGTATGATTTCCTTTACAAAACTTTTCAACTGATATTTTTTTCGTTTTTGGATAGTAACAGTGATAGTTGTTGGTAGACCTGGTGTTGCTAGACGTAGTTCCAGATTTCGGGAGACAAGGTATAGGGCCCATAATTCTTCACACAGCCGAAGAATAAACTTACGGAAACTGAGTCTACTTCCAGTTATTTCTTTATAAATAATCCATGCATTTATTGCTTCCAAATCAAGAGTATGATAAAACACATAGTCCATCTTCTTGAAGTTGCTTTTGTAGTATAAAGACGCGTCATTTGGTCCTCTACACCAAAAATTGCATATTTGTGTTCACTTGTGTTCGCCAACAATAGGGAACTTGCACATTTTTTTTATTGGATAATAATGTTCAGTTTTGTTTAAAAATGAGATTTCCAAAATTTCACGCTTCAAAAACTCGTAATAACTTAGAAATACATATTTAAAGTCTTCTGCGGTATAAAGTAGTTCAAACGGCCCGTGACGTCACATAGTTTTGCATTAGTTTTTATTATGGTTACATTTCGCTGTGTCTAGGTACACGATAACGTGTACGCAAATAAAAAAGTTAGGTAGACGCGAATTAAACTTCATCAAGCCAGTGACGTCATTATTTAGCTTGCGCAGTGACTATATATTTTGGTACATGCTATTTTGATATGTTTAGTGTTTGTTTGATAGAAACATATTTGTTAAGGGAAGGGAAGCAGAACTATTCAGATGTTTCAAACTTAATTGTAATAAATCAATGTATATATAAAAGTATATATTTAGGTTAGCAAAATAATTATATGTATTTAGTTTACATGACATGTAGGTACAAAATATTGATAAATAATTTTTATACGTAAGTGAATTATTATAATCAACTATTCTAAATGCAAAATAAGCCACAATTTAACTAAAAAAAATATTTTATTAACGTTTAGACGTCCAAATCGGATGTCATTGTCAAAATACAAAAATTATTCAGATTAAATAAATTATTAGAAAAAATTTTTTAGTAAGCACCAACATTTTTGTTTAATTTAATAATATTTTGTATTTTGACAACGACATTCGGTTTAGAAGTCGAAACGTTAATAAAATCAATTTTTTGTTAAATTGTGGCTTAGTTCTCATTTAGAATAGTTGATTACAAAAATGCCACAAGGATAATAGCTTCAGAACAAGTTAATTATTATTGTGAAAGCTTTAGGTCTTCCTTTTATTTTAATCCTTTACGGTAATACTATTTCATTTATAACTAAAAAAAATATATATTAATTTATAGTCTCTTATCTTTTTCGTACTGTTTTAAAATGTTCTTAAACTCATTAAAAGAACTAAATAATTGTCCACACTCCGTAGTTAATTTAAAAACAAACACTAAACAAATAAAAAATAAGAAATCACTGACACTCTAACTTTTTTATTTGCGTACACGTTAGCGTATACCTAGACAAAACCTTATATTTAGGTATATTCTTCTTCTCCTTCTTTAGTTTATTGGCCTCCACCTACTTGGGTATTTGGCAAGCTCATCGTCGTGGAATATGTCAAAAATATTTATATTCTAATGACATTTATCGTATATCATTGTAATAATATATACCAGTTTGTTAAAATTGTAGTTTTATACTGTTTTTGAATGAAAGGAACAAAGGTTTACTATTGAAAATAAAACCATTTTGTAAAAGTACAAATTTTCTACGAATAGGTCCAACGATCAAAAACACTTGTAACGTCACATAAATGTATTTTCTACTGACGTTTATAACGTCTAATTTAAAATTCTGTTTACTTTATTGGAAAAATGTAAATGTAAAACCAAGTGACGTCACGATGCGTTTTGGACCACCTGTTTTAATTTGAATTTTTAATCGTCTTTAGGGGCCAAACGAAAGACAAACAAAACTTTTTTATCTTTGATACATGTTTTAAATTATGTTCTGTTGTGATTTATAACATTTTTTTTCGAATTTAAAAATTTATGCAAGTTCCCTATTGTATCTTTATTACGTAGATGATCAGTAACAGCATAAGGGTAACCATTTACAATAAACATACATAAATATAATTTTACCCATTCGACAGGAATTTGAAAGAAAGGATCGTCGAATTTACCAGAAAACGATAATAACTTACACGGGGCCAATTTGGCCCCTTTAGACTTCTATGGCAGATTTGTTAAAAAAACCATTAAATAAATTTAGTAAACAATACTTTTTTGTTTTAAACAGGGGCCAAATTGGTCCCTCCGGCTTTCTAGTGTTGATACAGGGTAGTTCGTTAAGGGGGGTCCGAAAAAAAGTCTATACTTAGAAAACTCGAGATCGTCAGATTAAGATCAGGTAATATATAGATCTAATATATAAGTGTACTTACATGCAGACCAGAATATATTTCAAAAATCTGACGGTTTGAACGAGGCGTAAGGAAATGGGAAGCCACAAAATTTCACAAGCAAGAAGCGCACATTTCGAGAAATAAATGTCAGATTAAAAAACTAAAAAATACCTGTTCAATATTTTTTTAAAATCTATCGAATGATACTAAACACGACCCTCCACGGAGAGGGGTGGGGGGTAAATTTTAAATTTTAATCAGGAACCCAGCCATATTTCGTGAATTAAACATCAGATCGAAAAAGTACAAAATGTACGTATTCAATATTTTTGAAAAATCTATCGAATGACACCAAACACGACCCCCACAAAAATGGTGTGGGGAGTTGCTTTAAAATATTAAATAGGAGTCCCCATTTTTTATTGCAGATTTGGATTCCTTACGTAAAAATAAGTAACTTTTATCTTTTATTCGAGACATTTTTTCGAGTTAGGGACAGATGGTGCTATAATCGGAAAAAACTATTGTTGGAAATGGAAAATTAAATTGAAAAATGGAAAGTCCCCACTTAAATGGAAAAGTTTACTTAACTTTTTTGGTTTGAGGACCTAATCCTCACAACCTAATAGCCCATCGCTAATATCATATATAGGTCCCCATCGCGCTTGAGTAACTGCAAATTTAGCATACTTTCCTCCCCTACTAATAGTAATTTAGGTCAGATTAGGTTAAGCTACATAGAAGGGCCTACATATTAAATTGATGCTTAACCTACGCGATGAATTTTAGTCATCACCGTAGTCACCAACTATTTATTTTAAAAAGTTTACAATATTATCCGCCGACTTGATTAGCGTTAAGACAGTTATTGGCTATTTATGTATGGTAGAGTCAAAAGTATCTTTGTAATCAACATAAGCGGAAAAATGTTTAATTTTATTGGTATCTCATGGTAATATCGAATGGTTCGAATCAAGTACAAGTTATTCTTGGCAGCCCATGGAGTCTGTATATCACCATCATCATCAATTAGCCCCGATTTGTCCATTGTTGAACATGGTCTCCTCCAGATATTTCCCTCTTGTTCTGTTCTGCGTCTCTGCTATCCAATTGGTCATAGTTCTTTTTATAGCTTCTGGAGTATTTCTATATTACGACAATTATCACCAGCACACTTGTTTTATAATATTATCTACTTACACTACTTACACTAAAGTCCATCGGAAACTAAAATATAGCTATTTTGACTTATAGGGGACTTAATTAGAACGAAAAAATGCATTGTTTCAGAAAAATTCAAACAAGCTTATATTTTTCTAAAACCTTTTTTGTTAGTTTATATACATGTTAAAGTAAAAAGTTCTACTCGCATATTTGGCCGCTAATTGTTTATTAATTGTTTAAACAATAACAATTTCTTGTATAAGTAATTTTAAAAATATCGTTGAATTCATCATTTTACTTTGAACAAATATGTTTCTATTTTGTTTTTGGTTATACTGAATCCGAATATGGCATTACAATTTGAAAATTCTTATAAAGAAGCTCTTATACAGTATGTTTGCCTAGCTATGTAACACATGAAAAACTTTTTTATTATCAATTTTACGAAAAAAAGTTATTCTTCATAAAATGCTCTACCTGGTCTAGAATCTCAGATTCAACCATCAGATATCAAACTTTTTTAGTTTTATACGAGGTATGTAAATAATATGAATTTTTCTTAAGAGCTAAGTGCCTTTATTATTCACAATATTTTAATTAGAAGGATGTATTTCAACACTGAAACAAATGTTTTAATGCCAAACAACTTTTCTTAAAAACAATTTTTGATATTGTAAATTATAAAGGTATTTTACTCTTGAGTGAAATTCATATTTTTTGACACACCTCGTATAAAATTAATAAAATTTTATATTTGATAGATGCATCTTAGATTATATACGATGCAGAGTATTCTATAAAGAATACCTTTTTTTTTTCGTAAGACTGATAATAAAAAAGTTATCAATAGGTTCCAAGTTACGCAGACATACTGTATAAGAACTAAAAAAAAATTTTTTGTTGAACATTTATTATTGTTGAAGCTTATTATTAAATGTATTTTAGTTAAGTTTTACAGAAAAAGTTTTGATCACTTTGTATACCTAAACATTTTTTTAGCTGGTAATTTTCGGGTTTTGTATTACATTTTTGTTATCCTTTTTAATTTTCTTAAAAGAAATAGTTTATTCCAATTCTAAAGTAAAATAATTTAGTGCATTTAAAGACTACATCCTAATCTTAAAAAAACACCTACAAAACTGTAATAGATCTGTTCAAACTTGAGTAATACCGTCTTAAAGTGGTGTTAATTCTGCAAAACTATGAAATTTTCAAAAACTATATTTTTGAGACGTGGTATCGTATGAATTTAATTTTTGAGATTTTTTGAGTGAAACATCGTTTAGTAAGTTGTTTGAAAGGTAAGTTGTGCAAAATTTAGAGTTTTATAAGAAAAATTGTATTAATTACAAATTTTTAAATCATTTTTAAACAAAATTCATTTAAGTCTCACTTTCAGCCCACACCGTACTTATGCCCTTACATTTTATTTCTTTTTATTATAACCATAAGATAGTTTAGTTATTCTTCTTTCATGTCCAATTTTTAAAATTTCATTTGATAGATTAGTTAAAGAATTACATTAAAATAACTCAAGCGTGCACTTCGCCGTACGCTAGTTTACAGTGTGCCAATGTTTGTGAGAAGGGTGACTTTATTAGCGTTAAAAATAAAAAATTATAGAAGCTACAGATTTTGATTTTAGAAAAATCTTTATATAGGTAAGGTTTTTTTTGTAAAGTTTTCTGAATTTTGCAATGGTTGAGTCAGTTTTTTTTTCTAAAATTTATATTTTCGGAGTTATTTAAAAAAACATCTAATTTCGCAGTTCAGTTGTTTAATAAAAAATGAAGCACCCACTTCTCTAGTAGAACTTTTTGGTATGTTGTTTTTAAACATTTCTTAATGAAATTACAAAAAGTTCTATCTTGTTTGATTTTTTCCCAAGTGAAAATCTATATGCCCTCCCCTATTAGAGATATTGATAATCTAGGGGATTAGTTCTCCAGTCTGCGTTACTGTTTTGAGGATTACCTGCCTGTCCTCTGATTTCGTAGGTTGTCTGTAATTACGCTGAAGGTGGTCTAGCTATACAAAACTGTAATATTTTGGTCGTCCTTGCTTTACTTGATGAGCTTTGCGCTGGCCATATTCTTCACGGCTTCATACTAAAAGGCTGCCACAATGACGTCCTTCAATATTTGGTAGCGTCTTCTTCCTAGTGGTAACTTCTGCTGGAGGTCTACATCGAGAAGGCCTTGGATGTTGAATTGGTATCGAAACTTCATATCTTTTCTTTTCCCCTCCACACAGTTTCGTTGGAAACTTAGATAGGCACTTTCAGTTAACTCCGGTTGACTTGTTTCAAATATTGGCTGCCGTATGGTAGCTCTAGTGATGATACGATGAAAAGTTTGGTAACTGAAAAGTTTGGTCGGTAACCATTCGGTAGAAGTATAGGCTGACTGCGCAAAAGATAGAGTGACAACCTTCCATGGGGGTATCAATACGCCATTTACCAAGCAGAATTTCTTATAAAGAGAAAGAAGAAGAAAAATAATGAGAGTTATATTATTTTTACTGTCATTAAACTTTTCAAAAGGTTGTTAAACTTTTGAAAGCCTCCTACAAGAAAATGATGCCCTCACACAATTATGTAACTACTTTATACCACAAAAACAAAACTAAAACCTTCATCGTTTTTCATATAAAAGATACTACCCGTATCTCCAGATAAAATTTAAAATTTGTCCATTTACTTCTTCTTTCCCAATTAAAACTAAACCCACAATATACGACCGTCGATGTACCTCAACCAACTATACGTAGTAGAAGCATACGAAATGCCGATGTGGCTCTAAATCAATATTAAATCCATATTTACAATGGACATAAAACGTTCATAACGACTACTTGCTACCTGAAGTTCGCGCATGATTTTTTCATAAATCCGGATTACTTCTGATAGAAGAGATATAAAACTAGAAGCATATCTTGCATTGTCTCGTATTTATTACCAAGTCTGTGGGTGTTTGGCACAATGCTCCTTATTGCACTTAAATAAAGTTAAATTGAATAATCATACTATTCCTGAAAATGGCGATAGTTGTTTCAATAAATAATGAGACGTAATAAGCAATGATTATGGATAATAAATAATAACATGTTATAATTATAGGCCTGGATCCCGCGTATCAAAAAAAGTTTATTAATATCAAGCTGATAATTTGTTAATAGCTTAACGGTGTCTAGTCGGACAGACTTTGATGTATGGGATTTCTGGAACAAAGGAACTTTTAATTGTGGAACGTGATTTTAATTGTGGAACGTTTCATTCTGACAAGTTTATGATTGCCAAAACTAGCAGGTTGTTTTTAAGTTTATTCAGTAGCAAATTTTAAACAATATCTATATAAAAAATTAATTGTCTGACAAATATGTTGGGCATCTGAATAAGACCGACACGTAGAACATGTCAAATGACAGGAATTAAGTTGTTGGAAAATATAGCCAACTATTTTCAATGGGAAATGAGCCACAATTTTACCAAAAAATGATTTTATTAACGTTCCGAAGCCCAAATCGGGTTTCGTTGTCAAAATACAAAATACATATTACTAAAATAAAAAAAATGTTGTTTGCTAAGTAAAAAAAATCTTCTAATAATATATTTAATGTGACTCATTTATATTGGCAATTCAGACGTATATTATACATTTTAAAGACTTTAAAATGATATCGCCAATATTTAAGAGTTGCGTTCCTGGGACGACTTTACTAAAAGATAGTTCATTCGATTACATGAAATCAATCCCAACTCAAGAATATCCATCCCAAAAAAATCATAGCATGTGATCTGTCTTTAAAAAGACAACCAAATGCAACGATGACAGTAAAATTCTCGCGTTAGAGATTCCATAGTAAATCACGAGGGAAAACAAGGAAAAAACCTTGTGATACTATCCCGACATCGTAAATATTTGGTCTTACATTTAATTTACTTTCAATAAACTAATACCAAATTCTGAATTTAATATGTTTAAATTATAAATAATATTAATAATACATAGATATACATTAAGTAATACTAAAATATAAAACTTGTATTAACTCGATATGTTATTGACCTACTAATCGTGTTATTTTCTTTCTATTGACTTCCTCTTTCAGTATGGGTAACCACATCCTACTGCATTCTACCGAGGAATTTGCGACACAATTGGTTTCATTTAGCATAATTAGAGCCGCTTCTGTGATTTTTCTCTTTATGTACTAATAATACCTATTTTCAACTAAATAATGAATTCTATAAACAAAATTTTGGTCTAGCAATGGGCTCTCCTTTATCTCCTTTATTGGCTAATATATTTATGGAGGATTTCGAAACTAATATCATTTCTAAACAAAATTTAAAACTCACAGTATGGTGGAGATATGTAGATGATGTGTTTTCAATATGGCCTCATAGATCAGAATTGTTGGATACTTTCCTGAATATTATAAACGATCAAGAAGAGACAATAAAATTTACAATGGAAAAGGAATACAATAACACTTTGCCTTTCCTCGATGTTTTAGTCTCAAAGAAGGATACTGGATATGAGACTCAAGTGTATAGAAAACCAACACACACCAACAGATATCTCAATTACAAATCAAATCACAACATCAACGTTAAAAAGGGAATCATTAAATCCTTATATGATAGAGCCAAAATTACTTGTTCTAACGAAAATTCATTTTTAGAAGAAAAACAATTGTTAACATCTGTTTTATTAAAAAATGATTATCCTTTATCGTTTATAAATAAGGAATTGACAAGATTAGATCGAATGGAACAGAACAACTTAGAACGGGATCCTACAACATTCACAAGAAATAATACGAGGAAAATAACAATACCATATATAAAAGGACTATCCGAGAAACTTAAAACGATAGGAAATAAATTCAACATTTCAACAACATTCAAAACAACAAACACATTGAAATCTATTCTATCTAAAAATAAACCTAACAATGAACAAGAAAGAACAAAGAATTGCATTTATAGAATACCTTGTGAATGCGAACAATTTTATTTAGGTGAAACATCAAGACCATTAAACGTTAGAATAAGTGAACATCAGTCTTATATTAAAAATAGAGAATTTGATAGATCTCAGATATGTCAACACGCATGGGATAATGAACATAGAGTTCAGTGGAGAGATTCAAGTATAGTCCTGAAAGAATCAGATAGTAAAAAGAGAAAAATCAAAGAAGCGGCTCTAATTATGCTAAATGAAACCAATTGTGTCGCAAATTCCTCGGTAGAACGCAGTAGGATGTGGTTACCCACACTGAAAGAGGAAGTCAATAGAAAGAAAATACCACGATTAGTAAGTCAATAACATATCGAGTTAGTACAAATTTTATATTTTAGTATTACTTATTGTATATCTATGTAATATTAATATTATTTATAATTTAAACATATTAAAGTCAGAATTTGGTATTAGTTTTTTGAAGGTAGATTAAATGTAAGACCAAATACTTACGATGTCGAGATAGTATCACGAGGTTTTTTCCTGGTTTTTCCCTCGTGATTTACTATGGAATCTCTAACGCGAGAATTTTACTGTCATCATGCTGTTAGCATGTTGGGATTGATTTCATGTAATCGAATGAACTATCTTTTGGTAAAGTCGTCCCAGGAACGCGACTCATAAATATTGGCGATATCATTTTAAGGTCATCTACTTTAAAATGTATCATATACATCTGAATTGCCAATATAAATGAGTCAGATTAAATAAATTATTAGAAGAATTTTTTTACTTAGCAACAACATGTTTGTTTTATTTTAATAGTATTTTGTATTTTGACAACGAAACCCGATTTGGGCTTCGAAACGTTAATAAATTCATTTTTTAGTAAAATTGTGGCTTATTTCCCATAAAAAATACGTAATTATAAAAATTCCACATATTCCTGTCGCCAGGGGGGGTACAACGGCCTCCTTAATTCAGATGGACTTACCCAAGTTTTTTTTATGTATTTTGACCCGTAGAACACGAATTTTTTGGGTAACAGTTGATCCGGATGTCGATAAGATTGTTATAAACAAAGAACTTGAGGAATTACATAGCAGCCATTTTTCGCAAAACAAAATATTTTTTTGTATTTTTTGGGTGATTCTCAGCAAAAAATGGTCTTACAAGTTTTTTCGTAGGACGCGTAGTTTTCGAGATAAACGTGGTTAAACTTTCAAAAAATCGAAAATGTGCAATTTTTGAACCGGATTAACTTTTGATTAAAAAATAAAATAGCAATTCTGATTAATGTATTTGAAAGTTCAAGTCAAATTCTATCGATTTTGATTGTTTGCATTGCTAAAAAATAAGTTTTTATTTGTTAAATAAAGGTATAAACACATAGCGTTTCCCGGGCCCAATGCATGCGTTTTAATGGACGTAATGTACGTAGAAATTCTGTATGCGCGCCTACTCGTTCGATTTCAAATTAGAAATGCATTGAAAACATCATTCAATCACTATGTGTTGATAGCTTTGTTTAACAATAGAAAAATTAATTTCTATCAATGAAAATAATCAAAACCGATAGAATTTTACTTGAATTTTCAAATGCGGTAAGCAGAATTGCTATTTTATTTTTCAATCAAAAGTTATTCGGGTTCAAAAATTGCAATTTTTCGATTTTTTGAAATTTCAACCCCGTTTATGCCGAGAACTATGCATCCTACCAAAAAACTTGTAAAATAATTTTTTTTGAGACTAAAACATCGAGGAAAGGCAAAGTGTTGTATTCCTCTTCCATTGTAAATTTTATTGTCTCTTCTTGATCGTTTATAATATTCAGGAATGTATCCAATAATTCTGATCTATGAGGCCATATTGAAAACACATCATCTACATATCTCCACCATACTGTAAGTTTTAAATTTTGTTTAGAAATGATATTGGTTTCGAAATCCTCCATAAATATATTAGCCAATAATGGAGATAAAGAAGAGCCCATTGATAGACCAAACTTTTGTTAATAGAATTCATTATTTAGTTGAAAATAAGTATTATTAGTACATAATGTCAAAACTCCATTATACGCTGTGAGGTCGTACGTAGAGGGGATATTTACAAATTCGCGAGCGCCAGTAGTGACAAGTCTGTAAACCTTTACCGGAAATTTGACATAAATGTCAAAGTGATTAATTTAAAATTAAAATTAAAAACATTAATTATAAAAAATATTAGTTGGTCAAAGCTGTGGTATATACTTTTAATTTAAATATCATCATCATCATCATCAGCCCATAGTCGTCCACTGCTGAACATAGGCCTCCTCGAAAAACTTCCATTCAGATCTATCCTGCGCTGCTGCAATCCAGTTGGTACAAATCCTCTTTATGTCGTCAGTCCATCTTGTGGGTGGTCTTCCCGGGTTTCGTCTATCCGCTCTCGGTCTCCATTCCAAGATTTTTTTGGTCCACCTATCATCTTTCATTCTAGCGACGTGTCCTGCCCACTTCCATTTAATTTTGGCTATGTGTTTTATTATGTCTTCTACACCACTTCTTCTACGAATTTCTTCGTTTCTTACCCTATCTCTTAACGTTATGCCCAACAATGATCTTTCCATTCTACGTTGCGTCACTTGTAGTTTTCGTGCAGATGTCCTTGTTAGGGTAAGTGTCTCTGCGCCATATGTAAGAACAGGCAGGACACATTGATTAAAGGCTCTTCTTTTTAAGCTGATAGGTATATCACCTTTAAAAATATCACGTAGTCTTCCATATGCTGCCCATCCCAGAGTTATTCTTCTTAGCAGCTCAGCAGTTTGATTGTCTCTGCTAATTTTTACCGTATGTCCAAGGTATATGTAGCTGTCAACAACTTCAATTTCGACGTCTTCTACCTTTAAAGGATGGCTCGGAACTAAATTCGTCATCATTTTGGTCTTTTGGTAATTAATATTTAGACCTACTTTACGTGCTGCATTGCGGAGTTCATTCAACATATCATTGGCAGTTTTTAGGTCATCTGAAATCAGAACAATATCATCTGCGAATCGTAGATGACTGAGCATCTCACCATCGATATTTATTCCTTTATTTTCCCATTCCAGTGATTTCAAAGCATGTTCAAGTACAGTAATGAACAACTTAGGCGACATAGTATCTCCCTGTCGAATACCTCTCCTGATATATATCTTATTGGTAGGACCGTGCAGATTTATAGTTGTTGTAGCATTTCTGTATATATTTTCTATAATATTGGTGTACCTATGATCAATTCGACACTCTTCCAATGCCTTAAGTAGTGCGGGTAATTCGATAGTATCAAACGCTTTATGGAAGTCTATAAACGTTAGAACTAGAGGTCTATTATATTCAATTGATTTTTCAATCAAGACTTTGAGGCACTGTAGGTGGTCATTTGTACCGTAGTTGGGGCGAAAACCAGCCTGTTCTTTTGGTTGGTACAGCTCAAATTTTGCTTCCAATCGATTGGTTATTATTCTGGTGTACAGTTTGTATAAATGGTTGAGTAGAGAAATTGGCCTGTAATTCTCTAGGTTCATGTTGTCACCCTTCTTATGCATAAGAATTGTAATTGAGTTATTCCAAGCTATAGGAATTTTTTGGCTATACAAGCAGAGATTGAAGAGGTCTTGTATTTTTTTCAGAAGAGAAGTTCCGCCAAGTTTTATAGCTTCTGTAACTATTCCATCATCTCCCGGAGCCTTGTTGTTTTTCATTTTTTGGAGTGCATATTGTATCTCATCTTGACTAATTTCTGGAATATCCTCAGATCCCTGGTTTTGTACCGTGTGTCTATTTTCTGGATTTATGACATTGTTAACTTGGTTTGTGTATAATATAGTGTAGAACTCTTCGACTATTCCTAGTATTTTCTGTCTGTCTGTTGTTATCTCACCATTTTTATCCCTAAGCTGGAAAATTTCTTTTCTACTTGTCGTCATTTTTCGTCTCATTACCTTCATGCTCCGGTTTTGCTCTATAGTCTGTACTATTTTTTCATGTTTAAATTTCCTAATATCTCTTCTCACAGCTTTCGATATGTCTTTATTGAGTGCCCTAATGGTTTGTGGATCAATGTCCCTTTCACTTTTTAACTGTCTTCTTTCTGTTATTTTGTGTTGTGTTTCTAAAGTGATCTTTTCATCTCGTTTGGTCTTTGGGCAAAAACGTGCTTGTGCCAGTTTAAGTGTATCAACTATTTGTTTGTTCAACTCATCGACATCGTTTGATATTATGGTGTGATCAAGAGTGTTATTAATGTAGTCTCCAAATGCTGTTTCGTCTTGTGGGCGTGTCCAGTGAAAGTATTTCTTTTTTAATATATGGCTTCTATCTAAATGAGTTGGTATCTCAATGGTAGCTCTAACCATCCTATGGTCAGTGTTTGTCGAGAATCTATTAAGAACGGTCACATCTCTAAATATAAATTTTTTATCTGTAATAAAATAATCTATTTCGTTGCGGGTATTGCCGTCTGGGCTCCTCCATGTCCAGCGTCTGTGTAGCTTTTTGTAGAAAAAGCTATTCATTTGATAAAGATTATTCTCTAGTAGAAATGACAAAAGCATTTCACCTCTCTCATTTCTACCCGGACTTCCGAAATTTCCCAGAGATATTTCCGATGCATCTAACTGTGTTCCCATTTTTGCGTTGAAATCACCACCTATGACAGTGTAGTGGGCATTATTTTCTCTTATGGCTTCTAATATATCTTCGTAAAATTGTTCTACCTCTTCGTCACGATGGGTTGATGTTGGTGAATAGACTTGTATGAACTTAACAGTACATTTTTTATTTAACTGTATATTTATATAAATTACTCTCTCAGATATTGCTTTTACTAACACCACATTTTTGGAGAGTTTCTTGTGTATTATGATGCCTACTCCTCCTACAGAGATGTGTTCACTTCCCATATAGTAAAGTAGGTGACCAGAGTTTAGTGTTTCGAGAGACTCTCCTCGTCTTCTTACCTCACTGAGTCCGACTACGTCCCATTTAATGTTCTGTAGTTCGTTTTCTAATTCCAGTAATCTGTCTTCCGACATCAGGGATCTAACGTTAAGCGTTGCAACTTTCATCTTAAATCGCTTTGTGTTTTTCTCAGGTTGTGTCAGAACTTTGTCCCCCCCAGAATCCGTGGGACAGACTGATAGATCAGTGTGAGACTCTGGGTTTTGAACCCTACTCACCTGGGGTAATCTTCCTTTATTATCTGACATTTCATTTTTCGAGGGAAAATGGCAATTTAAAACGCCGCGCTTGCCATGCGTGTTGGCGAGTTTAAGAGGAAATAATAGATAGTGTGAATAAAATAGTGACCCGTCTGCCCTCGGAAACCTAATAGCCATTCGGGGTCGGAAGAAAACAAGAGTTAGCCAAGGGAGGCTGATAGGATAGATCAAAGAACATTTCACTTAAGACCAGTTGAAGAAGAGTGAAATGTGAAGGCCCTCATGACTCGCCAGGTGCGATTCATGAGCGTATGAGTATTTATGCATATTGTGTTCCCGCTCATACATCGGGGTAGTGAGCTCAATTTAAATATACTTACGTTTTAAATACTAAATTTAAGTTTTTTAATGTTCCTTAATATGTAATTATAAATCAATCCATCAATCTTAGCGCCATCTACACGATAATTGTGAAAGTATCCGAAGTAAGAAATTCATATTTTATCAATAGAACGTCAAAATGATTAGCAAAATCTTAAAAAAATCGATTACAATTTAATTAATTTTTTGCGTTGTAAATATTAAGCGATAACAATTAAATAATAAATTTGAAAATTACCGGTGAAAGTTGAATTAGTAACCGCTAGGAGCGACACCAGCGAAGCTCAGAGCGTATAGCTGATACATTTAGTCTTGTCCTAGTTGTCAATATATTATCAGTAGTAAGTACAGTCCGGTGCCAGCCACCGGAGGAAGACGTGCCAGTAGCGGAGCGGAATAGCAGCGACACAGCCAACGAAGTAGGAGTGGCTCGACTGTGAACTTTTCAGTTCAGTCTTGAATGTAAGCAAGACAGCAGTTGAGCGCTTCTCACTCTCTGAGGCGAGAAGGTGAGGCAAAGGCCGATCGACTGGATGTGGTGAAACTTAGGGAATTTGATTTTATTGGATTCTCTGAGACGCCACAGCTAGAGATCGGTTAGCAGAAAAAGTAAAGCGGGCTCGACGTGAGCCCGCTACGGAATTTCTACTGTGCCTCCGTAAGGGTAGACACTGCAAGGTGTAGTTTTTTGGAATTACATCGGGCAGCCCCGGCCCCTAGGTCAGTACAACGAGAACATCAAGAGGATCCCGTACTTAGTTCTGTCTGGGTACGTGAACAACCGCGATGGGGACAGGGAAACCAACCCTGAAGCCGAGATGGCGTCGGGCCAGTCGGCGGAAAAAAAGGTTCGCCAAAATTAGAGATTCTCTCCCCCAGACGATTGATCGAGCTAGGTCTCGATCACCCCCCCCCCCCATGGCCACTCCGCCAAACAGATGAAAGCGAAGAGGAAACCGAAGAAGATACCGAGATGAAATCCGAGGAAGACTCCGAAGAGGACACCGACACCGAGGACACGGAAAATGAAGCCCCCAGAAAGGCAGAGAGAAGGAGCTCCCAGAGAGAAAGAGCAAGAAGGGCTGTGAGGAAGGTGGCCTTGCAAAAGCTCGAAACCCTGTTTGAAGATCAGCAAGATCAGATAGAGAAGCATGAAGAAGAGACAGCCCGGCATAGGGCCGAAAAGGAGCGACTAACTGCCGAAATGACCGACACAGAGAAGAGATGGCGAAGATGTCAACCCGGATGGACGACCTGCTGAAAGAGTTGAAAGAAACTCGGAGACTGATAGAGAAGCAACACCAACAGGAGAAGCAGCCAACAAAGCTACCGAGGCCACAACAGGACAAAAACCCAGCGACCAAAAAGCCACCGCTGGCTGAAGAACCGAAGCCAAAAAAGAAGAAAGAAAACTTCCCACCACTGTCACGAGGACCAGCAAGGCAGCCCCTCCCCAAGAACAAAACACAGATGGTGAGACGCCTACCTTGAGACGATCTGGCGATTCATAAACAGAAGACATGGAAACAAACGTAGAAACCACCGTGTTGATGACGACCTCAATTAATATTGAAGGACTATCAGCAGATAAAGAAGACCTATTGTCTAATATGTGCAGAGAACATGGTGTCGATGTTCTACTGGTTCAAGAAACCCATAGAGGTACTGCAAGCCGCAGACCAAGGATTCGGGGTATGAAGCTCATACTGGAGAGACCACACGACCAATATGGTAGCGCAGTCTTCGTCAGACCAGATATCGACGTAGCATCCATATCTCTAACAGATCAAAATGACATCGAGATCCTCACAGTGGAGATAAACTCCTGTACAGTAACGTCAATCTACAAACCACCAAACGCTGACTTTGCTTTTGAGGAACCGAATAACTTTCAATCACAGCAAATCAAATTCGTACTGGGTGACTTCAACTGTCACAGTGTCGCGTGGGGTTACAACGAAACAGATTCCAATGGCGAAGAACTAGAAAAATGGGCTGAAAGCATGAACCTAAAACTTATTCACGATCCAAAGCAGCCTACGTCGTTCAACAGCGGAAGATGGCGCAGAGGTTACAACCCAGACAATATATTTGTCAGCGACAGAATTGGAGACCAGGTGACAAAAATCGTTGGAAGCGCCCTCCCAAAGACACAGCACAGACCAATAATTTGTCTTTCCAACGCGGCAATCAGATACGAAATTGTTGCTTTCAAGAGAAGGTTCAACTTTACTAAAGCAAAATGGGAAAAATTCTCTGAAATATTGGATCAAGAAGTTTCCCAGCTAGAACCTTGCCCTGATTCATACGATAAATTTGTAGAAATCGTAAAGCAAGTATCACGGAAATTTATCCCTAGAGATTGTCGAACTGAGTACATAGCGGGGCTCAATGAAGAATCTAAACCCCTACTTAAAAGATACGAACAGCTATATGAAGAAGACCCTTTCTCGGAAGCGACAATACAGGCTGGGGAGGAAATGTTACATGCGATATCCGCCAACAGAACGGAAAGGTGGTGCAAGCTGGTCACGAGTCTGGACATGAAACAAAACAGCAGATGTGCCTGGAAGCTGATTCGGAATCTTGGCAACGATCCCGCTGCTTCGGCAGTCAACATGACAGAAGTCACACCCGATCAGATAGCCCATCATCTGCTAATGAATGGTAAGACGACATCAAGAAAGAACAAGGTGAGAGATCAACGGAATATCGACGAAGAAAGAGATGTTCTAGGTATCTCTTTTTGTCTAGAGGAGATGAGAGGCGCGATCCATCAAATGAAAGATAATAAAGCGGCTGGCCTGGACGACATACGAACAGAGCAAATAAAGAACTTTGGACTAAAAACCGTAGAGTGGCTCGTAAAAATGATGAATTGCTGCATCCGTACATTACAAATCCCCAAAATCTGGAGAAAAGCTAGAGTGGTAGCCCTCTTAAAACCAGGGAAGGATCCGGCGGATACAAAGAGTTTTAGACCTGTATCTCTGTTGTGCCACCTTTTCAAGGCCTTTGAAAGAATGATACTGAACCGGATCGCAGAATATGTGGAGACTAAAATTATTCCAGAACAAGCAGGATTCAGGCCCGGAAAGTGCTGCTGCAGTCAAATTCTTAATCTCACCCAACATATTGAAGATGGTTTTGAACGGAAGGAAATAACAGGAGTAGCGTTCATAGACCTAACTGCCGCCTATGATACAGTTAACCATCAACGGCTACTCGCAAAACTCTACGAAACTACAAAGGATTTCCGACTAACAAGGTTAGTGAAATGTCTCCTCCAGAATAGACGCTTCTACGTAACGCTCCAGTCCAAGAACAGTCGGTGGAGGGACCAAAAAAATGGGCTACCACAGGGAAGTGTCCTCGCGCCGATTCTATACAACATATACACCAACGACCAACCCATAGACCAACAAACAAGGCAATTTATTTACGCTGATGATACAGCGGTGGCAGCTCAGGGAAGAAACTTCAATGAAGTCGAAGTGAAACTGACAGATGCCCTGGGAGACTTAGCTCTATACTATGATAAAAACCATCTGAAACCCAATCCCACAAAAACCCAGGTATGTGCTTTCCACCTGAGAAACAAGCATGCCCGAAGGTCGCTGGAGGTGGAATGGCGTGGTCAGATGCTGGAACACAACAAGACGCCAAAATACCTTGGCGTCCGTCTGGATAGAACTCTGTCTTACCGATACCACTGTCAAGATGTCAAGAAGAAAGTAAGTGCCAGAAATAATATCATCCGCAAGCTAACTAATACAAAATGGGGAGCACAACCACACACTCTCCGCACTTCTGCCTTGGCATTATGTTTTTCGGCCGCGGAGTTTGGAGCACCAATATGGGCAAACTCTGCTCACGCAAAGAACGTCGACGTGGCTCTAAATGAAACGGTCCGTATAATATCGGGTTGCCTGAAACCGACACCTATCGAAGAGGTATACCTTATTGCTGGAATTGCTCCACCACCTATCAGGAGGAAGGTCACGTCAGAGGTAGAACGGAAAAAGCAGGAGACGGACCGAAGACACCCCTTATATGACCACCAAACTCAGCCAAACAGACTAAGATCTCGGAAAAGCTTCCTGAAAACATCAAGATCCATCTCCGAAGCGCCAGAGACGCGCCGAATACACCTATGGCAAGCGTCAGCTACCGCGACACATTTTCCTCCCTCGGAGGAAATGGCTGCTGGACACAATTTACCGTATCCGACTTGGAAAGCGCTAAACAGACTAAGAACCGGCGTTTCACGTTGTGCTAGTAACCTGAAAAAATGGGGATACCAGGAGGACGATACCTGCGACTGTGGCGCGGTTCAGACCAGCCGGCATCTACTATCATGCACAGAGATGAGAGAGACCTGCACAGAACAAGACTTAATTATAGCAAATGACAGGGCCATCTATGTGGCCAACCATTGGAAATACAGAATTTAAAGTTGTTGGTGTTCCGGACACGGAAAGTAAGTAAGTATCTAAAAAAAATGTTTATACAAAGTAATCAACACTTTTTTCTGTAAAACTTACCTTAAATACATTTAATAATAAGTTTCAACAATAATAAATGTTCAGCAAAAAAATTTTTTTTAGCTCTTATACAGTATCTCTGCGTAACTTTGAACCTTTTTATAACTTTTTTATTATCAGTTTTACGAAAAAAAGTTATTCTTTATAGAATACTCTGCTGTTGGGAATTAAAAAATTTGTTTTGGTGTTTAATTACACCCTTCTAATTAAAGTATTATGAAGAATAAACGCACTTAACTCTTAAAAAAATTAATATTTTTTTCATACCTCGTATAAAATTCAAAAAGTTTGATATCTGATGGTTGTATCTTAGATTTTTAGACCAGGGAGAGCATTTTATAAAGAATCACTTTTTTTCGTGAAAGTGATAATAAACTAGTTATCATAATTGTAATAGAATGATGATGAATATTCGTAATTTGAGAAAAAATTAAAAAAAAAAAAATTCGATTAGAATGATGTAATTGTACATTTAAACATAGTTTTTAATTTCAAACAACTTTTCATAATATAATATTCATTTTTTGATACTCTGGAATATAAAGCTACTTTGCTCTTTAACGAAATTAATATTTTTGACATAACTCGTATAATATTGATAAAATTTGATATCTGATGGTTAAGTTTTAGATTTTTGACTATCCTGAGCATTTTACGAAGAATAACTTTTCTTCATAAAATTGATAATTAAAAAGTTTTCCGTGTGGTTCTTAGCTACGCCGACATACTGTATAAGAGCTTCTGCATAAGAATTTTCAAATTGCAATGCCATATTCGGATTCAGCATAATCGAAAACAAAATAGAAACATATTTGATCAAAGTAAAATGATTAAGTTAACGATATTTTTAAAATTATTTATACAAAACAATTGTTATTGTTTAAACAATTAATAAACAATTAGCGGCCAAATCCGCAAGCAGAACTTTTTACTTTAACATGTATATAAACTAACAAAAACAGTTTTAGAAAAATATAAGCTTGTTTGAATTTTTCGGAAACAATACACGTTTTTGTTCTAATTGCACTCCTATATTATTTCTATTTAGGTTATCAAAAGTATGTATACTATTTTTTTCTAAAAGAATATTAAATTTATTTAAATGTATATTTCTGTGTTTTTGATATGAATTTTGATAAATTATTTGTAAACTAAGAATAATTCGATCAAAATCAGAATTTGATATCATTCCGAAAAGCAAATCTTCAATACTTTCAGACAAAATAAATTTGTCTGAATTGCCGATATAAATGAGTCAGATTAAATAAATTAATCGAAGAATTTTTTTACTTAGCAACAACATTTTTGTTTATTTTAGTAGTATTTTGTATTTTGACAACGAAACACGATTTCGGCTTCGAAACGTTAATAAAATCATTTTTTTTTGGTAAAATTGTGGCTTATTTCTCATTGAAAATAATTGATTATAAAAATGCCACAAGAAAATAGCTTCAGAACAACATTAGGAAAATATAGCAGTGTGATTTTTGCATGAGATTTATTGTTAAAGGGTAACAAATGAATTTAAAGTTCTTTCAGACAAAATACATGGGAAGTTTTCGTAGTCTGACGTTCCAAACCTGTAACCTGTTCCACAATAAAAACTTTCCCTATTCCCTGTTCCAGTGTTCCCGTACATCAAAGTTGGTCCGACTAGACACCGCTAAGCTATTAACAAATTTTCAGCTTGCTATTTATCAACTTTTTTTGGTACGCGGGATCCAAGCTATGCTACATTTTGAAGGAAGTTTAGTATAAAAAGCATTCACAAATAAATATTATTATTATTTTTTGTTTCATTTAATTTTTCTGTAAAAAATGAATAACAGAATTTATATTTTTTACCCATCCCTTGTTGAAAGTTGGACATGTTTTTGTTTAACATACTATACAAATAATTAAAACGTCTAAAGGTTTGACGAAAACGATTGAACTAAATAAAAGCGTTTAATAAAAATAGTAAAGTACCTTTATTCGATTTTAAAAATAAAAATTTAATATAACGTGGATAGATACCTGTATAATTTGTTTAAAATATAAATATAAATAATAAATAATAAAATAAAGACGTTTATTTGTGTCAGCCGAAACCAATATATTCGAAGAATTGTGACGTCAACATTTTCTACTTTGGATTCAGGAGAAAATAAACTGAATAAGAATCTATTAGCAGATCGGATCCAATTATTTCAGGGGCGGCAACGCAAAAAAGAACGACAGAACAGATTTTGCGAAATTATAAACGAAAACGAAATTTTCTTTGAAAATAACTACCGTTTCCATTTTTTTCGTTACTATTTACTTGCTCTGTCCATAATCTCATTGAAGATGTAAAATAGGTCTTATCCTACTACTTTTCTTTTAACTCATTAATATCAATACCCTATGTTCTGTTTTGTCTCCAATTCCAGAAATGAATTTTACATTCTACAGTTAGTATCACAGAAAGTTATTCCCTCGTCGGCAAAGGGAAACTTTTGCACAAGTCATAAAATCGAACGATAGGTCCCTAAAACTATCATTGCAACAAAGTTCCTAAACTAGGGATATCCTGTGACAGTGCAACATTCTGGTTTCATTATAAAACCACGAAATTGCACGTCTGGGCCAGATATCGAACAGTTTCCAGCGTTCTATTCAACACAACGAAATTACTTTCATTGTTCAATTGATTCAATCACATGACTGTATCCTTCTGAATGCACTTGATAAGGATACAGAGATTGCGATATATCATTGGATAAAAAAATCGAACATGATTGAAACTGTTATTGAAAAAGGGAGAGTAAAAATATTCATGTTATTAATATATTGATTAGAGTATGTACGTTTAAGTGACAGCAATATTATTTTGCTTGTAAAAAATTGAAATTATTTCTATTTTATACTACATTATAATATAATGGTAGGAGCCCAAGCGGGGATTTTTGCAATTACTCGGTCGCGTCAGATTATTACATAGGGAGAAACCTTGTACCCTGAAAATGTACCTCTACCATATTTTGGCTCTTAATGCAGGGGAGCTCGTTAAGGGGGGGCCGAAAAACTCGAAATCGTCAGATTAAGATAAGGTTAGTTAAGTGCATGCAAAACAGTGTATACTTCAAAAATCTGACGATTTGAGCAGAAAGCAAATATTTAGCGAAATGAATGACAGATCGAAAAACTAAAAAATACGTGCTCAATATTTTTCAAAAATCTATCGAATGATACCAAACACGACTTCCCACGGAGAGGGGTGGGGGGTAAATTTAAAATTTTAATTACGAATCCCGCGATATTTTGCGAAATGAACATCAGATCGAAAAACTGAAAAATACACTTATTCAATATTTTTGAAAAATCTATCGAATGGTACAAACACGACCCCCCACAGAGTTGTGGTGGGGGGGATGCTTTAAAATCTTAAACGGGAACTTCCATTTTTTATTTCAGATTTGGATTTCTTACTTAAAAATAAGTAAATTTTATTCGAGATATTTTTTCGAATTATTGATAGATGGCGCTATAATCTAAAAAACGATTGTTGGAAATGGAAAATTAAATTAAAAATGGAAAGTCCCCGCTAAAATGGAAAACTTTACTTAACTTTTTTGGTTTTAGGACCCAATAGATCCCCATAACAACATGATAAAAAAGATTCTAACAGCGCAACCCGTGGGAATGAGAAGACGGGGTAGACCAAAGCTGAGGTGGATGGACGGGGTAACACACGATGCCGAGAAGATCGGAGTCGGCAACTGGAAAATGCAAGCAAGGGACAGAACAGAATGGCGTAGAAAGCTTGAGAAGGTCGAGGCCCTCTAAGGGCTGTAGCACCAAGATGATGATGATGAGGTCCCCATAACGCTCGAGTGACTGCACATTTAGCATACTTTGCCCCCCTACCATAATAATATAGTGTAAGATACGATATAAGGTCAACCTGCATCAATCTGTTCAATGTATAAAAATTATTTGATATACAGGGTGTCCGGAAAAGATTGGTCATAAATTATATCACATATTCTGCGGTCAAAAATAGGTTGACTAACCCGGAAGCAGTCGCGCTCTTAGAAAAAATCTCACATTTTATCCTTTTCCGTGATAACTTGATGAAAAATTTTGCAACATTGCTTTACACACGTAAGTGCCTCGAGGAGGATCGTAGTAATGCGTGGATTTTTTTTATTTTTTTAATTTTTTTGTGGAATTTATCGTTTTGGTGAGAACCAATCAGCGTTAAAATGGTTAGAAATATATATTTTTAAGTTACAGCCCTTTGAAGTTACAAAATGAATTTTTTTTCCATTTATCGAAAGCTCTAAGAGATTTTCTATTGAAATTGGACATGTGGCATTTTTATGGCAGGAATATCTTTAAAAAAAAAGCAACAGTGAAATTTGTACACCCCATAAAAATTTTATGGGGGTTTGTTCCCTTAACCCGCCCCCCCCCAAAAGTTTTATGTAAATATCTTCGCATAAAAAACTGGCTTTTTGAGAAAGTACTAAGAGGCAAAAAATTTTTAAAAACACTGTGTTTAACTACTAGTACTATAATAATAATTTAATAGGAACATACACAAAAGTTTAGGGGGGTTTAAGGGAACAAAACCGCCATAAAATTTTTATGGGGTGCACAAATTCCACTATAACTTTTTTAAAGATGTTTCTGCCATAAGAATGCTACATGTCTATTTTAAATAAAAAATCTCTAATAGTTTTCGAAATATTGGAAAACATTGATTTTCATTTTGTATCTTAAAAGGGCTGTAATTTTTTTTATGTGCATATTTGTACTAAGGTAAGTTAGGTTCAATCAACTTATTTTTGACCCGAGAATATGTGGCACAATTTATGACCAATATTTTCGGGTCACCCTCTATAATTTAGTATGTTAAAGATTATAAAAAACAAGGGGTGCCAATATAATTTTGTCCTGAGTATAATTAATGAATAGGTAATTAAAAATGAATTTTTTTATAAACTAAAAAAAAATTCGGGCAGGGCAGATATAATTTTAAATTTTTTTGATCATTCGAAACGAAAAACATCTGTTGTAATTTTTCTTCAAAATTTATCGATTTCGGATTACAAAATAGTTACAGTAGGAAAAATGAAAGAAGACCCATGAACGAACATATAAAACACGCTGTATTTTCCTGTCGCCGTGTCACACAAAAAATTGGCCAGCGCAAGTACATGTAATAATTATTATTACATGTACTTGCGTTGGACAATTTCATTTGTGACACGGTGACAAGAAAATACAGCGTGATTTATATGTTCGTTCATGGGTATTCTTTCATTTTTCCGACTGTATTTATGATATAAGTGTTAAAAGTACACGTTTAAGGCACGCATGTGAAAGTTTGCAGAATGAGCGATAGCGAGTTCTGCAATTCACATGAGTGCCTTAAAAAGGTACTTTTTAACACGCATATCATACAATATTTTTTCTACAAACGCAATTACAGGACAATATCTACAAAAACTTTTACTTGAACTTGACTGATATTCCATTTTTATATTTTTTTGACATTACATCAAAATTGCCTATACGATCAATACGAATTGCAGTGTCATAAAATTTTTAAAGCACTACTGCCTTAAAGTAGCATTTTTAACGCTCGTTTGGAGTGCTTAAAATTGCATTTTTAACACGGTTGTAGAAAAAACATTTTAAAACTGAAAAAGGAACGAAAGATGAAGATTTTCAAGGCTCAGAAACATTAGTAAGAAATAGAAATATCAAATATCAAATTCAAACCTTATTTTATCAGATCTTCATAAGTATTTTGGAATTATTTCTTTTTAAGGCATTGTTTTTTATTTTTTGTTAAAGCCTAAGTTTGATCGCCTGTCTTTACCACAGCTATTTCTCAGTCGGAATTATTTTTATATTATTAGTTGGTTTGATTTAGATGAGCATGAGACATGACAGTTCAAATAAAACACTAGATAACTATAGAGAATGTAATGTCAACAAAATTTTAGGTCCCTTTTTACATACAAATATTAATTTTGATTTCAATAGTTTATAAGAACAAAAGTAAGTAATTAATTAAAAAAAATAAACCAGAACCAGCTGTTTCCTTCACATAAATATAAAAATCATTGTATTTTAGTCCCCTTTTTAGACCCCTTAACCCAATCTAAATTGTACCTTGTTCTTTCTTGTTTTCTCCCATAAAATAAAATAAAATCTATTACCGTCCTTATTTCCTTCAATAAAAAAAAAACCATTTGCCTGGATAAACACACTGCAATCTTCCTTAAATTTTGTCAAAATGTCAAAAGGTTAAACGTCAAATATAGAACTTCTAAATAAATCTGCCAAATGTATTATTTCCAATATACTGAATAAATGTAAATCTGGTAAATAAATGTACTTCAATTACTTCTTTGAAGCCTCAGGATCGATAAATACAATTAATGAATACCGGAACACCCTTTAATATACAAAAGGGTCTATTACACGACTCTCAGCCTGGCCATTAATAAACATCGAATTAATCTCTAGAGGATTTTCCAAGACAAATCTTTACGTGCCCCAAATTTCCAGCACACCAACGGATACCTCAATAAGAGAATTCCCAGTACATCCCACCAAAGGATTGAAAAAGTACCATTTCAATTAAAAAAACTGGGAATCCAAATCGCCGACCAGGCTTCAAGTGCTTTCTCAAAAATGTTTATTGAAAAGAATGAACGTTGTTGATTTGCTAACAAGGCGTTCAAAACAAAAAACTCTACAACAAAAATCTTCTCTCACTGACTCACACAAAAAGCATATACATCCAAACATACAAATTATACATCCTCCAAGGACAAAATAATCGGTTATAAACAACCAAAACTCAACAAACGTTACTACTAAATTTTCAACCGTAATAACTCCACCTTTCCTTCCGGAAAGAAAATTAAGTTCCTTTGAATTGAATCCCAAAGAAACTTTTTACACAAATACATACTATGTTACACTATCTACATCAGAATCCGATTCAACGTGGCTATCAGAGTTCTGTGGGTGAGGTTTCAAGTCTTTCACATGCCAGTGACCAATAGACTTACCATTATCATTTACTAATTCATATGTACAATAACCAACCTTACGCTTTACTCTAAAAGGTCCAACAAATCTATCAGCAAACTTAGATGTAAAATAATTAGCTTTATCAGAAAGAACATAGTTCTTTTTCCAAACTAAATCATTTTCCTTAAAATGAACATCTCTTCTTCTTAAATTGTATCTTTCTCTGGTGTGATCTGAAGCTTTATCAATCCGCTTCTTAACCCAGTCTCTCAACTTATTCATATTTTTAGAACGATCATAAACAGGTTGTTTATTTTCTTCATTCCCTATTTTTAGATGATACTCACTTCCATGAATCATCATCTCACAACCAAAATTAATGAAATATGGTGTTTGACCTGTCACCTCATGTTTGGCAGTTCTAATAGCACAACCTAGTTCAGGTAAATTAACATCCCACAACCTAGGATTATCTTTAACATAAGCCATCAACATGGTTTTCATGATACGATTAATTCGTTCAGTAGGGTTTGGATGAGGGGTAAAATTTGGAGTAAAAAGAAATCTGATTCCAAACTCTTGACAAAAAGATCTTAGAATATTACCTTTGAACTGACTTCCATTATCACATTTTAACACTCTGGGAACACCAAACAAAAGAAATACATTTTCTTTTAAAATTTTACTTATAGAAGTGGCAGTTGCCTTTCTCAGAGGGAATAAAAGAGGAAATTTACTGAACTTATCAGTAACTACCAAAATCCAAGTATTACCAGCTGAACTTCTGGGCAATGGTCCAAATAAATCCATACTGATGATCTCCCAAGGCTTTGTGGGTTCGACAGCCTGCCCCATATGTCCTGCAGGACTTTTCTGTTCAGGCTTTGTCCTTAAACAAACCTCACATTTCCTTATATATTTCGTAATGTCCATTTTCATAAAAGGCCAATAGAAAAGGCGAGATACACGATGAAATGTTTTGTAGATACCTAATAGTTCTTAGGCCCCCATATAAAATTATTATTTATGACCACACCGTTGAAACTTTTTGTACTTGTTATTTGGGTGGAGTCGGACAAATTTCGAGCTTAGCGCATCATGGCAGTGGGGCGTTTGTCTGTCAAGCGGTCACGAAGTTGTCAATTTTATGCAAGAAAAAAATTTATAACCACATTGGTCATTTTATTTTAATCAATGGTTTTTATCATATAAACAGCGAAAATAATTTTGTCGGACAAAAATATTGGGGCATACGACGCGTCGGACACGCTAAATATGTCAAATTTATGAAAATAATAAATTTATTACCACATTGCTAATTTTATCAGAATATACCATAAAACATTTTTACAATAATGTGGTAACCTTGTCGGACAATTTTCACGGGGCATATGCGCAGTCGGACGCGCCGAAGATGTCAATTTCCTGAAAATTTTTTATTTATTACCACAGATGTCATTTTTATTTTGTGCTGTTCTTTTACATGTGTAATGCATATTGTATCACTTGTCGGACAAAAATAATGGGGCATTTTGGAGATACAGGGTGTCAAAGTTAAACTTTTTTTTTATTTATTATTGAATATTTCCTGACAGGTATGAAATAACCACATGAAATTTGATATGTGGGGGTTTTTTGGGTCGAGGAAACTAAATTCCCTACCAAAAATTATGCATTGCCCAGAGGGCGCCACATACGCCTTTCAGCACTCATTTATTACGTTCAATTTTTTTATCCCTCACTCTGTATAATTTTGACATTAAAAGTTTTATTTTCCTATTAGTTTTACTTAAAAAAGGTATACTTCTTTCATCTCCCTAAACTCAACCGTTTTCGAGATAAACGCATTTTAAATCTGCGATACACCATCATTTTTAGCATAATATCATTGTAGTTACACCCGAAAAATAACTTAAAACGATAAAATTATCCAAAAAGGTATCGCAAATTTCTTCAAATGGAATTTGAGATGCAATGACATAAATTTGAGAACTGGCACAATTATTATGGTATTAAATTATTCTTCGGGTGTAACTACAATGATATTATGCTAAAAATGATGGTGTATCGCAGATTTAAAATGCGTTTATCTCGAAAACGGTTGAGTTTAGGGAGATCAAAGAAGTATACCTTTTTTAAGTAAAACTAATAGGAAAATAAAAATTTTAATGTCAAAATTATACAGAGTGAGGTATAAAAAAAATTGAACGTAATAAATGAGTGCTGAAAGGCGTATGTGGCGCTCTCTGGGCAATACATAATTTTTGGTAGGGAATTTAGTTTTCTCGATCCAAAAACCCCCACATACCAAATTTCATGTTGTTATCTCATACCTGTCAGGAAATATTCAATAATAAATAAAAAAAAGTTTAACTTTGACATCCTGTATCTCGGTTATTATAAACTTTGTACTAAGATAAGTTTAAATCTAAGCTAACTAACTAAGCTTAAATCGATCTATTTTTACCTCAGGAACCTGACGTTAAGCTATGGCCCCTTATTTACCAAATTTTACCTGTATATAAATTAAATGAAATTGAATGTATTGTTTCTCGATTCCACGTTAATATATATATATATATATATATATATATATATATATATATATATATATATATATATATATATTATTTTTAGCATCTTATGACGTCCCCCCATGTTAAACCGTAGTCTCTCGTGGCTTCCAGGTCTTCGTGAACTCCGATATACGGTTGCCACGAGGACTTTCCCTAAAATGTATCGCAAATGAAAGGTACCACTTCCTACAATGCTTACACAAAATATTGGCCGGACGTCCTCAGTCACGTTATCTGTATAATAATATACACATTACTTGGAGCAATTGCCGTCAGGCGCGCCATGTTCGCTTGCTGTATATCTAAAATCACTTTAACGGTTTTGATGGCATCCAAATATATATTTATTCAGTTTGCGGTTGTAGTGGTCTCCGTATATTTGAGTTTATGTCCTCATGGCTTCCACTGCGCTGTTGTCACCTCAAATGTTGGAATTTAGACTTCGGATATTTTTATAATTGATTATTGTAGTATGTTGAAAAAAATATTGTTGTGATATATTAATGATACTTTTTTGTATAATTAACAATGTATTTTTTTTCACTGCAAAAATAAAAAATTAAAAAGTATGTTCATTAAAATTGATGAATTTATCATAACCAGTTGCCGAATCTGCTGGTCTAATTGCTCAATTGTAACATATTATAGAAGTGTTAAAATTGAATTCTTAATTTTTTATTACAAAACTTTTACCTCGACAGCGTAGGGTACAAGAGGACGGCTTAAGTAAAGTAAGTACAAAATTTTTAATAATATAATTTGTTCAACTAATAGGTGCAAAGGTGTCTGGAAAATAATAAAAATGTTTAAAACATTGCTTACTTATTTCATACACTCAATGTATTTTTTTATGTAAGGATATAGAAAATAATATTTTGAAAAATATTTAAAATATAGTAGTAAGTCTTAAATTTCACATTACATAAAGTAGTTAAGTCTGCTAGTCTACAAAATTGAAAACAAATAGAATACATACTTAAAAAAAATTAAAGCACTCATGCCATACCAAGCGAACTACATTCTTACATATTTTAAAAAGAAAAATCTTTAATTTTGCCCAACCCGACTAAACTATCGGCAGGTAAAAAGTCTGCAGTATGCGGGGGCCCTACTGTTGAAATAGATTAGAAAATTAAAATAAACTTATCTACCATTATGAAATTCTAATTTGACACAAAAAACTGTATCCTGGATTAAGAACAAGTGTGTAGAATACTCTCGTGAATTAAGAAGCGTTTCTACTGTAGGGTGACCATATCATAAATTTGAAAAAAACGGGACACATCCAAGCAGCAGTAGCGCACCTATAATTTTTCTCTGGGGGGAAGGGGGTTGGCTTGGGCGTCGAAATTTTTTTCTATATTTTGTGAAAGACAAGTTACATTTTCCTGCTATTATTTATATATTTTTCATATGCCCTGGGGGAAAGGGGGTTTAACTCCCAAACCCCCCCCTGGTTGCGCTACTGCCAAGAAGGGTTTGGAGCGATAATACACAAACAGGGATTGAAACACCGTCTTTTCGCTAATTTGGAACCTATAAATCCTTTTCAATTTTAAATGTGTAATTTACGTACGATCAAGACTGCGAAACGCAGAAAACTAAAAAACTACGCTAGAATGACGTGGATAAACAACCAATCCGTCAAAACAAAACAGGGAAGAATAAAAAATAGCGAGAAACACAGCAAACTCAACAAATAAAAAGAAGAAAAATGACGGGTTTCGCTGGAGGACATTAAAAAAGACAGAAAACCATCAAATATAACAATTTTACAAAAAAGTCAGATAAAAAAATACGTCCAGCATTAAAACAAGAGTACTAAAAAACAAAAAAAAGAGAAACCCTGTTTGAAGACAAACAGAGCAGCAGAATATGAGAAGAATATTACGAAAAAATGCTATTCGGTATGAAGGAAACAGATGAAGAAGAACAAGATAACAACGAAGTAGAAATTTTCACCGAAGAAAACGTACAAAAACAAATATTAAAAACATAGAAAACGGAAAAGCAGCAGAAGAAAATGAAATAACAGTGGAAAAAAATACAGAGGAAGAGAATTACATAAGGAAATAAACCAGCTAATACAACAAAAAATATGAACAAAACAGACTACCAGCCGATTGGAACGCAGATATTATAGTAGGTACCTATATACAGTAAAACCCCGCAAATCCTAACTAATTGGGGGGACAGCCTGTTCGGATTCCGAAAAGGTCGGATTATCCGAAAGTTAGCCTAACTAATAATTGAAAGTTTACTTTTTCGTTGATTTTGAGTCGCTGTGCCTGTCTCTCTCCCTCTTCCACCCATCTCAGATTGATGTCACTGATGCAGAGCCAGTGTCATCATTTGTGCTTAGTCGTTAACTCCATGGCTTGATTTCTAATTTGAATAAGCTCCATTTTTCCCCGTTCCCCTATACAAGATGGATCAGAAAACTAAGAAGAAAGTGTAATTACAGAATGGATTGAAGCTGACGACAAAGGGAGCGAAGAATTTACAGATGAATACATTGTAGACTTGGTTCAACCTCAAGGCAACCCTAATGACTAATGAAGATGAAGAAAGCGAGGAAGAAGTTTCCCTGTCATATTGAGTGTCACACGCAGATGCCACTAAAGCTCTGGGTGTGGCTCTACGTTACGTGGAGCATAACTCTGCTGCATTACCAGTAGATGTAATGTTTATGTGTAAATAGAATTAGAATTAAACAATGGTTTCGAATTCACCTGTATAAGTTGCAAGTTGGGAGGGTCAGGTAGTAAAAAAGTTACGAATTGGCCGGTGTACATTTTGATTTGAAAAAGTTTGTCATTAAGAGTTACGAGTTGGCGCGTGTCCATTGGAAGAAGGAGAATGTCACGGTTAAAGAATTTAAGGGACTGGTTTAGATGCAGTTCTATAGAACTCTTTAGAGCAGAGGTGGATAGATTAAAGATAGTGATGATGATATCCAACCTCCGATTAGAAGACGGCACTTGAAGAAGAAGAAGATATTAGATTTTACTGATTATGCCGCCCCCTTGTGATGCCGCCCGATGCGGCTGCTTCACCGCATGAACGGCACGGCCCTGAAAATTACAGTCTTTTCGTTTAAGTCGCTACAGGTAAAAATAAGTAATTAAATATCTTATATCAGATAGAGTATTCATTTTTAGTAGATGAACAAAGGTTTAAAATGGCAGTTTTTGAATTTTGGTACGATTATTTGTTGCTTCGGAAGTTGCAAAAATAAACTTTTGCAAAAATAAACTTAAGACTGATATTACATGAAAAATTGGGTCAAACAGTCCATGTTCAGTCCAGATATAACAAAAAATTTCAAGGTGATTCGTCAATTAGTTTACATTTTATTCAATTTGTTTAATAAAAAATCCTTTTCTTTGCAATGATAAAGCATGCTTTTCTTCATAAAATAATAATGATACAGCAATTTTGTGGAAACTACATGAAAGAAGAATACTTATGTTTTCAAAGTTTTTAAAAAAATAATAAAAACTCATTTTTATCATTCCGAAAATATTTTAGTAGAGTAGAGTCATTTTTGGCTTATAAACAATTTGAATAACTTTGTTAGTATTGACTGCAAACTAAATTAATCGACTAAGGGATGGAAAAAACCTACCGGTTATAATCTAAACCCAGTTTTTTTAATTCGAAACAACCGGTTTTACCGGTTGTTTTTTTGTCCCGGTTATAACCGGTTTTTTTCTTTTTAAAGTAATAACCATTGAAAAACCGAATAAGTTGCCTGTGGAAAAAAATTAATTTAGAGAAAAATGAAGAAATTTCTATATATTTTCGATCTTAATCATATAATATTATAAATAATAAATGCGAAGTAATTAACCCAAACAACCATAATTCAACTTTTATTTACTAATAGAGAACTGGACGAAAGTGTCACATCAGCTTTTATGAAACAATTTTGAGAATAGTTACATATTTAGATTAATAAATAGTTCAAAGACTGGTGAAATGGTGCATGTGATGATAATATTTACATAAAAGTATGTGATCTGCTTGAAATCGATATTCCAACCATCATCAGCTAAAAAATTGTTTATACTTGAGTACTTGAGACTCTTGTATAATGTGAATACCGAAATACGATTAGGAATCTCCATTATGTAATTTTTAAACAATAAATAATTCTTACGAAATAAATGGTAGGTATTATACAAACGTATTAAAAAATATTACCTACTGAAATTTTTTGATGGCAATAGAGAAGTAAATACTGAATTGGTTTATCGAATTTATTTTGTAAAATACCTATAAGTCATTTGGACATTTTTTAAAACTTGATAGATCCAAGGGACATTTTGATAGATCGATAGGATCATCACTTTTGGGAATATCCCAATTATTGACAACGCAATATACGCCGACGCCGTCTACAACGAGCGACGAATCAGAGATTGGGGTACTCTGGCCCATTTTTAGGGTAACTTGAAAGCACCTGGGAAAATTTTTATAGGTTGAATTGGTTGGGGAATTTTTCGGGAGGAAAATTGAGCAAACTAAAGTGCAATATAAATGTAACATTATAACTTATTGAGTATTTGCTTTTGATTAAAAAAAACCGAAAACCTGTTTTTGGAACAACCGATTTTTTGACCGGTTATAACCGCCAGGTTAAACCGTAAGTTAAAAAAACCGGTATAACCAAAAACCGGTTTTTTGTTCAACAAGCGCCATCCCTAGACTTTAGGATTTAAAAAGCTGGTACTTTTACATTATTATTATATTATCGGTTTATAACGTTCTTCGTCTTCCGATACCTGTTCGCCATTCCTCTCTGTCCGTACATTGATCTACTTGCAGACCTCTTTCATCCATGGCTTTGTTTATTCCTGTCTGCCAACTTTTCCTCGGTCTACCTCATCTTCTTCTATCTTGCAGTTTCCATTTTTGCCCTTGTTTTGGGATTCTGTCTTCATGCATTCTTTATACGTGACCAAACCATCGTAGTTGTATTTCGTTGGTTTCGTCATTTATTGTATGTGTGACCTTCATTTTATTTCTCGTATCCGTTCATTGGTGACATGTTCTCTTCTTGATCTTCCTGCAGCCCTTCTCCAGAAATCCATTTCGGTGACCTCTAACATTCGTTTTGATTTTTCCTTCATATGCCATACTTCGCAGCTGTATGTTATAATGCTTTTCACTACGGCGTTATAGATCTTTTTCTTGTTTTGGTTGTTTACCTGCTTGTCCCAGAGTACTGAGTTTAGGAGCCTAATTGCTTTCCTGCCCTGAGTGTTTCGTTCTTTAACGGCTCCGTCTAGTGTTCCCTCATTCGTGATTTTCATATTCATACCCAGGTATTTATATTCGTTACATTTACTGATTGTTTCTCCTCCTTCTATAGTCGAGGAAATGAAGCATTTTGACTCGCAATTTTTTCGTCCAGCATGGATTTACTTGAAATTTTCACAGAAGGTAGGGCGTAGGGAATAGGCCAAGGATCATTTTCTATATCATGCCGCTGTACGCTAAAAGCTTGGGGTGGTTGCCACCCCATCTCGGGGACGGGAAATTTTTATTGCATTTTAACCATGTAAATCGATGTAAAAAGTAATTCTAAGAAAGAAATGTTTTTTACATTTTCTTCGTAAAACTAATATTTTTCGAGTTATTCGCGCTTGAAAGTAACAGTTTTTCGACGAAAAAATCGACTTTTTTAGAGGGTTTTTTGAGAATACCTCGAAAAATATGCATTTTATCAAAAAATACTGTAGATATGAAAAATTTATCTTTTAGTAACACAAATTACCCCTGTAGTTATCACATTGTTTTCGATGTGTACTTTTACATAAATGTTAAAAAAAACTTTTACCTTGATTAATTACGGTCAAAGTTAGGCACTTTTTTTTATTTAATTCACAGCTAGTTTCTTTATAACAATTAAGAATCCTAACTAGCGCTATTTTAAAGTTCAAGGTATGTACATATATAGTTTATGTGTAAAAGTTTGAGTAAACTTGAACAGAGTTGTTAATATATCTTTAAAAATGACGTCCTAACGAAATCGACTCGTGGTCTGTGGAGCGGAATTATTAAAATCCGTGCACTCAAAAAATGAAATTAACTTTTCAAAGATATGTTGCGCTTAATATCTCCGGAGTTTGTTGATGGACTTTGATCATTATTTTTTAAATTTATATATACCTGTAGTTTTGTAGAGTATGTTATGTACACATATACCCACCTAACAATACAAAATGTTATGTATACATATACAAGTATATGTATACATATATAATTTCATAAAAATCGTTCAAGCGGTATCGGAGGATTATGGCAACTAACATTACGACAGGAGAATTTTATAGATGTAAATAAATAGATAACTATTAAAAAATAGGGGTTGGTGGTAGAAAGGTGAAAATTAAGGGTTGTATATATTTTTAATGGTACATAATATAAAATGAAGGTAGACAATTTTCTCCAAAACAATAAAAAAGTGGCAGGGGGCAACCCCCCTTATAACGTATGGGTGTAAATAATAGATTACCACCTATTTTCAGTCCTACAGAATATACGTGTAAAATTTCATAAAAATCGGTCAAGCCGTTTCGGAGGAATATGATAACTAACACTGTTACAGGAGAATTTTATGTACATAGAAGTAACTGTGAATTAAATAAGTAATAAAAGTGGCTAACTTTGCTCGTAATTAACCTAGGCGAAAAGTTTTTTTTTTTGAAAATTCGTGTAAAAATATCAGCTTTTCAAATCCCAAGGCAGATTTAGTCAATATGTTAATATGGTTGTTAAAATTGTTTAGAAGCCAAAAATGATTCTACTTTCGTAAAATGTTTTCAGAATGCTAAAAATGACTTCTTATTGATTTTTTAAATAAGTTAAAAATATAAGTATTCTTTTTTCCTGTGGTTTCCACAGAATTGCTGTATTATTATAATTTTCTGAACAATAACATTGCAAAAAAAGCTCTTTGTGATAAACAAATCGAATAAAATTTAAACTAATTGAAAAATCGTCTTCAAATTTATTGTGCATTATGGACTGTTTGACTCAACATTTCATGCAATATCAAAGTCTTAATTTCATTTTTATAACAATTTTTTTATAAGTTATAAAAATTTTTTTATTTTCGAAATTTAGTTTTATTTTGCAATTTCCGAAGTAACAAATAATCGGATCAAAATTTAAAAAATTTTAAACCTTTGCTTATCTACTAAAAGGTGAATAATCTAAATAAGATATTTAATTACCTTATTTTTACCTGTAGCGATTTAAACGAAAAACTGTCATATTTGACCCTTATTTGTTAATTACTAAAATTCTCGTCCGAACTGTGACGGGCATTGTTGTATTTATAATGTAATAGGTATAACTCCAAAAAACCCATTTGCAACCTGGCTGGTCAAGTGTCCCGACAAAAACCTTATTTTTCTGGACTATTGCAACTAAGAGAAGAAAAAAAGAAACTTAAAAAAAATGTTACAAAAAGAAGCAACCGAAGAAGGAAAAAGCAGTAGAAAGGAAATACAAAGAAAAAATATAGTGGTTAAAAAGCAAGCCAGGAAAGACAAAAGATACTATGTATATGATATGGTAAAAATGTCAGAAAAAGCTGCGCAAGAAAACGATGAAGATACAGTACAATATCATCCGAAATTTGACAGGGAAAACACTAAACAGTAATAAACAAATCAAAGATAAACAAGGAAATATAATTAAATCAGAACATAAAATAATACAAAGATGAAAACAACACTGCGAGGAAATATACTCCAAACACCAGATATAGACGAAGATAACGTAATACAGGAAATAAACATTAGAACAATTGAAATTACGAAAGAAGAAATACAAAACACACTGAATCAACTAAAAAAATGGCAAAGCCGCTGAAAGCGACAACCTACCGATAAATTTAATAAAGGCGGGCGCAAACAAATTAGTAGAAATGTTACACAAACTCAAGATATGGGCCGACCAGGAGCTCCCACAGAAATGGAACGAGGGTGTAACCATTAAGACACCAAAAAAGGGCGATTTAAATAAATGCGAGAATTGGCGAGCAATAACACTGCTAAGTGCCACATTCAAAATAATGTCAAATATCATATTGAATAGACTGAAGCCAGAAATAGAAAAGAAACTAAGACTAAGAAGCAACCAAGAAGGCTTTCGCGCAAAACGCTCCACTATCGACCACATTTTACTCTATCAGCACCTCTGTATCTTGTACCTGTACCGCTGTATCTCCTGTACTCTATAATTATCTTGGAACAAGCTACTGAATGGCAAAAAAATATAAACATAATGTTTACTTTGACTTTGACTTTGAAAAGGCATTCGATAGTATAAACAGAGAACAAATGTGGAAGATTCTAAAACTATATGGACTAGCGATAAAATACATCAACTTAATCAGACTATTTGACAAGAAATATACAGCCAGACTAGAACATGCGGGAAAAATGGTAGTAGATGTAGTTATACAAAGCGGAGTTAAGCAAGGATGTGTGCTATCCCCGACATTATTTCTAATAATAACGGACTGGATCATGCAGAAAGTAAGCAATAATAAAACAGGTATTAGATTGAAATTGCATGACTAGTTGGAGGATTTGTAGTTCCCAGATGACATTTTTCCCCTAACCGAACATAGCAGCCATAAGCAAAAGAAGCTTGCAAAATACTCCAGGGTAATGGGCCTGAAGATAAAGACAAAAAAAAACAAAACTTAAAAAACAGCAACCAAGAAACTAAAATTAAAATACAAGGAAGGCAAATACAGGAGGTAGATAACTTTACATATTATCTGGGATCAACCATGGAAAAAAAGGCGCTAGTAGATCAGATGTAGAAAAAAGGATAGTAAAGGCACAATATGCACTCATTATATATTCATAATGCATTAAGGAAAATCTTGAACACACGCGATATATCAGAATTAACCAAAATCAAAATATTTACAGGAAGAGACAGGAAGAAACAACTAGCAAAAAATTAAAAACCTTTATAAATAAATCGTTGAGGAAAATCCTAAAAATATACTGGCCAGATAAAATAAAAAACATAGATCTACGGAGAAGAACAAAACAAGAGAAAATAACAGTCACGATTAAAAATAGGAAATGGAAATGAATTACACGGACTCTGAGGAAGGATCGAAATAATATAACCAAACAAGCACTCGAATACCAACCAGACGAAAGAAGAAGAAGAGGAAGACCTGATAATAGCTGGAGAAGAACTGTAATAAGAGATCATGAAAGAATTGGCCTGAGATGGAGAGAAGTCAAACAGAGAGCGAGAAACAGAGAGCAATGGAAAATACTTGTATAGCAAATTTCGAAAGAATAAAACAGATAAGGATGCGCTGGGAAGGGATTACAGGAAGAGAGAGAGAGAGAGAGAGAGAGAGAGAGAGAGAGAGAGAGAGAGAGAGAGAGAGAGAGAGAGAGAAACAGTACCGATTATTATCAAAATAAAATTTAATAATATACCTAACCTAACTTATCGAAAGGCTCATCAAACAATTATTAACTTTAAAAAATAAAAATTTGTCAAGGGTATATAGTGGTATTGTTAAGTATATTACAATATAACTTATTCCATCGAAATCTTCCGAAATACATAATCTTCTTCCATAGAAATAAAATAGAAAATCTAAAAGTTAAGAAAATACATCATTCATAACTACACCCAAGAAATAAGTTTTTCTAACCTGATTTAAGAGTATAAAAAAACGAAAACAAACAATTTACAGCAAATCCTTATCGTATATCCGAGCAAAACCACCTAATTGGCAAAAGTTATAAATAGAATTTGTCTGGGTTCTACAACTAAATTTGCACTTAAACACGACCAAGGTTAAATATTTTACTTGATATTATAAGTACGTTGTTGCCAGTATAACGGATGCCAAAGCGAGCGCTAACTGTATGAAATTATTCTTGTTAATATACACGCTGTATATTGATCGGAAGCCACGAAGAGTCAAAACTATACAGAAGCCACGAGGGACGCAAATACAATATATATATATATATATATATATATATATATTGTTATATTTCTATTTGATATGAAAATTAAATTTTGATAATATAAACAGAATTCAATTTAATATAAAATATTTTCAATTTTCTCAACCACGGGCATATAAATTTAAAACAACCTGTATACAACAAATTGTTATATTTAATTTTAAGAAGTGATTAGAATAAGCGTACGAAACTCGGAACAATGTGCTTAGATAAACAAAGTGAATGACGCGTACCATTATCGTTCTTCTCGGAAGGTCGATCATTAGCCTATGCTAAATAAAACTCAGTGAAATAGATGATAGTTCATTATCGTTTTTCGTGGAAGGTTTCGATCATTAGCCTATGCTAAATAAGACTCATTTGAAAGAGAGAATAGGTCATTAAAATTTGTAAATAGTTAGAAAGTATTTTAGAATGGGAATTAAATATTTTCTTTTGAAATCCATTAAGCATATTTAGAAAGATTAAAAATTGGTTTTGAGGAATATTACGAATGAGAGTTGGTGGTGGAAGATTGATTTGTGAATCTGGAAGGGATATTTAGAAAGTAGGGGAATGGATGAGAAGGTGAGATCGGAATGTTTTGAGCTGTCGAGAAGTGAAGTCGAGTAGTAGACGGTAGTGTACGGAGAGTGAGAAAGCCGATGAAGTTCCGTGAGTGTGGAGTATCTAACGTTGGAACGAGAAGTAGGCCAGGTCGAGAGTAAAAGAACCTCCTTGAGCCAAGAGTGTCCCGGTAGCTGATAGCAGTTTCGAGAAAGGTAGAACACAGCATCACGACAGACGCAGGAACGAGAGCTATACGAGCTAGTTTTTCAAAGGAGAACATTACTGGAAGCCAGGACGAGGTTTGATCGCAGCCAAGGATAGCAGGAAACGGGTCTTGTGTGAGGACATTTTCAGTTCACCAGGAAAAGGTCAGTCTCATTTGTTTGGACATGAATGTATGGGTTTTTCGTATTAAATTCCACATAAAAAATTGAATAACATAATCAATAATATCAGAAAAGCTTCATCAAACTTAAATAGAGTTGTTCCTAATAACTCCTAATAGTTAAATGTTAATAAAAACTTTCAATTGAAAACCAAAAGGAAATAAGATTCCCATTTGTAAATGTTATGTTTAAGAATAATAAGAAATAGCAAATATTAAGCATTGATTGCCTTTTAAATAAAATAAAAAAATATTTTGATTATAATTGTAACCCATATGTGTATTTTTTTTACTCTTTTCTTTTCTATCCCGATTAGGAACCATTAAGAAATATTTAGAAGCCACGAAAGTAAGTAATTAATTTATAATTCGCCCTGAGATTGAAAACATATTGATATGTGATCTGGTTAATTAATTAGATTAGTATTAATACATTGATTAAATTAAGTGACATATAAGAATATTATCTCATATCAATAATCAAGATCACATCAACTGTCGTCCAACGTGGAAAGCATTGTAAAGTATTTCTAGTGGCAAATTTGAAGGATAGAAAGAGTAAAGCCGGTATTTGAAAATTTATATGCCTGTGGTAAAAAGTGAGATACTTACATTTGATAACATAAAATTTTAGATCTCTTTAGGTACAAATTTTACATAACTGATTTAATAATTTATTTTTACGATATTTACATTTGATATATTTATTGACAATTTATAATATTTGGGTGAGAAAAAGTCGTCTTGGTAACATACTAGTAAAATTTCATATTTGGCGGGGACAGTACTTCTTGAAAACAAATGTCTGTGACAAGAAGCCAAAGCAAAGACAACAAAAAACAAAAAGAACATTCAGACCAAGAAGATATTTTAGACACGACAATCATGGCATCAGAACAGCAAGAATTATCAGGAATAGATAAACTATTACAACTGATGCAACTCCAGTCACAAAAACTGGATGACAATCAAAGAGAAACAAAACTAGCAATGGATGAAGCAAAAAGGACAATGGATAAAAATCAGGAAGAAACATCAAAAAAAATGGATGACAATCAACAGGAAACAAAACAAGCCATAGAAGAAAACAACAGAAATATAGAGAGTATTAAGAAGGAAATGGTTAAAAAAATAGAAGAGATTGCAGAAAAGAGCGAGAAACAGGAGTTAGAGATTAAAGAAATCAAAATCAAAATAAAGGAGATAACGAATTGCCAGAAAAAAGAAATGGAAAGTATGGAAAACAAGTTGCAAAACGCTATTCAAGCAGACATAGAAGAAGTGGAAAGAAAGATTGCGGAAATCAATACTCAACAAAATGTCGGAGAAAGAAGAGAAATGGTTATACATAGCACAGATGACGTGAAGATAAGGTTTGGCGGGGACGTAAGAAGATTACACCCAGTGCCGTTCATAAATAGCCTGAAAAAGAAAATACAGCACATCGGAAATTTCGAAACAGCAAAAGAAACTATCAGAAACCATCTCAAAAATGAAGCAAGCCTATGGTTCGATTGCAAAGAAGAAGAATTTGACAGTTGGCAAGAATTTGAACAAAAATTTTTGAATTATTTCTGGGGAAAAGTCCAACAATTGGAAATTAACAAGGAATTGCAAAATGGGAAATACAATGATAGGATGGGTATATCAGAAAGGACATATGCATTACAAATTTACTATAACGCAAAACATTTACAATATAATTACTCATCGGAACAATTAGTCGAACTGATTGCAAGACATTTCGAAGAAACGCTGGAAGACCATATCACATTGCAAAACTACAAAGACATAGATAGTTTATGCCAATTCCTACAAATAAGAGAATTGCGTTTAAGAGAAAGAAAATCAAGAAGGTCGCGAGAAGATTACAGGCCCCGAGAAACACAGGAGTACAGAGATAGAAATGAAAATAGGAGGGACGATACAAGACGAGATTTTAATCCCAGAAGGGAAAACGAAAATAGAGACAACGGAAGAGGAAATTATGAACAAAGAAATAGGCAATGGAATGAGGACAGAAATCGAGAATACCAGAATAGAAACACCACACGCTCAAATCAAGAAAACAGAAATAATGGTAGACAAAATGAACAGGGATATCGAGAAAACCGAAACAGATCCGACAGACCAAGAGAAAATAGAAGAGAAGTAAATAATACCCAGACAGATGAATATGACGGAGAGAGACATTATGACGAAAATATAAACAACGATGAGCAACCGGCGTTTTTTCACGACGGCGCTCACTAAAAACCAAAAATCAAACAGGAATTTTTTGTAACCCCAAGGAGTTTATTAAATTGGCAAGAAACAACGAAAAGAAAAATGGTGTTAATTTAAAATTTGTGGATGGATTTATCAACGAGAAACCAATTAAAATTATGATAGACACTGGATCTGAAATAACATTGGTCAACAGAAAACTAATAGAAGAAGTTAACTTAACAAATTTAATTTACAAAATACCTAGGGTAAATTTAGTGGGCGCAAACAAACGGACATTGGCAACTATAAATGAAGGCATACGAGTAATGGTACAACTGGGTAAGAAGATGTATGCACTACAATGTGTAATAATGCCAAACATGTCACATGACATGATAGTAGGAGTTGACGAATTGGCAGAAAAACATGTAGTGATAGATTTTAAAAATAATACGATGAATCTAACAGAAGAAAAAGAAGAAGAACAGGACAAGGAACAGGAGAAACAAAATACGGACGAATCAGGTAAAGAACAAACAGTGGAAATGAATTTGGCAACGAAGCAAGGACAAAGAAGAAAAGGGAGAAAAAGTCAGAAAAAGACAAAAGAAAATGAAACCTGTGGCTCCTCAAAAGAAGAGTTGAGCCCAGAAGAAGAAAATTTGAGAGTATCAGAAACAAAGGAAACCTGGGATTCCTCAAAAGAAGAGACGAGCTCAGGAGAAGAAGAAATAAAGCAAAAAAATGAAAGCGAAAAAGATATGATCGAAACAGTGGCATTTGAAGAGGAGGCATATGAAAACGTGGATGCAGAATACACGGTAAAAGTATGTGAAAAATCTGAGGAAAAAGACAGAAGATTAATATGGGAAAAAGGGAAAGACAACATAATAGCCGACACTCTAACACAGGATGAGGACACTGAAAATAAGGAAACAATTACTCTACAGGTGGGACTAATTAGAATAATACAAGAAGAAGGGGTATAAGACGTAGATTAAAGTAAGGAAATATACAGGGAGTTGGTTTTGCCTCGAGAAAATTTATTTAAAAATGCAGATAAATTTTATCGAATACAAGGCGGGGATTTGTTATATTTCTATTTGATATGAAAATTAAATTTTGATAATATAAACAGAATTCAATTTAATATAAAATATTTTCAATTTTCTCAACCACGGGCATATAAATTTAAAACAACCTGTATACAACAAATTGTTATATTTAATTTTAAGAAGTGATTAGAATAAGCGTACGAAACTCGGAACAATGTGCTTAGATAAACAAAGTGAATGACGCGTACCATTATCGTTCTTCTCGGAAGGTCGATCATTAGCCTATGCTAAATAAAACTCAGTGAAATAGATGATAGTTCATTATCGTTTTTCGTGGAAGGTTTCGATCATTAGCCTATGCTAAATAAGACTCATTTGAAAGAGAGAATAGGTCATTAAAATTTGTAAATAGTTAGAAAGTATTTTAGAATGGGAATTAAATATTTTCTTTTGAAATCCATTAAGCATATTTAGAAAGATTAAAAATTGGTTTTGAGGAATATTACGAATGAGAGTTGGTGGTGGAAGATTGATTTGTGAATCTGGAAGGGATATTTAGAAAGTAGGGGAATGGATGAGAAGGTGAGATCGGAATGTTTTGAGCTGTCGAGAAGTGAAGTCGAGTAGTAGACGGTAGTGTACGGAGAGTGAGAAAGCCGATGTAGTTCCGTGAGTGTGGAGTATCTATCGTGGAACGAGAAGTAGGCCAGGTCTAGAGTAAAAGAACCTCCTTGAGCCAAGAGTGTCCGGGTAGCTGATAGCAGTTTCGAGAAAGGTAGGACACAGCATCACGACAGACGCAGGAACGAGAGCTATACGAGCTAGTTTTTCAAAGGAGAACATTACTGGAAGCCAGGACGAGGTTTGATCGCAGCCAAGGATAGCAGGAAACGGGTCTTGTGTGAGGACATTTTCAGTTCACCAGGAAAAGGTCAGTCTCATTTGTTTGGACATGAATGTATGGGTTTTTCGTATTAAATTCCACATAAAAAATTGAATAACATAATCAATAATATCAGAAAAGCTTCATCAAACTTAAATAGAGTTGTTCCTAATAACTCCTAATAGTTAAATGTTAATAAAAACTTTCAATTGAAAACCAAAAGGAAATAAGATTCCCATTTGTAAATGTTATGTTTAAGAATAATAAGAAATAGCAAATATTAAGCATTGATTGCCTTTTAAACAAAATAAAAAAATATTTTGATTATAATTGTAACCCATATGTGTATTTTTTTTACTCTTTTCTTTTCTATCCCGATTAGGAACCATTAAGAAATATTTAGAAGCCACGAAAGTAAGTAATTAATTTATAATTCGCCCTGAGATTGAAAACATATTGATATGTGATCTGGTTAATTAATTAGATTAGTATTAATACATTGATTAAATTAAGTGACATATAAGAATATTATCTCATATCAATAATCAAGATCACATCAATATATATATATATATATATATATATATATATATATATATATATATATATATATATATATATATATATATATATATATATATATATATATATATATATATATATATATATATATATATATATATATATATATATATATATATATATATATATATATATAATGATATATATGGTCGCCTTTCTATGATTATCTCTCAAATGATCTAGTGTCCATCGAATGTACACTAGAGTTTTTTTTCTATTCGAAATAGAATAAAAAATTATTTTAATGGCCGGTAAATGAACTCGTATTGCTCTATTTTTAAATAAATCTATCTAAATTTAGCGTCGCAACCACTACAACTACATAAACCATTTCGGCGATAATGGTCAAATGGATTATACTTTTGGAACTAGATACCTTCTAAACGGTATTACCGACTTTGAGCACTAAATACGAGTTTGAAACGTATTGAGAAGTAGTGTCTGATGCATCCAAGGTCAAGTAGGATAACTGAAGGTATTATAGGACTATTGAGCTTGAAAAACCGGTTTTCCTATAGGAAATAGATTTGATCACACTTATGAAGGCTATAACTTAAAAATTCGAATTTTCCCAAATAGAGGTGTATACCGATAGACGCATCTGGAGTCCTCCTTAGTTGTTGGCGCAATTTGTAGGTTGAAATTTTGAGTAATTGCCTAAAAACCAAAATTTTCAAAGTTTAGTTTTTCGGTTTTTCAGCTGTACTGAGCCGTGTGTATCTCTGATCCGAACTGCTTAAGCACTATTTGAAAGCTTAACTCAACGCTATTAATCTGGTGTACTTTCGGTTTTCCTGTCTCTCCTTGAACCGTAGATATATACCCCCAAAAAATATGCCGTTTTGTACCTACCAAGTCCTATAGCTGGCTTATGGGTGGTCGAAAGTCACAAGCTATACCGGTTCTGAATCGGCCCTGACCCCCTCTTAAAACATAGAAAAGAAATTCAGATCTGTATAACTTTTCCACAAACATACACACAAACATACAAAACATTTTCCCCTTTTTAAATAGAAATTAAATAAAATTTCTGAGATCGGTAAATTTTGAATGGTATATACAATTTTCAAAATGGCAATGGGATAAGACAGGGAGATTCCCTGAGTCCTCTGTTGTTCAACCTGATCATGAACGAAATAATAAAAAAAGTAAGAACAAAAAAAGGATACCAAATGGGAGAAAAACCACTTAAAATAATCTGCTATGCAGACGACGCAATACTAATCTCTCAAAGTGAAGATGATTTACAACGTATGCTGTACGAATTTAATATAACCGCTAGAAAATTTAACATTTTAGTTTCCCCAAAAAAGACTAAATGCTTGGTTACAACAGTAGATCTAATAAGGTGTAAATTAGAGCTGGAGGGTCAAATAATAGAACAAGTCATGGAGTTTAAATATCTAGGCATCACACTATGCAACTACGGAAAGCTCGAAACAAAAGTGGAAGATCAGGTGAATAAAGCAAACAGAGCCGCAGGTTGCCTGAATGAAACAATATGGAGAAATAAAAACATCAGAAAAGAAGTGAAAGGCAGAATTTACAAAAGAGTCATCAGACCAATAATGACATACGCGGCAGAAACACAACCTGATACAGAAAGGACAAAAAAAAGCTATAGAAACAGCAGAGATGAAAACATTGCGAAAAATCAATGGTAAGACGCTGTAGGATAGAGCTAGAAGTGTAGATATATGAAGGGGATGCAAGGTGGACAACATTAGTAACTGGATGAAAAGCAGAAGGGTAGAATGGAACGACCACATAAGCCGAATGACAACAAATAGAGTAGTAAGAACGGACAGAGACGGTTCCCCAATAGGAAGACGATCAGTGGGAAGACCACGAAAAAGATGGAATGACAACTTACTGGAGGCACATTGAAAAAAACAGGCAGAGTAATGCCTATATAAAAAGAAGAAGAAGAAGAGAAGAATTTTCAAAATTAAACATGCGTTGGAAAGGTAATGTTCAATACTATAAGAAGCCGTAAAATCGGAATTAAATTTTCGAAATTTTTGGGGACGAGAACGAAAAACAGACCCTAAATGGGAATGGCCGTAACATCGACACCCTTGTACCAAAATGGATGGTTGACATATTTCTCTTTTCCTATATTTTAACATTGGATTTGGCCCAAGTTTTTCAATTCAGTCACATTTAGAAAATCGAAAATTTCTTGTATAATATAGTGTCGCATGTACGGGAACAGCCGTTCTCTGGGATATAAAAAAATAATAAGCATCAAGGAGACCAAAGCGAACTATAAACAATTTTTCTCGGTTAGATCTACATAGATCAAACTGAAAATTTGTAGAAATACTCCTTATAATGTTTATAAGGACGTAACGTAGAGAACATTCCAAAATTTTAGAAAAATTTTCCGAAATTTTCCCTCTTGTCGGAAAATCTTTTTAGAAAATTTTGGGTACAACTCACCGTCATGCCCTTTTAAGCGTTCTACATAGCGTATGTACCAATCTATAGCTAAATCGATTTAAAAGAAACCGAGAAACACTGTTTTAAAATTTTTTTTGATAATACCTCCTTCTCGATAGCCTAAAAGACTTAAGCATTCTGTTCGTTTGCCCCAACATTTTTGTCAGACAATTAGATTTTTTGTTCAAGAATATAATTACTTGTAACTTACTGCCTTTGTCGGAAAAATGGTTTTAAAGATAAGAGATGCACGAACCCAGCAGAGTTTAAAAGTATAATTTATTAATAAAATTAAATTTTTTGTCCGACTTTGGATTTAACCCAATATTTTTGTCGGACACTTAGATTTTTTGATTTAGAATATAATTACTTATAACCTGATACTTGTGTCGGAAATTTTTTTTAATTGAAGAAAAAAAACTACAGAACGATGTTTGTCGTTGTTCAAGGAGTATGTATTCAAATATCAGATTAAAATTTTTCTAAAATTATCCCTTTTGTCGGAAAATTTTTTAAGAAAATTTTGGGTACAGCTCTACGTCATACCCTTTTAAATGTTTTACTTAGTGTGTGTACCAATTTTCAGCTATATCGATTTAAAAATAACCGAAAAAAACTGTTTTAAATTTTTTTTTTGATAATACCTCCTCGTCGATAGCCTAAAAGAATTAATTTTTCTGTTCGTTTGCCCCAACATTTTTGTCAGACAATTACATTTTTTGTTTAAGAATATAATTACATGTAACTTACTACCTTTGTCGGAAAAATGGTTGTAAAGATAAGGGATAGACGATCCCAGCATAGTTTAAAAGTAGGTAGAGTTTATCAATAAAAATTAAATTTTTTGTCCGACTTTGGATTTGCCCCAATATTTTTGTCGGACACTTAGATTTTTTGATTTGGAATATAACTACTTATAACCTAATACATGTTTCGGAATTTTTTTTTAATTGTAGAAAAAAAACTACAGAACGATGTTTGTCGTTGTTCAAGGAGTATGTACGCAAATATCAGATCACAATTTTTCTAAAATTTTCCCTCTTGTCGGAAAATTTTTTGGAAAAATTTTGGGTACAGCTCTACGTTATACCCTTTTAAATGTTTTACTTAGTGTGTGTACCAATTTTTAGCTATATCGATCTAAAAATAACCGAGAAAAACTGTTTTAAATTTTTTTTTTGATAATACCTCCTCGTCGATAGCCTAAAAGAATTAAGTTTTCTGTTCGTTTGCCCCAACATTTTTGTCAGACACTTAGATTTTTTGTTTAAGAATATAATTACTTGTAACTTACTGCCTTTGTCGGAAAAATGGTTTTAAAGAAAAGGGATGCACGAACCCAGCATAGTTTAAAATTGTAGTTTATTAATAAAAATTAAATTTTTTGTCCGACTTTGGATTTGACCCAATATTTTTGTCGGAAACTTAGATTTTTTGATTTAGAATATAACTACGTATAACCTGATACTTGTGTCGGAAATTTTTTTTTAATTGGAGAAAAAAAAACTACAGAACGATATTTGTCGTTTTTTAAGGAGTATGTACGCAAATATCAGATCAAAATTTTCCTAAAATTTTCCCTCTTGTCGGAAAATTTTTTGGGAAAATTTTGAGTACAGCTCTACGTCATACCCTTTTAAATGTTTTACTTAGTGTGTGTACCAATTTTCAGCTATATCGATTTAAAAATAAGCGAGAAAAAACTTTTTTTTTAATTTTTTTTGATAATACCTCCTCGTCGATAGCCTAAAATAATTAAGTTTTCTGTTCGTTTGCCCCAACATTTTTGTCAGACAATTAGATTTTTTGTTTAAGAATATAATTATTTGTAACTTACTACCTTTGTCGGAAAAATGGTTGTAAAGATAGGGGATACACGAACGCAGCATTGTTTGAAAGTATAGTTACTAATAAAAATTAAATTTTTTGTCCGACTGTCGATTTGCCCCAATATTTTTGTCCGACACTTTGATTTTTTGATTAAGAATATAATTACTTATAACCTACTAATGTTGTCGGAAAAATGGTTGTAAATAAAAAAATTTCAGGAAATTGACATCTTCGGCGCGTCCGACTTCGCATATGCCCCGTGAAAATTGTCCGACAAGGTTACCACATTATTGTAAAAAGGTTTTATGGTAGATACCGTTAAAATTATCCATGTGGTAATAAATTTATTTTTTTCATAAATTTGACATCTTTAGCGTGTCCGACGCGTCATATGCCCCAATATTTTTGTCCGACAAAATTATTTTCGCTGTTTATATGATAAAAACCATTGATTAAAATAAAATGACCAATGTGGTTATAAATTTTTTTCTTGCATAAAATTGACAACTTCGTGACCGCTTGACAGACAAACGCCCCACTGCCATGATGCGCTAAGCTCGAAATTTGTCCGACTCCACCCAAATAACAAGTACAAAAAGTTTCAACGGTGTGGTCATAAATAATAATTTTATATGGGGGCCTAAGGACTATAAATGACCTGAAACACAAGAATCATGACACCTCTGAAGTATCTTATCTCGAAAATCTTTTGGAACTACAAGTTTCAAATATTCACAATCATCTCTTAAACTCGGAAAATCTTGATCAATATATTTATACAACTTATTATTTGCAAGTCTCCATCTGGCAAATTTTAAAGGATTTTTATTTACATTATTACACATTTTCTTATACCATTTATCACTGGTAGAAGAAAAATCATATTCGTCACATTCGGGGTTTATTGCTTCAACATTACTTATTTCTACAGAATTTATCATATGTACACTATCAACAGGTAGTTCTAAAGCTCGCGAAAGGGTGTCAGTAACTATGTGATCCTTACCTTTGCGATGCAGTACTTCATAGTCAAACTGTTGCAGACGTAAGGCCCATCTACCAAGTCGTCTTTGAGGGTCCTTCAAATTGTCCAATCATAACAACGAGTAGCAGTCAGTGATTACATAGAACTTATAGCCATCTAAATAAGCTCGTAAAGTTTCACAGGCCCACAAAACACAGAGGCATTCACGCTCAACACTGCTATAGTTCCTCTCAGCTCTATTTAGAGTTCTAGACAAATAACAAATTACATGTTCAGTTTCATCATACTTTTGAGTAAGGACAGCTCCAAGACCATACGCTGACGCATCAGTTTGTACGTAGAAAGGTTTGTCAAAATTAGGACTAGACAAAATAGGTGCTGAGACAAGAGCATCTTTAATACTTTGAAAAGCTTCCTCACAAGCTTTGTCCCAAACGAACTTTTTATTCTTTTGTAACAATCTACACAAAAGTGAAATAAGATCTGAATAACTATTTACAAACTTACGATACCATCCTATAACTCCAAGAACTCTTCTGACTTCAGTGACATTGGTAGGACGTGGAAGATTCACAATGGCCTCTACTTTTGCCGGATCTACAGACAGACCACTAGAGTTAACAACATAACCCAAGTATTTAAGTTCTGACACACAGAAAGAACATTTTTCTTTATTAAGGGTCAAATTGGCTTTTTTCAATCTGGCAAAGGTTTATCTCAAAACTTCGATATGTTTATCGTAAGTTGACGTAGCAAGACATATATCATCTAAGTACACAAAAACATACTCGGAGAGTTCAGGACCTAATAGATTATCTACTAGCCTTTGAAACGTAGCTGGAGCGTTGTGCAATCCGAAAGGCATACGATAATACTGAAAGATTCCACGCCCTGGCACAGTAAACGCAGTGTACTGCTTGCTCTCTTCAGTAAGACCCACCTGCCAATAGGCACTCTTAATGTCCATTGTTGACAAATATCTAGCTCCACCTAACTTACTTAAAATACTATTTATATAGGGTAAAGGATAAGCATCACGCTCAGTAACACGATTTACTTTCCTAAAATCAACGCAAAAACGCCATTCTCCATTCTTTTTAGGTACCAGCAACACTGGTGAAGACCATCCGCTGTGTGACTGTTCGACAAAACCAAGCTTCAGCATTTTGTCCAGCTCCTTGTTGATCATATCCTGCTTAATTGGTGATACCGGATAAAACCTCTGCTTGATTGGTTCTTGTTGACTAACTACAATTTTGTGTTGAACTACATTAGTACAAGTTAATTTGTCTGGGTCGATACTAGAAAAATAAGAATCAACGACTTCGTTAAGCTGTTTGCGTTGCTCTGGTAGAAGTTCAGATTCCTATTGTATCGAATTAACCACTGGAACACTCATAACATCCGAAGAGAAAAACCACTCTCCTTTTCGTAAATCTGGTACAATACCCATTCGCACCCAGAAATCTACAACTAGTACTAAAGAGTGTCTACACTGTGGCCAAACGAAAACATCAATTACCTTAACAACATCACGAAGATTTATAGGAACCGAAGCTACACTTAATAAAGGACTCTGACTACCATCTGCAACTCTGCAAGACCCATCTGGAACAGTTTTTAAATGTACACCTAAACTACGTAGAATCTCCCATGTAGGCATATTTACAAACACCTTATTGGCTCCACAATCCAATAAATCGAATACTGTCTTACCTAAGATATCAACTTCTACATAAGGACATTCACTTTCATTACTCTGTGCTAAAATGTAATCTAAAACTAACTTAAATGAATAAAAATTATCACTACCTTCTTCCTTTTCGACCTTTAACTGTCTATTCCGATTCGAGATAGCCCGGTCGTCCACTATCTCCGGTGGTCGTTTCCCGAATTATTTCCAGAATTGTTTCCAGTCCTAGAATTATTGCTACGATTCTGTGAATTACATTGAGGACAAGTATTTTTAATAAAACCTTCCTTGTTACAACCAAAGCATCTAAACACACGTTTTGGCCTCTTACAGTCCTTAACCACGTGATCATACTCATTACAGCGCCAGCATTTAGGTACAAACGCCTCTACTTCTTGTACAACGTGATGACGAGAAGAATTAGCTCTACTACTAGAAGAAGGCTTAAACGACTTAATATTAATTCGAGTTTGCTCAATTTTTCGACACAAGTCAATTAAATCAAAAGGAGTCTTTACTTCGACTAAAGTTAATCTTTCCTGATAAAAAGGTAACATGTTTTTAAGTAACACCTGCATTTTTAAACTGTCCGGAACTGGTGTTGGCATTTGTTCGAACTTACTGGTCATCTTGGCAACAAACATACCAATAGATTCGTTAGATTCCTGAGTAGTATGAAGAATATCCTGCCAGATCTCATCTGCAGAAAGGGTAAATTCTTCCTTCATTAAGCTCACTAAACTATCCCAGTTGCTAGCATAGTTCCTATACAATTTATAAAAACCTAAAGCGTTACCAGTAAATAAATCTCTAGCACAAGAAAATAACTGAATTTTATTTACATTACGTGACCTACAATACTCCTCAACTTCTTCAAGAAATACAGAAAAATTTTGCGGTTTACCAGAATACTTAATTCCCCACTTATATACAGGTTCTGAAGGAAAATTATTATTAGATGACAAGGAAACGATGGGATTAACTGTTGAATAAAAAGTTTGATTTGTTTGGTTACTCACATTCGGAGCAGAAATATTTCCAGTAGGGGTAGAATTACCATTAGGATCATTTAAATTAAGACCTGATAAATCAATATGATGATGAAAATTAGGATCAGTAGGCATCTCTACAGAAACAACATTACTAGTTTTCAAAACATTAGACTTATTAGTATATTCACCTATCAAATCCATCAATACCTTTAACAATGAAGAACGCTTTGACATTTCAGCAGTGTCTGTACTGTGAATACGGTTTAATCTACCAGAAAGATGTGCAAACTTAGTCTCAATTCTTCTTACTTGGTTTGCAGTACCTGTAAAAACATTAACAACATCCTGAATCTCTTTTAATTTATTTTCACAACTTGTCAACTCAGCAGGAATATCAGGGGGTAAATCAAAGTTAGGGATTTTGCCAGATTTTTCTAAAACAAGGCAACTACGCAAAGTACTCTTTAACTCTTCTACCTTACAATTAGTCAAAACAATACCTCTCATTTGCAACTCAACTTCAAGTTCGTCTTTGACCAAGCGGTCAATATCAAGTTTAAATGGCATTTTCTTTTAGAGAAATTAAAATACACAAAAAAATAAGACAAGAAAACCTCTACCTCACTTTAAATAAAAGTACATTTAACTTTTGATTATTAATTTTAAACTCCTGTAACTCTACGTAACCTATGTCTTACTTGAACTATCTAAAAAAATAAAAATCTCGGGTGGTTGAAAAGCCCATTAAGTTGGCCGCCAAAAATGTACCACAGCTATTTCTCAGTCGGAATTATTTTTATATTATTAGTTGGTTTGATTTAGATGAGCATGAGACATGACAGTTCAAATAAAACACTAGATAACTATAGAGAATATAATGTCAACAAAATTTTAAGTCCCTTTTTACATACAAATATTAATTTTGATTTCAATAGTTTATAAGAACAAAAGTAAGTAATTAATTAAAAAAAATAAACCAGAACCAGCTGTTTCCTTCACATCAATATAAAAATCATTGTATTTTAGTCCCCTTTTTAGACCCCTTAACCCAATCTAAATTGTACCTTGTTCTTTCTTGTTTTCTCCCATAAAATAAAATAAAATCTATTACCGTCCTTATTTCCTTCAATAAAAAAAACCATTTGCCTGGATAAACACACTAGTCCTGTCGCCAGGGGGGGTACAACGGCCTCGTTAATTCAGATGGACTTACCCAAGTTTTTTTTATGTATTTTGACCCGTAGAACACGAATTTTTTGGGTAACAGTTGATCCGGATGTCGATAAGATTGTTATAGACCAAGAACTTGAGGAATCAAATAACAGCGATTTTTGGCAAAACAAAACAATATTTTGTATTTTTTGGGTCATTTTAAGCAAAAAATATTTCTACAAGTTTTTTCGTAGGATGCACAGTTTTCGAGATAAACGCGGTTGAACTTTCAAAAAATCGAAAAACTGCAATTTTTAAACCCGAATAACTTTTGATTAAAAAATAAAATAGCAATTCTGCTTAGCGCCTTTGAAAGTTCAAGTCAAATTATGTCGGTTTTGATTATTTGCATTGCTAAAAATTTATTGTGTTATTGTTAAACAAAGCTACAAACAACTAGTGCGTGAGTGATGTTTCTATGATTTCTCATTTAAAATCGAACGAGTAGGTAGAATAGGTACTAGTGCAATCAAGACTATTTCTACGTTACATGCGTTAAAACGCATGTAAAAGCACGGGAAACCCTACGTGTTTATAGCTTTGTTAAACAATAAAAAAATAAATTTTTACCAATACAAATAATCAAAACCGATCTAATTTGACTTAAACTTTAAACTTTAAACTTTTAAAACTTTTTAAAACTTTTTAATCAAAAGTTATTCGGGTTCAAAAATTGCAATTTTTCGATTTTTTTAAAGTTCAACCGCGTTTATCTCGAAAACTGTGCATCCTACGAAAAAACTTGTAGAAATATTTTTTACTTAAAATGGCCCACAAAATACAAAATATTGTTTTGTTTTGCCAAAAATCGCTGTTATTTGATTCCTCAAGTTCTTGGTATATAACAATCTTATCGACATCCGGATCAACTGTTACCCAAAAAATTCGTGTTCTACGGGTCAAAATACATAAAAAAAACTTGAGTAAGTCCATCTGAATTAACGAGGCCGTTGTACCCCCCCTGGCGACAGGACTACACTGCAATCTTCCTTAAATTTTGTCAAAATGTCAAAAGGTTAAACGTCAAATATCGAACTTCTAAATAAATCTGCCAAATGTATTATTTCCAATATACTGAATAAATGTAAATCTGGTAAATAAATGTACTCCTATTACTCCTTTAAAGCCTCAGGATCGATAAATACAATTACTGAATACCGGAACACCCTTTAACATACAAAAGGGTCTATTACACGACTCTCAGCCTGGCCATTAATAAACATCGAAATAATCTCTAGAGGATTTTCCAAGACAAATCTTTACGTGCCCCAAATTTCCAGCACACCAACGGATACCTCAATAAGAGAATTCCCAGTACATCCCACCAAAGGATTGAAAAAGTACCATTTCAATTAAAAAAACTGGGAATCCAAATCGCCGACCAGGCTTCAAGTGCTTTCTCAAAAATGTTTATTGAAAAGAATGAACGTTGTTGATTTGCTAACAAGGCGTTCAAAACAAAAAACTCTACAACAAAAATCTTCTCTCACTGACTCACACAAAAAGCATATACATCCAAACATACAAATTATACATCCTCCAAGGACAAAATAATCGGTTAAAAACAACCAAAACTCAACAAACTTTACTACTAAATTTTCAACCGTAATATCTTCACATAAGCAAGCTTCCTCAAAAAATTAAAAAAATATATTTTGGAATAAAATATGGCAAAAATTCTTATCGGAACCTAATAGAAGAAGGTTTGATATTGACGTTAGGTACTTAATGATTATAGAAATAATGTACAGTTTTTTACTTGTGGTAGGGGAGCAGAGTATGCTAAATGTGCAGTCACTCGAGCGCTTTGGGGACCTATTGGGTTGTGATTATTAGGTCCTAAAACCAAAAAAAGTTAAGTAAAATTTTCCATTTTAGCGGGCGCTTGCCATTTTTTAATTTAATTTTCCATTTCCATTAATCGTTTTTTCCGAATATAGCGCCATCTATCCATAATTCGAAAAAATGTTTCGAATAAAAGTTGCTTATTTTTATGCAGAGAATTCAAATTTGCAATAAAAAATGGGGGCTCCCATTTAATATTTTAAAGTAAACCCCCACCCCACCTCCGTGGTGGGTCGCGTTGATACCTTTCGATATATTTTTCAAAAATATTAAATAAGTGTATTTTGCAGTTTTTCGATCTGATGTTTATTTTGCTAAATATCGCGGGATTTGTATTTAAAATTTTAAATTTACCCCCCACCCCTCTCTGTGAGGTGTCGTGTTTGGTATCTATCGATAGATTTTTTAAAAATATTGAACGTGAATTTTTTAGTTTTTCGATCTGACGTTCATTTCGCGAAATATTCGCCTTTTTCTTGTGAAACTTTGTGACTCACCAATTCCCTTACGCCCCGCTCAAATCGTCAGATTTTTTAAATATACACTGTTTTGCATGTACTTAACTTACCTTATCTTAATCTGACAATTTCGAGTATTTTTAAGGATAGATTTTTTTTCGGGCCCCCCTAAACGAACTCCCCTGTGTTAAGAGCCAATATATGGCAGACGTACATCTGCAGGGTACCACGTTTCTCCCCATATGATAATCTGACGCGCTCGAGTAACTGCAAAAATCCCCGCTTGGCTCCCCTACCATTGCGTGTTTTGATTAAAATCGTAATCGTTAGCCTTAAAATCGTAATTTTTCGTTTTTTTAGTTTTAAATTGATTATAACTCGAAAACGATCAATTTAACAGAAAAATTACATGAGACCTTTTTTGTTTTGAATGATCCAAAAACTCTAAAATAATGTCCGTCTGGGTCGAAATATTTTAGAAATTATATTTTTTTTTTAATTAATATTATTATTTAATTATTACTTAATTATAGTCAGGAAAATTACAGGAATATGCAAAATAACTATATGAGTTAAAAGAAATGACCAGAAACAGAGATCTTGGAGACGGACAATACACGACATCACGTCGACACTCCCTCCGGGTGGTCAGGATTGAAGTGAGAGAGTCAGGAAAAAACTATATCTGGCACCGCTTATTGTCTGTAATTTTTTATAATAACATACTAAGTTATCAGTAGTAATTGCACAAGAGCTCTGAAATTATTGAATTTTTCCCGAGTGACACTTTGACAGTTTTAATTTCACGAGCCGAAGGCGAGTGAAATTATGTCAAAGTGTCACGAGGGCAAAAATTCTATATTAATTTCAGAGGTCGAGTGCAATTTGTTGCGATTATTTCATGAATAAAACTGTTCAAAACCAAAATTTTATTGTAACTTATTTATGTAAGTACCATTAAACGCACAGTTTTTATAAATATTTGACGATTGAAAGCCATCACTTTTATAATTTTTAAAACATTAATTGTCATTAATGTCACTGAATGTATTTTTTCATAGTAACGAAGGGCATCTGACGTAATATGCTTAACCACGGGAGATTATCAAAAATTATCACCTTAATTTGCATCTCTGTAGCTTTCTATTGGTCAGAATATCCTATGAATGAAATAATCAGATAAATATTGAACAGCATACTTATTACTTATTACGTTTTTTAAGTACCTTCCTATTTTACGGAACGAGGTCTTAAGACCTCGTCATAAAACTTCTTATTTTGCGGATCAAAAATTGTTAAAACTTTACCAACTGCTAAGGTTCTAAAATGTTTATTTTTAAACAATTTTTAATGTTATACGTACCGCTAAAATCCTTATAGAGTACACCATACTGTTATAATCCTTATAGAGTCAAAAGAATGCATTTAAAAAGAATCAGAGTCGACATTTTACGTCTATGCCCTTAAATTAAGGTGCATGAATTTTTTGTTTAACTATAATTAGGCTGGATTGTTTTGTAAATAATTTGGCAACATATAATTTTTTTGTATATAAAATTGTATTTAATATACCCCTTTCGTTTTACATTTATTTTCCTCCAAATTTATTACAGGAATATTCAGATTGCGAAGGTTACACCACACACTATACTACAGCTATATGCATAGGTAGGGTTATACGTATACGTACATGATACTACGACAACCTTGGTTGTCGTAGTATCATGGTATACATATACCGCATGCTTTAGTAGCACTGTCTACTTTTATTTATTACATATATAATATCATCACGGAAAACATCTTATCTTGGACACATATTTAGACACGACTGGTATAACTTCCTTCAACTTATTACGGAAGTGAAAATAGAAGGAAGACGCGGTCCGGGTAGACAACAAATGACCTGGCTGCGCAACATCAAAGAATGGACAGGATTAGACTTTCAAAACCTAATAAGAAAAGCCCAAAATAGAGAAGACTTTGCAGAAGTCATCGCCAACCTTCGCTAAGAAGACAGCACCCAAAGAAGAAGAAGATAATATCATCCTCGGGGTATACCGCATACTGTAGTAGCAGTGTCTACTTTTATTTCACTATTTTATATCACAGATTCTGGGTTCAAAAATAGGTTGACTAACCAGGAAGCAGTCGCGCTGTTAGAAAAAATCTCACAAAAACACTGTGTTTAACTACTAGTACTATAATAATAATTTAATAGGAGCATACACAAAAGTTTAGGGGGTTTAAGGGAACAAAACCCCCATAAAATTTTTATGGGGTGCACAAATTCCACTATAACTTTTTTAAAGATGTTCCTGCCATAAGAATGCTACATGTCTATTTTAAATAAAAAATCTCTAATAGTTTCCGAAATATTGGAAAACATTAATTTTCATTTTGTATCTTAAAAGGGCTGTAATTTTTTTTAAGTGCATGTTTGTACTAAGGTAAGTTAGGTTCAATCAACTTATTTTTGACCCGAGAATCTGTGGCACAATTTATGACCAATATTTTCGGGTCACCCTGTATAATTTAGTATGTTAAAAATTATAAAAAAGAAGGGGTGCCAATATATAAAACTTTAAAGCCTTCTTGATAAAACTTTAGTAATATAATTTTTTTTAGGTTAATTTGACATGTGTACCATATTAAATTAATATTGTGTATAAAGATAAAGACTCAAACAAGCTTATGAAGATATTTAAAAAAAGACTATTAGCATCCCACGCGCTCACGTGTATTTTTGTTTTTTCAGTACGTGATCTCGGCGTTATAATTAGGAAAAAGTTAGGTAAAAATACTTGACAAAAATAAACCACACTTTAAACACACTTTAATAATCCCTTATAATCAGGGGGATATTCTACGGCCCCAGAACATCATTTAGCAAGTGGATTAGAGAGTTCGGTATAATAAACGCACGTGTTTGGTCGCGCTAAGGGTAGATTTAAAACTTTTTAAGCCGAAACATGTGTTGATTTTTGTTAAATTTATGACGGGATGAGACCGCTTCAGACTTGATCTAATATTTAGAGATTTAACAGTTCGGCGACGTTAATTAATTAGTAGTTCTAGATGGACTTACTGGGAATACTCTGATTTGAGTTTGTCTACAGTATATCCGTTGTGTTTTAAAATTGTTTCCAATACTCAAATAAATCGTGTTGAGTAAACTAAATACGATAATAAATAATACAGTTTTAAAATACCGAGAGAAGTTTATTAAATAATAATAGATAATGGAATGCTGCAAGACAAATAGATTATACAAATATCAGTAAAATAAACTTGATCAAAATACAGATTACCCCAGAATACCCCTACCATACATTGGCTCCTAATACAGGAGAATTCGTTAAGGGGGTCTGAAAACAATCTATCCTTAGAAACACTCGAAATTTTCAGATTAAGATAAGGTACATTGAGTACAGAACAGTTTAGGTATATTTAAAAATCTGACGATTTGAACGGGCGTAAGAAAATGGGCGAGTAAGAAAATTTCATAAAAAAAGCGAATACTTCGCGAAGTCAACGTCAGATCGAAAAACTAAAAAATAAGTGCTTAATATTTTTCAAAAATCTATCGAATAATACCAAACAAGACCCCTCCCCTCCCCCAACCCCCCGGAGAAGGGGGTAAATTTAAAATTTTAAACAGGATCCCTGCGATATTTCGCGAAGTGAACATCAGGTCGAAAAATTGAAAAATACACGTATTCAATATTTTGAAAAAATCTGTCGAATGACAACAAACACGACCCCCCACCTAGGTGGAGTAGGGGGTTACAATAAAATCTTAAATAGGAGCCTTCATTTTTTAATTGCAAATTTGGATTCCTTGCGTAAAAATAAGTAACTTTTATTCGAGACATTTTTTCTAACTATGGATAGATAGCGCTATAGTCGAAAAAACCATTGTTGGAAATGAAAAATTAACTTAAAAAATTGAAAGTCCCCACTAAAATGGGAAACTTAACTTAAACTTCTTTTGGTATCTTCTTAACCTAATCTTCACAACCCAACTGAAGCCTTTAGCATCCTTGCCTCCCCTGCTGCCCATTATAATAATTTTTCAATACTTTATTTGTCATAATATGACATAAAAAAATATATCTTATATACATAGGTGGTGACACTATAGTATGCGGTCTACTCCGAGGATGCTGCAGTGTAGATGTCAAATGTATCTTGAGGATATTTATACAGGGTGTCTAGAAACTCTACCGACAAACGAAGACAGGAGATTCCTCAGATAAATTTAAGACATTTTAACCCAATTCTTCTAGTCCGACAATGCTTCCTAAGGGAGCTAGAGCTCTTTGAAGATGGCGTCTTGTAATTAGTTTTTCTTAAATAACTCCAGAACGCATTTATTTAGAAAAATAGAAATTGGTACTCATATTTATCTTCTAGAGATAAATCGATTACATTTATTGCGAATTTCTAGTACCGGTCATAGGCGTCCGTTTTGGGTAGGGCAAAGGTTATTTTATCGCATAACTTTTATGACTTTGACTTTTAAGCATTTTTGATACTAAATTATTAAATTTTGAGGTATGATAGTACTAAAAGGTACTCTTGCTTCAAGTCGGTAGAATGCACCGTTTTCTAGAAAAATCGATTTGAAAATTTTTCGTTTATTGAATTCCAAAAAAAAATTTCAAAAAAAAACCATTTAGAAAAACGAAAATTGGTACATTTATTTATATTCCAGAGACGAATCGATTTCGTTAATTGCGAATTTCTAGAACCGGTCATATGCGTCCGTTTTGGGTAGGTGAAGCGTCATTTTATCGCATAACTTTGTTGTCTTTAATTTTTAAGAATTTTTTATTTTAGATTATTAAATTGTGAGGTATTTCAGTAATAAAAGTAACTCTTGCTATAAGTTGGTAAAATACACCGCTTTTTTTGAAAAAAATTTTCAATTTTTTTTCAAATTCAAAAAACGAAAAATTTTCAAATCGATTTTTCTAGAAAACGGTGTGTCCTACCAACTTAAATCAAGAGTACCTTTTAGTACTAGAATATCTCACAATATAATAATCCAGTATCAAAAATGCTTAAAAGTTAAAGACAAAAAAGTTATGCGATAAAATAACCATTGCCCTACCCAAAACGGACGCCTGTGACAGGTACTAGGAAATCACAATGGATGAAATCGATTTATTTTTGGAAGATAAATATGTGTACCAATTTTTGTTTTTCTAAATAGAAGCGTTCTGGAGGTATTTAAGAAAAACTAATTACAAGACGCCATTTTCAAAGAGCTCTAGCTCCCTTACGAAGCATTTTCGGACTAGATGAATGGGTTAAAATGTCTTAAAATTATATGAGGAATCTCCTGTCTTCGTTTGTCGGTAGAGTTTCTGGACACCCTGTATAAACAATGAACATCATATACCTAACATATTTAAATAAGATAATGTAAATCCGAAAATGACATGAATCATCTACAATCTACATATTATAGTGTAAATAATTGTCCCAATGTTAGATCCATTTAGTTAAGAGATTCCTAGAATATCGCCAAATAGTTTCAGACCATTTATTATCATCTGTACCATGCTAATTCATACTCATTTCCAGTCTACAATGAATAAATCGAGACTGATAAGTATACGCTTGCCTTCAAATCAATTATCATAAATGGTAGTTCCCACAAGATTTGTTTATAAGAAACAAAGCAGGTATCTGGAAGTAATTGTAGTTTTTAGATATAAACCAAAAGGATAAACGATATAGGTTAAAATACTGGCTATGATAGTAATGGGGTAGTTATTAGAAGAAATACAGGAGAAGAGAAAAACAATCATTAATTTTGATATTAATGTCCAAGTCCATCTCTAATTCTATACCTAACGTTTGTTATAAACTTATCTGAAAATGTTTCTAATTGAACTAATTAAATAATTCAAGAGCGTAGGCGCAAAATTTCGGGTCAATGATTTTAAATGCTTTTTTTTCGAATCCTGAGAAAATAATAAATAGTTTTGAAAAATAAATTTAAACGCAGAATTAAAGATTATATTATTACCGAGGGCCAAAAATCACTGAAAACTTATATAATGCGAAAAAAGAGAAAATTGAGTGTGATTTTTAATTTCAAATATCTCATTAAAAAAAATTATTTTTGTTTATTCCAAGAGACTCTCGGTCCTCGGTAATCATGTAATATTTCATTGTGCGTTTAATTATTTCAAAAGTACTTAATAGTTTTCTCAGGATTCGAAAAAAAAATAATACATTTAGAAAACATTAGCGTTACAAATAAAAGACATTAAAGTGCCATAAATGCATCAGAAATGAAGCAGCTGAGAAAAATAGCTGGAAAGACGAAGATTGACAGGGAAAGGAACGAAAACATCAGAAACGTGCTAAGTCATGAACCAATAGAGAAACAAATTTAAAAAAGAAAACTGAATTGGTTTGGACATATAACTAGGATCAACGAGAACACACTAGTAAAGAAGGTAACACATGCCAAAAAACAGGAAAAAAGAAGTGGCAGACCTACAAAGGGGTGGATGGAACAAATCGAGGAAATCGGGACCAAGAGAGGAAAAACAGTGCAACAGATAAAGTAAATGGCAGGATTCATTCAAATGACTTCACAAAATTCTTAACTTGCAGTCTACAATATTTTGCAACATCAAACTACACAATAACTATTTATCGGCATCGTTTATCATCCATCGTTTATCATCCAACATATAAATTTGGCTCTTTGCTTCTGTTGAAGGCAAGGAAAATCCACTACGATAACGTATTCATAATTTCCACATTGGTTATCTGATATCCTAAATCCTTAGTCGCATTTTGCAAGTAATTGCTGGATTCCAGAAAGGCGGAATAACAGTCCGAAGTGACTATTAGTGTCCCAAAATAAATGCGACTACTGGAGCGCTAATTAAATTTATTGGTATTTAATTTAATTCAAAATATACCAATATATACATAGTATGTAATAGTTCTTTAAAATTTAGTACATAATATATCCGTCCATACATGATTGTAAAGAAGTATGTTTAGGCAAAGAAGTGACTCACGGGTACCCACGCTACCCAGCCACATTTCTAAATCCAAAATGGGGTTCATCTGGCTCTCCCTTCGTACTCTTTCATGATTAGCCATTTAAATAGTAAAGAAAATGCTCACGTATCCTGTTTACTTTTTACGCTAATGCTAAAGAACCTATTAGGGCATGTTTGGGTTTAGAGCGGAATTTAGAACTAACAACAACTTACTAGTAATAACGGACCTTATAGAAAGGTCTGCGGAATACAACAAACTGATATTCGTGGCCTACGAGAAAGCATTCGATTCCATAAGCCAGCAGAATATGTTAAAAGCATTGACTTAATGCCGAATAGACCATCGCTACACTAACGTGATTAAATAATATCGACCAAAATGCAACAGCTAGATAAGACTATCAGAACAAGGAACAAATAAATTCTGTATACAGCGAGGAGTACGGCAAGGAGACACCGTCTCACCAACCCAATTCAAACGCTTTTAGAACACACTTGTAAGAAGCCAGACCTAAACGAATATAGTATGTATCAACATAAATGAGGAGAAGCTCGGAGCTCAGTCATTTGAGAGTCGCAGATTTGATGACATCGTCTTTATAGCAGATCGTATGAATGATGCAATAATAATGATGAAAAAATTAACACGCTTCCTTGATTAAAGATTAACATAAACAAGACTCAAATCATGACTAATCTGGTGGTAAATCGTAATACTGTTGTTGGTGGGATATTGATCAAATTTGATCTGATAAAAAAAAATGAATAACCATTTTCAATTTCGTTGCAAAACGAAAATACAGCCGAACCATATCCTAGTCAAATCAGAGAGTGCAGCAAGCACCTCTACCGGTTTCGAAACTTATTAGTCTCTCATCAGGAGGCACATATGCTGCTCTCCCTGATCAAACCAAAACAAACCCCAGCGTGTAGTCCCGAATTGCAACGAACGAAATGGCATAGATGCCCTAGCGACAACTGCTACAACAATACTAAGTTTTCACTCTAATGGCATTTAAAACAACATAATGCTATTCTACACCCCACCAGAATGAAAACAATGGGAACCTACTCTGGTTACACCTCCGAGGCTTCTACAATATGCAAGCCATACGGATGCTGAGACTAAGGAAGATGAGGGAATTCTACAATTTACAATTCACGTCCCATCTGCTCAGCGCAGTAAAGTTCCAACGAGAATGGTTCCCTTCGTACTCCAGTCAGAGTAAATGTAAATCAAAAATGAATAACCATTTTCAATTTCGTTGCAAAACGAAAATACAGCCGGACCATATCCTAGTCCAATCAGAGAGTGCAGCAAGTACCTCTACCGGTTTCGAAACTTATTAGTCTCTCATCAGGAGGCACATATGCTGCTCTCCCTGATGAGAGACTAATAAGTTTCGGTAGAGGTGCTTGCTGCACTCTCTGATTGGACTAGGATAGGGTTCGGCTCTATTTTCGTTTTGCAACGAATTTGAAAATGGTTATTTATTTTTTATTTACATTTACTCTTATTGGAGTACGAAGGGAACCATTCTCGTTGGAACTCTACCGCGCTGAGCAGATGGGACGTGAATTGTAAATTGTAGAATTCCCTCATCGTCCTTAGTCTCAGCATCCGTATGGCTTGCCTATTGTAAAAGCCTCGGAGGTGTAACCAGAGAACGTTCCCATTGTTTTCATTCTGGTGGTGTGTAGAATAGCATTATGTTATTTTATATGCCATTAGAGGGAAAACTTAGTCTTGATCTGATAAGTACGTAAGACATGAAATTTAGTTAGGCAGAGATAACCAGATATGTGAGGTCTCATGTCGCATAGGAATAGCCTGGGAAGCGTTTAGTGAATTAAACTATGTTTTTAGATTGGACTTACCCATATGACTCAAAAGGAAAATCTTTGACCAGTGTGTTTTACCTGTAGTCACGTATGGAGCAGAAACATTAATGTCTGGTTGCACCAACAGATCATAAGCTGAAGACGTGCCTTGTGCCTTAAGCTCGCCACAATGAATTGCCACGTGGATTGCATCGATAAGAATCAAAAACTATGGTGCAACGTAATTGAGACTTAAAACGACCTATCTATAAACTGAATTGGGCTAAGCTGGAGCTTAAGATTTGTTGGTGCAGCCAGACGTAAGACTCACAAAAAAAGGTAGTGAATAAGATTCTCGTCACTAAGAGAGCTATGGAGTGCCAGATGTCAAGTGTCTGATGTCAGAATTCCAAACGAAGGAATTCGTTGTAGAACAAAAACAACAAACGTCGTCGAAAGAATCACGTCGTTAAAGTGGAACTGGAGAGAACACGTAACCAGATTATCAGACAACCCATGGACAAAGCGTATTGTCGAGTGAAGACCACGACAAGAAGCACTACGCAGCAGAAATGCACGCCAACCAGATGGACTAACGACCTGAAGCGTGTTATCACTAACTGGGTGCAAGTCGTACAAGACAGAGACAGATGAAAAGAGCTAAGGGCGACCTATGTCCAGCAGTGGACGAGTACAGGTTGATGGTGATGATGTTGTAGGATGGTTGATTCTATAGTATGCTGTTAACATTAAGAGTTCACATCATATTTCTGCATCGTGATCACTGATCACATTTTAGGAATAAAAATATGACGTTACATTGACAGTGTGTTAAAGTTTAGTCGATAATGTTAATACTTTTTCTAATTGAAAAAATAGCAAGAAAGGTAGTTTCAATATCTAAACCTTAAATCGTTAAAATTAAAATCGACTGTTTTATATAATATAAGAATAAAAAATAATATTATTTCATAATACAACACCAACAATTTATTCTAGCTTACAAGCCTTCAACATGATAAAACGAAAACTAGTTATTTTATAAAAGTTTAGAGATCGATACCCCTTTAATGTTAGTTTCAAATTTGCTTTAATTAAATGAAAATCAAGTTCCGTTGTCGACCTGAAAATGGAGCCTGTCTTAATAGTCGTTCTCAGAATCTGACGGAAACACTACACTAACTAATTAAATAGCCCTCAAACTTGATAATAAGCTACCAGCAATTATAAAGGACTTGTGTTTTAAACAGTTAAACACTCTACCGTGTAGTTGTTTCATTGTGGAGGTTCACAAAAAGGTCGACTTTATTTAAAAGACGATGACCACCTATCTTCTAGTTTAGACTATAATATAATCTAATATATACAGTATAGCACAAAAGTGTTGAATAAATTCACTATTTGTGAAACCGACGACATTTAAAAAATCTAAAAACACGTTAATTTTAATTTTTGAATGGCAATCGATACTATATATTATGTGTTGGACATTAAGTCATCACTGTTGGCTTAATGGCGTAATCGACGATTTTCTTACATACAAACCGAGGTCATAAGATACCTTATTTGAAAGGTGTCCTAATCCACTTTGCAACGATATATTATTCGAATATTTATTTCCACGACAGACGACTCTAAAAATCCCTTAAGGTTTAATTTTTATATGGCCATCAAATCCTATATATATATATATATATATATATATATATATATATATATATATATATATATATATATATATATCTATATATATATATTATATATATATATATATATATATATATATATATATATATATCTATATATATATATATATTATATATATATATATATATATATATATATATATATATATATATATATATATATATATATATATATATATATATATATCTAGGGTGCTCGGTAAAAGAAGTATAAGTCAATTTAGTCAACTTTTCAGGAGAAGCAAAAAACGAAAAATAATTTTGTTCTGAAGCTAATTAATTGTCATATCTCCTAAATCCTAGTACACAGAATTGTTATATTTACCTATTTTACTTTGTAAACATTAATCTTGAAGATGGTATATCTTTTTTTTTTTAATAAATGGAAATTACAAAAAAAAATGTGACTTATATTATTTGGACCACACGTACCAGATGACTTATACTAATTTGTTCAGCCCAAAAAAGCTGTTTTTTATTAAAAAATAAATAAACAAAAACATATTTATGCATTATTTATTAAACAAACAATAAAAACAGGAATAATGGTAACGGAGAAAAGTATTACTCTGCGTCAGATGAATCTTCATCATCTGGAATCACATCAGCAGCATAAGTTGTCTTTAAATTTTTATAAAGGTCGTGAAGTACTGGACTTATCAGAGGAAAAAGATTAAAAATATCCTTTTTCTTCTGCACTGCTATAGCAAGAGTGCTTTTATACAAATTGCTGGGCACCAACCTAGCATTAGTTTGTCCTCTACGTAGTACACTTAGCGTCAGAAATTTCTCTTTTTCATCAAGTGATGTTTTATAAACAATAATTCCATTTTCTCTTGTATAACGAAATTATTTCACATCAAACCAGTTGAAAGGATTTCCTCTTTTATCTTTTTTACGCATGAGACCGCTACTTTTCAAAAGATATGAAAAATTTAAGAAATCACCATGGTAAAGTTCTACAACATCGAATTTCTTCTTTTTTCCTGTAGTTCTCACAAGCTGATACCAGTCGTGAGGATGGCTTATTGGAACACTTAACCGTTTTTTTGCTTTTCGATCAATCCATGATCAATATCACACTCCATATGACTGTGCCCACTCACCATGAATTTATGGTCAATAACTTCTAAATTAGTGATATTTTGCATTGCTACTAAAAATATCATAGCAACATGTGAATATTTGTTCTGACCACCGCATGTATCCGAGTACAGGGTTACTTTGGAAATATGTGGTGTTAGTGATATTAATTCTTTATAAATACATGTAGCTATATTGTTACCTCCCCGGCCTCCTTCACCTTCGTGCAACATGTAACATGCCACACTTCCTTCTCCATTCTCATGAATATGTAGGTAGGTTGTATGTCCATAACTGTCTTTTGTAAAAGGCAACAGAGGAATTTACATATGGAGTTGGGAGACAAGTTTGCAAGTCCAAAGGAAGGCATTTAAAATACTACCACATTTTGCTTTTTCTGTGTCGTTGCTCTTCATAATATATCCATTGTCTGCAGCAGTGTGATGAATACTTATCTCATCTTTTATTTTAGTTTTATCATCTTCGCTTTCAGTAACTTTGAGTTTATTACTCAGAACATCACATTTATGGCACGTATGTACTTTAGGTTTTTTAAATGAAATGTTCATTTTATGGAACTCTCTTTCATAGATAGGTCTACAGACAGGTGATTCATTTTCTTCACAGTATAATTTGTACATTATCTTAAGATTAAGATGGCATGGCAAATACAATCTACTACTTTCTCGTCGAGTATAATGAGATTCATATAGGGGAAAAGAATTTATGTGGGACTTCACTGCATTAATTTTTTCTTCATTATGCTTGTAGCAGAAGGATCACGACCACGTTGGTCATCAGGTATTCTCCCTGAAATATTTGAATCCCTATTTGCAAGAGCCAGTGTAATAAACATATTTGTCTCGTCAAATGTGTTCATAAAACATTTTTTACAAACTTGAATTCTAGCGCCATTCACCTTTAAATGAAAAACAATAGCCACTTTGCGAACTTTTTCTTTATCCGGATCCAAGGTCCTTTTTCTAGTGATTTTAGGTGGTTCGGAGTCTATAAGGCTAACAATATATGCAACACGTTTGTTACGATCACCCATATTGCACAGTGGTCCAGAAAATAAAACACTTACTCATCTATTTTTATCAAATTAAACCTACGTAAGAAGTTAGTATTACTTATTCTCGCTGTCCCTATTAAGTGTAATCTTTAATTGGTAAAATTCCCACGGTTTAGTTATCAGCCAAACGCGAATAGTTATCAGTTGTTTCTTGAGAATCTCGTACAGAAAAGAGTAATATTTGCTTAGTAAGCTTGACACACGTATCTGAAAGCGATCGTCTTAGTATAAGTCGACCGCCTTACTTGGATATTATTCAGTATCAATGGTCAAAACAGTACATATGTCGACATGTACTATTAGAGCCAAGAATAGTTCACAAACTCGAAGTGTATAAACAGTATAAGTTGACATAAACTGTTATTACCAAATTAAAAGTTCATTTAGGTAGTTGTACTAAAAAGACCAATTAATTTTATTTAATTTATATTAGCATATTGACTTGTTCTATTGATACCAAGGTAAAGATATAGTCCTTTATAGTCTTATTCTGCAAAAATAATATTTTGACCATTTTTGACTTATACTCTTTTTACCGAGCACCCTAGATATATACATCCTTCGTACAAAGTCAGTCCATTAGACAAAACAGTTATCCCGAGCCATCGATTTCTGATAGAGTTAGAGGAGTATATCTTTCAAATTTAAACTTAGGTGATATGTGACGTAATGAATTATGAAATATATACTTGACATAGTTTGCAAATAAAAGATTTGTAGAAAAAAAATATATCACCTAAAAATTTCTAACAATCCTGAGCCGATAGCAGATTCATACAAACCCAGTCCATCTTTATACTACAATAGGTATCCATACGGTAATTCCCGAGCCAGGCAGTGTTGCCGTAATATTAAAACGCGTAAAAAGTGCAGACTTTTAAATCATTTTACATTTGGCCGTTTTCGTCTACAAAATCAACTTCACAGTCTCGTCTACAAATTTCACGCCTAGAAATTTTAAATACAACGTACTTAGTTGAAATGGGAAGTAAAAGTTACGAGATTTAAATTAGAACTTGTTCGAGTTACGAGATTTAAATCATAAATTTACTTTTATATACGGGTCATTCCATTTCAAATCACTCAATTTTGGAGCAAAAAAAATTTTGGACCTCCGATTTGTCTGGAAATTGGTATATAGCTTCTGCGGGACGTAAAAATAAGATATTTAAGGTCAAAAATCTTCTTCTTTTTTTCTCAAAATGTTATTTTATGCGATTTTACAGTGATTTGATGTTAATTTATACAAATTTGCATTTTTTATCGTAAAGTATCAATGGAAAACATAATATTTTTGATATATTGATTTTCCATATCAATGGAAAACATTATATGGCATTATAACAAGTTACTTTGATTCAAAACAAGCTTTTGATCAAATTTTATAGCGTAGAAAACGTTAAAATACCGTTTTTTACATTTTTATCCATTCCAAAAATACATCATAATCGATTTGGCTGAAAATTTGCCAACAGATAGACAAAGCATGAAACTTTAGGTGATGAGAAGGATTTGAATTATATTACAATACCAAAAAAGGCACATGCAATATTATAGTCAAAAATATAGGCTTCTACTGTAAGTACAATTAACTCAAAAATATCGACCTCACGACAAAAATTGTTAAAAAGAAATTGTAATAATTGTAAATACGATTTATTTGGAACAATTTCAGGTCCTCCCATTTTTGTCGAAAAGTTAAAAATGGCGGAGATATTGAGCAAAACAGGTTCTCCTTTAAAATCAAGATGGCGGCTAACGTAACAGAAGAATTCATTCGTGATTTAAATTTAGGCTACTATTGACTCTCCTAAAGATCAGAAAAATAAAATTTTGGAGCTCGGCATTCAAGGTCAAATGCTATCCCGACTGGACTAATATATACTTTTGAATCTGATATTACTGCATGTAACTTTTTTGGTATTGTAATATAATTCAAATCCTTCTAACCACTTAAAGTCCTATCTTTTGGCTATCCGTGGGCAAATTTTCAGCCAAATCGATGATGATGTATTTTGGGAATGGAGGAAAACCGGTATTTTAACGTTTTTTACACTATAAAATTTGATCAAAAACTTGTTTTGATTCAAAATAACTTGTTATATTGCCATATAATGACATTTTTGAGTCCTTTCTATTAAAATATTATGTTTTTCATTGATACTTTACGACAGAAAATGCAAATTTGTTTAAATAAACACCAAATCACTGTAAAATCGCATAAAATAACATTTTGAGAAAAAAGAAGAAGAAGATTTTTTGACCTTAAATATCTTATGTTTACGTCCCGCAGAAGCTATATACCAATTTTCAGCCAAATCGGAGATCCAAAATTTTTTGCCTGAGTGATTTGACATGGAATGTACCATACTGATTTTGTGAAGCATACATAGTGTGACCAACTCGAATTCAGTGCAATTCGGGACAAGGCTGAAAAAAATACCAGAAATTCGGGACTTTTCAATAAAAATCGGGCCATTTTTTTTGTCAGAACTTCAATATCATCATTTTATTGATTATTTAACATTTTATGTTGTCAATTATATTTTTGATAGGAGCCACAATTGGCTGTAATAATTACATTTTTCTTAGTTTTTTTTTTTTAAATCCGGAAATCGTTCTCAAAAAAGGAAAGATCAACTGATGTTGAATTTTCATGTAAATAGGTATTATAACCTTAGGTTAATATAAAAATGTAAGTGTCATACAATTGTGGCTTCTTCTTCTTTTGGTGCCTATCCGTATCGAATATTGGCGATCATTCTGCCTATAATTATTTTATTAACATATGCTTTAAATAGATTAGTTGTTGTGGTAGAGAACCATTTCTTCTGGTTCTTTAACCATCGTATTCTTCTTCTCGCTATACCTCGCTTTCCGAATACTTTGCCTTGAAGGATTATTTTCAATAATCTGTATTTATTTCCGTTTCTCATTATGTGTCTGAGATATTCTAACTATCCCTTTTTAAATGTAAACATCACTTCTCTTTCTTTCCCCATTCTTCTTAGTATGGTCTCGTTGGTTATCTTGTCCGTCTAAGATATCCTTAGGATTTGCCTGTATAGCCACATCTCAAAGGCTTCAAGTTTTTGATTGTAAATTAATCCCATCAAAATGTAATTGTCAAAAATTCCACAAGAAAACAACTTCAGAACATTTTTGTGTTGATTACTTCTTACTATCATATTTGTCGCACAACTTAATTTGCTTAACAATGAGAAGAAAACCTCTAATTCTTAGAAGAATACATAATGTACTAAAAATTTCAAAATAAAATTATTTTACCAAAACGTTGAAAATTCGGATGGCCCGGAAGCCTTGTCCGGGACGCCGGGACACTACTTCGTAATTCGGGCCATGTCCCGGATTTTTCGGGCTAGTTGGTCACACTAAGCATACATCTATATTCTATATTCGTTTAAATACATGGTTTTCTTACTTTTTGCAGGAAAAGTACGACTTTGCTCCCTACAATCAGGTCAGAAAAAGTATACTTTCGGTAAAGGTTGAGGGACAATTTTTTTTTCATATATTATGTAAAGTTTGCTACCTACTAAGTAAACTTAAAAAACACCCTGCTAGTTTTCACAATCATAAACTTGTCAGGATGATAAGTTCCACAATTAAAACTTCTCCTGTTCCAGTGTTCCCATACATCAAAGTTTGTCCGACTAAACACCGTTAAGCTATTAACAAATGTTCAGCATTTTATTAATCAACTTTTTTTTGGCACGCGGGATCCAGGCCTAAAAATTTATTTAAATATAAACAAATACAAGAAAGTCTAACATTGTGGATATTTAAACATCTCGGAAATTATGAAACGTAAGAATAACTGTTTCAATAAATTTTTGTGAATTGTAAATAAGATATGTACCTCCTACCTACAGTTATTTGCTTATTCACATTTTCACAATGGGATTTGTCGGACTGCATTCACTTAAAATTTTACAATAGGTATTATTACCTATGTTTACGATCCCGACTTAGCCATAAAAAATATCGGTACCTATCCTATGAATCACTTCCTTTAGTTTAGTCCTTTAATAATTTCATAGTTGGAATTATTATACATATTGTGTTATTTTGTACCTAAATAGTTTGTTTTTACAATTGGAATAATAAACAAAAGATCAGCATTTCTTATGTTAAATAATGTTAGTATAAGAATACATAAAATACAACCATGAATATCTGAATAAGTCATTCAATAACTTCTAAAAAATTTAATATAATGTGACTAAATATAGTTTTGTCCAATAAATATCTCCCATTATCGCCAAAAGGTACTTTTAAATGTTTTAACTTTATTCTGCGATTTTGCTTCTTCTTCTTTAAGTGCCGTCTACCAATCGGTGCGGTGGTTTTGATATCATCATCATTCTCTTTACTCTATCTACCGCTGCGCTGAAGAGTTCTACAGAACTGCATTTAAACCAGTTCCTTAAAAATTCTTCAACCAGACACTTTCGTTCTTCCAATACTCATTCTGCCTCTTATCTTTTCCTGTAATATCAGTCTTAGCATTTCATATCGCTGTCTCTTCATTACGTGTCCCAGATATTATAAATTTCTTATTTTTATTGTGTACATTATTTCGCATTATTTGCCAAATTCTCGCAATACTTCCGTGTTCGTTTTCTTCTGTGTCCATGCTATTCTAGGCATCCTTCTGTAACACCACATTTCAAATGACTGTAGCTTATTTATATGTTCTTGCTTTAATGTTCAACTTTTAAGTCCATATTGCTGTATCGAGAACACGTAGCATCTCAAAGCTCCTACTCTCAGTTCCAATCCAAGGTCTTTGTTGCAGAAAACTGTTTTCATTTTTACAAACGCACTTCTTGCTATTTCTATCCTGGTCCTTATTTCTGTTGTTTGTTGTTTTGTCATTATTCTATAAAATCCAGGTTCCTAGGTATTTGTATGTATCGACCATTTCTTCTTCTTCTAAAAGTGCCTATCTTCTGGAGATGTTGGCGACCACATTGACCCATCGTATTCTATTTACGGCAGCTCGAAATAGATCAGTTGACGTTAGACCAGTCCACTTCCTAAGATTGGCCAGCCAGGATATACGTCTACGTCCAGGGCCTCTCCTGCCCTCAATCTTGCCTTGTAGAATCAACTGCAGCAGTCGGTATTTTTCATTACGCATAATGTGACCGAAGTAAGCCAATTTTCTGTTCTTTACGGTGTTAATTATTTCTTTGCCTTTTCCTAGCCTCTGGAGAATAGTTATATTAGTTGTGTGGTGTATATATGAGACCCTCAACATACGTCGGTAACACCACATTTCAAACGCCTCTAACCGTTTTATGGCATCTTCTGTCAGGCTCCAGCTTTCAACTCCGTATAGGAGGACACTAAAGACGTAACATCTAAGAATTCTTATGCGTATATTGATCTGCCTTTTTCAATACGAGTTTTTATTTCGTAGCTATGATCCCAAGTATCCTTAATGTTGCAGCCCAGGTAGCATATTCTCTGTACTCTCTCTAAGGGTGTATTGTTTACTGTAATTTGGGCGTTTATGTTGGTGTTTTTACTAATGATCATTATTTTTGTCTTCTTACAGTTTAATTTTAGGCCGTATTTGTTACATGCTTCTACAACATTATCCATGATCCTTTGGAGCCCCTGCGCACTATCTGCCAGCAATACTGTATCGTCTGCATATCTAATATTATTTATAAGTTGTCCATTTACTGCAATACCATCTTCTGATTCGTCCAAGGCCTCTCTAAAGATGTTTTCAGAGTATATGTTAAATAATGTTGGTAACAGTATGCAACCCTGTCTCACTCCTTTTTCAACCGTGAAGATTTCGGACAGTTCATTTTCGAATCGAACTGTTGCTTTTTGTTGGAAATATAAGTTTGAAACGAGTCTTATATCCTTACCATCGAGTCGTGATGTTTTTAGGATATCGATTAGTTTTCCATGTGGGACTTTATCAAATGCCTTCTCGAAATCTATGAAACATGCATACACATCGCAATTGACATCCCTGGCTCTCTGTATTAGAACTTGCAAGCTGAAAAGTGCTTCCCTCGTTCCGAGTCCTGATCTGAATCCAAATTGAACTTCACTCAGCTGTTCTTCTAATTTGGTGTATATGCGCGAGTGAATGATACTAAGGAGTACTTTAAGTACAAGGCTCATCAAACTAATTAATCTATGTTCTTCACATTTTCTAGCGTTGGCTTTTTTGGGAAGTGGAATGAATATTGATAGTAGCCAGTCTTTTGGTAAGTAACCAGTCTCGTATATGTTGTTGAATAACTTCGTAAGAGCTGTAATTTGTTGTGCCTCTAATAGCTTTAAAATTTCACCATGCACCTCATCAGGTCCTGGTGATTTCCCATCTTTAATCCGCTTAATGGCCATAGTTACTTCTTCGTTTGTTATTTCTGGGCCGTAGGGATTGTCTATTTTATACGGACTTCGTGCAGCATCTTCGAATAATTCTTGCATATATTCTTTCCACCTTCTTAATTTATCTTCAATTGTAGTCAAAATTTGACCTTCAACGTCTACGACTATGTATATTTGGGATATGCACCATTTCTATCGGTGCATATCCCAAATGAATGTTTGGTTGTATGTTTTCTTAGTTAGTATCATGTATTTTGTCTTTTTTGTATTCATTTTTAGTCCATTTTCTTCACAGAAACTGTTTGTTTTGTTTAGTAGTAGTTGGAGTTGTTCAGCAGAGCTTGCTATGATAATTACAGTATCATCTGCATATCTTATGTTGTTAATAGATCTCCCGTTTGGTATTATTCCTTCACTATGAGAAAGTAATGCTTTTTCAAAAATGGCTTCACTATATACATTAAAGAGTAATGGAGACATAACACATCCCTGCTTAACTTCTCTCCTGATTTCAATTTCTGGACCGGGTTTGTATCTATTACAATTTATGCTCTTTGATTCCTGTAAAGGTTTGTTACTATTCGGAAGTCCCTTTGGTCTATGTTTTTTGTCTTTATAATTTGTACTAATTGTTCATGTCTTACTTTTTCAAATGCTTTCTCAAAATCAACGTAACAAACATGCACATCCACATTCATATCTATACATCTTTGAGCTAACACATTAAAAGCAAATAACACCTCTCTGATTCTTAGTCATTATTAGATTATTTATTTTAGATTATTATTTTTAAAAAGACAGTCCTTTATCGAATGTTAATTTGGTTTTACCGACATTTTTGAAAGTAAAAGTAATATCTTGAGTTAAATATGGGTGAGCACAAAAAATACACCCTTGATAAAACTTGCTACTAAAGGTCTCTATATAATTTCTCGTTAGTAGGAACATAAAACTTGAAGCCTTCGAGATGTGGCTATACAGGCGAATCCTAAGGATATCATGGACTGACAAAATAACCAACGAGACCGTATTACGAAGAGTGGGCAAAGAAAGAGAGTTGATGTATACCATTAAAAGGAGAAAGTTAAAATATCTCGGACACATAATGAGAAAGGGCACCAAATACAGATTACTGAAGGTAATCCTTCAAGGTAAAGTATTCGGAAAGCGAGGAATTGGGAGAAAAAGAATATCATGGTTAAAGAACCTGAGGAAATGGTTCTCCACAACAACAAATAATCTTTTTAAAGCATCAGTTAATAAAATAATTATAGCCAGAATGATCGCCAATATTCGAAACGAATAGGCACTAAAAGAAGAAGAAGGAACATAATCCATATAATTATCTACGTATAATTACATATTCGACATAATTATCCGCCAATGAGGAGGCTGAAAAGAATAATGTGGAGAAAATCGACAAATCTGAATTACTGGTTTTTACTCGTATTTTAATTTTGATGTACATTGTAATTTTGTTGTAAGGTTTGTAAATTGTTTATATTAATATTTTACAAGATGGTGTGTTAATTAAGCATAACATAAGATTCTTAAGTTTAATCCATTTGCAACAACTCTCAATAAATATATTAGCTATTTTCGAGGTGAACATTTTTTACCCACCCTTGGGCATACATGGAACCTAAAAAATGTTGGGCGTTGAAGGGTTAGAGCAAATGCCGTATTGGAGAGTATTGTGTACAAAACGAGCACAGAAACACTCCTCGCATAATATTACACTATCTTCACATTACATATTATAACACAAGGGCTTCACACTATACTGGTTTTGGCCGATAGTAGAAAATACAACGATAGGTATCAAGGAAGACTTTATTAGACTGTAAAACACCGCAAAACAAATAGGCCTCCGAATAAATAAGAATAATACAAAATTTATGGCTATAATAGGAACGGAACAGTGAGACAGAATATTAGAGTAAAACGTTACAATGGACCAGTACAACTTTAAAAGGGTTCATTATTTTAAACATTTGGGAGCTACGATCAGCTCTGTCAACATCATTACTCATAAACAGATATTAAAGACAAGATACAAAGTGCAAATCGTTGCTGGTTTGCGTTACAAAAAATAATAAAATCCAAAAATGTATCCGGCTGTACAAAATAAGAATCTACCGTTCGGGCCTATAATGACGTATGCCTGTGAAACATGGACAATGACAAAACAATACGAGAACTGCTTAAAAATCACAGAAAGAAGAATTCTTACAGGAATATATGGAGCAGTTAAAGATGACACCAGAGAACTGTACAAAGTGGGAACCTACCAGCACTTATATGACTAACCAGGTATAGTTAAAATAATAAAGTCACAAAGATCGGTCGGACATGACAAGAGACGAGAGCATTGTATCGCCACATTCTCAACATTTTACAAGAATTAATTACTTTTCCAAACTATAATATACGTTAAAATAAAGACAGCCAATTTGTCTGTAAAAAAGGGACAAACAACAAAAGAAAATATACCTTATACGACATTATAAAACAAAATAAAAATATCTCAAAATATCTCCACATTAGTTTCTTAATTTTGTTCTCTTTAAAATTTGGAACTCAATTAAAGAATATTGTTCTTTCTACTATAATTTACAATAAATATACATTTTATGAAAATCTGTTATGTATTCCAAATAACCAGAATCCATTTAAACTTAAGAACGACAAATTTATCATTGTATTGTCACTCCCTCGGGTCGACCGTTTCAATAATATCCTTTTTTTACCTGAGGTGACACGAAACGATATACTCTATTGATAGTTACAACCAACGCTGTTGCCACTTCTGTTGGTTCGGAATTGCTAATTTTAAGACATATATACACATAGATGCAACAGCGCTTGTATATAATTTTAGGCGGAATTAGTTGGAACTAACAAATCAATCCTTCGCACAATGTGGAGCCACTTGACTTCAGTTTTGCCTTGCACTTTTTGACTATATGTGGCTCAAATATAGGCATGTTGGTATCATTTGCAGTAGATAATGCCATACTCTTTCATTTTCTTCCGCAATAGTCAATAAAATAGGCAAATTGATGTAGAAAACTGCGAGAAACAATCCGGAGCCACGTATATGGTCTCACATTGTTTCACTGGTCTGACATTGTTCATTCATTTACCTATTACTGGACTGACTTTGTATGGAAGCGGAATATATATATATTAATGTGATATTCAAAGATCGGTGTGCTCAAAGCAATTGATTAGATAATTAACTAATTAATTAAATTTAATTTTAATGATGCACTTATGATTTAATCACACTATTTAATGCTCTAATCTCAGGGTTTTATATTCTCGTGCTTCAATATCTCCTTTGCTTTACATATGATAAATAAGGTCAAAGATTAACGGAATAAAACACATATATGGTACAAAAGCATCTATTAAAATAAATTCACCCTCAAAATATCCTCTAAAAATAATATCTCCTATTCTGATTATTGAAATAACCCTACCACTATCTAAAGTACTTATTGAAATTTGCGTTATGAATAATTCTACAAAAAAAATAAAACTGTCTCTCGGATGATGAGTTGTCCAAATTCTTGTCTCTGGTCGCCTACAATTTACTCTTAGCAGCCCCCGATGTAGTCAGCAATCTCGCAACAAATTATTGCAAGCCTATTGTCATTAATGACCCCCCTACAGATGCACGTATCTTTCAAAAAACAATGCTAGCCTTTTCTCCTCTCGATAAACTGAATCTATTTCTCGTTCCGGCATGCAACGGTGACTCTTGGAATATAAGTAGAACAATATAACTTACAATGCTTTACGTGATGAGCTTCCGTCAGGACACTTATTTCAACAAACTCACAACTATTCACTTATCTGCCTTACTACTTCAGGAGACTCTTAGAGATCACCACTAGTCGACTTCACGATCATTTAACAACTGACTCTTCTTCCACCCTCTAACATTTCGCTAAACTCCCATTCTTCATACCTAGCCCCTCCTTTTTCCTTCTTCACCAATCCGAGTTCCTCAATTTTATCCCCATCTACCTTTCAGATAACAAACACCAATTTTCCCTACCATTAGAAATTTCCTAAAATTAATTACATGCCAATCGGTTTTTTTTCCTTTCTTAATATCTAAACAAAGATTACATTCATTTAAATTTCTAAATACAATTGTTCCCTCGCCGCAAAAGTCCATTTGGGAAACCCGGTCTCATTGTCCAAACACATAACCACTTTCTTATCATACTAACTGTACAAAGAAAATACTTAATCCCTATTTAAATTTTGTTTACCTACGGCCATCCAAAGATAATTGACTTTCATTTCTTCGAAATGAATTTTGGTATATTTTTATTATATGTTTTAACTTTTCTAAAATATTAAGATCGAAACCATATTAATTCAAATTTTACATATCTTAACAACTCCCCGCCATTTGATTTGCCGAAAAAATTCTGTTATTTATTTAAATGACACAAGTTTTTTTTTAGGATCAAATTATTCCATTATGTTACCAAACTCTACTCATGATACTTATAAATGTCGTGAATGTTAAAAATACCCCGTATCTTGCCTGTCTCTATATGCGCTAATTCATAACTATTTACCCCATTTTCCGTATTGACCCTATATGGACCTTCAAATACCGGCATCAATTTAGCACAAATACCATTTTGTAAATTGGACACCCTCAGTGCCCTCACTAAAACTTTATCCCCTTTCTGGAATGTAACCGGCCTTCTTCTTCGGGTCCTCTCTTGCCTTTGGAGATATTTCTCTCCACTTCGTCTCAATCTTCGTTGAACCACCTCGATCACTTCTTCGTATTGTCTGGGGGCGGTGTCTTCCCACGGTCTCGTAGGCATTGTTCCTTTCATTACATATAAAGGCGTCTCCTTGGTAACCGTATTTGGTGCACAGTTCAAATACGTCTCTATTTCAAACACTTTTCTGTCCCAATGTCGATGATGTTCTTCCGCAGCAATTCTTAGAAATTTTGTGACTTCTTGTATAAAACGCTCTGATGGGTTGCTCTGTGGATGTCGGATGCTTACAAATTTTGTATTTATGCCTCTCTCTCTTAATTCCCCTTTAAAACGGTCATTCCTAAAGTATGTCGCATTGTCCAACAAAATATTGTCTGGTCTTCCCACTGTTTCGATAAAATCGTCTATCTTCCGAAGTATTTCAGCTCCTTTCGTGGTTCTACATGGGTACAGTTTTAAATACTTTGAGAAAACATCCACCATAACTAATATGTGTTTATTCCTCTGTGTTGTTGTTATTAAATCGCTCAACATATCAATGGCGACAATATCCAGTTTCTTCCGAGCTATGACGTTTTTTGTGATGTTTTCGTTTTTGAAATTCTTACTTTTACACTTTTGGCATGTCTCGCAATTTCGAGTCATCTCTTTGGCTATTGTATAGTCCTGTCGACAAATGTAGTTCTCCCTGAACATAAGCCACACCTTCCTGCTTCCAATGTGTCCGTTGTCACAGTGAAATTTTGTTAAAACTTCTTTTGCCATCTGTTCCGTGATTACATATAGTTCTTTACCATCGACCCTCTTAAAATATAAGTTATCTTCTTGTTCGGCCCTTTGCTTTTCTCTTTCATCCAGTTGTTCCTGATTTTCCCTGATCTGAGCCAAAGAAAATAAGCCTGCTTCTTCTCTCATTATGTTCATGCCAACGTGGAGAGTTTTGTGGTCCTCTTTGCGGAATTGTTCATCTCTCGTCAACGCATCAGCCAAGATATTGTCAGTTCCTTTGATATATTTAAATTCAAAATCATACTCTTGAAGTAAAAGAATGCCCCTATGAATTCTATTATTTACCAGCCTATTTTTCATTATATGTACCAAAGCTGCATGGTCTGTTTCAACGGTGAATTTTGCCCCTAGTAGGTAAAACCGTAATTTATTTACACAAAATAACACACTGGCGAACTCTAATTCAGTAACGCTGTACTTTCTCTCATATGTTTTGGTTACACGGGAGACAAAACAGATTGGCACCTCTACATCGTCTTGGATCTGTGATAACACCCCTGCGAATTTTGTTATGGAAGCATCGGTCCGGAGAATGAAAGGTTGATCATATCTTGGGTGGTGTACTCTTACAGCTGTGGAGAAAGCTCCTTTTAAATTTTTGAAAGCCATTTCTTGTTCCGTTCCCCATTTCCACCTAACATTTTTCTTAAGTAATGCTATCAACGGTATTTCTTTTGTGCTGATGTCTGGTATTAGTTTTTTGAAATAGTTTACCATTCCCAAAAATCCCCGCAATGTTTTTAAATTGGTTGGCCTAGCGTAGTTATTTATAATTTCGATTCTATCTTCTGCAAGACTAATCCCTTTTGTGTCTAATTTGAATCCTAAATACAGTATTTCCTTTTGGAAAAACTGACACTTTTGAATATTTAATTTCAATCCCGCTTGATCCAGTTCTTCTAGCACAGTGTGAATATGTCGTAGATGGCTTGTTATATCTGGTGAGAAAATTAATAAATCATCTATGTAATGTACAACAAATTCTTCATGCCTATTTAAGATTGTGTTCAATGCGCGAACCAAAGCAGCGCATGCACTCTGTAGGCCAAATGGTACCACCCTAAATCGGTATACCACTCCGTCGATCGAAAAAGCGGTATAATTTCGACATTTCTCTGCCAAAGGTATTAACCAAAAACTATGTTTCAAATCGATTTTGGAAAAAATGTGTGACCCTGTGATTCGTCCAAATATGGCTTCGATGTTCAAAGGCGCTTCGTATTGCGCGATTGTGTGTGAATTAATGTTTCTTGCATCTAAACATAATCGCAAATCACCACTCGATTTTTTAACGCATACTATCGGGTTGATATATGGAGAGTCACATCTTTCTATCACCTTGTCTTCGATCATTTTTTCAATTTCCTGTCCGACGCTTTGCCTGTATTTATACGGGATTGGATATGTCTTGGATTTAAAATTTTCTAAGTTTTTAACTTTAAAAGAATGTTCATAATTTTTAGCCACTCGGCTTTCTTCATTAATCAAATCTCCATAACTTTCTAGAATCTTCTCTACTTCCTTTTCCATATTTTCTCCACATTTTAATTTTCTTTCATCCTCATTTTGTTCGCATGTGTTCACTGTCCATAATATTTCTTCATAAAATTCTGGATTCTCGTCCATTATTGCCATTTCTTCTCTGTCCTCATCCTTTATTTCTTCTTCTGTTTTTTTTTATCTTCAATTTCCATTTTGTATCCCGAGCACCATGTTTCTACTGCTTTCATTTCTCTTATGAGAACTTCCTTTTCTTCCTGCTTCCTTTCTGTTTTATCGTCGATTGCCGACAATTCTTCCGTATCTTCGATTTCCTGTCTTTCTCTTGTATCCACCGTGTTTTCCTTCTTTCTTTTTGAACTCTTCTTCTTTTTCTTCCTTCTTTTTTTTTTTTGGTTGATTTTTTTCTTGTACTTTCGGTTTTTCCTCTACAGTCATATTGATTTCTTTATGTTTTTCCTGTTCATTTATCTTTTCAACAATTATTTTCCTCTCTATTTCCGTTTCTTCTTCTATGTTGTCTGGTTCTGCTTTGATTTCCAGTTGATTCTCCGAAAAATTTATGGTGATATGTTTTTCACTCAATTCATCAATTCCCGCTATCATATCATGGTTTAAATCTTCGATCACCACACATTGCATAATATAGTATTTGTCTCCCACTCTGATCCGCACTCCCAAACCTTCATTTACTGTCGTCAATTTTTTGTTGTTTGCACCCACTAAAGCAACCCTAGGAATTTTATACACAAATCTGTCCAAATTTAATTCTTTTACTAGTTTCTTATTGATTAACGATATCTCCGATCCAGAATCAATCAAAATTTTAATCGCTTTATGTTTTATAAATGCATCTAAGAATATTAAATTTGAATTAGAACTTTGTCTTTCATTTCCCGCCAACTGTATAAACTCTCTCGGATGACAAAATATACCGGAGAGTTGTTTATGTTTGTTCAGTGGATGCTTTATTGAAAATCCTGTCTGGATTCATTGCATACATCTTCTTCCTCGTTTTCTATTGTTACATTATTCATCTCCCTTCTATTTTGTCGTTGGAAATTCTGATTGTTTCTACCGTCCCTTTGTTCGTTCGTATTCCTAGTCGGAGGATTTTGTGCATCTCTGTTTCTGTTGTGATTTTCATATGTTCTATTTTTTGCGTGATTCCTGTTATCATAATTTTGTGGTCTATTGTAATTTTGGTATCCTCTCGGCCTATCTTCGTTTGTTGATTGGGCATGTCGGTTTCTCTGGTCATAATTTGATTGATACCTTCTTGCTGGTCCATTATATTGTTCATGTTGTCTTCTGTTTCGCATTTCTCTTCGTTTTGCTTCCCTTACTTGAAGGAATTGGCACAAACTATCAATATCTTGATAGTTTCTCAAAATCACGTGGTCCTCCAGCGTTTCTTCGAAATGTCTGCTTATCATTTCTACCAGTTGTTCGGTAGAGTATTTGTAGTCTAGATATTTGGAATTGTTATATATCTGCAAAGCATATCTTTCCTCCGATATTCCCATTTTCTCGTGATATCTTCCATTCTGTAGCTCTTGGTTGATTTCCCTCTGTTTAACTTTCCCCCAGAAATAGTTGAGAAATTTATTTTCGAAATCTGTCCAATTTTCAAACTCATCTTCTTTACTTTCATACCATAACGCTGCTCCTTCTTTCAGATGGTTTCTAATTGTTTCTTTGCAGTCGTCAAAATATCTAATATGTTGCAATTTGGTTCTCAAATTTTTAACAAATGGTACTGGGTGTGTTTTTCTAATATCCCCGCCAAATTGTATTTTCGCGTCGCTTGTACCATGGATAATCATTTCCCTTCTTTCTCCACAATTCTGTTGATTCTTGAGTTCCGCAATTTGTTTTTCGTTTTGCTTAAATTTTTCTTCTATTTCTCGCCTGTCTTCTTGTATTGCATTTTCAAATTTGCTTTCTAACTGTTCTATCTCGTTTTTCATTGTTGTCAAACATCCTTTTATTTCCTTTTCATACTTTTCTATGCGTTCCTCTATTTTCTTATTGTTCTCTTCTATTGCTTGTTTTGTTTCCTTTTGATTGTCATCTATTTTTTGCTGTGTTTCCTTCATTGCTAATTTTGTTTCCTCCTGATTTCTATCCATTGTTCGTTTTGCTTCCTGTTGATTTTCTTGCATTGTCCTTTTTGTTTCCTGTTGATTTCTATCCATTTGTTGTGATTGGAGTTGCATCAGTTGCAATAGTTTCTCTATTCCTGTTAATTCCTGTTCTTTTCTCTCCATAATCGTTGTATCTCCTTCATTATCCAATCCTTCTTCAACAATTTTTTCCTCTTCTCTGTTTTCTTGCATTTTGCTTTGCCTCCTTGTGGTCGACATGTTGTTTCTTTTCGTTACTGTTTTCTTTGTCCCCGCCAAATGTGAAATTTTACAACACTCTATAAGTTGCAGAACACGACAAATATTTCTCCCCAAATTTAATAAATTTTCTCCACAAATATCAAATATGCAATCAGTAAATTTCAAAATAAATATCAAATGTACGATTGGTAAAAAAAATCAAATAATTCAATGGCAGTAAATATCAAATACCTACGATCAATCCATAAATCAAAATTATTTTTACACCTGGAAAAATTGTCAAATTATCTCTGGATCACCTGTAGTTATTCCTTATCTCTTTCCCTACCATCAAATGCAAAGCTGCGATATTTTTAAGCCACCACGTTCTGGGCTCCAGTTAATGTGATATTCAAAGATCGGTGTGCTCAAAGCAATTGATTAGATAATTAACTAATTAATTAAATTTAATTTTAATGATGCACTTATGATTTAATCACACTATTTAATGCTCTAATCTCAGGGTTTTATATTCTCGTGCTTCAATATCTCCTTTGCTTTACATATGATAAATAAGGTCAAAGATTAACGGAATAAAACACATATATGGTACAAAAGCATCTATTAAAATAAATTCACCCTCCAAATATCCTCTAAAAATAATATCTCCTATTCTGATTATTGAAATAACCCTACCACTATCTAAAGTACTTATTGAAATTTGCGTTATGAATAATTCTACAAAAAAAATAAAACTGTCTCTCGGATGATGAGTTGTCCAAATTCTTGTCTCTGGTCGCCTACAATTTACTCTTAGCAGCCCCCGATGTAGTCAGCAATCTCGCAACAAATTATTGCAAGCCTATTGTCATTAATGACCCCCCTACAGATGCACGTATCTTTCAAAAAACAATGCTAGCCTTTTCTCCTCTCGATAAACTGAATCTATTTCTCGTTCCGGCATGCAACGGTGACTCTTGGAATATAAGTAGAACAATATAACTTACAATGCTTTACGTGATGAGCTTCCGTCAGGACACTTATTTCAACAAACTCACAACTATTCACTTATCTGCCTTACTACTTCAGGAGACTCTTAGAGATCACCACTAGTCGACTTCACGATCATTTAACAACTGACTCTTCTTCCACCCTCTAACATTTCGCTAAACTCCCATTCTTCATACCTAGCCCCTCCTTTTTCCTTCTTCACCAATCCGAGTTCCTCAATTTTATCCCCATCTACCTTTCAGATAACAAACACCAATTTTCCCTACCATTAGAAATTTCCTAAAACTAATTACATGCCAATCGGTTTTTTTTTCCTTTCTTAATATCTAAACAAAGATTACATTCATTTAAATTTCTAAATACAATTGTTCCCTCACCGCAAAAGTCCATTTGGGAAACCCGGTCTCATTGTCCAAACACATAACCACTTTCTTATCATACTAACTGTACAAAGAAAATACTTAATCCCTATTTAAATTTTGTTTACCTACGGCCATCCAAAGATAATTGACTTTCATTTCTTCGAAATGAATTTTGGTATATTTTTATTATATGTTTTAACTTTTCTAAAATATTAAGATCGAAACCATATTAATTCAAATTTTACATATCTTAACAATATATATATATATATATATATATATATATATATATATATATATATATATATATATATATATATATATATATATATATATATATATATATATATATATATATATATATATATATATAACGACGTAATCGAAGATTTTTTTGAATACAAACCGAACTGACGGAACACCTCATTTGAAAGGCCTACTACTCGCCTTGGAAACGATGTATTATTAAAATATTTGACACTGACGACGTAATCTACTGGACGCTAGATTACGCCAGAATCTCTTACGCAGACCGAATAACCAATGAAGAAGTACTAAGAAGAATAGTGAACCGCAGGGGGATACAGGATTCCGTCAAAATAAGAAAATTGCAATACTTGGGTTTTATAACACGTGGTGACAGATATGAACTCCTAAAATCAACAATGCAGGGAAATATTCAAGGAAGGCGCAGCATAGAAAAAAAAATTGTACTTGCTGAGAAATCTCAGAGAATGGTTTGGATGCAGCTCAACTGAACTCTTTCGAGCTCTAGTATCAAAACAGAATAGAAATTATTATTGCCAAATTTTGTCAAGGATATGGCACGTAAATAAAAAAAGACGACATAATCTCTAACACATAATGTAGATTACATCAATTGATGGCCATTCAAACATTAAAATTTACGGATTTGAAGATTTCTTTAAGACGTCTGAAATAATGAATTCATTTTATACTTTTTTAGCTTATACATGCTTATCTAAGTACAAAATTTTGGTTCACCCTGTATAACTAAATAATTCTACAGTCATATGTCTACAGACGTGTATGGCGAACTCATTAAAATGGGAGCCAAAAAATTTTGTTTGTCAGCCCTACAAGAAGCTTTAAACAGTTCTTCTTTACAATGTAAATTGTTAAAATATTGCTTCAAGTTATGAATAGTACGTCTGGCCAGTGATAGGGGATTTCAAAATTGTTGGTTTTCTGGTACGAATGCAAGACGGATTAGGTACCTTTGCTTATGGGATAGTAGAGCCTATATACTTTACTACCAGCAGCACTCATTTTCTCATCAGAGCTAGTTTCAAATTTAATATAGAGTCCCATCAAGCAGTCCGTAAAGGCTCTTTGTCAAGATTCTGAGGCTTTTCAATTTTTAGGACAATTTTCCGAAACTATCAGAGGGTGACAGTTACAAAGAGCTTATTTCTAATATGCTTGACACCTTCAAAGTTATGGGTTGCAGAATGTATCTTAAACATCCTACCTACATGTTCACTTGAATCAAAAAGACAACTTCGGTGCATATTCAAAAGACTAAAGAGCAAGGGTAACACTTTCACCAAGATATAATGAACTTATAACAACGGTATCAAGCAGAATATAATGGGAACATGATGGGTAACTACGTTTGGAGGCTCCTATGAGAGAGTCCTTGTTTACACAATTTATTTTTAACGTCTCTTTTGTATTCTTTTTTGTATTGATGGGTGGTTACATATATGCCGTCTTTTTTAAAGTTAATAAAGATATATAATTCAAAATTTTTTTACTTTTAAAAATAATTTAAATTAAAAAATCGGATTTTTTCATAAAAGTTTAAATTTCGTAAGTAAAAAGAGATAGATAAAAATATATTTCTCTCTTTAGTTAGGCATAAGTAATCAAAATCAGAGTTACCGAACTCAGACTCAAAATTCTGTTCTGTCAAATATTGTTGACCTGTGATGTACACATCTACGGAAATAATATTATCGATTCTAATAACAGGTACCAAATAAATAAGAACTCCAAGTTAATTATGATCTTATAATGATATGCTTTTGTAGTGACCCTGAAAGAAAATTAGTACACATCAGTAACTGTTTGCAATAACAGTCAAGATAGGGCCGACCGCAATAGTTTCTGAAACAACACAAACATCTTCCCAACGAAATTGCAGAGAAATTTCTAATGACTTGTCTTTGCCTTCACTAGCTCTCATTACATAATGTCGTCGTGCCTTCTGGTAACTAAACACGTTGTAACGGGCACATCCTCTTTGATTATATTTACCAAAACTGACATTTGCCACTACAATTTGCTAAAACACCGGTTTGGTGAAGATGTTAATGGTTAGTCGCCAAATTAAGGACCAACCATTGGTCCAAATTGATATTACGGAAATACCGCAATTGCCTTCGCGTTAATAAAACAAATAGCCCGAAGATGTTCATGTCATGTCTTGCCGTTTTTCGTTTTTTACTTTATAGTTCTTCAGTAGCGTAGATAAAAAATAAATGAAACGTAGAATGCTGTAAAAGCAAAATATTATTGAAATTTATTGTTAGATGATAACAAACAAACTTTTTTGACATGGGTGTCTTTATTTTTAACGGTCGATAGGCTGTATTTTAATCTATTATTCATAGAAATTTCACCTAAATTGTTCTTTTCATATTATTCTTGTAATCTTTCATTAAAATTAAAACAATTAACAATTTATTATGTATCTGATAAACATATTTTTTACTGAGGTACTCTTTTGTTTGATATTTTTATCTTGATCTTGAATTTTATTTAACCCTTTGACGACTGTCAGTATGCTGAGATGACCACCTTTATAAACATTTCTTCCATGTGTTGGTAGTAACTTTCAGACTCCTTCAACACCCGAGTAGTTATAATATACAATGTAGTTATCTTATAGTTTAGATACTGATGGGGAGGTTATTGCAAAATTTAGACCCTTTGAGAGCGTCAGGTTCCAAGTTATGTTCAACTGTGTAATGATTTGCCTCTTTAGCTACGCATTCAGCTCGGCGGCTGGCAGGAAACAAGCGCGTATTGATACTCACGCGGTTCCACTAAGCTTCCACCACTACCAATAGATGCCAGGAGATGGGCCGCCAAAATTGTATGTAATAGAGAGCGGAGCCAGTTCCACCCAGCGTACTGAGCTGAAATAAACTCGCCGGGGCTAGTGATCTTGCAAAAGTAACTATTCGTTACAAAGTACTCATTACTAAAACTCGGATTTATAGGCAACAAAAATTGAAGAAAAAGCCGCCTATATAGGCAAAGATTTTTATTAAAAAAGGCAGGAATATTAACATTTAGGCAAAATATCGGCAATAAAGGAATATAACTTATTATTTATAACCACTTAAAATTTTATCATTAATAGAAACAAATAAATGTTTTTCAATATTTTCGGTCTTAAAACTATGTCTTCGATCACTTAAAATTAATTTGTACATTGAAAACGAACGTTCGACATCGACAGATGTAATTGGAGCGTATTTCAGAGAGGATAATAAATTTGGCATAATTTGTAATTCCTCGGAAAATATCCCATTCAAAACTTTAGCAACATTAGATAAAAACGAAAAACCTTCATTCTTGTCGAAAACATATTTCATTTTTTTTTTAATTAATTGACCGTTACTTCCAGGTGCCGATTTAATTTTCGTCTTTAAATTATCTATTAATTTTACTGACTCACATAAATTTATCTCTTGTTTTTCTAATAAGGTAATTGTGGTAACTATTAATTTATAATTGTCATTGATATAAGCGAGCTCCTGTTTCAATTTGGGATTTTTTAAATTTTTTTTGCTTCTCGAATGGCTTCGGAAATATTATCATCAAATTCTGACATAACTAATTCTATTTCATTGCAGTGTTCAAAGTAAAAAAAAAAAGAATGTGTGTGTACTTTGTACGCACGTAAGAAGGTATACTTCTATTATAATATAATGTCAACGAAATAAATATACCTACTTAACAGTTACAATACAAAAAATTAACAATAATTACCAAAATTTAACCAAAACTTAACAATGCCAAATATTAAAAGAAAAAAGGAAAAAAGTATGAATCGTCCGGAAATTGAACCCGCAACCTCGCGAATTCTCAATCTCTGTTCCAATGCTCTACCAACAAGACCATCAAGGCACATACTATTAACGTGTCAGATATACATATTTACCACGGTGATAAGTGAAATATAAAAATAGATGTTTTAATATTTTACGCCCAAGGAAGACAAATCCAAAGACACAAAATTATAATAAAAAACCTTTTAAACCACATTTTTCAAATTGCGCAAGTTGTATTATTAATATTAATGTTAATAAATGAAATATAAATATTTTGACGTTTCACAATTTGACAATATCATAACAAAATTTGATCTACTATTTTTAAAACACTTACCAGTGTAAGATTCTTTAGCTTTGAATAAGCGAGATCGTAGATCGTCCCGGTTGATTGTTGTTATCCACAGTTCTCTACGCCTTCGAGCTAATAGGTTTTTTATCAGTAATTTTGCGGCACTCATACTAGTCATAGTTTGATGGGCTTTCACATTGACATGCAACAGTCATCTCTTCTATGTTAATAAGTCCAAAAATATAATATAAAAACTATTTAAAAAGGCAGTATAACCATTAACTAACCATTTGTTTGTTGTTTATCTTCCTACAAATTTTAAAACGCAACAACCATACACCATACATAACCAAACCAGAGTCCCACAGCTGTCATACAGCTGCCATATTGGATAATTTTGTCATGTCATTTGAACATCCAATCAGAACAAAGTTGTAATGCGACTGCGCCGGGATCAAAGGTTTTAATCCTATTAAAATTCACCCTGATATGCGCGTAAAGAAGTATAACTTCAAAAACTGCTTCGAGCCAGGTTCCCCACCTTGTAATTACTGGTTTAGGTGGCAAAGGGACACCGGGAAGTCTTTCTTTATATATTTGCACCCGTAACGGAGCCTTTACAAAAACTTTTTTCATAAAATTTATAAAATTATTTACCAACGGAAACAGATTTCTTATTTCTTCAGCAATTCTATTTACCCAGTGGGCTACACAAGTGCAATGAATTAAATTAGGATAAGAAATATTTAAGTTATTTAACAGCAGCTTTTAACATATATGCCGCAGCATCTGAAAGCATCAAAAATATTTTATTCACTGGTATAGGGTTGGGTAAAAAGGGGTTTGTTAAACTATCTTAAAACGTGTTCTTTGCTTTTCGGTATACGCAACAAAACTAAACTAGGATATAGCAATTTGTGACTAAACTCTGATACAGTAACCGACTGTACAACTGATAATAAACTAATAAAGCTTAGGGATTTCCAAATAGTTAACCCTCAATTCTCGATCAGGTACATTTTCCTAGAAATCTGTTATATAAACAAACCATTGATATTTTATTACTGACCCAAAATTTTATTATAGAATGGTTTAGTAATAGAATAATATCATGGTAGTACCATGAAATTTTAAAAAAGGCACAAATAGGCGGAATTTACTAAAAAAGGCAAAAAGTGCAAAAAACAATTATAATAGGCAAAATAGGCAAAAAAAAGGCATTTTGCCTACAATCCGAGCTTTACTCATTACTTACGAATACCAAAAGTAACGATTAGTATACAGAGAGGCAAATCGTTACTTTGATTACTTTGATTACTCTGATTACTTCGTTGCTTCGTATCAATCGTATCAGAGCGAGTAACAACTATTGTATCTACTTTGATTACTTTGATTACTCTGATTACTTCGTTACTTCGTACCAAGAAAACTGCAATGATAGAAGATATTGGCAACAAGGCATCGGACAACGTCGGAGGACGTTTTGAACCCGAATTTATATATATATCGAATATCGTTATCGGTATGAAGCGCTTTAGTCGGTGTGACGAAATACCTATACAAAATACCTACCTACTGAGAAATAAGATTCTCGATATGATTACCGGTACTCAAATACAAAAGTAATCATAGTAACAAAACACTTTTTATGCCTTAAACAGATCGGTGAAGGTCGTTGTTATATCGGAATACCTATACACAATACCTACCTACTGAGAAATACGATTCTCGATATGATTATCGGTACTCAAACACATAAGAAACCAAAGTAATCATAGTAATCAAAGTAACGAATACTGTAAATGATTACTTTATACAAAAGTAACTATTTATCCCTTAAAAGGAAACAGTAGCCATCAACAGGTAGCAAAAACGCGTTCCAAGATTGCGGCTGTAATTTTGAATATTTTTTCGAGATATTTGGCACACGTATTCGTAATATAATAATTTTCAGAAATATGTTAGTATGTGGAAATTACTCTGTAATTAAATACAATATTAAAAAAACGAGCCTGTACCGCCATTAAGAAGAACAAAAAAATAAACTTTCTTCAAATAAACTTTTTTATCCGATGCCTAGATTTTGTGTCATTTTGGTATTACTAAATTTTTTTATTTTATTAGTAGTTCCAAAATGACACAAAATCTAGGCATCGGATAAAAAAGTTTATTTGAAGAAAGTGTATTTTTTGTCCTTCTTAATGGCGGTACAGGCTCGTTTTTTTAATATTGTATTTAATGACAGAGTAATTTCCACATATTATTGTATTTTTCAAATGGGGCTCTGTACCGCCATTCTTTATTATATTACGAATACGTGTACCAAATATCTCGAACAAATATTCAAAATTACAGCCGCAATGTTACTGTTTCCTCTTAAACAGATCGGTGAAGGTCGTTGTTAAATCGGAATAATCAGTACTGTTTTTGTGACCTCTTGGGACAAAACATAAAAAAACAACAAAATTATAGACAAATTCCTGAATTTTTTCCCTGGCCTTGCTCCCAAATAGCTTTAAACCGCCCTTATTGAGGCCAAGTTTAAAAAGTTTTCCCGGCGCCGCCCCCATTTTATGAATACTCTCTTGACCCCCGGAACATTGCGTGCCGGAACCTATATTTTTACAAAAACAGCACTGGGAATACCTATACAAAATATCTACCTACTGAGAAATACGATTCTCGATATGATTACCGGTACTCAAATACAAAAGTAAAAAAAATAATCATAGTAATCAAAGTAACGAATACTGTAAATCAGCGGTTCTCAATCTGTGGTACATGTACCACTGGTGGTACATATCATTATTTGCGGTGGTACACAAAACAGAAAAATTAAAATAGTAGTACTTAGTAAGTCTTGAGAATACAATCTAAAAATATAGGTGGTACCAAACATAATAAAAGGAACTTCGGGTGGTACATGACTCAAAAGATTGAGAACCGCTGCTGTAAATGATTACTTTATACAAAAGTAACGATTTGTAACGAATACTTGAAAGTAACTATAATCAACATCACTAGCCGGGGCACCAGCCAGTGGCTACTCGGTTCCAAATGAATTGTGTTGGGAACAACCGGAGTCTTGCAGCGTATTGAGCTACTAGAGTATCTCGCTAACTAACGCAATGAAAGTAAATCAATTGGGATGCGTCGGAGCCTGCCAAGGAGCGATTCTGCATTGAAGAATTGCTTCGTTGGCAAACGCACATTGAGCGATCCAGTCGGAGGTCGAGTCGTTGTGTGAGTCTATGATAGCGTGACTGATTCTTCTATTATACCTACTAACAATGTTATAGTATTTTTACTACAAAAACGTTATTACGTAGGTCAAAATTTTTGACGTAAGAGAACTGTCAAAACATTAGAATGTGACTTTTCATTATTGCCATGTTTATAATAAACATGACAATAATGAAAGTCACATTCTAATGTTTTGACAGTTCTCTTACGTCAAAAATTTTGACCTACGTAATAACGTTTTTGTAGTAAAAATACTATAGTGCATTTTGATAGCATTAAATACAATTTTGTTTTTCTTTTACAGACACCCGCCAAGGGGGCTATCCTTGTGGGTCGAAATATTGTTTTATTTTAATATTTTTGATTTTGTTTTGTCTTGGAAAAACAAAATTATGTTTTTTAATATAATTGAACATATGTTTACTGGGTCCGTTGTCCGAAAAAAACTGCTCGTTTCAACTGTCTTTTGATAAATTGACACCTGTTATGTTATGTTCATTGTGTCTTTTTTATAAATATCTAATTTGATGTTAATATTGTGTTCTAGTTTGTTGAACTTTTTAATGTGTTTGTTTGGGACTTTTTGTCTATGATAAATGCTATGTATATGCTGCGTATTGAAATCAGAATTTGATATCTTCTAATAAAGAGAGTCTTTAATATTTTTTCTCTGTACAATACTTGATACTCTACAATTTTCTCTTCTACTGAAAATAAATTACACCCGTGGGTGTCTCTTCCCTCTCTTATTATAACAAAATTGGCTATGTGTCGAATTTTGTTTAATCTTCGGCTTAAATATTATAGTTCCAGAGTCAATATCAAGCTTCAAGCACAATGCTTAAAGCACATTTTTGAAGACGCTCTAAATCTAAAAGATATTGATGAAGGCATCATAAATGGATTTAAGCTCAGTAACCAGCGGTATGCAGATGATACAATAGTGTTTTTCAGTACCATAGAAGAGCTTCAAAATTTAATGAACAAAGTAACGGAAACAAGTAAAACATATGGACTGGATCAAAACCAATGATCATCAGCAAAGAAAACATAACTAAAGCAAATCTGTATGTCTGTGAACCAAATGAAAATTGAACGTGTCTCAAAACACAACTACTTATTCTTCTTCTTCTTCTTCTTCTTCTTCTTCTTCTTCTTCTTCTTCTTCTTTTTCTTCTTCTTCTTCTTCTTCTTCGCGTGACTAGGATTACTCCTGTTTGTCTGCCTCTTATTCTGTTTCAGTTGTTGTTGACTGTACATTGTCTTTCCACCTTCTCGGTGGCCTTAAAACGGGTCTTCTGCGCTATACGGCTTGTCGTTTTTACAGATGTTTGCTAGTCTATCTGGTTCCATCCGGTTTAGATGTTTCTTCTTTCTGTTAATATTTTGAATTTTGCATCGTTCTCGTATACTTCTGTTGCTTTGTCTGTCTCTTAATGATATTCCCGCTATTGATCTTAATACTTTCATTTCGATATTGTTGATTTGTTGTTTCGTCTTTCTTGTATCGGTCCTTGTCTCCGCTGCATATGTTAGGATAGGTCTTACTGTTGTCTTATATACTTTTATTTTGCTTTCCGTGGTCAGATATTTGTTTCTCCATATGGTTTCTCAGAGGCAACCACTTACTCTTGCCGCTTTTGTTGCTTGTGTTGTGGTCTCTGTTCTTATATTCCTGTCAATAGTGATCTCTACTCCTAAGTAATTGAATTTCATTACTTGTTCTACAATTTTGCCGTCTATTTCTAACTTGCATCTACGCGGCTCTTTACTTATCACTATACATTTAGTTTTTTCTACTGATATTCTCATATTAAGTTTATTTGCTGTAATATTTAAAGTGTGGAGCTGCCTTTGTAGGTCATCCTCGTTATCAGTAATTAGTACTGCATCCTCGGCATAGCATAGTATCGTGATTTTATGCGCTCCCATGTGGTATCCATGTCGTTTTCTTACTTCGTGAATTATTTGATTCATCACCATATTGAATAACAACGGGCTGAGCGAGTCTCCTTGGCGGATTCCTCCTTTTAGTTTTATGCATTCTATTTCTCCTGTTGACATTAGAACTCTGGTCTTGTTGTTCTTGTTAATTTCATTAATTAGCCTTATTATTTGGTGGTCTATTTGTTCAGCTTTTAATAAATTTAAGATATCATTTCGCCTCACCCTGTCAAAAGCACTTTTTAAATCTACAAAGCACATGTATGCTGCTTTTCCATATTCAGTAGACTTTTCTACTATTTGCCTGATAATAAAAATTGCATCTATTGTGCTGCGGTTCTTCCGGAAGCCTTGTTGTTCATCTGCCATTTCCGCTTTTTCCTCCATTTTACCTTTTATGACTGCCGTCAACATTTTTAATGTGCTGTTCATCAGACTAATGCCTCTATAATTTTTAGGATTTTTCGAGTCTCTCTTTTTGAGTATCGGTAGCAGGAGACTTTCCTTCCATTCCGCTGGTACTACTCCGATATTTATTATATCGACAAATAATTATAGGAGCCATTTGAGTAGTGTTCCTCTCCATATTTTAGCAGTTCATTATTTATCTTATCAGCACCAGGCGCTTTTCTATTTTTTAATTTTTTTATTCGTTCTTGTAGCTCTTCTTCTGATATTAGTACTCTATCGTGGGTTCCATTAATGTTTATTTCACTGTTCTCTTCTTCTCCTTTCCCATATAATTTCGTGAAATGCTCAGTCCATTGTATTTCCGTAATGTTATCTATCCGTACAAATTCATTAATTTCTGTTTTTTGTCTCCTTATCATTTTCCACACCTTTTTCTGGGATCCATAGAGGTCGTATTCCATATCTTTGGTAAATTTCTCCCAGTGTTCTTTTTTGACGTATCTATTTGTTGGTTTACTCTATTCCTGATTGTCACGTAGTCGTCTCGTGCCTCCGGTGACTTCACTCTTTTGTATGTTAGGAAAGCTTGTTTCTTTTGATTTGCTAGTGCTTTAACCTTTTCGTCATACCATGTAGTTTTGTATTCCCGTTTATTTCTGTTGACTTTTCTCTTACCTAAAGCTTCTTCTGCTGCTTGTAGGATACTTTTTCTAATAATTTTTCAGGTTTCTTCTATATCCTTTTAAGTCTCTAGGTTATGGCTCTTTAGTTTTTCTGTTAGTCTGTTTCGATAAAAATTTTGTGCCCCTTCGTCTTCTAAGCTTTCTACACAACTGCTTGCAAACTATAATCAATGAGTCGTGGGACAATGCCCAAGAAATTAGATGTCGCATTAAAAAAGCAAATGGTGCATTCTTGAATATGAGCTCTGTGTTCAAGAGCCATGACTTCACCCTAGAAACAAAAGTAAGGCTCAATTAAAGCAAAAGTTTAGGTTATAATATGTACTCAGTGCTTCTATACGGAGTAGAAACGTGGGCATTGAAGGCGGAAACTTTATCAAAACTTCAGGCTTTTGAGCTATGATTGTATAGAAGGATCCTGAAAATACCATGAACAGACAAAGTCGCCAATGAAGAAGTTCTATGGAGGATGAAGAAAACCGCCGATTTGGTCAACATCGAGAAGGGCCGCAATCTGCAGTAGTTGGGACATATAATGAGAAATCAAGGCAGACACGGGCTACTCCAATGCATTTTGCATTAAGTGTTTGTTTAAAATTGAAAGAAAAAGGGCTCCAGGACGAAAAATAATATCCTGGCTTTCTAACCTGAGAGCATGATAAAGAAAGAGCTCAACACAACCATTTCGTATAGGAACCAAAAAAATCATCATAGCCAGAATGATCGCCAACATTCGTAACGGACAGGCACCCTAAGAAGAAGAAGCTTCAAGCCTTTGACAATGATGTTGCTCCGGTATCATAGAAATAATTAGATTGAATTATCCGCATGTGCCAATCATGGTAATATGTAGTTTGCACACAGCTGCTCTGAAAAGATTTGTGATTGTTGTGTTAAACTACGTAAGTAGATTTTTTAGCCAGGAAATCCTTTGCCTTTCTAGTCAGCGTTTTCCTTCTTCTTGTTCTTCTTCTTTTCTTTTTCCTTGTAAAGTTAATTGCAGCAATCCATATCTTTCACTGTTCTTGCTGATGTGACAGGTATTTTATTTTGGCTGTTTTTATTATGGTTAATAGTTCTGTGATTTGTGAGAGTCTGCCACTCTATTACGTACAAAAGTGTATAGGTCTGGATCACGCGTATGAAAAAAAAGTTGATTAATAGCAAGGTGAAAATCTGTTAATAGCCTAAGGGTGTCTAGCTGGACAAACTTTGATATATGGGAACACTGGAACAGAGGACGTTTTAATTGTGGAGCAGGTTAAAATTTTGGAACGGTCAGACCACGAAAACGTCACATGTATTTTGTCTGACAGAACTTCCAATGGATTTGTTACCCATTCATTAAACTCTCATGCAAAAATCAGACTGCTATTTATCACCTGTCATAATTCCTGTCATTTGACATATTCTACGTGTTCCACTCATAATTTCCATTTGGTGATAAATAGCAGCCTGATTTTTGCATGAGAGTTTAATGAAAGGGTAACAAATCAATTGGAAGTTCTGTCGGACAAAATACATGTGAGGTTTTCGTGGTCTGACCGTTCCAAATTTTTAACCTGTTCCACAATTAAATCTTACCCTGTTCCAGTGTTCCTATATATCAAAATTTGTCCGACTGGACACCCTTAAGCTATTAACAAATTTTCAGCTTGCTATTAGTCAACTTTTTTTTCATACGCGGGATCCAGACCTAGTAGGAAAGATAGTGATAGAAGTGATAGGAAAATAACATAGTGGTAATTTGGTAATTTGACTGTTAAGGATATTCCCTCGAAACCGTTCCTTAAAAATGATCGGTCATGGAATATGCTTTTTTTCTTTTAAGCAATAATTATTCAGTCCCATACAAGAAGTTCAAGATACATTTTACATAACCTAACAATTAAAAATAATTCTATGATTGCTTTATTACTGATACCATTTGTTCTTAAGATTGCCTTGCGCTTTGTTTTATTTTAAGTGTAGGTACCTAATCTACAACATGCTTTTTCATCTCTCAATATACTATCTATCATATTATTACTCCTTAAATCATCTGTAATTTACACATTTGTTTTTGGGTATGCGTAGATATTTTTACTTGCGAGAATGACTAACCCGCCACTGATAAGAGCTCGTTAGCTTTATTTTCAGAGCAGCTAATCGTTGGGTCATTATGAGGAGTTACTTTTTGTCAGTTTTTTGTGGGTGATATTAATAGGTTTGTATTACGTTAACGCAAAATTTTTTAAGAGGGGTTCGATTCGGACTATTTTCCTAAAAAATAACAGAAAATATAGCAAGAGGAAAAACTGTCCAAATTTAATTAAACGAAGAAATATCCTGAATATTATAGAGCCCTCTAAAAATCGTAATTTACCAGATTCTATGTCGAAGTGAAGTTTCTAATTATTGTTCTCCCCTTCTCGGTTGTGAAGAAATAAGGGAGCGTTCAAGTATGACGTAACGCGATTTTTGAAGATTTTTTACCTCCTCCCCCCTACGTAACGCACTCTAATGGGCGTTTAACTATTGCGTAACGCAATTTTTGAAGTTTTTTGACCCCCGCCTAATCTGCGTTACGTAATACTTGAACGGCCCCTGATGTACGTTCAAAATATATCCAAAAATGGATAAACTGAAGTTAATAGATATTAGAGTTTTTTGAGACTAAATCAGTACATGTAGATTTCACAAACAAAAAATAAATAAAACACCAATAGTACTAAATGGCACTAATATACCATATGCCAATATAGCAAAATATTTGGGTATGAACCTAGATGTCAGACTGAGATGGAAAAACACATCAAAAAGAAAAAATAGAATTGCACATCAAATATAGAAAATTGAACTGGCTCCACGGAAGAAATTCAAAATTGTCAGTATATGTATAATAAGCTCATGATATACAAACGAGTACTGAAGCCGGTATGGACATATGGCATACAGCTCTGGGGATGTGCCAGTACGAGTAACATCAAAATGATCCAAAGTTTTCAGAATAAAGTACTAAGAGACATTGTAAATACTCCCTGGTACATAAGAAGTAACGACCTAGGTCCAAGAGGCCTAGGTGTGGCAATGGTGGCGGATGTAATTAAAATATTCGCAAAGAAGCATGAAAACAGATTTCATAACCATGCAAACGTAGAGGGTATTGAACTCCTAGATCAGCATGGAATAGTGAGAAGTCTCAAGAGAACTAAACCTTTCGAGTTAGTGTAAAATCTTTTGAGTTAGTGTAAATAGTAAATGTTAGTGTAGACTCATGTGCGTATTAAGTGCTAGTTTTAAGCTGGTTAAAAAAATTGAGGAATACCATTGGGGAGAACTCAACAAATATTAGTTTTAAGATTGTCATTAAAGAAAATTTTCTCGTTAGTCTAATATTTTGTGACTACATAGTTGTAAATACTCAAGGCACCTCCTGGGTGTTGTTTAAAATAAAAACAAATAAAAAATAACAGAAAATATAGCAAGAGAAAAAACTGTCAAATGGGTTCATTTAACTTAACGAAGAAATATTGTGCTGAATATTATAGAGCCCTCTAAAAAATCGTAATTTAAAAGATTCTCTGTCGAAGTGAAGTTTCCAATTATTGTTCTGTTTTACCCCTTCTCGGTTGTGAAGAAATAATAATATACCTTCAAAATATGCCCAAAAATGGATAAAAATAAGTTAAAAAATAAGTATTTTATCGAAAAAACATTCTTAGCAAAAATATAGTTTCTAAAAGAGTGAGCAAAATGTTGTACCTATGAACTACCTAGACCCAGAGCAAAGTTGTAGATAATTAAAAAGAGGTTCATATCCGTCAAATTTCAAAAAAATATTTTAACGTGAAATAACACAAAATGACGAACTTTTTGGGGAAAACTTATTACAACTTCTCTAAAGTGGTTAAAAAGATATAATTTTTGTTTTTTTAAGAGTTTCTAGCATCAAAAGTAAGCAGGTTACACTTAAAAAAAGTTGGCCCCTTTTTTTGCTCAACAAACTTGAGAAAATCATCCCCCCATTAGCATTTTAAATCAAATTAATCGTTAGGGCTTTACAAGTTACTTTATTTATGTATTATTTATAAATGATCTGTAAGTTTCATAGGTTCAAAGTGCTTATTTTTAAAAAAATTGTATTAAAAGTAATTTTTTTTAATTTCAATTTTGAAAAAAATGTCCTTTTTTCAAAATAACTTAAAATTTATTATTGATAACAAAAATCACAAACAGTAAAAAATGTAGGTTTTGCTTTTCTGAATATTTTGGATTTTTGGTATATTTTTGGTAAGGAAAAAATTGGTTAAGATATGGATGTTCAAAATTTGCATACACTCGTGATTATTGACTAGTTTAAGCCCTTTTAACTACAACCCCTTCAAAAATAAGCACTTTGAACCGATGAAACTTACAGATCATATAAACAATATATACACGAGTAAAGCAACTTGTGAAATGGTAAAAATTAGTTTCATTTGGGCTGTTAATTGGAGGGTGATTTTCACGATTTTTTTACCAAAAAAGAGACCAACTTAAGGGTCACCCTTCAGGGACAAGAAAAAGGTGGAAACTCACCCCCATGGTAAAGCACACATCGGCACAACATCATTTTCTTTGACATGTTACCTATGTGTATGCTAAATTTCGTGTCAGTCGAAGCGGTTCTTTAAAATATATAGGTTTTGCAAGATTTTACCGTCAGTGAACAGACTCATAAGGCATTTTTACCAATATAAAATAAAAAAAGTTAAAAACCAAAGTCAGAGAATGAGACACCTACAACTCTACTATATCTTAGAACCCATTCTGCAAATGCTTATTATATGCTTAGGAAAGTCAGAAATAGGGGATTTTAAGTATTTGGCTAAACAAATTATATAAGTAATATCTCTCTATCTTCTTTAACCTTAAAGAAACTGGTTCAAAAATTACTCGATGATCAATATACGTCGTTTGTTCGGAATTTTTTCAAATTGCCCGCCGTCCCAAAAATGGAACATATCAATATTAATGAAGTACGCGAACGTTAAAATCATTTATTTTTTGTCGTGTTTATTTATTTTTTCATTTAAGGATGTGTCAGAAAACCAAATTCAGTAGAGATAAACATCAACATATTTTAAATTTACAATGTTAAAAGAAACGCTCTGTTATAATTTATCTGATAAAGAAGATGATGGCTGATGATGACTGCTGCATAATTTAAATCCTGTATAAGTGCACCAATTTTGTTTACATTATTATTTATCTATTCTTTTGATTAACATAGATATTTTAAGGATTAAATGTAAAGAAGGTATTATCGAGAAGCAGTCACACAAGTAAATAAAACTCGCATGGTTGAAGTCATGCTTAGCTTCGAGTTGATTAATTTCACTTTATAAAATGTTATGTGTATCTATCTAATGTTTTCGCAAATTAAAAAAGCTATGACAAGTAAAGAAGGACTAAGGTTAGGTACTTATTTGTTTGTTAAAATAGCAAAAGCGTTTAACAAACAGCAACAACTAATAATAATTACACTTTTATAAAAAATAATTTTTTTATAATAAAACCTTTTTATTATTTATAGGAAAGAATATAAAATAATTTAACGATAAACGATTTAACGATAACATGCTTAAAATTCCAAATATTACACTCTAATAAAAATGTACTTTTTCCGCAAATCGCCAGGAAATTTTGACATTCCTGTCAAAATTTCTTAAAGAAAAAGTCAGGACTTCCTTACTGTAAGGAAATGTCATTTCCTTACTGTAGGGAAATGATATTTCCGTACAGTTGTTAGTGTTCTACATAAATGATAGAAAACACATTGCTTATAAGGAATTAATTTATATTTTGAAAACATCAAGTCATTGCTGAATACATTTTTAAGATCAATTTGTTATATTTACAGTAATTTGACAGTTAGTACAATTATTGAACATTGGAGGAACACTCTTAGAACTATGAGAAACATTTTGGACAACATGCAGGGTGGAAGGGTCATTTTGTTGAATATTTTGTACTGTGAAAATTTTATTTGCCACCTCAACCTTATTGTTAAGCGATTCTTCGATATATCCTTCTAATAATTCTAATGAAGCAGTATTCACTGCCTCAACCAGCTCTGGAGGAGTCCCAGGAATGGAAATTTCATCATCACTTATCATTTTACTTTCGAGAACACCAGCAATTAAATTTATAAGCGTCAAGTTTGACAATTCAACCTCAATACGTTTCCATAGTAACCCAAGTAATTTTATTAGGAATTTCAAAACACCATTTATTTGGGAATAAAATTATCGCGTTTTTTTTAAATCAATCAATATCTGTCGAATTTTAAACGATTTGCGGAAAAATAGTATGTTTACCTCGTAGGAAAAGCCACATTCCTGGACTCTGTGTTGCTAAGTCTCGGCTTGCGCCTCGACTTAGCAATCTTCACAGTCGTCCAGGAATGTTAAGCTTTTCCTACCCGGTAAACAATGTACTATTTATAATATCACGGTTTTGTTATTGTACATATTGGATACAACATGTTTGGAAAGAATAATTAACTTATAAAATATGAATTTTTAGTAGGTGTGTTAACTGTTATTTATAATTATGATTCCGAAAATTACACTAGTATACAATAGTATTTTTTATAATACCACGGTTGTTTAAAATGGTATATACAATTTTAAGTATATAAACTTTTAATTATTTAAACAATTAAAAAAAGATACGCAACAGCCAAGTTCCAACTGGGGACCTCTCGATCTGCAGTCTAATGCCACTGAGGCACCATCAATTTGTAGATATCGATTTATTAACGTACTTTAAAATATCATTGCATTAGTCACATTTTTAAAATAGTTTGAAATTAAAAAAAAATCGATTTATCCATACAGTGTGATTGGTCAGTGAGGTAAAGCTTTGTAGATCCGTTATAAGTAATAGATAGTAATAAAAGTTAATAACAAAAATTGTAGCCAACTTTGATTACAGATTGATAATCAGTAATCGTAAATTGTAAGTTTTAGACAATTATTCAGTCATGGCTTACCTAAAATTTGGAAAGAATTAGACCCGTAATTATTAATAATTTTGCTCTGAAAAATGAAAATATCTAAATAAATAAATAAATAAATAAATAAATAAATAAATACTTTATTTTCTTTTAGACAGACAGAGTCTGTATAGAATTTGTCAAAAGTAATACATTAAGTAAATATAACAAACAAATAAACAATTTCACTACACAAACTAACAATGAAAATACATTTAAAATTGAAGAAACTCTTCAACCGAAAAAAACATGTGTGTCATCAGAAATTCCTTTAAATTTAGTTTAAAGCTTGTCAGGCTCTTACACAATTTAATATGGTTTGGTAAACTATTATAGAGTCTTTGTCCCATTATACTCGGGGACCTGCAATATATATTTCCCCTACACATTGGGGCACGCAAGGTATCTTTATATCTAGTGTTCATGTTATGTATTTGCCCATTCGTTTTAAAATTTTCGAGGTTATTAAATATATATATACAAGTCTCCAGAATATAAATACAGGCCAATGGCAATATTTTGAAATTTTGAAAGTATTGCCTACAACTTGTTTTATGAGGGATACCAGCAATAGTCCGTATTATTCTTTTTTGTGCAAAAAAGACATATCATTGGTATGGGAACTTGATACCCAAAAACAAATCCCGTATCTCAAACGAGATTCGGCTTGGGCACAATAAAGCATTATTAATTGTTTCTCCGTTAATACTTGTTTTAAATTTCGAAACAAAAACGTTACTGAGTTTAACTTTGCGGCCAGTATATCACAATGTTTCCTCCAATTAAGACATTCATCTAAATGAAGTTCTAAGAACTTTAATGATGAAACAAGTTCAATATCATTATTATTTATATTTAAGTTAATTGGGTTAATACATCGTTGCCTATTATGGAATTGCATGAAAAGAGTTTTTTGGGTGTTTAACAATAAATAGTTTTTACAGAACCAGTTGTAAAGATCTGACAGTAAGCTGTTACATTTGGACTTCAAAGAAGTATCAGGTCCATTGACTATTACATTTATGTCGTCTGTAAATATCGTGAAATGTCCTCCGACACATGAGTTAACCGAGACAACATCGTTTACATAAATAAGAAAGAGAACAGGTCCTAAAATTGAGCCTTGCGGTACACCTATGTCAATATCGAGATAGTTGGATTTATGCGTCGCATTTGATAATTTTCCTTTTTCTGTTAAGCTGACGTATTGACGACGTGCAGTTAAGTACGTATCTCGAAAACTAATAAATTTACACATAGGGAATGTTATACAAAAATTATAGTATGGTAATGGTACTTTTCGATAATGATATAAAATACAGGGTGTTCTATTTAAAATTACTGAGAAAAGAATGTACTTGCGTTTTGACTCACCCTGTATTCAATATAAAGAAAATTAGCAAAACAACCATTTACAAAAATTTTGACAATAAATAAAAAAATATGACGTCAATAAACCATTGATCTTGTGCTTGCTTTTATTTATACAGGTAGTTAAACTTGTTACAATTTTCATATAAAATTGGTTATAACTTTGTAAATACCCCGTATAATATACCAAACCTTTATATTTTTGTAATCGAGAAGTTACGAAAATTTCGAATATAAAATAAAATACAGGGTATTCTATTAAAAAAAAAACATATGTTTGGTCTGCCACTATGTTATCGAACACCCTGTAACATTCTAACTAATTTTGTAATGTGAAGCTCAAAGTTCGCTACAATTTTTGTTATTAAGTTTTATCGCTATACATTACTATAACGAATCTACGGAGCTTCATCCCACTAATTATTAATCACCCTGTATAATAGCAGTAAAATATTGCATTGTTGGCTAGTTCTAAGCTATCCTGAAAATTTCAGGTGTCTAGGTAGCCTAGAACTATTTTTAAAATGTATTACAAAATTTGCGGAGTCCGTGACACCAACCAACCCAAGTAAATAAAAAGGTTTTAAAAAATAATAATACGGTATGGCATTTTTCCGGGGAGATCCTTTCGGATTGTTTCGAGGTTAGTGGTATTTTCTACCCTGTTTTAAATAACTATCTCGATTCACACTAGCCCAGTAAGACCGACGACTTTACTTGTTTTTCGAAGCACGGTACAGTAGTAAGTGAAGTTAGGCACATATTAGAAGGAGCAGGGTTAATTTTACCCCAATAAAATTATTATCCTATTTTGCGATAATATAAATGTTGATCATATAATATTTATGGTATTTAACACCTCGGTACTTTTTTGATTTTAGTACTCAGAAAGACATGATTTTTGCTTATTCTAAATGTAGTATGATAAACCTCAAGAAACATAATTTATTTTCTTCTGTTTTGGTTACTTCACTTGCACATATACATATAACAAACGGTTCTCAATCTGTTTCCTTGTGGCAATTTTAAGGTATATATTGAATTAAAAAATACTACAAACTTTTTAGGAATACCCGACAGACTACCAAAGAATAACACTAACACTCCGCTACAGCATGACATCAAGCCTATGTGGAATCCCAAACATACAAGAATAAAACGTACATCCCAGTCCACTTTAAAACAGCATGGGTTCTCCTTGTAGTCAACTGTCAAAGCACCTCCAAGATATTGTACAGCGAGTAACACAAAAATATTTATAAAGAATTCACAGCATTTTTTGCAAAAGCTAGCAGAAGTAGGTTCTTCTTCTTCTTTAAGTACCGTGCCCAAATTTTTAGGCGTGGGTAGCTTCTATAACAATTTGCCGATATCGTTCTCGATCTTGTGCGGCATGTAATAATTGATCTGCTGATAAGCCAGTCCATTGACGAAGGTTTCGGAGCCATGAATATTTCTTTCGACCAATTCCTCTTTTTCCGTCGATCTTTCCATTGAGTATTAACTGCAGCATCCTGTATCTGCTACCTCTCATTATATGCCCCAGATATTCAAGTTTTCTCTTTTTTGTCATCTTCATTAAGTCGCCTTCGCCTTGACCTACTCTGTTTAAGACTTCTCTGTTTGAAATGCGTTGAACCCAAGATATTCTGAGCATTCTACGATATGACCACATCTCAAAGGCTTCTAATTTGTTCATCATGTTAACCTTCATAATCCAGATTTCACATCCATATAGTAATACAGGATACACATAACATTTTAGGAACTTGATTCTTAGTTGTAAATTCAGCTGAGAGTTGCTCAGAATAGATCTAAGTTTCATAAATGCTCTTCTTGCAATTTCTATACGAGTTTTAATTTCTTCATCCGGATTTAGTGTCTCGTTTATCCAACATCCTAGGTATTTAAAATGGTTAACTTTTGTTATTGATTCATCACTGACAATTAGTTGCATAGGGCCGACGTCTTGTTTACTAACCACAAGTAACTTTGTCTTTGTTGCATTTATGTTAAGTCCGTTATTGGAGCATTCTCTAGTGACTCGATCAATAAGGAATTGAAGATCTTCGATATTTTCAGCCATGATCGCGGTGTCGTCTGCATATCTGATGTTGTTAATAGTTTCTCCCCCGATTCGAACTCCACATTGTCCTTCCAAGGCTTCATTAAAAGTTATTTCTGAGTATACGTTAAACAAAGTTGGGGATAACACACAACCCTGTCTGACACCTCTTTGAATGCAAATTTTGTCTGTTTCTTTGCCGTCTACCAGAATAGAAGCTTCTTGATTCCAATATAGATGTTGTAAAAGTCTCAGATCTTTATCATCTATTCCAATCATTTCTAGATATTCAAACAAACTATCATGTTGAACTCTATCAAACGCCTTCTCAAAATCTATAAAGCAGACGTAAATTGGTTTCTGTACTTCCCATGATCGTTGAAGTAATGTTAACATTGAGAACAAAGCTTCCCTTGTTCCCAATCCTTCTCTGAAACCGAATTGTTTGTTTCCCATTGTCTCTTCACATTTCTGCTTGATTCTATTAAGAATTATCTTAAGAAGTAGCTTGAGAGAGTGGCTCATGAGACTAATTAGTCTAAAGTCTTTACATGATGATGACTTAGGTTTTTTTGGGAGTGGAATAAATGTAGACTCCAACCATATCTGTGGCATCATTCCAGTCTCGTATATATGGTTATAAATGTTTGTTAATTGTGAGACATTATCGTCATCCAGAAGTTTGAGCCAGTCTGATGGTATTTGGTCAGGGCCTGGAGATTTCCCATTTTTGCTCTGTTTGATGGCTTTCTCCACTTCCGCTTTTAAAATAGTAGGACCAGTATTCGTACACTTTGTGGTGTTAAGTGGTGGCCTCGTATCCAGGAAGAGCTCTTTTATATAGTTAGTCCATTCTTTCTTTTTTTCATCCAAGTCGAGAATTATGTTACCTTGGAGTTTCTCATAAAGTGAGGAGTTAGAGAAGTAGGTTACAATCCTAAAAATATACTGGTCAGATTTGATATTACCAGTGCATTCGCCAACGTGCATTTGTAAAAAAAATCAAACTAGCGGGGAACAATACATTGACAACAAAAACCAAACTACATAAATGTATCAGCTTTAATTGAGCTGTTAACACTATGCACATACTATGCATTAACTATTTTAAACCAGATAATAATATTTATAAATGCAACTATAAAAATAGTGTAATGTCAAATGTTTAATCAAGTTTAGTGTCAAAGTCATAACCAATTAGGTAGAATATTATATGTTCTTATTAGTATTTTCCGCACCAATAGTCTTAACAACGTAGGCATTTTGGTATATCATCCAATATTAATAAATTAAGATCAGTCTAGATTAATATGTATGTAATTATTTTCAAAAAATTATTTTTGATTAAACATTTTTGTTGAAATTATTGCTTGGCAGAGGGAGTGCATTAGAAATAAAAAAAATCATAAAATATCATGTCATTACAACACTAACATACAGGTTGTTCCATTTAAGAAAACTCAGAAAATACTCATTCCTATTTTCGACCAACACTGTATACTGAAATTAAAAATTTCGTTATATTAATAATTTTTGACAATAGTAGACTATATTAAAAACGATCTGAACATAAAGAGAGTGTTTGATGTCAAATCAGTGCAATTATACAGGGTGTGTATATTGCTACGAAATTGACAAAAAAATGTAATTATCTTTTAAACCACCCTGTATAATATTACAAAACCTCATATTTTAAGAAAGAAGACATCGAGGAGAATTCAAAAATGTAAAAATATATAGGGTGTCCTATTTAAAAAACCAAGTTATAAGCAACTTCCGGTATAACCGGAAGTAGAAAATAGATAAAAATATTTTCATTTAATAGCTCACTCTTCAAAACCCCTCGATTCAAATTTTTATGATTTAGTTACGTTTAGTTCTTAAGATATTTCTAATTGGTCCTTTATCTTCCTCACCCTTACATAAAAGAGAAAAATATTAAATATTTTTTTATTTTTATATTTTTTCTATTTGAAATATCGAATAAAATCGTCTACCATTTTTCGACATTCATAAATTAGCATTATAAAAAAATCTTGCTGTTCATTTTGGTTTTAGTTTTAAATGCATCCTCGTATAATCTATTTCTAAATTATGAAAGCAATGAAACTATTTTCTATAAATAAATGTATCATTGATATATTGATAATATATATTATCTAAACAGCTAAAAAATATCCGTTTAATTATGATTCGTCAATATTTTTTTTCAGTACCTCAATACTCGTAAATGTAACGAGATCAAAAAAGACCTATCGGCTTTTTAGTGAACCGTTATATCTGATCTTAATACATATATTTTGACCGGCGATCAACGACAGATCAGAAGATATATCAAAATGATTATGTAAATCAGATGAGCGCATTTTGTATGCGAGTTGTTTGCAAGTTTTTGCATTTTGCATAATTTTGTGCAGTGATGAAGTCAACGACTCGTTAAAACGTGCCATAAAGGGCGCTCCTTGTTAGAATTTACTGTCTTTGTAAAAATGCCGAATAAAAGACTATCTTTCTGATTACTTCTACTTTATTAAATTTCAATGGTGTACACTCCTATAATTATAGACCTGGATCCCGCGTACCAAAAAAAGTTGATTAATAGCAAGCTGAAAATTTGTTAATAGCTTAACGGTGTCTAGTCGGACAAACTTTGATGTACGGGAACACTGGAACAGGGGAAGTTTTAATTGTGGAACAGTTTAAATATTTGGAACTTCAGATTACGAAAACGTCCCATGTATTTTGTCGGACAGAACATCCAATTGATTTGTTATCCTTTCATTAAACTGTCATGCAAAAATCAGACTGTTATGCTATTACTAACCAACACGATTCCAGTCATTTAACATGTTCTTCGTATTCCACTCATTAAAATGCCCTGTTGGTGATAAACGCCAGTCTGATTTTTGCATGAGAGTTTAATGAAATGGTAACAAATCAATTGGAAGTTCTGTCCGACAAAATACATGGAACGTTTTCGTTGTCTGACTTTCCAAATTTTTAATCTGTTCCACAATTAAAACTTCCCCTGTACCAGTCTTCCCATACATCAAAGTTTGTCCGACTAGACACCGTTAAGCTATTAACAAATTTTCAGCTTGCTATTAATCAACTTTTTATTGGTACGCGGTATCCAGGTCTATTAATGTAACTGTTATAAATCAGAATTTATAAATTTATATACAGTGATGAGTGCGCTAATAACTGGCAAAATAACGGAAAAGACGAAAGACATAATAAGTTGTGTAATAGAAAGAGATGAAACTAGTAGAGGTGAGAAATTATTAATAGAAACCTATAAATTTATGTTCTATTGGAGGAGGAGTTAAGCAACTGCCACTGTGACAGCTGTGATGCCTGTGACAGCCAAAACTGTCACAGTAGCAGTTGTTTAACTCCTCCGAACGCTTTGGGCGCCCACTATACTACTCGCGAAGTTGATCGAAGTTCAGCGAGCACGAGAGTGTATAGAGATATTTCATGCAACTTCGCTTCGCCTCAGGCTACTTTCATTCTGTGTCGGTTTTTGCGACCGAGTCAAAGGACTCGCAGTTAGTTTCTCTCCGCGCGAATATATTCCTCGAAGTTGAACGAGTGTGTAGATATGCACTTCGGAAAACTTTCCCTAGTACTTCGTCGAGGAACTTCGCAAGAGTGTAAAGCTCGCTTAAGGTAAGAGTTATAACAATTAACATAAAAATGGGTGATCCTTCTGATTGGCTGTATACCATAGTAAAAAATTACTTAAGAAGTAAAAAGACTTCCTTTGTAGATGGTATACACATTTTTATTAAATTTTTTCTTAAAAAAGATCCAAGTTGGACTAAAAGTACATCACAAACGTTTTCGGTCTTACCAGACAATTATCAGGTTAAACTCCAGATCTTAGTAGTTTAAACTAGCCACTAGTCACCACAATGACGTTTGTATAAAAAATTTGAGACATTTGAGCTTCATCAATAACGACACTACATAAGTCGATGTTTATACATTAAAAATTTACAATGATGTCTTCACCTTTGCTTGAAACTTCATTGTGGACGTGCTTGTTGTATAATACAGCAGGAGCCGACCAATATTTTACCAATATTATAAAGAACCCTCTATGCCAAATTATGCAAAACTACAAAAATATTGCTCTTGGTGGGTCGCCTTATAAGTATGAATATTGACAGAACACCTGGTAGAACGCATAGCGGAACTATGGTGGGGCGTTGTCCAGTAGAAAGCCCAGGGAAGAGGTGAATAGACGAAGTAAGACTGATGCTAAAGAAATATCGAGGATAGATAACTGGAGGAGAGCAGCCAAAGACAGAGATACTTGCAGGTAAATTCTGGGGCAGGCTAGGGCCCGACTTAAGCTCTAGCGCCATAAGAGAGGAAGTCTAACCATTTTGTACCATTTCTAAAGACAACCTTTTTTGGCATATTTCAAACCCACTGTTTTACTTTTTACTTAGTTATTCCTCTTCACTCCGTGTGAAGCATAGGGCATTAACTGTCTGCCTCCATTCTGTCCTATCCTTTGAACAGATCTTTATCTCTGCCCAGGTTTTTTCAATAGCATTAATTTCTTTATCCACGCTTGTTTTCCACGTTTCTACGGTTTTCGTCTACCTGGTTTTTTCTTTCCATGTGGTGTGTATTCTAGGACTTGCCTCGCTATGTATGTGTCAGGTCTCCTTAGTGTGTGCCCCATCAAACTCCATTTCCTTTTGCATATAGGTTCATATTTAGTTCTTGCCCATAACTCCTGGTTTAATATGCAGTTTGGCCAGTAAATATTAAGAATCTTCCTAAGGCATTTATTTATGAACACCTGCATCTGTCCGTCCGATACAGTTTCTTGACACCTTCCAAGTTTCTGCTCCGTCTAGTAGGACAGTCTTCATCCGCACAGTAGTAACTCCCCCTCCCACTGTTTAGGAATTTATTATTTAACTATACTAAATTTACAATCAAGATGCAGTAGAAATAAACAAACCAAGACACGTTAAATGCTACTAGGAGCACTCTCTAATCATAATTTACAATGTATATGTTACCGGCCAAACCCAATTTCAGGACAAACTAGTCTAGCCTAGGCCAAACTAGTTTATCCCAAGCGCGTGAGGATAAACTAGTATGGTCTAGGCCAAGCTAGTTTGTCCTATCTTGCGTAGGGCCATACTAGTTTATCCTGATATAAATACACACACTTCAGCAGACCAAACTAGTTTATCCTGATATAAATACGGACACTTCAGGCCAAACTAGTTTATCCTGAAGAAACCAATTTAATTTAGAACAGAGGATATATTAAACAGAATAGAAGTAAAATGCTCAATTACAAAAAAGTTGTGGTAGTAAAAGTAGAGCCCTGAAATGGTACGGACATGTACAAAGAATGCCGGAGCACAGGTGGCCGAAAAGATTACTAGACTGGGACCCGCGGGGAGGAAAACGGAGGGGAAGACCTGCTGTGAGATGGAAAACTCGCATAGGAAATGTTATGATAGATAGAGACCTCAGAGATTGCGACTGGGAGAATAGAGTGTTATGGAAGACGAAAACGGCAAACTCATAATGGGAAAAAGCCAAGAAGAAGAAAGTAATGCAGCGAAGTAGTACGATTTAATATAAATAATAAATTGAATAAAATACTTTGTTCTTGGAAAAATAATCATTTTTATTAAAATTATAATTATTCGCAACATACAAACAATAATAATGAGTTATATTCGCGGTCGGACGGACAGACAGCCTAGGTCTTTCTCACCTTTAGTACCATCCTTGAATTATAAGGTTTCATTTAACACCTCATTTGTTATTCTACCTGGGATAATGACGGAGGAGTTGAGTTCATGGACAGACAGACAGACAGATGGACGGACAGCCGGACGTGTATAATTCAACGTTTTCACATTTTTTCAAAATTGGTGAAAACAATATTAATTCGTGCTCGATTTTATTCGTAAGTGTATCTTTTCTTTTAATTTTTGGAGAAAACCTTCTCTTTTTATTTATTATTTTTTATATTATTTAATTATACAAGGATATATTGATTTATAGCATGTACCAATATCTTCATTCGATGTCTCACATGATATAATATATCGATGTATAATTTTTTTGCCATCCCTGTTGGGACGTGATTTGGGAATTCCCCGCATGTAAAAGTCCTTAAAATACATATTCGCTAAATTACTTTCGACTCGGCTAAATTGGTCTAGACTATACCGTACTAGTTTAAGCTAAAGTGTGAGTCTTTATTATATCAGGATAAACTAGTTTGGCCTAGAACAAACTAGTTTAGCCTACGCGCGATAGGAAAAACTAGTTTGGCCTAGGCCATACTAGTTTATCCTAACGCGCTTAGGACAAACTAGTTTGTCCTGAAAAATAGTATAGGCCAAAGATTAAAAATATGCACGTTTTTAACTACAAAAGATTTAAAAATGTAAACAATATACATTCATTATTACTATTACGCATATTATTATGCAATTACATAAATTCATTGAAAATATCAAGTGATGATTTATCAAGTAATTTCAGCGCCTCTTTCAATCATGACATTTTCGAAGACACTACATGTATTTTATATTTTATTTGAAAAATGCTTAATTAGGACTCACTGGATCCCATAATTCTACATAGAGTCTACAAAATATTTTATTACATGACGAAAAGACATTTTTTTAACTTTCTAATTTAAATGAAAGCATGCATTCGTAAATTCTTTTGCAAGCTTCCCCTAAAAGTGCACCGAATCTCTTTCATAAGTAATTACCTTTTATCTCGGAATCCAGTCTTTAATCTATGCACAAATTCTTGGGTTTAATGTAACAAAAAACAAAATTAAGCACGGATTCCGCCGGAACCGTTTGTGTAAAAGGACCTGGTACCTTTGTATGCACATTATCAGAGCCAGGGGTTGGTCGGAATATTGCTTTAATGTCAGCCAGTTTTGCCCTTTTGGTTTAATGAAGAGGGATATTTTATAAAAGGGATAGAGAATTTAGGTAACGGCCATTTAGCGGAATTACAAACCGAAGAATCTGCTCCTGTTTTAGAGAGATACAGAAAATAAATACAGTTCATCAATAATAAAGGTGCTGTTAAGCTTATATACGCAAATTAAGGAGAGTTAACGTTAACGGCTATTTAACGTAAATGTATATAAAAATGTTATTGGTGTTCTGGGATATGTTAATAAATATCTCAGACACAAACTCAATTGGCATTTTATAAAATATAGATAAAAAGAATGTTAAATTAATTTTTGCTGATATAATATGTACATTATACCAGTAGTACTGTAGCTCCGAAGAGAAAAATAAAAATAAATTTAAAAAACTCTAACATGAAGTAAAAAGCACTTCTATGTAATAGGTATATTTATTAAAAATTTGAAAAAATCTCAATGGATTGAATAATATATGGCCAATTCAGAACGTTTTCGGACCGATCAGTCCATTATCACTGAATCTATAATAGAATAAGTAATCCCACTATTAAAATTGAAAAGATGGATGAAATTTTGAAAGTTAAAAAATGTAGTTATGATTAATTACTCGAATACTTGCTAAATAGCCCAACAACCAAACAATGGTTGAAATTATAATTCAATCTTCATTATTTTGAAGTAATATTGATCAGGCTAAACGCCGATGTTAAAAGATGTAGTTGAGTTTGCTGTAATGTTTACAAATCTCTATCTTCAAGAGTTTAATCTGAATGGAGGTCCTGGTCCTGATGTTGGGATGTACATTATTGGATGTTCTAACTCTACAGAAAGTTGGGAAGACATTATGATGTAAACATCTGGATATGAACTATATGTCCAGCTTTATGTTGCTTCGTTGTGTGGCTAATCGCAAGTATTGTAGCGCCAAGTTGACCATACTGTCATATATAAACTAAAAAGGGGTGGTTCCCTAGGTTGGCTGTATACCATATAATTAAAAAAGTCTAACATGAAGTAAAAATCACTTCTATGTAATAGGTATATTTATTAAAATTTTTTAAAAATCCCCATGGATTGAATAAAATATGTCCAATTTAGAACGTTTTCAAACCTATGAGTCCATCGTCAGTGTATCTAAAATAGAATAAGTAATTCCACTATTAAAATTGAAAAGATTTTAAGTATTTGAGTAAGTAATCATAACCACATTTTTAACTTTCAAAATTTCAACCATCTTTTCAATTTTAATAGTGGGATTACTTATTGTATTTTAGATTCACTGATGATGGACTCATAGTTTTGAAAACGTTCTGAATTGGACATATTTTATTCAATCCATTGGGATTTTTTAAAATTTTTATAAATATACCTATTACATAGAAGTGGTTTTTACTCCATGTTAGAGTTTTTTAACTATATGGTATGCAGATACAGCCAACCTAGGGAACTACCCCTGTTTAAAAATAAATTTCTTGCCTCATGATTCATATCTCTAGGCTACTGTTTCGTAAGATAGGAGTGATACAATATACCCGCAGTAGGAGGTCTAAGTGTCTGAAGGGCTCAGAAGTGATGTACCATACTATACCATGCCAACGCTATTGGAACAATGTGTAATTTTAATAATGATAACATGATCTCGGTAAATCCTCCTCCTCCTCTATATCCTCCATCTTTTTACCTTCGTAAGAATGTAGTGGCGTCATATAGTTTGTTTGAGTATTTATATCTCTCTCTTGTGCGTGTTGTCTTGCTTGGGAGAATGAGTAACCAGGTATGTCCTTTGTTTGGTCCGACCATCGTACTGGAGATCATCGTACCTCTTGATATTTTGCATGCTACATGCCCTCAATGTAGCACGCCCTCTCTTCTTCTGGTTATTCATATCTTAGTATGTATACATATTTTGGTTGAGAGTTGTGGTGAATCTAGTTTTTATGTTAATGTCTTCTAATATTGAATTATTTGTGCGATGTGATGATATTATGTCCATGATAAGCACAGCATTCTACAGTAGACCCAAATCTTCAGTACCGTTATACGCTTTAAATTGGCTTTTTTATCTGCAACTTTTTGATCCGCAGATTATACATATTATTCGTCCTACTACTGGTGTCATTCTGAAGAGCCTTCAGGGTGAATAACATCATACGGCTAGATCTCGCAACGTCCAAATACGTTTCAAATTTTCTTATTGATAACGATAACCCTCTACTCCGGCGAAACCCAATTCTTTAATGCCATTAATATCTGGGATGAGTGAATTTTAGCCTTGAAGAGAACGATAGCTTTAAATCTCATAGAATCATAGAATCGTTATTTTATTATTTGAGTTACATATTACAATATTTGAAAAAGGTGCTAATATTAGCCTAGTAGCAACGTATAAGGTAGGAACAACCTATATGTATAATTTAAATTTAAATGTAAATTTGTATTATTTATTGTAATTTGTAAGTATTATATGTATTATTATTGCAAATGATGAAAAATTGTTATTTAGAATATTCGTTCCGTTATTAGCTGGAAATAAAACTTTTCGCCTTAACCTTCCGATGACCAACCTTTTTTTGTTACACGGATGACCAAGGGGGGGGAATGACCCCAGCTCAAAAATGTCAAAAATAAATGACAAAAATAACAAAAAAATTAAGTTTTTTTTAGTCATGGACTTTATGTCATTCAGCCAGTCACAACATGTGTGTGTATGGTGAGAAAGTGTCTTGTTACTTTGCAAAGTCGACGTCATTAGCGTAAAACTACTTGGAATTACACATAATAGACGGTATTTTACTAGACATGAACTTCAGAATATATTTTTTATTAAAATATAGGGAATTTTTTTCATTTCAATATATGAGGATATATAGAATGATATTAAAGTCAAATAAAAAAATAATGAGTTAAAAATTGAAAATACTTTTGAATTTATTAAAGAAAAACATACGCTGGGGTCACAATTTCCCCCGCTTGGTCATCCAGTCGTTAAGGGGATGGGCACGTATTTTCGGCTGCAATGATATTTAAATGGGGATTCGTTTTTTTAGAATCCTGAGAAAACTAATAGTATTTTTGAAAATTTTAATCGCAAAATGAAAGATTACGTTATTAGAGAGGGCCGAAAGTCCCTGAGAACTTCTATAATGTTTACTTTGATAAGTTGCAGGGGTGAAAAACTAAGAGGAAATTTGGTGTGATTTTTAATTTCAAATATCTCATTCAAAATAAACTTTTTATTTATTTTAAGGGACTTTCGGTCCTCGGTAATATTTTAGTCTTTCATTCTGCGTTTAAATTTTTCCAAAATATTTATTGGTTTTTTCAGGATTCGAAAAAAATGAACACAATATCCGTGGTAATATTTTCCAAATCTATACGCACTCAGTCGAATAGAATATTGTCATCATATTGTCAGTCACACAGTGACTATCAGTGACAATTTTAAATATTTGACATGGCATCGGGAATATTTTGAGTTGTTGATTAGTTAATATTGATATATAGTGTATTTGATAAATAATTGATTTAAGTCGTGAACTTAATAAAAAGTTATTTATTGTGTATTATTTGTGGAAGATCAGAGAATACATCAGGATAATATAATATTCTGTGAACCAAGTATTTTGTTGTTAAAGATGTCCAAAATTGTAAGCGTTCCATAGTAACAATATATTATTAAAAAATCACTTTCTAACGCTTTTCCTGTTTTCTCGATTAAGTATTAATTTTTGTTGTACATATAAATTATTAAAACATCATACAGAAGTAAAAACTTCGTTTGTAAAATGGTATAAAAAAAGAATGTGTGTGTACCTTGTACGCACGTAAGAAGTTATACTTCTATTATATGATTTCACCGAAATAAAATATTTTAAAATTTATTTTTATTTTATTAAATAATAAACTGATTTTAATAGTTACTTACCACTTTCCAAAAATCCCAAAATTAAAAAAAGACAGCAATTGTCCGCATTTGAACATGTGACCTCTCGATTCGTAGTCGAATGCTGTATCAACGAGGCTACGAGGGCATTGTTTTGACGGTTTCTCGGACATTATGACAAACCACGGTAACAAATTGACGAAGTGAAGTATTAAATAAAAATGTTTTAATAATACGTATTACCTTACTCCCGAGGAAGACAAATCCAAAAATACAAAAATTATAATAAATATATTTACTAAAAACACTAATATATTTTTTCCACGCCTTTTTTGGACCAATACATATAACTTAAAAGATTGAGCAACGAACAACATACTGTCTCTGTGTGCATGCGCGCAGAATAATAAAAATTCACTCCCTATCGCTCCTGAAGAAGTATAACTTCAAAAAGTTTATTAAAAACCATGGCTCCCTCCTCAAGGAGCAGGGAACCATGGTTTATCATGTTGCCCTTTGAGCACTCCTAACACATTCAATCTTTTAACATCGACTTGGAGTCGCTATAAATATCATATAAGTATCATGTAAACCATATTTCTCGATATTACCAATTTCATAAGGTTGCTAGTTTAATGTACTAAGCAGAACGCACTGAAGATGATCTGATCTAGATCGAAAACGTTTTGCGAATCCTTTTGGATGACTTTTAATGGTTTTTAATAAACTTGTCTATACCATTGTACAAACGAAGTTTTTACTTCTGTTTGATTTTTTAATTATGGTATACAGCCAGTAACTGGGATTTTCCCATTGATTTTATTTTATAAATTATTAAAATCACTGAATACATAGTTGGTGAAAAAATTATCACATTTATTGACTGAATTAATAATTTGCAATTATACAAATAACAGCTATCCAAGAACATTCAAAAGCCATCTCTTTAAGTTAATGATGACATTGTCAAGTAGAATTCTAGTAATGTCAACATTCTAGTAATGTTTACATATCCATACCAGTGTGAATTTTACTACAAGTAATTTGCCGTTTAAAGACAGAAAAAGTAGGGATAGACGTAAAATATTGGCGAATTATGTACCGATGGCTTTAAGGTGCGGGCCAAAGACGTGTTGAAGCTCGTTTTGAAGGGCTCTTCTTCAATTTACCAATTTAAACGTCTGCAAAGAGCGATAGAAAAAATGAAAATAAGAGAGAACACAGTTGACACCCCAAAGTACTGTAAACTGTGGACGGCCGTAGCTCAGCGGGCAGTATCATGACTTCATAAGCCAGAGTGCACGAGTTTGATTCTCGGCAATAACAATCCATTTTCATTTCTAAAAATGATACGGGGGCTGTTCACCGTGCTTCGGAGAGTACTTTAAGCCGTCGGTCCCCCTGTACTAGTGTACATCCACACTAGTTAATTGAAACAGGGTTAAAGATATATATATATATATATATATATATATATATATATATATATATATATAACAGAAAGGATATTAATAAATATTTATTTTCATGATAAAATCAGTTGGACCATCACGTCCTCAAGAATATCAAGGTACACCACAAGTGTGGACGGTAGAAATTTTATTAAATGGGTTAATTCATACAATGATAAAAATCTTAACACAACGTAGGTAGCCAACATAGTATAACTAATAGCCACTTTACACGATGCAACTGATTGTGCAATTAATTGCACAATTTCTTGCAGCAATAGAAATTTCATCGTGTCATACGCGAATGTCCTATTTTTCATGCAATTTTTCTGCAATTTGGTTATATTTTTAGTAACTCTTAAGGCTACACTGTTTGTTTTCGCTACATTGACATTCTGTCATCCAAAATTTCAAACTAAACAATTTTTTAACAAAACTAGAGGAACTTTTTACCAATTTCCACCAAGTGGATAACTTTAATTATGCAACATAGGGATTAAAAAAACTATTATCTATTTGTATTTCTTACAACTTGTTTCGTTTTGTAAATGAATAATGTATTATATTATAGGTTAGCTTGCATTAGGTATTAATTGATTTTGTTATAATACATAATATTATAATTTTCTCAAATTATAATCTAACATAAATAGTCTAATATCTGATAACTCTACCAAAAATCACAATTAATTTATAAAAACAACATAACCTAAAATTGATGCTATCTTGTCAAAATTTCTTTCTATTTCATGTCAGTTTATTGAACCGTGTAATCACTTTATTGCAGAAACCTACTTGCAACTTATTGCACAAACCTAGTTGCAACTTATTGCATAAGTTCTTGCGCAAGAAATTGTGCAATTAATTGCGCAATTACTTGCATCGTGTAAAGTGGCTATAACGTATAGCTAACGTAGTTTTCTTAATACTACATAGTAAAATTACCACGGCACTGATCGTATCAGCGCCCTACCTCTATCGAGAGGAGGACGCTTCAGTACCTGTATGTTAAATTTCTTTGAACCGTGTTTGACAAATCACAAAAACGCGACGCTCCACAGCACAATAAATTAGGGTTCGGTATAAGCTTAAGGTCAGCTTGAAGATCTTGAATTTGCTGACAACGTCTGCCTGTTAACAGAAAACAGAACTCACATGCAAACAAAATTCGATAAGCTAACACAGTACTCTGACATGATTGGTCTTCGGATAAATGCAGAAAAGACAAAAATTAAAAAAATGATAACTCGCAAATTAATAAAATAGAAATAAATGACAAAGAAATTGAAGAGGTAGAGAAAGTCACTTATTTGGGATCAATCGTTGAAAGGGAAGGAGGATGCTTGAAAGACATACAAGCAAGAATAACGAAGGAACAATTCGCCTTCAAAGCGTTAAATAAAATCTGACAAACAAGTGAAATATCAGAGTCAACAAAAATCAAATTATGGAGCAGAAACTTGGAAGCACGACGAAATTACAACAAAAAGGCTACATACTTTTGTAAATAGTTCTTTAAGAAAGATCCTAAAAATTTACTGGCTTAATAAAATAACGAATGAAGAACTATGGAATCGAACGAAACAAACCAGTGTAATAACAACAATTAGACAGAAGAAATGGAAATGGATCGGCCATACGTTAACAAAAAGATCCTAGTAACATCGCAAGACAAGCACTCGAATATCAACCTGAGGAGACAAGGAAGAGGGGACGACCAGATAATACCTGGAAGAAAACAGTAACCAGAGAAAACAACAAAATTGGCTTAAGTTGGGGGAAGTGAAAAACAAAGCAATAAACAGAGGAGAATGGAAGGAACTGGTTAGCAGATTAACCAGAGAATAAACACAAGAAGATGCGCTGAGCTGGCCACCAGCCGTCTTACACCATCGGCCAAGAAACGCAGATGCGTCCAATACCCCACTAGGAGTGATGGTCCAAAAGAGAGATTAGCTTAAGAATCATAAATAACAAATTTTGAGAGAAATTATTTCGCTATTTCACGTTGCTTTGAATCTATTTCACATTGCGTTGAATCCCGTCTTCAGTTTTATCCTTTTCTGTTACATTTGTCTATTTCGCAAAGCTATGCTATTACAAATAATATGTAGTAATACAGACATAACTATAATAGCGAATGTATATTTACATATTTAAACGAATATATTATAAAACGTGCTAATATTATAAAAGCAACTCAACTTTATCTCGTTATTATTTCACATTTTGTTACGAGATAAGTTAAACAATGTATACGGGACATGCCAGTATCAAATTACATATTCAGCATGTGTGTTTGCCAGTGCAAATCATCTTCGTATCCGAAACCATCATTATCTGTTTATACCTACATCGATGTTCACCGTATGTTTGCTTTTGAAATGCCGAGTTAAGTATCTTTAACTCGACGTAATTTGTATGTTTACTTATTGAATCTGTTTTATCGTCATGCAAACCAAAATTGATTATGAATTATGGATTTAGAGAAGATAAAAGCGGAACGGAAGCGGGAGCTTCAATTAGGGGAGAATAACGCAACCAAAGGATTTGATATTGTATCGATAAATTAAACAGATGTTTGTTTTCGTATTACTGGAGATTTATTTACTTAGAAATGATAATTTTAACGGAACTTGGAACTTTTAGGATAAATCTGTTTGTAAATTTTTATATTATAAACTACACTAAACTTGCAACAATCAGAGTTTTTACAAAAAAAAATTATAAACAACAAAAATCAGCAAATTTGCTGATTTTTCAATTCTCAAAATTACAGACACTGGAGGTTTTCACCTCCGATTTTGTGGAATATCCGTTGATTTTCATGAAAATTAGAGGATAAATCAATAAACAAAACTGACATGGTGTCAAGATACGCTTTTACCCTGGGGGCTGATGCCACCCTCTCTCGAAGGTGAAAATTATTTTACTAGAAATAACCACATACATTGATAGAGGGACAAATTCTGAGCAATTCAATTTATTAGAATTCAAAGATTTAAATTCTTCGTAAAAATGCATGTTTGAAAGCGGTGTTTCATAAATAACTCAAAAACTATAGGTTTAAAAAAAAGTTAGTAGGTATTACCAAAATTAAAGTTAATAAAAAATCGAATATTCTTACTTCAAAAAACTTTTATAGTCCAAGTAATTAAGCTTAAAATAGGACAAACCTCGTAATTTTTACAGAATAGATCAAGTGGCTTGAAAATCTGAGAATAAGTAGTGGATAGTCCAAGGATAAAAAATCTATATCATGCCGAAAGGCGCTTTTACCATGGAGGTGGTTGCCACCCAATCTCGGGGGTGGAAATTTTTTATTATACTTTTATAGCAAAAGTTGGTAAAAACGTTCATTCTAAGCAAAAAACGTTCTATATATTTTTTGATAAAATTAATAGTTTTCGATTTATTCACTATCAAAAGTGTTAGTTTTATATCGAAAAAATCAATATTTTTAATACAGTTTTCTGCTAATAACTCCAAAAGATTTCGTTTTATCAAAACAACTTTACTAAACAAAAATAAACCTTTTGAAAAAATAAACAAAACCATTTTTTAAATTTTCTTTAGGACCAATAGTAGGGGAGCGGGGGGCTAGTTGTAACTATTCTCATAAAATCAAATATATCTTGACAGCTATTTTCCCAGTTATCACCAATTAAACACTAAACGCTAGTTTAACTGTTTCTGAATAAAATTCAACTGAAGAAAAGTTAAGAAGACTGTTATTTTTTAATCAACTAGCATTTTACCAAAAAAAGTGCATTGTTACAACTTACCCCGCGCTTGGGGCTAGTTGTAACATCTATTCGGGCAGGTTGTAACATTACGAACATTCGAATTTTTTTGAATATTTCGAAGAAAATACGAACGTTGATCCTGTTGAAAGATGTTGCTAGACTTAATAAGGTGGCTTCTGGTGTTCTTAAATATAAATGTAGATTTCTCCGCATAAAATTTTGGACCCAATCTGGACCAACTGCATAATTTTGATATCAAGAGGAAGGAAGTTGCTTTTCACTGAGTTTCACAGCATATTGGTAAGGCAGTTGCCGCATCTTCACGGGAATTAGTTTAAAATATACTTCGGTGAACTTCAGAATACACGAAGCCTTTTACTTTCTTCTTCGGCTGTAAAAATTATCCCTGGTTTAGTACAGCCCACTTGTAGACTCTTAATGTTTTTCTTTTTTTCTATATCGTTATAAAGATACATGATACAGTCCGTGTTGTTTTACTTGCTTGCTTTATGCTACATTGATTATCTAAAATTTCCGCTAAACCTAACTCGTAGACTTCACTTCCTGGCTTTGAGTTGCTCTTTCTGATTTTCTTTTATGTTGTCTCGTTCTGGTCTATTACTAAACTAAATAATACCTTTTTATATTGTAGATTATAAATTTAGTAAGATTCACCGCAATTTGTAACATGTTACAACAAGCCCCAACGTTTTGTTACAACATACCCCATAGCACACTTTTGTATATTTATTAAAATAACTGTAAAATTATCTTGCTAATCGTAAAATCGTTAAGCAACATCAAAGTGTAACTAAATTTAGAAAATAAATGAACACCGAAAGATTCATTTCCGTTTAAAACAATAGCGATAACCAAAAATTTTATGAGAGTCGAATTTTAAATTACCTCATCCAAATGAAGCACGTGCACAAAACTACTATTTTCAACTATCGGAGGATGGTTGGCTAGACGGTGTCATTTGCATGGCGATAAGAGAATAAGATTGAGTCAGCTAAATTAGTTAAAAACGGTCAAATAACCTATGAAAAAACCGTGCTACTACTTATCCCTGCTACAACAAGCCCCACTGGTCCCCAAATCGAGCTATATTTTATTATATGTTGGCTCTTCGTCAAATGCTAAATATTGTAGTTTCAAAGTCAAAAGACGGGAAAACTATGTATTTTTCAAAGACAACTTGTTCAAACTAATTTAAAGCACTTAAAAATATCTATCACCAGAAATAAAAAAGGGTCTAGCTCAAAAATTAAGTGAGCTATAATGGAAAGAATGTCAGTCCCCCCATTTTTTTCAGCGAAAAAGTGATCGCAAGCAACTCCCTAATCACCAGACTAATTAGAATTAGTCATTAACCTTATTTGGTCTTGTTTACTTATGTAATATTAATAGGTTCTGGAAGTTTGATCGGCTTAGAATGATTAGTAAAAAAAATGGAGTTAAAAGCGAATAACGAATTTTTGTAGTTTGGAAAACTTCTGCAGAAGAGCAAAATTAACATCAGAGATACGAAAAAATGTTTAAATATGAAATTGTAGCTTATTTAATTCTCAAAAACCTGGTTTACAAAAATGTTTTCTACGGCAAAAATTGAGTGAGCTATTGACAATTAAAACTTGTAATAACATGCAAAAACCACCTTTACCAACCCTTTCAAAGTCACCTCTTTTTGCGACTGAGCATTTTAAAAAGATTTAATATTAATAGTCTTATAATAGATCTTGTAAAAACCTACACAATTATTTTTTTATCAAACTTTACAAAAATAAAAAACCACGGTTAAAAAATCAATATATTTTTTTGAAAAAAAAAAGGATAAATCCAATTGGAAGCATAATATTGTAAGTTAGCGGTGTTTTATGTCCGGTTGCACCAACAGATCTTAAGCTTAAGTCGAGAATATCATAAGAATTAATATAATATAATTATAATATCTTACAATAAGAATACCATAATATAATAATAGATATAATTGATAATAAGGTAAGAATCTAAAATTATGGTGCAACGTAAGTGATACTCAAGGAGGCCCTATCTATAAGTAGAGCTTAGCTAAGCTGGAGCTTGAGATCTGTTGGTGCAACCAGGCATTTGTCATTGAACTTATTGATTCTTATTTATTTGTGTATTAATAATAGATTGTAGAAGTTTTACTGGCTCAAAATTATTAGTTTAAAAAAAACTGGAGTTAAAAACGATTAACGAATTTTTGTAGTTTGGTATCAAATGCCATTTTCTTCAGAATAGAAAGATTAGCATCAGAGATACGAAAAAATGTTTCCATATAAAATTGTAGGTAATTTAATTTCCAAGAACTTGGTTTGAAAAAAAAAATCCTACGGCAAAAATTAAGTGAATCGTAATATCTAAAAACATTATTTATTTTTTCTATAAAAAACTAACACTTTTGATAGCGAATAAATCGAAAACTATTAATTTTATCAAAAAAACGTATTGAACATTTTTTGCTTAGAATGAATATTTTTATCAACTTTCGTGATCAAAATATAGTAAAAAATTTTCATCCCAGAGGTGGGGTGGCAACCACCCCCATGGTAAAAGCGCCTTTCGGAACCATATAGATTTTGATCCTTGGACTATTCACTACTTATTCTCAAATTTTCAAGCAAATCAATCCATTCTGTAAAAATTGCGAGGTGAGAAGCTTCGGTTCCTGGCATATTAACATGAATTCAAAGTGAGTTATAGTAAATTGAATGTTTATTTTTTTCGGCGAGTTTTCAAATCTTAAATAACTGTATTCAAGCTTAAATAACGGAACCAAGATGTATTTTAGAAAATATACTTACTAAATTAGATACTCTTATACAAAGTATTTAGGAATACCTATCAAAGGAGCTCGAGAAGAATTTATAGCATCAAAATTAGAAAAGTAATAATGAAAATAAGGGGACCCTTTCGAATTTTTTAGGAAAAAGTGGAAAATAAATCATATGCCGTTACCACAAAAGTTAAAATTTATAGCAATCCCTATAAGACTTTCTTTACTTAATAGTGGGAGGGGCAACGCAAGGCTTTTACATAATTCGAAAAAATGTCTCGAATAAAAGTTAGGTACTTATTTTTACCTAAGGAATCCAAATCTGCAATAAGAAATGAGTACTCCTACTTAAGATTTTAAAGTAACCCCCACCCCACCTCCGTGGATAGGCTGTGATGTCACTCGATAGATTTTTAAAAAATATTGGGCACTTATATTATAATTTTTTGATCTGAAGTTCATTTCGCGAAATGTCGCGGGATTCCTATTTAAAATTTTAAAGTTACCTCCCACTTTCCGTGGGGTTCGTGTTTAGTATCATTAGATTTTTGAAAAATATTGAACATGTATTTTTCAGTTTTTCGATCTGACGTTCATTTCGCGAAATATTTGCTGTTTAAGCATTAATAATGGCCTTAAACATTTTGACATAATATTATGTAGAATGAATAATTTTGAAAAAAAAAATATGATTTAAAAATATAACGGTTTTTAGATATTTTAGATATTCGTAAAAAAATAATATACAACGAAATTTGAGTTTTTCGAACAAAGATCTTTATTTTTTTTGTAGGATAAAAATAGCCGAGACAGAAACATTTAAGACTAAATTTTACTGTTTAGAACCATGTACTCGGGGCCCGTTAACCTTTTATCTTAAAAAAAAATAAGGGATGTACAAGATTAGATTTAATACGATTTTATAGCCCTTGAAATTACTTTTAAAATGGGTTTAAATGGATATCATAAAAGTTAATGGAATTATTCTTAAAAAAACTATAACATTTTTTTAAAAACATTTTCTGAGCATAAATTTTGATGCCATCAACTTTTTCTGGAACTCATTTGATGGGAAAATCTAAGTACTTTGACAAGTATTTAGTAAGTGTAGTTATAAAATATATCGTTTTCCCGTTATATGAGCTTGAATACTTATATTTGAGTACCTACTCGCCGAAAAAATGTAGATATTTTACATTTTATATTTTTTTACTTTCAATTTTAATATTATACTGAATTCGCTCAGCCGAGACACAACTGTCTAGTGACGTTGGTAATTCCTTTTTTGGGAAGTTAGGTTACTAGATGTTACTAGAAATTACGGCACAATCAAACATACCTGTTCATAACCAATATTATTAATATTAAACAGACATAAATACCATAAACCTTACGCCAATCAATAATTATTTATTTGCACCATTATAATGCATTGATAACAAATGTGAAAATTATTTATTGATCAAAATAAAAATATTTTGTGGAAATAAATCCCACACAATTCTTTGGGTTTAGTATACACTTCCACTATTTCCAATAATTCTTTGAAAGATTATGGTAGGGCAGCCCAAGCGAGGATTTTTGCAGTTACTCGAGCGCGTCAGAGTATTACCAGACTTTAGCCATTCTTTCGAAATTTCCCTGGTATCTATAGTAAATTTCGGTGAATAATTCTACTATAGTAATATACAGGATGGGCAATCATCAAAATAAATGGAGAACCACTCAAGGGCAAATCCAGACTAAAAAAATAATCAAGAATATTGATAAAAAGCTCTTGAACAGTTTGATGAACGTCAATAAACGAGAGATCAAAACGGTCACTGAAATGGTGACTGGACATTACCGTTAAAGAAATCACCTATACAAACTAGGTAAGGTGAATGGACCATGGTGCAGAAAGTGCAAAATGGAAGAAGAAACTACTGTGCCATTGCAGTGGGCTAGGTGATGTAAGGCAGGACTTCACTGGTCAAATGAGGTTTGAACCAGAAGAGATCCTAAAACTACCAATAAGAAAACTGTTGGCCTTCGTTGAGGCCACAGGACTTATTAAAATTTAAGGAGAAGAACAGGGTTTGGTACAAAGGTGTTATGACCAAGTGCCAGAGACTAACGAGTCCCGCCTGAGTTAAGAAGAAGAAGAAAAAAATACAGGATGGGCGCAGAAAATAGTCCACCTCGATATTTGGCAGTAGTTATTAGATTTTAAGGAAATGCCGAAACAGGTCGATTTTTACTATTATATTGCATTTTTTTGGCATATATATATTTCATACTAGTGACGTCATCCATCAGAGGAGCGTGATGACGTAATCGATGATATTTTTAAATGGGAATAGTGGTCGTGTGGTAGCTCATTTGAAACGGTGTTCAATTCTATATTCAGTAATATAAACACCAATACAATTATTTGTACAGGGTGACCAAAAAAATATTTGACCAGGGTGACGCTTTTCATTAGCGTCTAATTCTGGTAGAAACGCATCCGCTTCCAACCCAACCGGACCGATCTGTCACACTATGCGTTTTGGCCGGACGTGGTGGAAACGCATCCGTTTCCAATGCAACCGGGCATACCTGTCACACTATGCTTTTTGACCGGATGCGGTGGAAACGCATCCGATCAAAACGCATAATGTGAAATTGCACTTATACGTAAATACAGTAATAAAGAGACACAGCTACCACCTGTTAAATAAAAACTAAAGAAACAGTTACTGAGGAGCGTATGGACATAGGTTACGCAATTGCATCCGAACTGCGAAAACAACCGAGGGGCGTTGTATTTAAAATTGTCCACGTTTCTAATAGCAAAAGAAAGTAACCAACAATATTTTTATGTCTATTGTGGTTTTGTATTTTACGCCAATTACAAACAGTAAATTTTAAAAAAATTATGAAAGAATTTTATTTGGTTCAGTGTTCAGAAATCAATGAAAAATAATCAGGATAGTGTGGTTGTCTGCAATATAAACAAAATTTACGTATTGATGTAATCGGGATATAATATGGTTGCATTATATAAAACATATTTTTAGTTCAACTCTCGTAAGTCACCCTAAGTTCCCCCTCAATAATAAAAATGACACAAATTTCCCTCAAAACTGCTTGAGACGTGCCCAAACATGTCGATGTTTTGACCCGCTAGCACCGATCGAAGAAATAACCAAAATCCGCACTGTTTTGCTTTTCAGCTTTCTTTTGGCGTTTTTTTAGAAAACTCTTCAATTTTACAGTTCAGTCAAGTTTGCAGGACTCGGAAATTGTATTGAATTATGTATGAAAAAGGAAATGATTAATGATAATAGCATTCATGCTGGTGTTTATTTGGTTATCATAGAAATAATGGGAAAATATAGAAGGTTTTATACAAAACGAATATATATCTTTGTTGAGGGTTAGTGAAGTTATTCGAGTTTGAAAGTTAGGCTATTCATCATTTTAAATTCAACATTATTCTTGTTAAATTGTACCAAAATATTCAAAGGATTAATAGACATGTAATAAATGAAGTATTTCACTTTTATTTTATTATTTTTTTAAGGCCATGGGTACATAATTCGCAAATATTTTACGGCTAGTCGTAATTTTTCTGTCTTAACACGGCAAATTACGTGTAGTAAAATTCTTACTGATATGGAAACTGCAGATGTAAACATTAGGTTGACAGTGACATTGTCATTAGAAAGGTAGATATGGCTATTTCGTGCAGTTTTTGAATGTTCTTGGATAACCTTTACTTGTATAAATTACTGAGAATAATAAACACACGTCTTCATCTGGTCAATACTATCAAAATTAGATAGACGTCATATCTAGGACACATAATGCGCCATAGGGAATTTGAGCAGCTCCAGGTAATATTAGAAGGCAAGATCGAAGGTAAAATGGGTTAAAGCAGAAAGAAAAAATCTTGGCTGCGAAACATCAGAGATTGGACCCACACAACAGGAAATGACTTAATTCATCAAGCCCAGAATAGAGAGAAATTTTCCATATTGACCGCCAACCTCAATAGAGAAGTCACTTAGGAAAAGGAGCCGAAAATACCATTTTATTATTTTTCTTCGAGAAAAAAAAAGCGTTAAAACTCTCCTTAAAAAGCGAAGCCGTAAAAATCATCTTTATTAAAATATGAAGTGAACATTTAATAATTCACTCAAGAAAATGGGTGTAATGCATTAAATGTAGTAGATGCTATTGCTTCAGTAAATAGTCACTACTTTGTAGCCTTTTCTTTTACATAAAAGTAGGTGCTTTTGTTGAGAAGAACTTACTACACAACAGAAGTACCTACTATTGACCTGAATTATCTACTAAAAAAGCGTAGCGCCAGCCGTGTCTGCATTACACCAATCGTGTAATGGAATTAGTTTTCCATGTGCTTGTGATTTGTAAATTCACATTTTTACGTACCAACTTATTAGAATTGTACACGAGCAAAAACGAGTGACTCAGATTCCGAAGCGACAAACGAGATACGCGAGGATAAAAATGAACAATTGTTACTTGTTAGTCTTCTTCACCATGTCAGGCCATGATGTTCCGGAATATGTGGGCTCCAAAATTATATGGGAGTGCATGAATTTCGTTACATCATGCTATGGTACGCTGGACAAGCCATACAGTCTGTAGTCAACACCGCGATGTATGAGCGGGAACAAAAGGTGAAAAATACTCATACTCTCATGAGTCGCATCTGGCGAGTCATGAGGGCCTTCACATTCTACTCTCTTTCAACTTGTCTTGAGTAAAATTTCTTTAATCTTTCCTATCGGCCTCACTTGGCCAATTCTTACTTTTTCCGACCCCGAATGGCTATTAGGTTTCCGAGGGCAGACGGGTCACTATTTTCTACTTCTATCACTTCTTCTATCAATACTTCTCACCGAATGATTGCCGGTATAAGTAATCCCCCACTTACTGACCAACGGCTTCGGGCAGATGAGTTGGTGAGTGGTAGGGCACTCTGTTGTCCTGAGACCGAGAAATCGGTCTCAAAGGCGGAGGAACCAGGAAATGGTCAACGGCATCAGGATGTAGAAGGCCAGGAGAAACCACTACATTAAAGATCCTTGTGGATATCTCTAGTACAGCTTCCCATGACAGATAAGGAAACTATACATACATTTAATGATCATGGACTTCGGAATCCAAGATCCGGCAGGGGAGGAAGATCACAACCAGACCACGGGGCCTCTCAGGTCGTCAACAAACGAAAACCCCGTGTCGTGGAAATTCACAAGATAGCTACGTGGAACGTAACAACTATGTCTGAAGGTGCGAAGTTACAAAATATTCAGCTAGAATTGGCCAGACTAGACATTCCTATCCTAGGTATATGCGAGACGAAATGGCTAGGGTCAAACATATTTGAGAGTAATGGATACATTGTATACCACTCGGGAAAGGCAGAAGGACCCAGACGTAACGGAGTCGCAATCATTATCAAAGAAGGAATTCGTAACTGTATCCGAAATTTCGTCCCCTTCAATGATCGTATCATGATGATTCAGCTGCAAAATAAACTACTGAATATAATATAATACAGGTCTATGCACCAACAGCTGACAAACCTGATGAAGAAATTGAGCAATTCTACAGCGAAATTAAACAAATTCTCCGGAGCACAAAAAAACACGAAGTTACAATTATTATGGGAGACTTCAACTCAAACGTCGGCGCCGAAATCACACAAGATATAACCGGAAAGTATGTACTTGGAGAAAGGAACGAAAGAGGGCAAAGACTAATACAGTTCTGCCAAGAAGAGAAATGCATTATATCAAATACTTTGTTTCAGCAACCTAAAAGGCGACTATATACCTGGAAATCTCCAGCTGATCAAGAGGGAAAGATAGTCAGAAATCAAATTGACTACATTATCATTAATAGAAGGTTTAGAAACAGTATTACATCTGCAAAAACATACCCAAGTGCAGACGCAGCAACTAACCATAATCTGCTCTGTGCTGGATTCAAACTAAAACTAAAAAGAATAAAAGCCCCCACAACGCAGAAGAAACCTAATACTCGACTCCTAAGAAATGCCGTAATAGCAGATGAGTTCGGAAATAAGATAAATCGTGAGATTAAAGAGCAGTTAGAAAGATCTGAACAAGAAAATATCGGTCAAAATCTAGATATCATGAATTCCGCCATGGTCACCATAGCAAACGAAGTTTTGAAACCAGAAAAAGACTCAATAAAGAAAAAGGATTGGATGACCGTTAAAATACTAGACGTTATTCAACAAAGAAGAAATTGGAAAAACAAAGATGAGATTCGGTATAGAGAGATATATCGACAAATAAGGTACGAGGTTAAGCGAGCAAAAGAGGACTGGATGGAACAAAGATGTCGTGAAATGGAAGAACTACAAAGAAAACATGACATAAATTTGAGTTTAGTATACATAAAAAGCTTAAAGAAATTACCTACACTCAGAGAAAAAGAACTCCTCACTTTATGAGAAACTCCAAAGGTAAAATAATTCTCGACTTGGATGAAAAAAAGGAAGAATGGACTAACTATATAAAAGAGCTCTTCCTGGATGCGAGGCTACCACTTAACACCACAAAGTATACGAATACTGGTCCTAGCATTTTAAAAGCGGAAGTAGAGAAAGCCATCAAACAGAGCAAAAATGGAAAATCTCCAGGCCCTGACCAAATACCATCAGACTGGCTCAAACTTCTGGATGACGACAATGTCTCAAAACTAACAAATATTTATAAATTTATAAAGACTGAAAAAGTTTTGTACACACTTATGACAACAGGTAAAAGGGGGAGAAGTGTACTTTTGAAATGTGTAAAATTAATTTTTTTTTTTTTTTTTTGAGCGCTTTCGGCTTATAAAGCCATCTTCGGAGCTATGCTACAATAAAAGATCTCTAATGAATAATTGATCTTAGAATTCAAAGTTTAACTTACGTCAAAAAGGTCAAAATACTACTATGAAGAGAGATGGGTTCCATTTATGATATGAAATACTTCGGTTTCTTATGTAGTTTTTTATTTTATTGGTTGGAAAAAACCTTGTCTGTCTGTTTAAAAAATGTTCAATTTGCTGCTGGTTAATTTTGTATCCAGAAAAGTTAAACATCAAGAACGAGCACAAAGGACTTTCACACTAAAATTACATTATATATAAAACGAATATTTGATCATGGTAAGGTCAAAAAGACCTTACCATTTGAATACTGCGGTGTCAGATAGCAGAATGGTCGCCTCGCATGGAGGATTTTTAATGACAGTCGATGTAGACAGGGTGTGCTCGTTAAGGTGTCTTCACATTTTCTCATATAAAGTGACAGTTGACATATGACATTTTTAGCAATTGGATTGAACAACTTTTCAACAAAGTCTGTAGTTACATAAATCTGGTTTTTTAAAAAATAATGAAATACATATTGAAAAGAGACTTAAGGTCTAGGATAAACCAATTGACAAGTTATCCTTCACAAACCAAACTCGAATCGTTTTTGAAAATTAATACATGATGTAAAGAAACTTGATGGTGAAGTTTTTTAGGAAGATGGGAAATAAATTAACATTGAATTTGTGAAATGTGATTTTTAAAGAATAAGCTGCCAAATGATTTATTACAAATATTGTTTTAAATGATGCTTTAGTAAAGAATTAAAAAATTTAAAAAATTATTTTTTGATTGCATGAGGTCAAACTTCTTCCTCCAGAGTCTCCCACAAGAGTCTGAACAAAGGTTTATAGTTGTAATTAAGATTGATTTGTGTATTCAAGCAAAAATCAGGATTAAGTTTCATTTCTTTAGTTATCTCTAGATCTTCTAAAAGGTTCATTTGTCTATAGTTTTTGATTGGGATGTTATGTAAAATTGTACTGTTTTCGGAAGGAGAGAAGGAATGGTTGCTAAATTTAACATGATAACCAAAATTTGATTTTTCTGGATTGCTGAGATGTTCTTTGATCCTCTGAGATAGGGTCCTCATGGTCCTGCCCACATAAGTCATGTTACAATCCCCACAAGACAGTTTGTAAATACCACTTTTATTTAGTTTGTCGATTTTATCTTTGGTGTGGCTGAAGATGGATTTGATGTTATTTTTCGTTTTGAAAGATATGTTAAGGTTACTGACTTTATTACAAAGTAATCTTGATACTTTTTCTGAAATTGGTCCTAAGTAGGATAAGGATCTATAAATAGCTGTAGTGTTGGGTTCGTTCTCTGTGTTAAACGCTTGGTTTAGTCTCTTTTTGAGTATTGATCTTCTAATGACCTTATCTACAGTAGAAGAGGGGAAACCATTGTTGTTTGCTATTTGTTTAATAATTGAAATTTCGTTGTTGTAATTGTCTTGGGACATGGGGATGTTAAGAAGTCTGTGGACATAACATTGAATAGCTGCCATCTTTATTAACTAAATACTAAATATTTATAACCATATATACGAGACTGGAATGATGCCACAGATATGGTTAGAGTCTACATTTATTCCACTCCCAAAAAAAACCTAATACATCATCATGTAAAGACTTTAGACTAATTAGTCTCATGAGCCACTCTCTCAAGCTACTTCTTAAGATAATTCTTAATAGAATCAAGCAGAAATGTGAAGAGACAATGGGAAACAAACAATTCGGTTTCAGAGAAGGATTGGGAACAAGAGAAGCTTTGTTCTCAATGTTAACATTACTTCAACGATCATGGGAAGTACAGAAACCAATTTACGTCTGCTTTATATATTTTGAGAAGGCGTTTGATAGAGTTCAACATGATAGGTTGTTTCAATATCTAGAAATGATTGGAATAGATGATAAAGATCTGAGACTTTTACAACATCTATATTGGAATCAAGAAGCTTCTATTCTGGTAGACGGCAAAGAAACAGACAAAATTTGCATTCAAAGAGGTGTCAGACAGGGTTGTGTGTTATCCCCAACTTTGTTTAACGTATACTCAGAAATAATTTTTAATGAAGCCTTGGAAGGACAATGTGGAGTCCGAATCGGGGGAGAAACTATTAACAACATCAGATATGCAGACGACACCGCGATCATGGCTGAAAACATCGAAGATCTTCAATTCCTTATAGATCGAGTCACTAGAGAATGCTCCAATAACGGACTTAACATAAATACAACAAAGACAAAGTTACTTGTGGTTAGTAAACAAGACGTCGGCCCTATGCAACTAATTGTCTGTGATGAATCAATAACAAAAGTTAACCATTTTAAATACCTAGGATGTAGGATAAACAAGACACTAAATCCGGATGAAGAAATTAAAACTCGTATAGAAATTGCAAGAGGAGCATTTATGAAACTTAGATCTATTCTGAATAATTCTCAGCTGAACTTACAACTAAGAATCAAGTTCCTAAAATGTTATGTGTATCCTGTATTACTATATGGATGTGAAACCTGGATCATGAAAGTTAACATGATGAACAAATTAGAAGCCTTTGAGATGTGGTCATATCGTAGAATGCTCAGAATATCTTAGGTTCAACGCATTTCTAACAGAGAAGTCTTAAACAGAGTAGGTCAAGGCGAAGGTGACTTAATGAAGATGATAAAAAAGAGAAAACTTGAATACCTGGGGCATATAATGAGAGGTAGCAGATACAGGATGCTGCAGTTAATACTCAATGGAAAGATCGACGGAAAAAGAGGAATTGGTCGAAAGAAATATTCATGGCTCCGAAACCTTCGTCAATGGACTGGCTTATCAGCAGATCAATTGTTACATACCGCACAAGATCGAGAACGATATCGGCAAATTGTTATGGAAGCTACCCACGCCTAAAAATTTGGGCACGGTACTTAAAGAAGAAGTCTTCTTCACAATTATTAAATTTTATTTGATAAAATAATGACACCAAAAATTAAGAATCTTCTTATTAGTTCGTAAATTTTTCTATGACACACATTCATAAATGCTGCCATATTGTAACAAAAAAATACCTACGCCGAAGACGTCCATCCACCAACTTCACTTAAACTGAAGCAAAATACATACTATTACTATATTAAATGTAATCTATATTAATCTATATTACTATATTAAAATGTATCTGGTAAATAGTAGCAAATACTACAGAGAAAAGCAAATGCTTTGTAATGTAGTGAAATCTTCGTAAATGTAGTACGTACTTGAAGCATTAGCATTTACTACGTTTTATGCCATCATGGGCACTTTACTTTATAGCTAAACTCGTACCTATTTACGGTTATCGGAACAAACTCTTATAAAATAATACTTTTATTTGAACTTTAATGACTTGAAATACTTGGATTTTCCATAAATAATATATAAACAATAAATAACTTTTTATTAATTAAAAATCCACAAGAAATAAATTCCTGTAGCTGGCTTTATACCATTAAATTGCAAGTAAAATTTAATAAAAAATGTTTGTCCTGGTAAAAGGTATATTAGTTTAAAAAGCCCCTATGGGGTTTTTTATTAATTGTACGCCTTAAATCAATTATTATTTTTCAAATACACTATCAATACTATTTAATACACAACTCTGATTGATTTTATTATCATCGTAAAAGCGTTAAAAAGCAGTAGCAGAATCAACTGCTATATCAAAATAGCGGGTCGGACACATATCTACTTGTCATTGCTTTGAGTCTTGTCATAACATTATATTCGACTGAGTGCGTTGTATGACAAAGATAGCGAATGTTCGATTTGTAAAATATCACCACGGAGATGGTGTCCATTTTTTTCGAATCCTGAAAAAACTAATTAATATTTTTAAAAAATTTAAACACAAAATGAAGACTAAATTATTATGGAGGGCCGAAAGTCCCATAGAATATATGAGAAGTTTCTTTCGAATGAGATATTTGAAATTATGTAACCTAATGTAACCCTTACACAGGTTATTGGCTAGCTCAGCCTGTCGTAGGTTCTGCGCTGTGCAAGAAAGAATCACTCTTCCAAAAATCTGAAGGAGATTAAGCAATAAAATTCGAAAAGTTCACATATTCATCTATTGACCTTATTAAATCTATTAAATACACATTATCTCTATTCAAAATATTGAATAAAGGAAAATTGAAATTTATTAACAATAAAAAGACTTGTTGTCAAGAAAATAGTTCATTCAGCAGCACTTTGCGAACATCTAACTGCAAGAGGCTACTTATCTTATGCGATCGTCGAGGCGTAGAGGGATCTCCGTTGCTGTCTTCTGGTCTTGGAGGAACTTCGGCTCCACGTAGCCCTGTTGACTGACGGTGAAGGTGTTCGGGTGCAGGCCTTTACTGTAGTTTCATGGTCACCGGTGCAAAACGGCGGCTGGATGGTATTTGATTTGTATAGCCTGGTACATGGGCTGTTCCCAGCGACTAAATAAAAAGAAACTGTGCGTATTACTAGGTGTCAATAGCACATATGAGATCCACGTTTGGCAAGGAGACCCAGTTCGCGTATAAGTAGACCGTCCTACGAAAGTCAAACGGTCGCAACTAATACCACCGAACATAATCTCCTTGCCAACGAGGGTACACAAAGAAAAAATTGTAATTGAAACTTGACTAAAGCTAATAATGGCAGTAAGTGTAAAAAATATAATGATAATATTAAATAAAAAACAACTCAAGCATTGCTCAGGATCGCTCACCAAAACATCAGCCGAAAAGCACAAGGTAAATTATAATCAAAAAAACATACTAACCCCAAATAAGTTGGGAAACACCTCTTGTTACAGATAATACTACATTGGTTTTACTTATTTCAAGTTTTATTCAAAAGAGAGCAAATTTCCGAAGGCACTCATTTTTAAGTGGGTAACATATTGGAGAAAAACTAGTACTGACGAATATTTAATGCTCGGTAATTACAATAAATAGTTCAGGTTTCAGAAAATTATTATTTGAAGTGCGTTAAGGGAATAGGACAGGAGCTAGAACAATTGAAGTGCGGAACTTAATTTTTACATAGCGAATGGAAACTTAATTTGAATGGAAAGACTGCAGAATGAAATGTTAACTAAAACGAAAAGGCTTGAAACGAAAATTAACTCAAATGTCAAAGAAACAAAATAAAGAGAAAATCTATATATGAGAAGTAAAACACAAAGGAAGACAAAAGGATGAATTATAGAAAGGAGATGGAACGTTGTAACGTTACAATTAAAAATCACACTACATTTTCTCTTAGTTTTTCATCCCTGTAATTTATTAAAATGAACATAATAGAAGTTCTCCGGGACTTTCCGCCCTCTCTAATAACGTAATCTTTCAGTCTGCGTTTAAATTTTTCAAAAATACTTATTAGTTTTCTCAGGATTCGAAAAAAATTAATCCCCATTTGAATAGCATTGCAGCCGAAAATACATACCCATCCTCTTAAACCTAACTGCTTTAATATAATAATACTCTAATGTAACTGTAAAATGCAAATAATTATTATATTTTATATTACTACTTGGGAGTTGCTGTTCTCGTTATAAAATATTATAGGAAAAGAAACAAGTTAATCCTTTACTAACGTATTTCTTTTAGCTAGTAAAACAACACGAAATATGACTGTATAAAATATAGTATAGTATAGCCCAAAATAAACAATACTGTAGTGGGAGTACGCAAAATAGAATTCTATTTTAGTGACGTCACGTTTCCTAGCAACGTCGATTCTCGCATTGTGAAATTCGATTTTGTGACGTCAGCAAAATAGAATTCTATTTTGTGTGCTCTCACCTCTGAACTTGTAATTTATTTTGTTGTTTTAAAGGCTCGTTTTCACCCTTACTACGTCTTATTGTACAATAAGACGTCGCGTGAAAACAGCAAAACGTACGTCTTGCCCAATCGAAAAAATTAAATCCGCTTATTCACAAAACGTACGTTTTGTCGTGCGTTTTGTATGACACACAAAACGTACAATAAGACGTAGCGTGAAAACGACCCTAAGAAATACATCAGTCTGTTACAACGAAAATTTGACCCCCCAGCCCGAAATCAGCAACCAAAAGCTTCTTCGAAATTAAAAAAAAAACACGTCAAATTTTAATGGGGCGGGACGAATTTTCTGGCAAAATTTAACCCCCTATTGCCCCGCATCGACCACCACTTTTTTTAAATAGTAAGTGTGATCGAGTGGTACATCATTTGAAAGGTAATTTTTTTTTCTCTAAACAACGCTCTATTTTTTTTTTTTAATTTACGTAATAAGTTTGAAGATAATATTGGACTTAACAAATGTATTATAAATTAGTTAAATCCAAAATTATCTTTAAAGGTATTCCGCAAATTAAAAAAAAAATCTTTCGATACAAATTGACATGTTTTTATAAATTCTGAAGAAACTCTTGGTTTTTGAGTTACTGGGAGGGGGGTCAAATTTTCGTTGGAACCTTCTGTATATTAAAAAACCTTAGAATATGACTATTCATCATGCCCATGTTTATTGTAAAGTGAGAAGCTAGACATCATTACTTGTCAGAGATATATTTTTCTTTATTTTTGTTTACAGTACAAATAAAATTGTTTATTCTAATAATTAATAATGTTAATCGGTTTTCATTAATTGCCGAAATATATTAATTAACCTTCGGAGTACGGAGATTATTTGACTTACTTAGATTACGATGATGGGTCAAGCGTGACCCATTCTCATTTTATTTATAAGAACGTTTTAAATAGTCAGTATTATTAAAGAGTATCTTTAATTCAACAAAAAACAAACAAAATCCTAAATTATTGTATTTAAATTTTTTAAGATGGTTACCCATGGGCATATTATACTAGTTCGCTCCGGCGGCCAGATTTTAATACCTTACAGAAAACGGGCATAGGTAAATTTGCTCAGGCCATATATTTGAATACAGTGGAACCTCGATAAGTCGGATTAATCGAGGCTGCGGCCGATCCGAGTTATCGAGAATCCGAGTTAGCCGGAGAATATGGTAAAAATTAATAAAACACGGTATACTTATAGATAAACTCCATTATAATTGCAAAAACATGAAATACATAAAATATGCACAATACATCTAAATTACGTACAGTTGTATGCAGTATTGTTTATTTCTTGGTAAAAAACTTAGTCAGAGTGAAAAAATGTTTGTTTTGTCTGATGAAAATCGGTTCGGGTTAGCCGGACTTCCGGGTTATCGGAGGCCGACTTATCGGGGTTCCACTGTACGTATACCCGTAAACAGAGACGGCTGCGAATTACGTGTACCTACAAACATATTGAAAATATTCTTCGAAATCCGAAGACCGGGTCAGGACTGACCCGGCATCATAGATGTTACGTAGAGGAAAAAGTGTAATTTGCATGTTCACGAATTATATACTAAAAAATAGATTGAAACAAATAAGGAGAACTTACGATTAATCGGATTTGTAAAAAAAATATTTCATTAAATATTAAGGAATAAGTGATTTTCGGGTCACGCTTGACCCAGTCTTCGTACTCCGAAGGTTAACAACAACATTATCATAACGTATAATCAATAAAATAGATCATTTAATACAATAAGGCTAAAAATGACAGACGCATGTACTGAATAGTATTTAATAGGTACGAGTAGGACGTGAGCTTCTGTTTTGAGCGGTGTTTATTGACATACACTGCTTAACTTTTTTTAATGCGTCGTATATACAGTGACAGTGCTAGCTAAAGTCCGTAGCCCTCCCTCTCTTATCTTTTGAACGGTTATACCTATAATAGTGAAATTTGGAGGGAAGAAATAAACAGACCTAAGTTTCTTAACTAGTCATGACAGGTGACGTAATAGCGACAGATGACGTTACAGAGCCACTGTGACCGATAATTTTAAATGGGATCTTATAGCAAGTGATACCTCGTTTAAAAGGTATTCAAAATACCTATTCAGGCATGCTAATTTTTTTGGGTTTAAGTTGATTTTGATTTTGGTGAATAAATTAAATAAATATAATATTGAAGTTTCGCATTTAATTAATAAAAATTCAAAGGCGGAATTTTGAATAATTATTAATTAAATGCGAAACTATAATTTTATATTTATTTCATTTATTCATCAAAATTAGCTTAAACTTAAACAAAATTAGTACGACTAAATAGTTATTTTCAATACCTTTTAAACGAGGTATCACTTGCCATAAGGTCCCATTTAAAATTATCTGTCACAGTGGCGATGTAAAATCATCTGTCACTATTACGTCACCTGCCATGACTAGTTAAGAAGTTTACGTCCGTTTATTTCCTCCCGCCAAATTTCACTATTATAGGTGTAACCGTTCAAAAGATAAAACGTAAAAACACACTTTCAGTTGTGTCTATCCAACTTTTTTGGACGTATTGTCTGGCTTTTCAAGAAGCTCCTAATACGCCAGTCAATGGGAGCAAGAATAGGATATTACCTCCGAATTCTATCCTACTGCATGGATTTTAATGAAATTTTGGGAACAGCCTCTACTTATCTCCTAATTCAAAGTCTACCCTATGACGATGTGCGCTTTTATCTTCGGGGTGGTTCCCACCCCTTCTCGGGGGTGGAAAATTTTTTGGTTAAACTAAGGACGGAATTGGCTAGAGAACATAATTCTAAGCAAAAACTGTTCTATAATTTTTTTTTGTAAACTAATACTTTTTGAATTATTCGTGGTTGAAAATTGGCCATTTTCATTGAAACATAACACCTTTTCGAACGGCTTTTTGCGAATACCTTAAAAACCATGCATCTAACTAAAAAAATCTGTGTATAATATTTTTGTAGAGTATAAAAAAAGACAAAGAGACTCGTTCCTTCATAAATCTTCTAGTCGTAATAAAAAAAGAGATATGGTATGTGAAAACAGTATGTTTTTTGGTGCATGCTCAAATTGGTGTACCTATTCAACTTGAAATAATAGAGAAACGGTCGATCTTAGATGTATAATACTATCAATTCCTTTTGTAGTGCTTGAAAAGGCCTTTAAAATGAGCAATACTTAAGGTCAATTACATTAAAACTAAGCGAAATATGCTGCAATAAAAATTTATGAGTAATGTAATTTAAGAAAAAATGAGAAGTACATATGTAACCCCATCCACCAGAATTTAAATGCATCGTTTTTCTTCTACATTACCTTTTATTACAGTATTAATTCTATATTCAGAAAGTTCAAAATGAATGATTTTTGATAAAAATAAGATCAAATAGGATCAAAGCTTATTTTTAAATTTCCTTAAAAATCTTCCTTTTTCTCAATGTAACTTGAAAATTATACGAGATACAGTAATGAAAAATAAAAACAAATTATTTATCCAAAAAAACCCATACATTTTTGTGTGGTATCTTTATTTCGTATCTCTTATCATTTTCTGGTTACATGGAGAAAAGGAAGATTTTTAAGAAAATTTAAAAATGCGCTCTATAATTTGATCTTATTTTTTCAAAAACCATTCATTTTAAACTAGTCAACTTTTCAAACAGAAATAACATTATAATAAAAAGTATTCTAATAGGAAAACGATGCATTTAAATTCTGATGGATGAGGGGTTAAATATACTTCTCAGTTCTTCTTAAAATACCTTAGTCATCAAATTTTTTGCAGCAGATCTCGCTTAGTTTGAATATAATCAAAATTTAACATTGCTCATTTTAAAGGTCTTTTCAAGCACTACAAAAGGAATTGGTAGCATTATACACCTAAAATCGACCGTTTCTCTATTATTTCAAATTGAAAACACCAATTTGAGCATGCACCAAAAAACATACTCTTTTCAACTACCATATCTCTTTTTTTATTATAACTAGAAGATTTATGAAGGAACGAGTCTCTTTATTTTTTTTATAAACTACAAAAATGATATATACCTACAGTTTTTTTAGTTAGATGCATGGTTTTTAAGGTATTCGCAAAAAACCGTTCGAAAAGGTGTTATATTTCAATGAAAATAGCCAATTTTCAACCACGAATAACTCAAAAAGTATTGAGTTCTCAAGAAAAAATTATAGAACAGTTTTTGCTTAGAATTAGGTTCTCTAGTCACTTTCGTGGCTATTTTAACCAAAAAAATTTCCACCCCGAGAAGGGGTGGGAACCACCCCCAAGATAAAAGTGAACATCGACGTTTCTTGAGCTATTCCCTGCTTACATTAGGGATAACTATTCTCGATGTAGGCGTTACATAGTTCGTCACATTCATTGTCTATCCTGGAATGTGTTTCCCTGGAACGCTTCTTGGGATCAATTTTTCAGCCATTGCAATCACGGCACCGACATATCTATCATAATGATTGACTGTACTATCGACTGTAGAGATCTATTTTATTACCCTTTGAATATTTGAACCCGTGTTCTTCTGAGTAGACAGTCTAATTTTCTTACTGAAAATTCCATCTTAGTTCGGGAATGGACCTAGTTATGGGCATTTGTATTTACTAAGTAGGAGACCTTTTTAATACTGCGCAAATGTTATACATCAATAAATATGATTAAATCTGACTCTCAGTGCTTCATATCCTGGTATTAGCCCCCATTTTCTTTAGTTTATCCTCGATATCCGTACGCGTCTCTTGCGATAAAGCAAAAATATATTGAAGACAAATACTTTACAACTAATGCATAATATATCACATATTGAACAGAACGCATATAATCTATTGTGTTTAATGGAAATAACTCATAAAAAATAAGGGCGTTGTCGAAATTTTTCATTTAAATGATACGTTATTTAATACTATCCTCAAAAACAACGATTCAAAAAATGTTCTCTCTGACAGTCAAAACAATTATTGTTAAACATATAATTGAGAGCCTTACAAAGCATTCTAAGGTCAGTCATTCGAATAGTCTTTGAGCTAATGTACAATATATGCATGGAAGAAAATACACCACCAGAAATTTTTTTATGCTATTGACAGCATAATTTTCTATCTTAATTAATACCAAGATCCCGTTACCGACATATCCTATCTAAGCGTCTCTCCCAGGTCTTATTTGGTCTTCCTTTCCTACTCTTTCTAGGAATCCGTGATCAACGTCTAACGTCACTCCTAGGGTTACTAATGTCTAGACGTTGAGCTTCACCACACTATCTTAATATATGCTTTCTTATTTTGACATCAATTTGTACCAATCCTACACTTCTAGTCTGGGCTGATTATCGGAGAATAGGCCATTTTTGGGAAAAGTTATTTACCAGCAATTTTATTGCTGGAATCGAATTATAAGATCCTATTTATTAATAATATAGGTATGCAAAGTCCTCAGATAGTGTGCTACTTTTTTTATAAACAAAATGGCGCCCGAAAATCGTGTTTTTTTCAATTATTGCTCTATAACTCCGAAGATTTTAACTTTACAACAAAAATACTCAAATAAAAATTCACCGTGATTAAATTCTGCATAGAGATGTGTTTTTCTCTATCTGCTCCGACGAAAATTTTCCTCGGAAAATGCGGGTATTCCCAACAAAATCTTTAACTTTCAAATAAAGTTTTAGATAAGTAATTATATACCAATAATTAAATAATTTGGTGGCTTAAAAGCCTTCTTGGTTTAGATTATAGTTCCAGAAGCTGGTGAAAATTAAACGAATATTTTAGCAACAATTCAATTGTTAATTAATAATTTACAGTCGCAATAATAACCAAAATAATTATGATACACTGGTCAAACTTTGAAATCTTATAAAGATGAGATGCCTATTTAACATTTTGTCGACAAAATATAAATTTTTTATTTTTTTGCATAATCTTTAAATGTTTAAAAAAATAGTTATAAACAAATTAACGTTTCTCAGAAAGTTTTTATTATATTATATTTTTAAGAAATAGCTAAAATGCGCATTTCAAATATCTTGAAAAGGAATGCCTTAAAACTTTTTTGCAACCATTTGCAAAAAAGTTATGAAACAGCAAAGTTAACATACGATTACTACAGTATTTATAATTTTTTAAATTCTTTTAAAGCGTAGAAGTGAGTTCAAAGTACAAGCTAATTATTTATAAAAAAATATCGATTATCAGTTTAATGGTTATATTTTAATTAAAGATTATAAATATATTTTTTTGTAATTTACACGCGCGAAAGTAGAATAATACAGTACCGCAGCTACCCGCCCACATACACAACTCGCGCGAGTTTAAGCGTGTCAGTCGCTTCGAGTGAACATTTTATCTCCGGCTCTGTATCAAGCCTACTTTCGCGCTAAAAATTACAAAAAAAAGTATTTTTAATCTTTGATTAAAATATAACCATTGCACTAATTTTTGACATTCTTTGTGAGTAATTAGATTGTACCATAGACTCACTTTTAAGCTTTAAAACAATTAAAACAAATTATAAACAACGGAGAATTCGTATATTAATTTTGCTGTTTCATAACTTTTTTGCAAATGGTTGGAAAACTTTTTTTAGGCATTCATTTTCAAGACCTATGAAATACGCATTTTAAGTATTTTTTAAAATTAGAATATAATAAACAATTTCTGAGAAATGTTAATTTGTTTATAACAATTTTTTTTAAACATTTAAAGGTTATGCAAAAAAATGAAAAATTTATATTTTGTCAACAAAATATTAAATAGGCATCACACCTTTATATTCTTTCTAAGCTTGATCAATGTCTCATGATTATTTTGGTTGTTATTGCGACTGTAAATTGTTAATTTACAATTGAATTGTTGCTAAAATAATGGTTTCATTTTCACTGGCTTCTGAATTTATAATCTATAATAAGAAAGCTTTTATTTCACCAAGCTATATAATTATTGATAAATAATTACTGGCCCAAAATATTTATCTGCAAATTCGATATTTTGTTGGGAAAACCCACATTTTCCGAAGAAAATTTTCGTCGGAGCAAATCGGGAAAAACATGTCTCTATGCAGAATTAAATTGGGGTGAATTTTTATTTGAGTGTTTTTTGTGTAAAGTTAAAATCTTCGGAGTTATAGAGCAATAATTGAAAAAAATACGATTTGTCGGCGCCATTTTGTTTATAAAAAAAGTAGCACACTATATGCGGACTTTGCATACCTATATTAATATTATATAGGATCTTATAATTCGATTTCAGCAATAAAATTGCTGGTAAATAACCTTTCTTTGTACTTTACTAATTAGACCAGCGTATTATAACTATTTTTTTTTTCAAAATTTAAAGATTATGCAAAAAAAAGAAAAATTTATATTTTGTCGATAAAATATTAAATAATCATCTCATCTTTATAATCTTTATAAGTTTGATCAATGTATCATGATTATTTTGGTTATTATTGCGATCGTAATTTGTTAATTAACAATTGAATTGTTGCTAAAATATTCGTTTAATTTTCACCGGCTTCTGGAATTACAATCTATACCAAGAAAGCTTTGATGTCACTAAGTTATTTAATTATTGATAAATAATTACTTACCTAAAACTTTATTTGAAATTAGAGTTTTTGTTAGGAAAACCCGCATTTTCCGAGGAAAATTTTCGTCGGAGGAAATCGTGAAAAACATATCTCTATGCAAAATTTAATTGTGGTGAATTTTTATTAAAGTGTTTTTGTTGTAAAGTTAAAATCTTCGGAGTTATAGAGCAATAATTGAAAAAAATACGATTTGTCGGCGCCATTTTGTTTATAAAAAAAGTAGCACGTTATCTGCGGACTTTGCATACCTATATTATTAATATATAGGATCTTATAATTCGATTCCAGCAATAAAATTGCTGGTAAATAACTTTTCCATGAATTTTGCTAATTAGCCCAGAGTATTCCCCTAATATACTGTTATGATCTGCTTCCTATTAATTTTATATTAATTATTATTTATTTGATTAATTATTTAATTGTCGAAAATCATACATAAAAAATGAATAAAAAATCTCAGGGTGCCTTTTTATACTATTAAAAAAAATCCAAATTATCTCACGTTATACTTATTTTCTCTCGTGGGTTCAGTATCTCTTAGTTGATCGTAATCGGGATAAAATAGGGAAAAGAAATAAAGCAAAATATTAAAATAAAAATACAGAATTGTCTTTTATTTATCAAAATCAATACTCTAAAATCTATCAAGTCTAAAAACCTGTGGACACAGATGTCCGAATGAAATTTTTACCACTTAAATTTTTTATAGTTAAAAAAAATAATTTATCGGTTTGTTCCCCATGACTTTGGTAAAACAAAATTAAACAAACAAATCTATGTATTCGCAAGATTAGCTATACTTCCTATTTACTTTTAGAAATATTGGAATTTTAATTCATATGCTTTTTACTCAAAATTATAGTTTCCGAACATAAAAATATCTGTCACATAAGTTGACTGACCTTTTGCTTCAATCACTCTGATGTCTTCTCGTGACCCAAAAACAGCTCTCCCTCGTTGACTATGTCAAAGGCTACTCACCAAAGCCCTCTCCGTTCTCCAGCTTCAAAACTATCAGCATACCAGCACAAATTCTCCAACAAGCCGTGCGTCTTTTGACACGTACTCGATTCAAACAAAACTCCAAAAATTCTCTGCTCTCCTTCTCACAATAATACAGAATCAAAGAGGTATTTCGTCTCAATTTGATCTGTCTCTCGTTCCACTTTTCAACACTATTCTCCACTATCAAACAGCCACTGGTACTTGCTAACTATCTATCCACGAAAACGTCGAACTGCTCGTCAGCGATGCCAAAAACATAATGACTTCTTTTTCAAACTCTCTCAAACATTCAAACCACTTTTCCCCTTCCAACTTGCCAAGAATCATAAACAATCTTTTCCATTCGACAAACAAACAGTCTTTTTCAAAATTATTCCGACCATCCTAATTACTTTCGGGGAACTATACAACATTTACTCGAGTTGAACAAAGATATTAAAATTCCAAACTTTCTTTTAAAACCACTTTTCTCGAAAATGATAATTACATCCAGCTGTGGATTCTATAGTTTCCGTAGTAAACAAACTTTCTCCATTTTAAACCTAAATACATCGTCCTTTTCACTTTAATTATTCACAAAAGTCTTTAATGGTTCATCGGAAAGCTCATTAAAAAGAGAAATTCACTTACATCCAAACTAAATTCTAATAAATATTTACAGCTCAATATACAGGGTGTATCAAATTTATGTGCCCGCGTTATTTAAAAAAAATTTAATTTAATTTTTATTTTGCCTTTGATTGATAAAATTGAAAACACAATAATACCTATTCTTAAGTTTATCCTTTATTGTCACTGTACTCATCAATCTAAGCGTTGTCACTTACATGCATTCGTTGTTCCTTTCTTTTTAGCTGACTAACATTCAGTTCCATTACTACTATTACAGTTATATACATTACAGTACTATTACCTATGGTCTTCTAGATGTTTTATGGAATTTTCCCTTAAACTTCATTTCAACTTTTCTGTCACACAATATACCACTCGCTTCCTTCCATTTGATCTATCCAGCACTAATTCTACTGCAACAATATTAGCCATTTCACCATCCACAGATATAATTTTTTCGTAGAAACTCTATCTTTAAATGGTAATTCCAAACTATCTTCTTTTATTATTCTACTAATGCCAAATATATTTACTCAAGAGCTTGGCTCAGTTATTTCAGTTTTTGTTATATTCGCTTTCACTATGTCCATCAGCATACATTAAGTACGAGAGAATGTTACCCTGTAATTTCGCTGATATTTATGAGAATAAATAAGGATTAAGTACCGCGCCTTGGTGCAATCCTAGTTTCACATGAAATTTATCAATCTCTCCTACCTTTCTTATTAAGAGCCTACCACATAATTTCTCGAGGACCTCGTCATATGCTTTCTTAAGGTCAATGAATATCATATGAGCGTTAATTTCTTAATTTCTTTATTTTTTTATCAACGGCCTTATACTGAAAATTGCATCTGTTATTACTCTGCTTTGTATAGAACTTTGTATGTATAAAGAGAATAGAGTAGGCCAGAGACGCTTTTACAAGGTTGTCCAAAGTATTATGTAACAGAGACAATGCCAAATTGGCATTGATTATCCGTCTACTTCGCTGCTCGGTCTTAGTTTATGGTGTCTTGGACTGTGAATAAAATCGATATTAATCTCCTTGAGGCTTTCGAAATATGGTGCTATAGAAGAAATTTATAAGTTCCTTGCATGGAGAAGATTCGAAACTCAGCAATACTAAACGTCTGCGCAAGTCTACGGAGATTCTAAAAGGCATCAAGAAGATAAAGCTGGAGTATTTCGGACATGTTATGAGAATTCCCAAATATAGGTTGCTAAAAAATATTATGCCAGTGAAAATAGTAGGCAAACGCAGTCCTGGAAGAAGAATAACTTCATAGTTAAGGAACTTGCGAGATTCATATATGGTGTTGATAAAAGCATGCTAGTTAGGATGACATTAAATCAAATTAAGATGGCTATGAAGGTAACCAACGTTCTGAAAGGAGATGAAGAAGAAGTCCGGAAATCGATTTGTGCTTTGTAAGCGTAAATTGCCAGTAAATAAATTCTGTTGACAGTTAAACCTTCTTCGCATGTAATGATAATTTAGCCATTTAATAGATTTCTAAAGCCATCGCTGTAAATGGCATTTTATTATTCGTTTATCGGTACCAAACTCTAATCTTATATGGATTCACATAATTCTGAAACTATTTTCTTATTTACTATCCACATTAGTATGAACTACAACTACCCACGATTTAAATTGAAATGCGTTATATTTGACTTCTTGATTTTCGAAGTGAAAATCGAAACGAAAATATATCGACTAGGGCCTCTAATGCGGTGAAATTATGTAGTTACAAGTTATTAATAATAATAATTATTCTCATCCTCAAACGACATTTTACCATATACAGGGTGATTGATTAGTGGGGTAAAGCTCCGAAGATCCGTTATAGTAATAGATAACGAAAAAAGCTAATAAGAGAAAATGTAGCCAACTTTGAGCTTCACAATAAAAAATAGTTAGAGTGTTACAGGGTGTTCTATAACATAGTGGCAGACCAAACTTATGTTTGTTTAAATAGAATACCCTCTATTTTATTTTATATTCGAGATCCTCTTAACTTTTTCACAAAAATATAAAGGTTTGGTATGTTACACAGGGTATTTACAAAGTTATAAAAAATTTTATATGAAAATCGTAACAAGTTCAACTCCCTGTATAAAAAAAATAAGCACAACGGCAATGCTTTATTGATGCCATGTTTTTTTATTTATTGTCAAAATTTTTAAAAATGATTGATATTGCTAATTTTCTTTATATCTAATACAGGGTGAGTTAAAACGCAAGTACATTATTTTCTCAGTAATTTTAAATGGAACATCCTGTATTTTATATCACTATTGAAAAGCAACATTACCGTACTTTAATTTGTATACAACATTATCTATGTCTAAATTTATTAGTTTTCGAGGTTTTTTCATTTTTCAATGGATCAGTAGCGTGGCAACCCAGATTACCAGAATTTAATAAACTGGACTGATTTTTTTGGGGTTAGTTTAAGAATGAAGGTTATAAAATGCCTCCAACAACAAGAGATGAGATGATAAATAGAATGCAAGGTCTATTTCGAAGTGTTAATTTACAAATGCTCATTTAATGACCGTTTTTATGCATGCGGTGTTATGAGGTCATTTTGAACAACTTATGTAATTAATTATTATAATCTTATTTTTCATCTTTACTCAGATTTGAGTATTTAGAAACTGTCTTTCGGTCCTTTTCCTAGACGGAGAGAAGGTAAATGCGTGGCCAAAGTGTCCTCTATTTGCTTTCTCCTATTTTCGTCGTCTCTTGTGCTTATATATTGTAAAAGCCAGAGATACAGGATGCAGCCAGAAAGCAGTTTATTAACGAAAAGTCTTGGATTTAAAATATTGTTTATTATATTTTTATTTCAATTATTCTAATTGTTTAAAAAGTAGTAAACTTTGTATCTAGGCCTTGTCGTTGTTTTCCTCGTTTTGCGAGAGATGTCGCTAGATTGCGTCTCAAAAGGTGGAATCATTTTATCGCGATGGTTTCTCTTAAATAGGTAGGGTTGTTAATATTCGCTTCAGAGTTGTGACTGCATAGCTTTACTGAAGATGCATGGGTTGCTGAAATAGCTATATGGAGATAGTGGTCCAACTCTGAGCCGACTGAAAACAAAAACTGTCTTTATTATTATGTAATTAAATATTTAAAATATTACATTAAAAATAGCTTTTAATTTTTTTAAAAATGTATTTTATGTTCATGTTTTTTTTGTAAAATTTTTAGTGACAAATTATTATTTTTCGTTTTTTATTTGTTACACTGTTACATTTACATACAAAAGTAGTACTTATTTCATGGTTTTCACAAAATGTTGTATTTTCTGTTTGTGTTTATTTTTGTAAAACTTATAATAAATTATTTGTCTTTCTTAATGTGTTACAATTACATAAAAAAGTAGTTTTTAATTGTTTCAAAAATGTACGTATGTTTTTTTTTGTGTTTTTTTTTGTAAAATTTATTACTAATACATTTTGTTTCTTTATTTATTTGCTACAGTTTTATATTTATTACCAGATAATCAGTAATCGTGAATTGTCAGTTTTACATAATTCAGTCACGGGTTACTTAAAATTTGGAAAGATTTAGACCCGCAACAATTTGCTCTGAAAAATAAAATATCTCGAAAACTGATAAATTTAGACATAGGAAATGTTATATAAGAAAGTACGATTAAATTACGATAATAGTACTTTTACGATAGTGATATAAAAAACAGGGTGTTCCATTTAAAATTAATTAGCAAATAATGTACTTGCGTTTTGACTCACCCCCTATTCAATATAAGGAAAATTAGTAATATCAATCATTTTTGAAAATTTTGACAATAAATAAAAAAATATGGCGTCAATAATCCATTGCTTTTGTGCTTATTTTCATTTATACACTGAGTTGAACTTTTCACGATTTTCATAATTATAAAATTGGTTATAACTTTGTAAATACCATGTATAACATAACACATACCATATAACATAACTTTTATATTTTGGTAACGGAGAAGATAAGAAGATTTCGAATATAAAATAAAATATAGGGTGTTCCATTGGTCTGCCACTAGGTTGTCGAACAACCTGTAACATTCTAATTAATTTTGAAATGTGAAGCTCAAAGTTGGCTAAAATTTTTGTTATTAACTTTTATTATTATGGGATATGTGAGAATGAGAATAAAAATAATATAACGGATCTACGGAGCTTTACCCCACTAATCAATCACCCTGTATACATATCGTCTTTAACGCTCTGAATTTTGTTTAGAATGAACATTTTAAGATGTATTATTTGTGTCGTTCCCATTATTTTAATCTGATATTTGTCCAGTTGACTTATGGTTCACCAGTTTTAAAGCGGCCTGTATAATTATCATGGTAGTGCCACAGTATATAGAGGTTCCACAGTAAAACCACTCCTCTGTCGGCGCTTTGATCTCAAGAAGTAATACTGGCAGTACGCAATTGGCAATTCACCAGTGGTGGATGCGGTTTTTCCCTGTTAAAATCCGTACGTTTCTATGCGACTAGCAATGCGACAGTGGGGCAAAAGCGACTAAGAACATTGCTCGGTCGCCATGCGCGATTACAGATTTTATTTCCAATTAATCGGAGACTGGTTCTACAGTCGTAGTGCTTTCTGTCATCTTAGCGACGCTAACTGACCTCCCTGGTGTAGTCATATTGATAGCGAAACTTCATTTGAAATGTAGGTCTCTGAAAACTAATAGTGCCCAAATCAAAAAGACATCAATACTTACCGAAGTCTTACATGATTAAAAAAAAGTTGGATAAATTAAAGTTTTTTAAATGTTCCAGATTTTTAGAAATATGTCATTCTCTCCGTCTAAAATAAATATGTAGTAATATTTGTCTTTATGGTTGTTCTATCCAAAATACTATCCAGCTCACCCTGGTACAAGTCTCAAGATCCATTTTAGCACAAAACGACTGTTTATGTTCAAGAATATAGGCACGTGGGTGACCATATACGAGCATAAAACGGCTTAATATCGAGGGGAGGCGCACAGGGGTATAAAAAAGCCGCGAAATGAAAGACATTTTGACCCTTCGAAAAGGGGATCCCTATCCCTTACCCTTGGTTCAATTTGGCGTAGTTAACCTTGCCAAAGCCCTTGATTTCACCTCTCAATAGACTTTTGTGTGAGAACAAGTCGGGGGGAGTGGGACAGAGATGATCGGGATGAACAGATGTCTCCGGGATTTGTGCATTGGAATGAAAAGCAGGATATTAGGCTAAAGGAGATGAGATGTTGTTTTAAGTGGACGTGATAGGAATATTGGCTTTTCTTTTTTGTTAAGAAAAAATTGGAAAAAAAAGGAATAAAATTTTCAATTCGATATAGGTAGTTCAATGTATTATTGGTTAGAAAGCATTTGCAATAAAATTGTTTTTCAATATTCTTTATCATATAACAGTAAAACGCCTGTACTTATAAAAAATCAAATATTTTAAATCTCCTCTATCTTTTCTCCTTCGTAAGGATGTAGTGGCGTCATGTAATTTTTTTGAGCATTTCTTTCCAATTAGCTTTATCATGTGCATGCTGTTTTGCTTCATATAATTAGTAACCCGTCATGTCCTTCATTTATTCCGGCCATCGTCTTGGAGATCTTCCTCTGGATCTTTTGCCCGCTAAACATTGCTATATTTTGGGTGATAGTTGTGGTGAGTCTAGTTTTTATTTTAAGTTCTTCTAGTGTAGAACTAGTTGTGAGATGTGTAATCCATGGTATTTTGTGCAAAATTATACTGTAGATCCACATTTAAAAATGACATTATACGCTTTGGATCGACTTTTTTGATGGTCCATGTTTCTGAAGCGTAGGTTGCGATAAGAAATAGCAATGCCCTAATAAGGCATAATTTTGTTTTTTTTTTTTTGTAATTTCAGTGTTTTAATTTGTGAGGTTGATTGTTGCCAATATGGCCATTGTGGTGCGTTGACGCATCTCGTTTTCGCACCCTCCACTGTTAGTGGTGACGTAGCCCAAGTTATTAAATTGTCTGACCACTTCGTAATCTGACATATTTCCTATCTGTTTGGTTGTTTCTATTTCTATTTATGATCAGTTTCATTACTTTATTTTTCTGTATATTCACGAAATGCATGAGATAATATTAATGTTACTATTTTATACTAGATTAAATCTTCGAAAAATCAAAGATTTGTGTCAACGGCGACGCTCTTGGCACTATTAGATGAGGATGAAGATTGACAGTATTGTGTATAACTCCACCCGTAGTGGACGAACTTAAAGACGAGGAACAAATTGATAATGGGATATGTGAGAATGAGAATAAAATTAATTTGCCTGATTATTCCATTGAAATGATACATGTTTTAGTAATTAGCTTGCATTTGTTACAGGACGCAATTTTATTTTTTTAATGTGTAGGGGAGTCAGTAGAACCTTAACTTCAAGCTTGTCCCCCGGCCGCTATCTTGGAAAAAGGGGTGCAGAGTATTTTCGCACTGTCTTTCGTAAACTAGCAACCCTACAGAAAATTTAATTAAACATAAAATGTAGCAAATGAAATTTTCTATAATTTTATTTTTATTACTTTTTACCGCCAAATAACCAACAAAAGAGTTATAGACAAAAATAAGTGAAAATTTTGTAACAAGTTTCCTTTTGGAGTTTTTCTTTTTGACTTTTTTCAGTTCATTTTGCAATAAAATGACATCACAGCAATTTCTAGAGGATATCTAAACAAATAATTTCCACCATAAATTTGTTTAATTTTATTTATTTATTTAGGTTTTACAGCTCTCCAAAATTGACCAGATCCTCGAATGCTCATAGGAATACAATAAAAACAAAACATTAGGCTTATAGACCTGGATCACGCGTACCAAATAAAAGTTGATTAATAGCGACCTGAAAATTTGTTAATAGTTTAACGGCGTCTAGTCGGACAAACTTTGACATACGGGAACACTGGAACAGGGGAAGTTTTAATTGTGGAACAGTTTAAAAATATGGAACGTCATATTACGAAAACGTCCCATGTATTTTGTCGGACAAAACATCCAATTGATTTGTTACCCTTTCATTAAACTGTCATGCAAAAATCGTGATCAAAAATCTTACTACACGATTTGAGGTTAAAATCATTAAAAAATAACCAATATTAATATCACAAGAGAGTGAGAATAAATTGACAATAATGCGACAATTTTTCGAAAACTTGTTGTCTGGCAATAGACACGAGAGCCCGAAGAGCTCGAGTGACTATTGCCAGATTGAAACAAGTTTGAGAAAAACAACTGGAGCATTATTTTCTTATTTATTTTTAGTATCGTGTGATATTCGACAGCTTATTTTTTAATACTTACATACAAAAATGCAAGTCTTTGTACAAAAACATTTAGTGACATTTATCCCAATTAATGTGACACACACTTGCTAACTTGTCAAAGTGAACAGCACCAGATTAGCAAACATTCAGACGAGGATATCAATAAAATATTAGTTAAAATTAGTTATAAATACATAGTGCTGTCACCGGGGGCGGGGGGGGGGGGGGGGAACAACGGCCTCCTTTGTTTAAATCGACTTACCCAAGTTTTTTATGTATTTTGACCCGTAGAATACGAATTTTTTGAGTAACAGTTGATCTGGATGTCGATCATATTGTCATAAACAAAAAACTTGCAAGATTACACCAAAGTGATTTTTCGCAAAACAAAACATCTTTTTCTGTATTTTTTGGGTCATTTTAAGCATACATATATAATAAAGCTATAAAATGTTCTTACAAGTTTTTTCGCAGAATGCATAGTTTTCGAGATAAATGCAGTTTAACTTAAAAAAAATGAAAAAATTGCAATTTTGAACCCCAATATCTTTTTATTAAAACATAAAATAGCAATTCTACTTGCAGCATTTGAAACTTCAAGTCAATTAAACCGGTTCTGATTATTTGCATTGCTAAAAATTAATTATTTTTCTTGTTAAACAAAGCTATAAACAAGTAGTGTTTGAACGTTTCCACGCGTGCCCGCTATGCATGCTACGAAGAAATTGCCTATTTGCAGGCACTTTTATGATACTATAAGAAAAACGTATTCCAAATCTAACCTCAAAATTATAAATAAAGACAAACACGAACTAGTGACAGAACATAAATTATGTTTGATATTTTTTGACGTTGGTATTTTCTCAGATAATAAAGCGCCTGTAAATAGGCAATTTCTTCATATGATGCATAGCGGGCACGCGTGAAAACGTTCAAACCATAGAGTTATATATTAGCATAGAGAGAGTGTCATTAAGAGCGAAGTGACGATACCATCTTTTTTATTTTGATTAGTGCGGTTTCACTCTTGCGCATAGTAAAGCTGCGACAGTTGTCCTCCCCTTCCGTACCTATACTCACACTTAATGTCATCTTAGTTTCTCGATACAATGTGTTAGAAAGAGATGCCGCAAACCAGTCCATGAGATCTTGTCGTCAGGAAGCGCGGAAGGTAGGCTCACTCTATGTTAATACATACCTCTATGGTTCAAACACTATTATTTACTCTGGGCTAATTGGCAAAATACAAGGAAAAGTTATTTACCAGCAATTTTATTGCTGGAATCGAATCTTATGATTGTATATATTAATAATTAATAAGTCCGCAGATAGTGCTTTTTTTTATAAACAAAATGACGCCCGAAAATCGTGTTTTTTTTCAATTTTTGCTCTATAACTCTAAAGATTTTAACTTTACACCAAAAACACAGAAATAAAAATTCACCGTAATTAAATTCTACAAACAGACGTGTTTTTCCCGATTTACTTGGACGAAAATTTTCCCCGGAAAATGCGGGGGTTTTCGAACAAAATTTTTAATTTTCAACTAAAATTTTAGATAAGTAATTGTTTATAAATAAATAAATAACTTGGTAATGTAAAAGCTCTTTTCGTATAGATTATAATTCCAGCAGCCGATGGAAATTGAATGAACAAATTAGCAACAATTGAATTGTTAATTAAAAATATACGGTCGCTATAATAACCACAATAATTACGATACATAAGAATAACTATGATTTTTGTATAAAAAGATACTCTACCTATGAAACGTACTTTACAGAATTGAAGTTGGACTATTTAAGCGGCCTCAGAAATATTTTAAAATTGTAAACAATTTTTGGCTTATAAACAAATAAATTATCTCTGGAAATATTAAATTAAATTAAATCATGAAAACGGGTTTGAAAAAAAACGGCAGGACACTTCTTAAAAAAAAGTTTAATTGTGATAAGTGGTTCCTGAGATACAACCGGTCAAAGTTGACCGGCATTTACGGCAAAGATATAAACAATATGATCATAATTTTCGAACCATCACCTTTTTATTTTTGCCCCCTTTCTCCATACCAATTGACTTTTATTAGAGGAACTTACTACAAGTGTACCTTTTAACATTAAAAACACAGATATTCTCATTTGAAAGCTGTAGAATTATTTAAACAATCTTTATTTAAACAAATTAAAAAATTTTGTTATAATAAATAAATTAATTTATTATAACGAAACAAAAGCAACTTTGACATTTAATAATGCGTTAGTTAGATAGCTCTACTCGAGTTACTTGGGAACAAAAAAAAATGAAGAAAATTGCTCCATGGGAAGCCGAGAAAATGCATTTTTTAACGTATACCGATTTGGAACTTTGAGATTACACTTTCTTCAACCTAGCTTTTGATTGGAATTTTGCTATTTTTGGCAATTTTCACTCGTAAGATCCATAGTTTTTAAGATGATAATATATTTTATGAGTATTTTAAAGATATGAAAAGTGTTGTGGAGAAAGAGGACAAAAATAAAAAGGTGAATGTTCGAAAAGTATGATACTATTGTTTATATATTTGCCGTAAATGCCGGTCAACTTTGACCGGTTGTGTCTCAGTTTTTTCATTTAAAAGAAGTGTCCTGCCAATTTTTTCCAATACCGTTTTCATGATTTAATTTAATTTAATATTTCCCGAGATATTCTATTTGTTTATAAGCCAAAAATTGTTTATAATTTTAAAATATTTCTGAGGCCGCTTAAATAGTCCAATTTCAATTCTGTAAAGTGCATTTGATAGGTAGAGTGCCTTTTTATTGAAAAATCATAGCTTTTGCTATGTATCGCAATTATTGTCATTACTATAGCGACCGTAAATTTTTAACTAACAATTCAATTGTTGCTAAACTGTTAATTTAATTTCCATCGGCTTCTGGAATTATAATTTATACAAAAAGAGCGTTTATATTACCCAGTAATTTATTTATTGATAAGCAATTACTCATCTAAAACTTTAGTTGAAAATTAAAGATTTTGTTTGAAAAACCCCCATTTTCCGGGGAAAATTTTCGTCGAAATAAATCGGCAAAAACCTGTCTCTATGCAGAATTTAGTTCTGGTGAATTTTTATTTGAGTGTTTTTGGTGTAAAGGTAAAATCTTTGGAGTTGTTGAGCAAAAATTGAAAAAAACACGATTTTCGGGGGCCATTTTGTTTATAAAAGAAGTAGCACACTATCTGCGGACTTTGCATACCTACGTTATTAATATATTTAATCATAAGCTTCGATTCCAGCAATAAAATTGCTGGTAAATAACTTTTCCCAAAAATGGCCTATCCTCCGTTAATCTGCCCAGACTAATTTGTTTATAGCTTTGTTTAACAATAAAAATAATTATTTATGATATAAGTGTTAAAAGTACACGTTTAAGGTACGCATGTGAAAGTTTGCAGAATGAGCGAAAGCGAGATCTGCAATTCACATGAGTGCCTTAAAAATGTACTTTTTAACACGCATATCATACAATATTTTTTCTACAAACGTAATTACAGGACAATATCTACAAAAACTTCTACTTGAACTTGACTGACATTCCATTTTTATATTTTTTTGACATAACATCAAAATTGTCTATACGGTCAATACGAACTGCAGTGCCTTAAAATTTTTAAAGCAGTAGTGCCTTAAAGTAGCATTTTTAACGCTCGTATGGAGTGCTAAACATTGCATTTTTAACACGGTTGTAGAAAAAATTAGTTTTTAGCAGGGCAAATAATTAAAACCGGTATAACCTTCAAATGGTGCAAGCAGAATTGCTTTTTTTAGTAGTTATTCGGGTTAAAAATTGCAATTTTTCGATTTTTTGAAAGTTCAACCGCGTTTGTCTCGAAAACTATGCATCCTACGAAAAAACTTTTAGGAACATTTTTTGTTTAGAATGATCCAAAAAATATTAAAAAAATGTTTTGTTTTGCAAAAAATCGTTTTTTGTAACCTCGCAAATTTTTTTATAACAAATTTATCAACTGTTACCCAACAAATTTGTATTATACTATACGGCTCAAAATACATAAAAAAAACTTGGGTAATATAAGTCCATTTAAATAAATGAGTCAGTTGTATTCTCCGGGCGACAGCACTAACAGTTTTATTCATGAAATAATCTTACCGAAGTATACTCGAGCTTAAAATTGCCGATTTGTGTTGTCCTCGTGATAATGTGACATTAGATTCAGAACTAGAAGTTTATTATGGTTCTTTTTCTTAAATATGACAGTTGTTAAAACTAGGAAACTCGTACTTAAACAGCAACAATCTACCTAAAAATTATTATTCCCACTATAATAATGTACAGTAGAAAATTACCATTGTAATAATAATCAGATTGAACAGAACACGTGATGAAAAAATAACCGCTGTAATTTTTATTCTTTTAGCTTTTTATTAGTCAACTAATGAATGAAATAATCAAGCTAATTATGTATAGGTCTGGATCCCGCGTATGAAAAAAAAGTTGATTAATAGCAAGCTGAAAATTTGTTAATAGCTTAAGGGTGTCTAGTCGAATAAACTTTGATATGTGTGAACACTGGAACAGGGGTAGTTTTAATTGTGGAACAGGTTAAAAATTTGGAACGGTCACAGCACGAAAACGGCACATTTATTTTGTCCGACAGAACAGACTTAAACTCTTCGAACAGAGATTAAACTCTCATGCAAAAATCAGATGGCTATTTATCACCAAATGGGCGTTTTAATGAGTGGAACATGTAGAATATGTCAAATGACAGGAATTATGACAGGTAATAAATAGCAGTCTGATTTTTTCATGAGAGTTTAATCTCTGTTCGGAGAGTTTATAAATAAATGTGCCGTTTTCGCGCTGTGACCGTTCCAAATTTTTAACCTGTTCCACAATTAAAACTACCCCTGTTTCAGTGTTCCCATATATCAAAGTTTATTCGATTAGACACCCTTAAGCTATTAACAAATTTTCAGCTTGCTATTAATCAACTTTTTTTTCATACGCGGGATCCAGACCTAGTAGTTAACCAAATTAATTTATACACAAATATTTTCTGCAAAGATCTGATCATAGTAAATCATCTAAATAAAATAGTGGTCATCTAAATGAAATTATTGTTGTATTTTATTATTGGTATTTTAGTGCAACGTAAACATTGAACATTATTTCAAAATTTCAATGTATTAGCGTCATTCTCCTACATAACGTAATACAATGATTGTGAGGAAATTGAGTTTCCTGAAAATATTCAGGTTCTTCTATAAATGGATATTATGGCCTTTGCTGTCTCCATATGCTTTTGATGGCGCTATACTGGGATGATGCAACACCACCTGATATTCGCCAACAAGAACATTGCGTTTGCATAGCCGTCGAAGTTGGGTAGAAGGAGTTTTTCTCTATTTTTTTTTTAAATCCTTCTTAGTGTTAGGAGTTGCATGTTGGAAAGTGCATTTAAGTGAGTATTTAGAATGCAGATTGGTGTATTAAACCAATAATTCAATCAAGTTTTTTTCTGATGCTGTTTGCCAAGAATGAAGCAGAAGAGCACACAAAAAATTAGTAAAATAAGTTTGATTGTTTAGAGCAGCGATACTCAACCTTTTTCTTTCCTGGGCCACATAGTAGCTATTGCCACAGCTTGCGGGCCGCAATCAATATGAAGTAGTATACAGGGTGTTTCATTGGGAAACCGAAATACTTGAATGGTGAATAGAGGTAAATATTGCGGTTCTAGACATACTAAATTTATTGCTCCACCGACTTTATACCCGAGTTACAGGGTGTTTTATCGATTTTGCCCATTTCTTTCTGGACCGATAACTTTAGAATCACCTTGTATATTCTTTTGATATTTGGTACACATATGTTACATTCAGAACCCAAACCACCCAACTACTAATCACAAGAAAAATCCAGATCCGGATTAAACAAAATTATAAATCCATTGTGACCTTGAAACAACATCCTGTATATTTTCAAAATCCGTTTGCACATTTGAAAAGAGCTTTAATGGAGCTTCCATTTTTTGTGCAGACAATTCAATCACTTTAGTTTTCAAATTATGTCGAAATTTTTAGGAACTCGAACTTTTAAAACAAAAATTTTGATGTAATTTCAAAATTAATGTTATTAAATTATCTGCGCAAAAAGTTAAAGCGAGCAATTAAATTTAGTTTTTAAGCTCTTTTCAAATGTGCAGACGAATTTTGAAAATTTTAATATACAGGGTGTTGTTTCAAGGTCACAATTATTTAAAAAAAAATTTATTAATCCGGACCTGACTTTTACTTGTGATTACTAAATGGGTCGTTGCAATGTAGTAAATAAGTATTGATTATTTTTAAAATGAGTATTTGTCCATTAAATTTAATAATTTGTTATTAAAAGTAAAAAAAAAACTTGCTTTTTAATCAGAGTGCTTAAAAATGTCATATAATTTAAAATTAAAGTCATTAAATTGTCTGCCTCACGCCCAAACACGCCTCAAACACATCGGCACACTATTAAATAATTTGAAAAACACGTTAAATTTGACAAATAATTTGATCACAGGGTCCTTTACTTAGCCTTCGGGCCGCATAAAAAACGCTAGAGGGCCGCATGCGGCCCGCGGGCCCCAAGTTGAGTATCACTGGTTTAGAGAATAAGTTGCGGCCATGATTTTGGTCTGGGTCTGTTATATATAAAACACTTTATTATTGCTTGAACGTTTCGGCTATTTGGCATTTTCAATAAACAATTTAATTTAATAAAATTATTCTTCTTCTTAACGTATCATATCAAGTCTCCTTGACGTTGGTGATTAACATTGCGAAACTTTTTCTGTCTTGAGCTATTCTAAGTACTTGCTCTGCTTTCTTTATTCCTGTCCACTCCCTGATATTCTTCAACCAAGAGGCATGTTTTCTACCTATTCCTCTGTGACCTTCGATTTTACGCATCTTAATGAGTTGAAGAATATTTTATCGGTCTACCCTTACTCCTTGTCCAAAATAGTCCAAAATCTTTCTACATTTGATATTATCAAGCAACTTGCGAGCAGCATTTGCTCTTTTAACCCGCCGTTACACGCGTCTTCTATTGCGACGTGGTTGCACGCGTATGAGCGTCGCCCTCACTTACATAAATTCGACTTATTTCGAGGAAGAATGAATGTCAACATGTATAAATATAAAATGGGTTGTACTCACATATTATAGAAAGTCTCGTAAACCAATTTTTTTTATTAATTTAACAAAACAAAAGTAAAAATAATATAGATCAAAAGCAAGTTTTCTTAATTTTCAATTTCAGCAAGCCACTGAAGAAATTAACATTCTTTACGCGAATTCATTTGACCAAAAATACAAATTAAAATTAACAACTGTTCTGAAGCTATTTCTTTGTGGCATTTATGTAATTAAATGAGTAAAAATAAATTTCGACCACGAGTCAGTATTCTGTTAACCGAGATACGATAGTACCAAGCGGCGCCGCTAGGAGAACACTCCAACAATGCGTCTCAGATTACTTTAACGAAACGTGGTCATTTTGTACTCTAAACCGAGTAAGGTATGAAAAGGAAAGAAAATAATCGTTTTCGTTTTGATTCAATTCCAGTCTCTTGCCATCCTCTGACACCGTGTTTCGGGGTCTCTACCCCTTATCAAAGAGGCTATGCAAGTAGACTACTTTATAGCCTCTTTTATAAGGGGTAGAGACCCCGAAACACGGTGTCAGAGGAAGGCAAGAGACTCGAATTGAATCAAAACGAAAACGATTATTTTCTTTCCTATTTATGTAATTAACTATTAATATTTTGTATTTTGATAACGACGTCCGAGGTGGAATTCGAAACGTCAATAAAATCAATTTTTCAAGTTAAATTGTGGCTTATTTCCCAATTAGAATAGGTAAATTTAAAAATGGGTTCTTAACCAGTGGCGCACCTAGAATTTTCCTCTGGATGGGGGAGGGGGGTTTGCTTGGGCACCGAAAGTTTGTTGTATTATTTGTGAAATTCAAGTTACATTTTTCTACTTTCTTTTATATATATTTCTATATGCTCTGGGTGGGATTTTAACCCCCAAACCCCCCTCGGTGTGCCACTGTTCCTAACCTAATCCAAACAATAATATTTTAATTAAACCTACCTAATATTAAATAAAAACCTAAAAGTTTCTTTGAGATAATAGAAACGTGATTTCACTGTGATTGCACGCGCAGTGAGGAATTCCCTCACTTGAAGAGGGATGTCTCTTCTTTCAACTATCACACAGCACACTGGCCGCCTGAAATATTCTATAACTTTTTCATACCCTCTCATAAACCATGCTAAAGGCATTCCTGGGTGCTTAAGGTTATCGTATTAGTTTACACAATTTCATTGGTTATAAACAAATATGGTGAGGTATTTCCTCATAGCGCGTGTAATGGCGGGTTAAGGGCTGCCAAATTTGTCAGCATAGCCGTCAATGGTATTTTTAGTGTAAGTCTGTGCAGCCACATTTCAAAGGCGTCCAAACGATTAATGGTGGTTATTTTTAATGTCCTTACCTCGACACCGTATAAGAGGATGTAACATTTATTCATGTGATTTCGAAGTTGAAGTTGGAGGTTATCGTTACAGAAGAATGACCTCATTTTTAAAAAATCTTTTGAGTTCTATTTCGATTCTACATTTTACCTCTTTTTCTGGATATAGTTGTTTAGTAATATGGCAACCAAGATAATTAAAACTGGGTACTCTTTGAATTATATGTCCATCAACATACAACTGTGAATCTTCATATGCCAAACAGCTAAACACCATGTATTTTGTTTTTAAACAGTTAATGCTTAGGCCAAACTCTCTTCTCACTGTGTCAATGGCATTTAAAAGGCATTGTAATCCATTCAGACAAATAAAAAAGTAGCAGATACAGGATGCTGCAGTTAATACTCAATGGAAAGATCGACGGAAAAAGAGGAATTGGTCGGAAGAAATATTCATGGCTCCGAAACCTTCGGCTTATCAGCAGATCAATTATTACATGCCACGCAAGATCGAGAACGATATCGGCAAATTGTTATGGAAGCTACCCACGCCTAAAATTTGGGCACGGTACTTAAAGAAGAAGAAGTAATCCATTCATGTCATCACTTAAAATAACTGTATCGTCTATATATCTGAGTGTATTTATCAGAATTCCATTACTTCACGCCCCATTTCAAATTATGCAGCTCTTCTGTAAATATGTTATCTGAATATAAATTGAACAACGGTGGGGACAGTATACAACCCTGTCTGACACCTCTTTGTATTTTACATATTTCTGTTGATTTTCCATTTATGCAAGCTGTCGCTGTTTGACGCCAGTATAGTTTTATTAATAATTAATAATTGTAAAAACATAAAATTATGCACACTAAAACATCTGCACTTGTTGACTTGTTGTGGTGAAATCTAGCTTCCATCACAACAAACTGTGTTTTGTTTTATTTATTCTGTAATTAATGTTTATATTTATGAAATAAAAATAGACGGTTTCGTTTTGATTCAATTCGAACCTCTTACCATCCTTTGACACGTGTTCCTAGGTTTACCCGTTATCAAAGAGGCTTGTAGGAAGACTACACTGAATTAAAAAGCACTGACTGATTGGTAAATGTATTGAAATATTATACCAACGTATGCCTTTAGCGACCTCTAACGGACCGACAGCCTGTAGAGAATTTGGAATGAAATTGAATACAAAGGCGACAAAAACGATGGTTATCAGCAAACACCAAAACAAAAGGGTGAAGGTTAATGTCGACGAAACAGATCTGGAAATAGTAACAAGAATAACGTACCTTGGAAGTTATCTTGATGAAACTTGGGACCACTCACTAGAGATAATAACACGTCTGGAAAAGGCACGTACAGTGTTATTAAAAAATGCAACAAGTTCTATGCAACCGCCAGCTGGATATCTCATTGAGAACTAGAATACACAAGTGCTATGTTTTCTTTACCTTGCTCTATTGTGTTGAAGCCTGGACAATGACAGAAGCAATGACAACACAAAAAAGTATTCAAGCATTTGAACTCTGGTGTTCCGTAAAATGCTCAGAATATCCTACATGAGCCATACGACAAATGCGGAAATCTTGCAGAGGATGAACAAGGAAAGAGAGCTTATGCATATTATAAAAGAAAGGAACACACAATATTTTGGTCACATCGTAAGAAATCAAAAGTATGAACTGTTTCGACTTAAGTCGAAGGCATCATCAATAGCAAAGCGGACTAGGAATAAGACGTAACCAGTGATTCTCAACCTGTGGGGCGCGCCCCCCTTGGGGGGGGGGGGGGGCGTGAGCATATAAAAAAAATACCAACAATATTGACTAATTTACTAAAGTCAAAGCAAAACAAAATTCTGACAAAATAAAAAATAAAATACACATGAACATTGATAAGAAGCTATAGTTATAAAGAGCACTGAATACTAAATTAATGATCAACAAGTTTAATATAAATTAGTGACTTCCTTGAGCCTGTTTTGCAGAGCAAAGTTTACCAAAACAGGGTGTAATATTAGAAATAGAAGCTCTCAGTTCTTTTTCTATATTTAGCTGTGATCTGTATTTGGTCTTCAAAGCAGCCATCGCGGAAAATCCTGTTTCGCAAAGGTAGGATGTTGAAAACTGTAACAATATACGAAACGCTTTGGTTTTCAGTGCAGAAAACTCATCATTTACCCCTGCCCAAACTTCTTCGGCAGTAGAGAGCCCTTCGGGTGTAATTTGAAACGGATTCCTGACCCACTCGTAACTACGTATTAATTGGTCGTCAGCAAAAAAATATCTTTTTAAAATTTTTTGTCAGCATTGCTAAATGGTTTTCAATGGTTGAAGGAACATTTTTCACGTGTTGTTCTTCAACCTTGTAAGTTTTAAAACATTTATCCACATTTGCAAATATTTCTAGGTTTTTTTGCCTTAAATTTCTGCTCCGCAATTCCAATTTTCTACAGAAAGCGGTAACTTTATCATTCGTATCTAATATATGTGTATTGGCTCCTTGAAGCTGTAGGTTCAAAATATTTAGTTTCTCGAATATGCCAACTAAGTAGCTCAATTTCATCAAAAATAAACCATCGCGACACATCTCGGCTTCCGGTCTCTTTTCTTCTTCTAGAAAAATTGCGATTTCATGTCTTAATTCAAAAACACGTTGTAAAAATGTCCCACGTGATAACCATCTCGCCTCACAATAAAATAATAATGCTGAATGTACTGCACCCATGTCTTTACAAAGTGCAGAAAAGATTCTGGTTTTCAAAGGTCTCATTTTTATGTAATTAACTACTGTTACAACCGTAGTTAGCACAATATTTAGGCCAGGAGACATTTCTTTGGAAGTCAGAGCTTCTCTGTGGATCATACAGTGGGTCCATATACACATTGGAAACTTTTGTTTTACAAGAGCTTGTAGACTTTGAAACTTTCCGGACATTGCACGAGCACCATCAGTGCATATTCCGACGCAATTCTTCCACTCTATTTTTGCTTCATTTATGTAATCATTTAAGATAGACAATAATGCAAGCGACGTTGCTCTCAATTCTATTGGCTTGCAGAAAAGTAGTTCTTCTACTACTGATGTGCTATCACAAATTCGAATGTAGGCAATAAAATGAGCATTTTTATTGCTATCTGTTACCTCATCAAGCTGAATCGAAAACAGCTTGTCACGCAACTTCCCGAATAGTTGATCTTGTAGATCTTCAGCTATATCACCAATTCGACGGGCAACAGTATCATTTGAAAGAGGTATAGACTCAAATCTTTTGGCAAAATTATCTCCAAACATAGTTTCTACAATTTGAATTGCAGCTGGCAAAATAAGCTCTTCACCAATAGTGTGAGGCTTTTTAGATCTGGCTCTTTGATATGAGACTTTATAGTAGGCAAGTAAAGCTTTTTCAATAACAGTCAAAGTTTTTATTAAAAATGACTTTTGCTTTTCATGTGATTTTAATTTTAACTCGAAGAATTCTCGGGGTTTGTTAATGTACTCACTATGAAGCCTTTCCAAATGTCTTTTTAGTTTAGTAGGTTTCATGCTGTCGGCTGCTAACACTTTTGAGCAAATGATACATAGAGGCCTTTTTTCTTCATTTACTTAAGTAAACGTAAATCCAAAATTTAAGTATTCTTGACAATACTTTCTTGATTTTATTTTTGAAACCACTCTCGCCGGTGCACTTGTTGAGGCTTACGCCCAGTTAAAAATTTATCCGTGATTTTGTATAAATTTATATTTACCTACTACTTATGATATTTTAGTACCGTGAACTGCAACACGCAAACTAGAACATACACATTCACAATAAATTTAACAGTTACAGAAGGACTGACTGAGACTCAACTGACTCGACTGACTCAGACCACCGAACAACGTGTTCGGTGCTCAGACTAGTGACGAAGTGACGTGTTGACTGGTCAGAACTGTGGAGAGGGGAGATGCAGGTTGCAGGCAGACGATCAATTCCGAAGCGGTGTTGCCACATATTAATAAAACTTAATTTTCTCGGTAAATAATTATGGAAAATTGGGTCGCAAATTGTAAAAGGTTGAGAAACGCTGAGTCGTAACCCTGGGCTTAAAAACCTACGACAATGGATGAACATGACCTCAATAGAACTATTCAGGGCGGCTGCAAATCAGATTAAATGGGCAAATGTAATGTCCAACGTCCTTAAGGATAAGGCACCGTAAGAACAAGAACGAGGAAATATGAAGTGAGTGTCGATAACGATTAAAGTAAACTGTGGACTAAGTCATAACCATGCCATCGGGTGATATCAGGAATCTATTCCACTAATACATCAACAGTTTACCTCTATGAACCTCTATCATTTTGTGCTCTGCGCCGAGTATATAAGCGTGAAACAAAAAAAAAATAGACGGTTTCGTTTTGATTCAATTCGAGTCTCTTACTATCCTCCGACACGTGTTTCTAGGTTTACCCGTTATCAAAGAGGCTTGTAAGTTATGCTTATATTAATTCTATGTATTAAGCCATACGATAAATAAACAATCTCGTTTTTTTTAGTTCGCTGGTAATATTTAACAGGTATATACCTGTAACACATATGACACATGACTATTATGTTCTAGGTTAAACCATTGAGAATACCTAGAACAATAAAGTGACAAATTAGTTTAAGGGGATAGGCGCAAAATCTCGGCTCCAATGCTATTTAAATGCATTTATTTTGTTCGAATCCTGAGAAAACTAATAAGTACAGTATGCGGCAAAATAAACAGTACCGAAATGAATGTAGAAATGTTTAGGATTATTATGTGGTGTACATGATATATTCTTGCAAAAATTATTCACGACGACGCACGTTCCCGATAAAACAGATGTTAAAGATGCCCTCTGGCTAGTGGGAGATTTACGGGGAGGGAAAATGAGAAAATTTCCCCCTAACAAGGTCCAAAATTAAACAAAAAAAAAATGTTCAAACATAAAAATATATTAGCTGATATGAAACCGAAACTACAGACAAATTCAACCCAATAAACACGCTAGTTAGGAAAGTTAAAGTAACTGATTGCCTAACTGTGTCTAGGTCTGCCTCCGGATGAATCAGTCAGTATAAGTATATTAATTAGGTCTGTTATATGTATATTGTATAATAACTAAGCGGTTGAATAAATTATTTGATTTGATAAGTTATTATTTATGTCTTTTATGTAATCTGAGTTTATCTTGTTTATGTCTTTTGGTTGGTTTTTCACTGAAAGGGAAATTTCTCATCCCAAAACAACATCAAAACATAAAGTCTGATCAAAATTAGCCATTCACCACACCGTGGTCAGTATATCGAGAAATAAGCGTTTTTTGGTGGGAGTGCCACTCGTTTATAAAGTCACATAACTTTCTTCCTATTGCATATTTTGACTTGAAATTTTCCAGGAAACTTCTTTATGACTTATATTTTAATGTTGTCTTGATTGAAATTATAAACTAAAAAGTTTTTCACCCAACTTTTTTAAGTAAACATGAAACTAACGAAATCTGACGATAAATTGTTTAAAAATTAAAAACTTCTCTTTTAATATGTTTAGACATATTGGAAAAATTGGATCCTCAGTAATGGGGAAACGACAGGAGAGAGAGATTGGAAAAATCTCATTTTTATCTAAATTCTTTAAGTATGACACAATAAAATTTTCAAAAGGAAATATTCACAGCCACCAAAGATACAGCGAGGTAAATATAAAAAATCATCAAAATTGATTTTTCGCATTTTTGCATAAAATTTGATTTTTGAACATGTTCAATCAACTCTTGATAAAAATAAACGTCATATTCGGATTCAGCGACCTCGAAAATATAAAGAATGACCAACATTTGCCATTCACCTACGATGGTCGCTTTTTGGATTTCTACGCCTCAAATTAGGGGTGTGTCACTCGCCTAATGTGATGACAAGACAGTGACAAACAGGGTTACTAAATATTTGAGACGGCTTCAGGAATATTTTAAGTCATTTATTAAATAATATTGATAGTGTATCTGATAAATAATTGATTTAAGATGTGAAATTAATATAAAGTTATTTTTAATGTTTATCATTTATTAAAGATCCAAGCAGAGAATACACTAGGATATGTTCTGTGATCCAAGTATTTTGTTGTTAAAGATGTTCATAAAATTTATCTAAGCGTTCCATAGTAATAATATATTATTAAAAAAATATTTTTCTGTTTTCTCGAATATTAGTTTTTATGGTATATTATATAAATTATTGTAATCGCTGCATACATAGTTAGTGTAAAATAAATCATAGCAATTAACTTAATTAATAATTTAAGCGATTAAACAAGTAACGGTTATCCAAGAACATTCAAAAGCCATCTCTAAGTTAATGATGACAATGTCATTGTCAACTATATCCATACCAGTGAGCATTTTACTACGGGTAATTTGCCGTGTAAAGAAAGAAAAAGTAGGGATAGCCGTAAAATATTTCCTTTAAATATAAAATGTTAGTTAACCACAAAACTAGATGCACTCTTACTTTAGTAGATAAAAGAAATGTACTCTAACTGCAGCTATTTGTTTGTAAAGTAAGTGACTATTGCAGTGCAATATTGGTTTTGTATTTACCAGTTATCGAGCAATATTCTGCTTTGGTAAGCTTGATGGAAGAAGCTCTTAGAACAGATATACTCTTTCATTATCAAGACATTTTTTCAAAAGGAATTTCATCTCTCCCTCAATTGAGGGAATTTTCTTACGATGGAATACTTAATGACTTTTTTAACTTCATATTTGAGAATTTTTAGGCTATTTTCTCCTTATTTTGTAACCTCTATATATAATATTACTAGCCTCTCAGGATATTTCCTAAATTCATCTATTTCGTTTTATCGTTTTACGAATTATTCGGTGTATTGCCATGTATCTTTCATGATCGTTGGTCTAGTACATTGTTCTTTCTTACATAAGTTCATGTATCTTCTAAGTCACCCATTATTTAATCTTTCTTGTCATCTTTTAGTTTTACTATATTATGTTTCATCATCATTAATGGTGCTACAGCCTTATGAAAGAGCCTCGACCTTCCTAAGTCTATTACGCCAGTCAGTCCTATCCATTGCCAACCGTTGCCAGTTTGCTGCGCCTATTTTTCTCCCATCCTTATCTACACCATCCTTCCATCTGAGTTTTCTTCTTCTAAAGGTGTCTATCTTCTGGAGATGTTGGCGATCACATTGACCCATCTTATTCTATTTACAGCAGCGAAATAGATCAGTTGACGTTAGACCAGTCCACTTCCTAAGATTTGAGTTTTGATCTACCCCTATTTCTACTTCCCACGGGTTGTGACATAAGGATTCTTTTAGGAGGGTTGTTCTGCTGTGATCTTGCTAGATGTCCTTCCCATTTTAGTCTTCCTAACATTATAAGAGATACTACGTCTTTACCACCAAATATATCTGTGATATACCTCGTAGTTGTACCTCCTCCTCCAAACACCATTTTGACAGATGCCACCGAATATACCTCTCAGGATCCTTCGTTCAAATATAAGCAGAAGGTTTTCATCTGCATTGGAGATTGTCCATGTCTCCGATCCATATGTCAACACTGGTTATTTTTGTTTTTTTTTTGGCTTAAGTTTCTGCTTCTCATATTTCTACTCATTCCAAAAAAGGATTTGTTTGCTAGGATCATCCTTCGCTTGATTGCGTCTGTCATGACTAAAGACTGGATTATATGCAAAATGCATATGCATATATATGCTGCATATTTCTCATGTTTTTCATAAATGCATATGCCTTGCATATTTGGAGATTTAAGAGCATATAAATGCATATTTTGATGGGAATTTACTCTACCCCATTTAAAAATAAGGTATATATTAGTAACATCAACATCCATTAAAATAAAATGTGAAAGTAAATATTTTGCTGTTAAGCTCCTTTGTTGTTGTACCCATAAACATAATGGGCGTTATTTATAGCTGCAGGTATCATTATCCGGATATTTAAGATTTATAGACTTCTCAGAATTTACAAATTACCTAAGTAAATACCGATTATATTTTGAATAACATTACAAATATTACCTGTACTTTCTGCTGGTGTCGGCCAACTATGAATTATTCTGGGAAAACCAACCAAAACGAAATTTTAAGGCAGCGTTGCCAATTTAGCTTATTTTATGCTAGATTTGGCATATTTTTGTGTTGTTTAGCTTATTTATTTCTTGTTTAGCATATAGCATATTTTCTAGCATATTAAATAATATAAAAATTATTTAGTAAAAATCGAAAATCTTCTAATTCAGAACAAATTTTTATGTTGGCCTTACAATTACTAAAACAACTTAGGAACTCTCTCACAGGAACTTGAAACTGATATCAGTGAGTCAAATCTGATTCCTAACAAAAAATGTTTAACCATTCACACATACACACCTACATCAGCAAATCCCTTCGCCTTCAATAATGTTTATATTAGTACTTATGTCTGTGGACCATGAGATTACTATTAACTACAGGATCATGTTTCAGCATTTTTTAAAACAAATAATTTATCTGTACTGGGTTATGCTTGCTATAGGGATTTTTTATTAGTTGATAATGGAATACCTACTGTTGAACTGATCATTCCATCATTCTTGTGAGGTTTGGCAAATACTATATTGGTCGAGTTGGCAACACTGTTTTAAGGGTAGGATAGATTATTTTATTTTATGAATGGTTAGTCTTAAATCAATCGCCGATTATTCAACTTTTGTGATTGCAAGTTATTGACTATACTGTGTAAAAAAATCATTTTATTATTATTGTGAAAATGCCTAAAGTAGCAAGGGAAAAATCAAGTCTTCTCAGAAGTTGGATTGGAAGTAACAATCATCTAAAAGTTATCGACAGTGAAAGTATGTTTTGCACCATTTGTGATAAAAAGGTAAGTTCTCCACTTCAATAGATTTTTAAACTTATCAAACTTCTTTGCACATCTATGTGTCTGTCTATTCTAAAATGACAAACCGTCCCATTTCTTCAAAAACTGTTTTTTAAAGTTCGCAACGGTTTGGCTTATACAGAGCGAGGTGTTGAGAGTGGCCCACCCTGTATACTACGGTACACTGACTGTACTTTATTGTTTGACGATTTCAATTTCACTTTGAGAAATAAAAAAAAATTGGGGGAGGTTTAAAAAGTTTGATCATTTTAATGTAGGTATCTATTTACGAAAACATCTAAAACATCATTATCATTATATTCCAGATTCCATGTCAAAAGAAATTCCAAGTAGTTCAACACATAAAAACTTCACTTCACCAAACTAAGCTATCAAAAAATGATAATAAACCTCGCCAGCAGATTCTACAGAACAGTTTGCAGATTCAGAATACGTCAGTTGGGCAAGAAACCTTTGCAAAGGATTTATGCCATTTTTTTTTTAACTGCAATATCCCTCTGCACAAGTTAGAACATAAATCGTGTCAAAACTTTTTAAAAACTTATTGCAAGATTAAAGATAAACCAGCTCAAATACCAAGTTCTTCAACTCTTCGGAAAAAATATGTCAGTGCATGTTACAAAGATGTGATGACGAGTATTAAAAATCAGTTAAAAGCCGATTATCTTTGGATTTCCGTCGACGAAACAACGGATACAAAGGGTCGACAAATTGCGAATCTAATTGTTGGAGTTCTTAACGACTCTGGCGATTTTAAAAACTCATACTTAATTAGTGTAAAATGTTTGGAAAAAACAAACTATGCTACAATAGCTAGATTTGTTAACGAATCCCTAACAAATTTTTTTTTACCTGATCAAGTACCATTTGAAAAAATATTATTAATGCTTAGTGATGCCGCCTCATATATGATGAAAGCTGCATCCAATCTTAAAATCTTTTTCCCTAATTTAATTCACTGTACATGTTTGGCGCACGGCCTAAACAGAGTTGCAGAGAAAGTTAGAATTGAATTTCCCAATGTAAACACCTTAATAAATAATGTAAAAAAAGTATTTCTGAAAGCACCACTACGTGTACAGGTATATAGGGAGATGCTTCCCGATATTCCTTTACCACCAGAACCAGTATTAACCAGATGGGGAACTTGGCTTAAAAGTGCTATATTTTTATCTGAACACTACGACGACATCAAAAGCGTTATTTCAAGTTTTGATCCGACTTGTACCGCTATTGATAACTGTCAAAATATTTTTAAAGAAAAGTCTATTAAAAATCAATTGTTGTATATAAAATCGAATTTCGATATCATTGAAAGTTCAATTACAAAATTAGAGGCTCAAAATTTATGTCTTCACAATAGTATGTCTATTGTTGATTCGGTTAAACAGAAAATAACAAATCTGAATGGGGAAATTGGAGTAAAAATTAAAGATAAACTTGATGACGTTTTAAACAAAAATGAGGGTTTCACTTTATTGCGTTCAATAAATAATATAATCAATTTTGGAAACTTCGATGAAAATATTAATATGGATCCGTCTCTAATAGCAAAGTTTAAATATGCCCCAATTACATCTTGTGACGTTGAGAGATCTTTTTCTGCCTATAAACAAATATTAACAGATAGAAGACATAATATTAGTTTAGAAAATATGAATCAATATATGATTATTTATTGTAACAATAAAAATATGTAAATTTGTTTTATTGTACTCTTTTTATAATATTAGTTTAGAAAATATGAATCAATATTGTAACAATAAAAATATGTACATTTATTTTATTGTACTCTTATTTATCTTGTGGTCAAAATAAAATATTTTGCCGTTTTATTTGTCACAAAACCTGAAGTAAAAAAAATATATTAAGAAATAATAATACAATTTGGTTTAAATTCAAACCTATTTATTTATTTTTATTATTTTTTATTTATTTATGTATTTAACGTAAACCATAAAATTATTCATATAAAAATAAGTGCATATATAAATGCATATTTGCATGTTAATTGTGCATATTCAGCTTGTTTTAAAATGCATATTGCATGCATATTTTAGACATTTTTTAGTGCATATTTTCCAGTCTCTAGTCATGACGTCCTCCTTGGTGATCAGGGAGACTAACTATGTGAATTTGTCCACCATTTCAAAGTTAGAGTTATCAACCGTGAATTGGTGACCGATGTTTCTGGCTTTATTGTTGGGTGTTGTCATCTTAGTTTTCTCCTCGTTTACTTGCAGGCCCATATTTTGTGAGGCATTTGAGAAGGTGGTATACATTTCTTCTATCTTGCCTGTTGTGCGGGCAACTAGGTCCACATCATCTGCATATGCCAAAATTTGGGATGATTTATTAAAAATGTTTCTACTGTTGTCTATTCGGGCATCTCTGACGGCCTTTTCCAGAGCTATGTTGAAAAGGAGACACGCCAGCGCATCTTTCTATCGCAGCCCAACATGCGTTTCAAATGCCTGTGATTTTTTGCCCTGTATTTCGACTTTGCAAACAACTTTACGCATTGTAGCCTTAATCAAGTTCATCAGTTTATCGGGGGTGTGGAATTCATCCACGGCTTCATAGAATTTATTTCCTAGGACACTATTATAGGCCGATTTAAACTCTACGAAAATATGGTATCGGTATTGAATTCATTGGTTTTTTCCAGTATTAGCATTGGCACAAACATCTAGTCTGTTGTTGATCGACCAGGTCTAAAACCACTTTGATATTCGCCAAGAAGCTCCTCTGAACATGCATTTCGGCGACCATATAAGATATACGATAAATATTTTGTAAGCTTTATTAAAGATGGTTATTTCCCTATTAGTCCAGGGCGCATCTGTTTTGAGATGGACGTTGAGAGGTGACTCAAATTTATGTGCAGAAATTGCTTAAAAATAACTTAGATAATAATATTTGAGTCATCCTCCCACTCAAAATTTTCCAGAACATTGTTTAAATAATCAAAATGTCAAAATATGAAGGAAAAATTCGATTTTTTTATTGGTTTTTTGATTATAACTTTAAAACTGTTCATTTCTGAAAAAAGCTGTACTGACATAAAAGTTGTGTAAATAAATTTTCTACAATATAGAATTGGTTAAAAATTTAAAAAATAGTCACCCTTGTTGCAAAATAGCAATAATTGCGAAAAGACCCATACAAAAACAAGTATTCGCATTTTACGTTTTTCAACCATTCATGCTACACTTATCACCATCATATTTTACCCAAAAAAACTTTATGATATACTTAAATAACGCTGTAAATTTCATTAAGATCGGTTTAACAGATTTTTCAAAATAAATTTTGCAATCCAGCTTACGTAAAAAAAATTCATTTTTTTTAAATATTGCAGGACTGAAAATAAAGCAGATAGCAAGTTGAATTTTTTTTTGCTTATAGAAGTGTACTGTACCTTTCATTTGCAGTTTGCAAAATTAAAATCGATTAATTATCACGGCATCAGGAAATTTTTTAAATAAACATTAATTTTTGGTGCTACGCTCAGGACAGCGGTGCTGGATTCACACAAGTTGATTTCCACCAAAATTTCTTTCAATCTTTATCTAATATATTATTTTCTTACTCTATATTTTGTTGTATTTTAATATTTTAATTCCACAAAAATCACACTAATTTTATTATTGTTTGTGAAATATTGTTTAAACAATTGCTTATCTTTAAAAATAATAAACTTTTAGTCTCTAAGTTAAAATATATGAACAAAGAAAATTTTTGCTAAGAAAAGTGTTATTTCAAACGATAGAGTATGTGTTTTTAATTTGCAATAAACAAATTAATTTATTTATATCGAAATGTAATCAAAATTAAAATGTATCAATCATTATCAAAGGTCATTGGAATGCTTAATCAGAGCAAACTATCCGCTGTCCTGCGCGTAGCACCAATAATTAATGTTTATTTAAAAAAATTCCTAACGCCGTGGTAGTTAATCGATTTTAATTTTGCAAATTGCAAATGAAAGGTACAGTACACTTCTACGAGTATAAGCAAAAAATCAACTTGCTACCTGCTTTATTTTCAGTCCTGTAATATTTTGAAAAAATGAATTTTTTTTGCGAAAGCTGGATTGCAAAATTTATTTTGCAAAATCTATTGAACCGATCTTAATGAAATTTACAGTATTGTTTTACTGTATCATAAAGTTTTTCTGGGTGAAATATGAAGGCCCTAAGTGTAGCATAAATGGTTGAAAAACGTAAAATGCCAATACTTGTTTTTGTATGGTTTTTTCGCAATTATTGCTATTTTGCAACAAGGGTGACTATTTTTTAAATTTTCAACCAATTCTATATTATAGGAAATTTAATTACGCAACTTTTATGTCAATGCAACTTTTCTGGAAAATGAACACTTTTAAAGTTATAATCAAAAAACCAAGAAAAAATCGTGTTTTTCCTTCATTTTTTGACATTTTGATTATTTAAACAATGTTCTGGACCTTTTTGAGAAGGAGGATAACTCAAATATTATTATTTGAGTTATTTTCAAGCAATTTCTGCAAAAAAATTTGAGGCACCTCTCAACGTCCAAATGTACTAATATTTTTACAGATGCGCCCTGGTCTATATAGGTTCTACATTCTACATTCCATATTATGTTTAAGTATTTTATTTATTAATAAAGCTTTAATTTCTACGCAGTTTTCTGTAACATTGTTAATGATTTTAGTGAAGATAATTTTTCAAATTTATAAGAATATTGTAGAAGAAAAGGGTACCTACTTCAAGATGTGATGATAGGATGATACCCTACTGTGGAACATGAGCGGTCATTTTTAATAATTGTCTTTTTGAGCGACAAAGCTTGTAACTTATGACCTTGTACTATATTTTATAGGTTACATATTTTAATAATTTTATCTTATAAGATCTAAAAGAACATACCACAAAAACTTTGTATAAAATAATACAATAACAAAAAATAAAACATTTCCTTCTGGAATAAAGTAGAGCACGTCTTTGATGTGAGGTTGTTTTATCGTAGTTATAACATCTTTTGGCTGGGCGAAGGCCCTTTTTTATATTTTACCGTTATGGAGATGAACAGGATGGCAGAATGGACTCTTTTTATAGGTACTGTTCACCATAGAAAAGGAAATAACTGAACAAATGTTACTTTGAAGCCCTTACAGGGGCGATTGACCTTTTAATCCAAAAATTCGCGAGATAGGGCTGTAACATTTATGTATGTAGGTATGATAGAATAGAATAGAAATATGCTTTATTGTCATGAAAAATTTAACATTCTTGTAAGCTTTGTCTATAAAATTTAACAATTTTATAGACAAAGCTTACAAGAATCATAAATAAAAACAATAACAAATGAAGGGTGCAGGGAAAAAGGAGGAATGTCACTTTTGTTGAGTTTTTCAGCAGAACATTTTCAAAGTTATAAGACTAATATTATTGATATGTTTTGATGGTATTTTTTTTCCAAATCATATATTTGGAAAATTTACTCTGTGGGAACACACGAAAACAATGTGTTTTCACTTATTTCTGCGTGATTCACAACTGACATCCCCCATAATTAACCCTTGTCTAGCGGCATAATTTTACACCAGTATCAGACGGCATAGGTACAATATTGTATCTATTACATATTTTCTTAAAAATTCCTTAATCTAAAGGGAAATATTTGTTAGTTTTAAGATAATATTATTTATTGCTAGCATAACTGGTAAAAAATTGTTTAATATTGCAGTAAATAAATAATAATATTCGGTAATTTGCTCTTGTATGGATTTACAAACAAAGATTGGAAGCCGCTTTTAAGTGATCCCTGTTATCTATCGTAAATTATTGAAATTACTGCAACAATAAACTTTTGGAAATAGTGGCCCTAAAAAAATTCTACGAAGAGTAGCATTGTATTGTATTTAATAAAGAGGTATAAATATAATTAACGAAGAAAACTTATGTGAAATGGGAAATATGGAGTCTCTGTGACTCATACGTGCAGCTATGTCTCGTGATTATCTCAAGACTATGCTAATATTTATAAGATTTGACAACGAAAATACCCACCAATGACGCAAAAAAGCCGATTAGGCTGCACTCATACGAGATATCTGGACAATGCTGAATAAAAATGTGCAATGTGATGGATTATGATAACGTGTGATCCAAAATTATTGTCACCATAGGTGGCTTTGAACGACAGAGATAGCTATACAGTACATGTCTATTCTTAATTCAGATATACTTTCCAGTTTACGTCAACTTTGCAGTGTACGTCAACTTAACAAGAAAAGTTAGGTTATGTAGTTTGTTTGATTTTATTTATTATTGTTACTTATAATTTTGTTAATTCTTTTTATTTCTGATTAAAGTTCTGTGTTAGGCTTTGACTGATTTTTTATGTTTTATAATGTTAATCAAAATTAATTGATAAACCAATGATATAAATTCAGATTAAAACAAGACATACGTAATTTTTTGCACGGCTAGCTTTGATCCCAATAATTGTGGATCGCTCGTTATAATCCACATTGTGTGATAATAGAATTTTCTAAATGTTACAATAATATAAACAGTTAAGGGTTGCACTATAGTATGCGGTCTACCGTGGCATTTCTGCTATAGCTGGTTGTCTACCGAGGAATGCGGTCTAGCTGCGCGGTTAGACAACTCTATAATCTTTTTTCTGAAGAGTTTGCACACAATAATGAAAAGCAAGGAATCGTTTGTAGGCAAAACGTGTTTCTTTAATATTACGAGTATATATATTCCGATGGGTGAGTTGCCGCAATTTAATTAAAAATGAATATAATAAAACGAACAGTAATTTTATTGTTGTAACGAAAATGTGTTTCGTTTAGGTCTCTCGGACGAAAGGGTGGATGTTAGCGACGACCAGACCCGATGCGTTTGCCTGCCGAGTTTTTACTGAAGAAAAAAACCACAAACGATAATATGTTTGTGTTCCTCTGACCAGCTGTCAAATAAATCACTAGGTCTGGCGTACACTTTTGCAGTTTTAAGAAAAACAATTTCGACTGCATTAAGTGAGTTGTTGACACAATAATTGTCTGATAAAGTACTTAATTAATGAGGGTGCAGCTTGTTGCACCGCACAGACGAAAAACAGATGTGACAGGGTAAAGCCATGTCTCTTAACATTTGTATTTAAATGTGCATTTCGAATGACTAAGTTGTTTCGCTTTTGAGAAAAAATATTAAAATTAAAATTAGCGAAAATAGTAATTAAAGCGTATCGCTATATATAAATAAAACCATAATCTTTTCCCAGAAAGGTTTTCACAAATAACAACCCCTCTTTTTAAGTGAAATGGTCTGGTAGATATACAAAAATTAGTGAAGTCTGAACTATCAATAATACAATATCTGGGACGAGAATGTTGCTGAAGGACTTCTGCGGAAGCAAGATTTTATCAGAGGAGTGTGCTGTGGGGTTTCTTCGACAACACGGACACGGATTTTTGACGAAGCAGATTATACCCAACCTTGCAATTGTTGTATAAGTTAACATGCAGCAGAAGACACGACGATATCGAGGTGAAGAACCGAGGCGAGTTCTACGTTGTCCTCGCAAGGGCTCCCGAATAACATAGTCCGTTCGTCAGGGTAATGATTTTTTCATTACACCGATCTCAACAACAGAATCAATTCGAAGCTATCCCTATGCGATAATTCGGAAAAAGTATTTTTCTTCGTGGAAGATATTCCATTAACCACGACAGTTCATCTAATGGAGAAATTAGAGAATACGGTAACCGACTGGTACAACATTTGCCGAGAAGTACACAGTGTGTACAGTTCACCAAATATAGCTGAAAGTGTGAAAATAACTACGATCATGATGCGCATTCGTCAAACGGCGGACCTCGCACTCGCACTGATGGTCCAAACCGTTTGTATGTGTGTTCTCACTTCATTGTTAGCGCAGGCAATGGGAATTCCACACTTTCAGCTATATTTGGTGAATTGTACAGCCATCGTATCGTCGTATCGTATACAGCCATACAATACTACATCGTATTGTACAGCCTATCCGGTGATAAGAATTAACGAGAGTCCAATTTAAATTGATGAGATAAGATTCACTGGTTCACAGAAAATACAACATCAGAAAAAGTATAGAAGCCAATTTAAACATAGAAAGTTGACAGTTTAAAACCAGTGCAGTCACTGAAGGTTTTCACCTCAGATTTCGTTGAACCTCCATCGATATTTATGAAAATTCGTGAGTAGTTATAGGATACCTCAAGGAACAAAGGTGACATGATGTCAATTTGCGCTTTTACCCTGGGGGTGGATGCCACCCCTTCTCGGGGGTAAAATTATTTTATTCAAAATAAAAACATAAATCGATAGAATTATATAAAGTTATTAACATAAATCAATACTATTTGAGTTATTAAAGATCAAAGATTGTCTTTTTTTTTTGTAAAAAAATGCATGTTTTAAGGCTGTTTTTCACGTATAATTTAAAAACTATAATCATTTACAAAAATTGAAGACAATAAAAAACTGAATATACTTCGTACTTAAAGAACTAAACTAATGTTGAATTTTAATAAACGATGAATTTTATAACATATACCTGCTAAACACTTTCAAAGCATTTCGGAATACCTATCAAATGAGCTCCAGAAAAAGCTAATAACATCAACATTAAGCAAGTTATGATGAAAATAAGAAAACTCTTTCGAACTTTCTAGGAAAAAGTAAAAAATAAAACATACGCCATTTCCACAAGAATTCAAATTGATAGTAATTCTTACAAACATTTCTTTATATTAGCATAAGTAATATTTTCAACAATTTTGACCGGTTTTTGAAAAAAAGATTTTTTAAATCTTTTAAAATCAGAATTTAAAAAAATCAGAATTTTTAAAGTTATCGTAATTTTCATTTCTTTTGATAATAACTCCAAAAATACTCAATATACGTAAAAGATCATATATATAACCAAATTTTTGTTTTCTCTGTATCAAATAGTTTACCTGTTTTACTATTTCGGTGGGGTAAAAAATAACCGAGATAAAAACGTTTAAAACTTAAATTTTGCTTCGAGAACCATGTAATCGGGGCCATTCAACCTTTTGTTTTAAAAAAGGTAAAGGGCTTAAAAGATTAAATTCAAAGGGGTTTAATAGCTCTTGGAATTTCTTTTCAAAAGATTGTTAGGTGAAGCTGATGTAAAAATTAACTGAGTTATTTTAAAAAAATAATAACATTTTTTGGAAAAAATTTTAAAAATTTTTGGAGCATAAAATGCTATTAACTTGCTCGGGGGGCTTACTTGATAGATATTTCTTAGTACTTTGACAAATTTTTAATAAGTTTATGTTATTAAATGTATCATTTTCCCATTATTTAAGCTTGAATACTTATATTTGGGTACTTGCCGTAAAAAATATACGTTCAATTAGCTATAACTAAGTTTTAGTTAACATTAAAATGTTTTTCTAGTAAGGAGTTTATTTTTGTAAAAAAATTTTTTGTAAAAACTTATAGTTTTTGAGTTATTTACGAAAAATAGTTAAAAACATGCATTTTTCTCAGGAAAAATGAAAATCTTTTATCTTTAATAACTCAAAAATTTTGGTTTATTTTAATAACTTTATATAATAAATTTTGCTTAGAATTTGTCTCTCTATCGAATTATGGGGTTATTTTTAATAAAATAATTTTCACTCACGAGGAGGGGTGGCATCCACCCCTAGGGTAAAAGCGCAAGTCTGCACCATGTCACCTTTGTTCCTTGAGATATCCTCTAACCACTCATCAATTTTCAAGTAAGTCGATGGAGGTTCAACGAACTCGGAGGTAATAGCTCATATCCACCTTCAATTACTGAGAGTTGTTTTTGAAGATTTGATTTGAATTTTATATAGACGTCATTGTGTTAAAGTTGTAAAAGTTATAAAGTATTGTAATGTTGTTGGTGTTTGAATAAATTGTTTAAAGCAGAGTAACAGTACTATGCAATAATGCATTTTTTTTTGTATGGGAAAACAATTGCTTCGAATAGTTTTACAAGAGTCATAATATGAAATGACAGATATGAAAGCCATGGTGGGAATGGGCCGGATTAGCCCAAGCCTAGAAATTAGGTACCTGTGTGTCGACTAGCGTGGCGCTTACTGTATATATAGATAGGGTATTTTTTTAATACTTGGTCTTGTCTCTATTTCTCTAGTAATTGCGATCGGTAAACCACACATTATAGTAGGGATATATGCACACTACGCACAGGTAGATCGCATCGTCGGGGTAAACCGCATGCTACAGCGTCACCCAGTAAAATAAAGTAAAGATTCAGTAGGGACACAGATAATGCTGCACCAAACATTTCCATCTTGTGTGAAAGTGGCAGTTAACTCGCCCTATAATAAGCACTAGCGATAATCAAAAAGTAATCATTAACATTAATTTCTAATGTGGACTACTGAAAAAACTAAAATTAATTTAGATGGTCAATTAGGTCAAATGCAAATTTTGGTCGATTGGGTACATTATTTCCAGTCGAAATTTTTCATAAAAGAAGGAGTCAGGGGACTAACATTAACAATGTTATATACTCAGAACTGATAAAGAATTAACCAAATTTTACATGGTACAAATTATAATAGATCATCATCATCATCATGAGGCATCTACATTCCTAGCGGAGTGATTGCAGTCCCCTCTCTTAAGATTCACTTGTCGCGAGGAATCAGTTCGCATTAACATTCTGGTTTTACAATTGGTTGTGTGACTTGGCATCTTCTACAATTTTTCTCCATTCATCCCTGTTTTTGCTTATGTTTACTCATTCTTAAAATTCCATCTTCTTAAGGTCCTCGCCTATCTGATTCTCCCATCTGATTTTGGGTCTCCCTCGTGATCTGACTGATGCAGGTCTGCATTTGGTAATTTTCTTGATAACTGCTTCTGGATGGCTCCTTTGTATATATCCCAGCCATCTGAGTCTCGTTGCTTTGATAAATCTAACGAAGTCTTCTCCTTTCAAAATGTCTTTTACTGCGTAGTTCATCAGTTTTCTGAATTCATGATTACCTCTTCTTCTTCTTCAGGTGCCGTCCTCGTTCCGAAGTTTGGCTATCATCAAGGCTATGCGTATTTTTGATACCGTAGATCTAAGTAATTGGCAGCTGCTGCACTTGTACCAATCTCTTAAATTCTTCAACCATGAATGTTTTCTTCTGCCAATGGATCTTTTACCTATTATTTTTCCCTGAATAATTAATTGTAGTAGCTGGTACTTTTGTCCCCTCATTATATGTCCCAAGTATTGCAGTTTGCGCTTTTTAATAGTAAGCGCAAGTTCTTTTTCTTTCTGCATCCTTCGCAACACTTCCATGTTTGTCACTCTCTCTGTCCACGATATTCTCAGTATCCTGCGGTACATCCACATCTCGAATGCTTCTATTTTCCTTGTATCGATCTTTTTATCGATCATGATTACCTAAGTTTAGTTATTAATGGAGGTCCAGAGAAGACAAGAGAAGCGTCGGTCGACCGCCTACAAGTAGTCCATGATATTGTGCCGATGTGTGCTTTAGCCCTGGGGGTGACTTTCACCCCTTTCTGGGGGTGAAAAAATATAAGTCCAAAATAATTCCGGAAATGGATAAACTGACTAATTTTAAGTAACTTTTGTTCTATAGAGCTTTTTCGCCAAGTCAACACTTTTTGAGTTATTTGCGAATGAATATGTTCATTTTTCAACAAAATAACTACATTTTTAGACGGTTTTTCGCAAATAACTCGAAAAGTAAGTAATTTTTCGAAAAAACGTTCATAGCAAAAATATTGCCTGTAAAAAAGTAAAAAAATGGTGTACGCCTTAGGTCTATGGACCTCGTAAAACGAGAGTTATAGCCAATGAAAAATAGATTCATATTCATCAAATTTCAAATAGAATATTTTAAAATGAAATATCCAAAAAAATAAGCACTTTTTGGGAAAACTCATTATAACTTTTTTAAAGTGTTTAAAAAAAGCTTTATTTCTGTTTTTATAAAAAGTTTCTAGCATTAAATTTAAGCAACTTACGCTCAAAAAATTTGGTCCCTTTTGTTTTGGCAAAAAAAATCGGGAAGAGCACCCCCTAATTAGCAACTTAAATGAAATTAATCGTTACCGCTCCACAAATTATTTTACCTATGTCGTGTTAATATGATCTGTAAGTTTCATCGATTATAACTGCTTATTTTGGAAAAAATTTGATTTTAAAATAAAATTTTTAAAAATTTTAATTTTGAAAAATATGTTTTTTTCAAAATAACTTAAAAATTGTTAGAGATACCAAAAATCTCGAAAAACAAAAAAGTCAGCATTGCTTTTCTAAATATCATGTATTTTTTTGTTTTTCTGTTAGACAAAAATTGATTAAGATTTGGTGTTTCTAAATTTGCATACATTCGTGATCTGTGACTCGTTCAACCCATTTTAACAACAGCTCTTTCAAAAATAAGGACTTTGAACCGATGAAACTTACAGATCATAAATATAAACAATACATACACGAGTCAAGAATCTTGTGAAGTCGTAACGATTAAGTTCATTTAAGATATTAATTAGGGGGTGATTTTCCCGATTTTTTTACCAAAAAAAAAGGGACTAACTTTATTTTGAGCGTAACTTGTTTACTTTTGATGGTAGAATTTTTTTGATAAAACAAAAATGAAGCTTTTTTAAGCACTTTAAATAACTTGTAATGGGTTTTCCCCGAAATGTGCTCCATTTTTGGTTATTTCACGTTAAAATATTCCATTTGGAATTTGACGAATATGAGCCTATATTTAATTAGCTATAACTCTGCTTTTACTAGGTAAAGAAACGGGATATATACACCATTTTTTTTTTATGTTTACAGGCTATATTTTTGCTAGGAATGTTTTTTCGACAAAATACTTACTATTTGAGTTATTTGCAAAAAACCGTCTAAAAGCGTGGTTATTCTGTTGAAAAAATGAACATATTCACTGGCAAATAACTCAAAAAGTATTGACTTAGTTAAAAAACTCTATAGAACAAAAGTTACTTAAAATTAATAATTTTATCAATTTCCGGACTTACTTTGGACGAATACTTTTTCACCCCCAAGATGTGGTGAAAACCACCCCCTGGGCAAAAGCACATATCGGCACAATATCACTTTTTTCCTTTGACTTGTTAGCTATGTGTATGCCAAATTTCATGTCAATCCAAACGGTTCTTTAAAATTTAGAAGTTTTGCAATATTTTACCGTTAAAGAACGTACTAAAGATGGATTAACGACTTAAGAAAGTTAAATAAAAACTGGATGAGAGCGACGCAGGATAGATGGGGTTGGAAACGAGAGGGGGAGGCCTATGTTCAGCAGTGTACTTTTTAGGCTGAATGATGTAAGTTTAGTGAGCCTACTATCCTCTGAATTATTTTTCTCTCTAGGATCCTCAATCTTTCTTTATCTTTCTGTGTCAGACAGCACCATATGTGATTACTGGTCTAATTACTGCTCTGTAAAATTTCAATTATAATACATATTCAGTGCGTCCATAAAGTAACGCATAAATTCACTATTTCGTAAACCGGCGACTTTAAAGAAAAATCTCGAAACAGGTCGATTTTTATTTTTAATTTCCGATTTTTTGGCATATATATATTATACTAGTGACGTCATCCATCTGGGTGTGATGACGTAATCGATGATTTTTTTAAATGAGAATAGGGGTCATGTGATAGCTCATTTGAAAGGGTATTCAATTCTCTATTCCCTAATATAAACATTAACATAATTATTTATACAAGGTGTTCAAAAAAACATGTTTTTAATAAAAATAATTGAGACAAAAAGAAGAATGTATGTAATTTATCTAATTCAAAATACATTAACATAATTATTTATACAAGGTCTTCAAAAAAACATTTTTTAATTAAAATAATTGAGACAAAAAGAAGAATGTATGTAATTTATCTAATTCAAAATACGTTTTAATGTTGTCAGAAAACAGGAAAAAATGTTTATTTGACAAATAAATATTGTTTTCGCTTAAATTCAATGTTAAAGCTGCCACCCACCTGCCTCTTGCCAGTTTGAACATTTCGTTTAAGCGAAAATCAATGTTTATTTGTCAAATATTTTTTTCTGTTTTCTGACAGTAGTAAAACGCATTTTGAATTAAATAAATTACATACATTTTTCTTTTGTCTCAATTATTTAAATTAAAAAAATGTTTTTTGGACACCCTGTATAAATAATTATGTTATTGTGTACATTAGTGAATAGAGAATGGAATACTAGTATAGTATAGTTGATCCAAAAGATGGCATAACCCAGACATCCAAAGTGAAAGTTATCCTTCAACACCAAATTGTTCTACATGGTCCACACAATGTCCAGAAAAAAGTCACACCATTTTGAGCGTCTGGTTTGGGGGGGGGGGGAGAGGGGGGAGAAAACGGTAAATTCGTAGTTTTTTTAAGTTTTTCGCCAATATTTCTAAAACTATGCGGTTTAGCATGAACAACCTTCTATACAAAATTGTTCTACATTAAATTTGAAATAAAAAATGCCCTATGCATCATCTTTTCAAAATGAACGGTTCCAAAGTTACGGAGGTAATATAGTATAACTGGTCCAAAAAAAGGCCTAGCCCAAACATCCAAAGTAAAAGTTTTCCTCCAACACCAAAATGTTCTATATGGTCCACATATTGTTCAGTAAAAAGTCACACCATTTTGAGCGTCCGGTTTGGGGGGGAGATGGGGGAGAAGTCGGTAAATTAGTAGTTTTTTTACGTTTTTCGTCAATATTTCTAAAACTATGCTTTAGCTTAAACAATGTTATATACAAGAATATTCGTCAATATTATGTGCTTTAGCGTAAGAAATGTTCCATAGAAAAATATTCTATATAAAATTTAAAACAAAAAAGGTTCTATACATAATTGTTATAAAATCAACGGTTCCAGAGTTACGGAGGGTGAAAAGTCGAGGTTTTCGATACTTTTTATATTTTTTGGGCAATATTTATGATATAACTATACCAAAAACCCAGACATCCAAAGTGAAAATTATTCTTCAACAACAAATTGTTCTATATGGTCCACATAATGTTCAGAAAAAAGTCACACGATTTTGAGCATCGGGTTTGGGGGGGGGGGGAGGGAGAGGGGGAGAATCGGTAAATATAAAAAGTATCGAAAACCTCCACTTTTCACCCTCCGTAACTCTGGAACCGTTGATTTTATAACAATTATGTATACAACCTTTTTTGTTTTAAATTTTATATAGAATATTTTTCTATGGAACATTTCTTACGCTAAAGCACATAATATTGACGAAAAACGTAAAAAAACTACTAATTTACCGACTTCTCCCCCATCTCCCCCCCCCCAAACGCGACGCTCAAAATGGTGTGACTTTTTACTGAACAATATGTGGACCATATAGAACAATTTGGAGTTGAGGGAAAACTTTTACATTGGATGTCTGGGTTAGACCTTTTTTTGTACCAATTATACTATACTACCTCCGTAACTTTGGAACCCTTCATTTTAGAAGGGTTATGCATAGGGCCTTTTTTATTTCAAATTTAATGTAGAACAATTTTGTGTAGAGGGTTGTTTATGATAAACCGCTTAGTTTTAGAAATATTGACGAAAAACGTAAAAAACTACGAATTTGCAGATTTCTCCCCCCTCTCCCCCCCCAAACCCGACGCTCAAAATGGTGTGACTTTTTTCTGAACATTATATGGACTATATAGAACAATTTGGTGTTGGAGGATAACTTTCACTTTGGATGTCTGGGTTTGGGTCTAACTATACCATACTATACCCTTTCAAATGAGCTATCACATGACCCCTATTCTTATTTAAAAAAATCGTCGATTACGTCATCACTCCCAGATGGATGACGTCACTATTATGATATATATGCCAGAAAATCAGAAATTAAAAATAAAAATCGACCTGTTTCGGGATTTTACCTTAACGTCGCCGGTTTACGAAATAATGAATTTATGCGTTACTTTATGGACGCACTGTATTATATAAGTTAAAAGTCGGACAAACATTAGTTTCTGTTGTTGTTAGCTAACCCAGCAAGGTACTTTTCCTAACTAAAAAACTAAAACGCTCAACAATATTTTGCATTACTGCGAGACACTATATCCCAAGGAGAGAACATCTTTTGGAGACCACTATACGACTCAAAAAACATACGACAGCCATCGACTAGACCTGTTCAAGCTGTAAATTTGGATTTGTTCCAGAATTCCAGAAGGGGTATAATGAATTAATGGAAGATGTGCAATGAGCAAGTCAACAAAATAGATGGGTCCCATAAAAAAGGATAAAGAAAATATACCAATTTGTTAAACTTATACAATTTTTATAAGAAATCTATAAACTTAAATGTGGTGGTATACAGGCTGCGTCGAAGAGGAATTGAGGGTGGATAGGCTTGTGTTTTTATAATGACTTCAGCTGATGACGTTACAATGAAAATATGACCGCGCCAAGAGCCATACACCTTTTTTAATTAAACAAATACCACAAATAGTTTAAAATTATTAGGCCCATATAGTCCTTCACTGATTTAAAATCAACTTTGATAATTATTGTGATTTCACTCTGATTTACTGAATACTTGTTTGTAGATCAGAATTAAACTCTTTAATTTCCATATCGGATTATTTCAGCTCTTGGAGCATATTCTGGAATCTATTTAGATTTTGGATATGCCTAACAATATTATTATTGACATAATATGTTATGATTATATTTTAAAAGTGTCTGCACACCACATAAAGCAAGTATTTAAAAATAAATACTTACAATAATAATATTCGCTAAATATGTTTGCCACTATTTTGACATCGTTACAGTTTGACACTGTCAGAATCAATCCAATTTCAATTACGGTTCCAGTTTCCCGGTTTATCTTTACTTCTGGTATTATATTTGATCCAATTGCCAGCGTCGAACAAAAGTGCTTGGATCAGACGCCCGTTAAAATCCTTGAATCCGCACAAGTCACCTTATATTCAGTGTTAATATTTCAAAGGGTCCGAAGAGAGTTCGCCATCCCTGGCAGTAAAGCCGCCATCTCTAATTAGGATCCATCCCTTTGGCATTCGTACGCCCTTTTCTCGCTTTGCTACGGCTTGGCTTGATCATCATGACGAACTACCTTCAAATTATCTAATTTCGTTAATTAAACTATTCAGGTATTGTAGAAGTGGGAGGGGATTTCCAAATGAGTTCTTTGAATTCAAACGTTGAGTACTGGGTTTGGTTTAGTCTTGATGAACTGATAGTAATGTAACAATTTTCTACATATAAATTAATTTCTTTTTTATCAAATATTAATTAATGTAAGCAATACTTAGGGATGGCAAAAAAAAATTAGACATATTATGATACATCGAATGAAGATATCGATATAGGATATAATATATCAGAGTAAATACTAAAAGTAAATAAATTACTAAAAAAGTAAATTATAATTTTGTTTTAAGTGGGCGTATAAATTGGAGGTATTTCCAGATGTTCTTAAAACTTTGGAGCAAAAATTTCAGCGAGATTGTTCTTTATTAATTTTCTTAAAATGCAACCAAACATTTCTTTTGGGTGGAGCCATTATTGTTTCTCGTTTTATTATTATTCTTATATAACTACAGTATATAACTACACACAAATTCAATAATATATACCTGATTGAACGAATTCTCGATGGTAGATGGTAAGAACGAAATGTTGGATTCCAACACGAATAACATTGACATCTTGATTTTTAGGGTTTTAGTAAATACAATACACTTATTATAAAACTTTATAGAACGTACTACGTGAACGTGACAAGTTAAATTTGAAATCGTTTTATAGGGTTTACATAGCGTGTCTTCTTCAAAAACATTATTAAAAGTTAAAAAAATATTATATGGTATTACCTGAAACTTGGAAAACAAGTTAAGGGTATACGAGATTCAAATTAAATCATACTGGTCGAAAATCGTGATTATGATATTTCTTTATTAGAATAGTAGAATATTGAATATTTCTTCAGTACCTATGACATATTATGTATAGTATACTAAGCGTCTCAAAAAAGTAAGGATTTAATTTATATTATAAGATTTTATTATAATTTTATATCTTGCCAATATTGTATATTAATCTTGTGTGGGCGATACATTGCATCGCAAATATCGATATATGTTCCAATATATCAAAAGTTAAATATCGATAAAATTTTAAAATATATCCATATATTTAATTTATCGATATATCGTTGCCATCATACTTTGACATTGTTTATATATTATCATTTTGTTTTATTTTTTTTTATATCCTACTTTTATAATTGATGTTATAAGGTACTTTTTGTAGAAATCCATTATTTGGATGCACGGGCCTGAATGAGTCTTTTATAGTGAGCAATATCACATGTAGCAAATTAAAAATTTTTCTTTAAAAATTATAAACATAGTTTCAAAAGTTGTGCGTCACGTAAAATTTATTTTAGATTTTCCTTTGGCATTTACATATTTTGGCAAATGTTTACTCAAACTTCTTTTTTGTACTTATACCGGGTGGAAGAAAAGAAATGTTTTTTTATGTTAAGTTTGAGACACCCTGTAGGGAAGACAAAATACAAGTGTGAGTATACATCAAAATCGTATTATAGTCTTATGTTTTGTGAACATTTTGCATTTCGAATGTCCCTGATATCTTTAGAAACAAAGAAAATATACGGTTTTATTGTTTAACATGTGTTTTAACTTAAACAAAATTTTCAGACACCCTGTAGGGAGGAAATGGTACAAAGGTGGGTATACATCGGAATAATGTGGTAGTCTCATATTTTGCAAACATTTTTTTTAGTTTCTCTGATATCTTTAATATCTTTAATAAAGAAACTAGGACGGTTTTATTCTATAATGTGTGTTTTAATTGACGACATGGGATACGTGAGGATACCATGTCTTATCCTAATTCCTGATACCATCCAAAGATGAAATTATTTCATATATCATAGTGCGAAAGGAACAAAGTGTTCAAAGAAAGAAAATCTGCGCAATTACTCTTAAGTATATTCTACCCCTAAACATCACAGCGCCTCCGTTAAACTCAATTACAGTTGAGTCCCTGAATCTTTACTCTTTACCCGTGCGTCACCATTTAAAGCATACGAAATAAGTCGGAAATTGAAATTTACTAAACGCATCAGCAAGTGACAGTAAGTCACTTACTGTCACTTGCTGATGCGTTTAGTAAATTTCAACTGTGTAAATACCAAAGAAAAAGCTAAAATAACAAAAAAAAATTAGCGGAATGCGTTAATCTGGTCAAGAAAAAATCAACTCTGAAAATGACCATACTTTTTAGGTGATGCATAACTTTTGAAACTATGTGTTTTATAGCGTACATGTCGTAGTTTTACTTTTTGAATGCTATTCGTAACTAGATTTTAGAAACTGATCATAATCACCCATTGCTGCTTAGATTTTAACAAATAGGTATCAAATGTATTAGTTAACAAAATACAAATAGATAATGTACAAATGACTGTTGCTAACTATCGCAAGAAGTAATTGTCGCAATAAGCCTTAGCGAGCTCGCATACCAAAGCAATATCGTACATCGCATGTGGCATGCATTGCGAAAAGATACGTACTGAGTCAGAGTCGGACTGAGTGTCACATCTGGTTTTCGGTGAATCGTCGGTGACTTTCGGTGGAATTTCGTTCACCGAAAATCAGATGTGACACTCAGTGCGTATCTTTCCGCAATGTATGTTATGCGATGTAGGGATATTGCTTTGGTTTGCGAGCTTCCTTAGGCTATGGCTCCACGAGCTACAGATTGACGGTAACAGTAGCAGTAACAGTAGCAAAAGGGGAATCAGGAGCGTCGTCAAGATCATGTCGTAGATGGATAGGTCAAGACCTATTTTTCAGCAGTTATTTGCAGCTCGTTCCTGGCTCCACAGAACAGGCAGTATTGTATTGCTCGTAGGTGCAATTACCATTTAATCTGATTTTTTTCGACACACATCTGATTTGATTTCTGATCAAGATTTGATCAAAAATCTGATTTTTGTGAAAATGGACACAGGACATGTGTCGAGAAACGAAGATAAAACATTGTCATGATATAGTAGGAAAACTGCAGGAAAAAAGAAAACAGGACAGTTTTAGAATTGACATGTGGCAAAAAGGCCGTAGATCCGGACAACGTTAAATGGACAATAAACTCATTTAATGCATCTAACTCACAAGGTCTGGACGTGATATATGTAATTCTTCTACAGAAATAAAATGAACAGCTATACAAAAACTATGTATAGCACAACATACTACCTTAGGACTGCAGTATATGCCAAGACCATGGAGGCTCATAAGGATAGTTTTTATACCTAAACATGAAAAAACTGCAGAAAGAAAAATTACTGATTGAAAGTCTAATAAATTAGGAACAATATGCGTATTGATCAGATTTCTCTACAGTAGCGGCACCGCATCATCTGAAACAAAGGTTAAATCATATTCGGGAAAATCAAGAGCTGATACTAAGCGCATTTCGTTCTCTATATACATAATAGGAGAATTTGATAATACCTTCTACGACGCAATCACAACGATGATTCGGCTAAAAGTATTACACGATACTCATTGCAGGTATCTAGAATGTACGAGGAAGGGGCCTGTAATATTTAAAACGTTACTGGGAATACAGTCTCAACACAAGTAGTCAAGGGCTCTGTGTAGGAGGAAGGTTTTTACCTCTTCTCTTGGGAATATGTCCATGGAAGCGTTGATGGCTAGAACTGGAAACAACAGAGGTCAAGTACTAGGCTATGCGGATGACGTGGTCATTTTATCTCATGGCAAATGTAATAAATCAGTCTGAGTAGAATGTAGCAACTATAAGACTTTAAACGTAGGACTTAATATAATCTTTTGGATGTCTCAAACTATGAAATTTACCAGAAGGAGAAACTTAGAGGGATTGCATACTCTAAAACCTGAATTCTACTGATTTAAATCTGGTATGTAAGCTACTTTAATAATAGATATAATACTAGACCCGAGAATTACTTGGAATCAGCTGATATAAGGACTAAAGCCTCGGTTTCCTCGAAAGCGGCACCGACAAACTGCGACCATACCACTGCGATAAATGACGTCATAAAAAACTGTACCACGCAAAATAATAGCGGTGGTTTCCAAGGATGCGTTGGAAGCCGCCGCTTGCTGAGTTTGCACATTCCATTGCCGCAGTGAAGAACCTTGAATTTTTCACCGTAATCTGACGTAATTCATCGCAGTATTATGGTCGCAGTTTGTCGGTGCCGCTTTCGAGAAAACCCAGGCTTAACCAAGATAGCGGTGACCGCTTTAATAATAAAAATACACTCAGGAAAAAGTGTGATGTTGAAAGTAGCGTTGCTAAAATCAATATGTGTATCAATCTATCAAGAAAGGTACAATGACTTGTGCTTACGTAAGCGTCGAATATAAGTAACATGAAATCCCAATTAGACAAGGCGGAAACAGCAGGTTCGTTGGAAAAAATATTCCCATGAGATATTTTTGCATAATCACATTCGTGAGACATCCCAGAATAAGGTTCAAGAAGTCGCCCAAGTGAAAAGTGGGCCAATTTTTTTTAATCAAATTGCAAAAATCAATATTTTTTGCCCGGACTAATTTTTTTTAGGTTTTTTGGACCATTCTGGACAAAAAAGATTTCCTATAATTTTTCTCTAAAGTTGATATTTTTTCGAGTTATAAGCAATTTAAAATTTGAAAAACGCGAAAATGGCCATTTTTAAGGCTTAATAACTCGGTCAAAAATTATTATTATGAAAGTCAGAAAGTGACTAAATCAAAGTTTAAAGTCGCCGCTACATTATCCTGAAGAAATCTGTGTCATTAATTTACTACTAAGCTGTTATTTTTAATTAATAACAATGAGCGGTTAGATCGTATTGACTCTGCTGTAAATGTGAGTGCGAGTAAGATGCACAATTGGCCTGCTGGAGTGGCTTCTCTCTCGCACTCAGCATTTACAGCCGCCGCACACGTGCATGGCGTTTATTATTATTTCTTAAAAATAACAGCTTAGTAATAAAATAATGACAAAAATTTCTTCAGGATCTTGTAGGGGGGGCTTTAAACTTTGATTTAGTCATATTATTGACTTTCATAATAATAACTTTTAACCGAGTTATTAAGCCTTGAAACTCGCCATTTTTCGTTTTTTTCAATTTTAAATTGCTTATAAGTCGAAAACGATCAACTTTAGAGAAAAATTATAGAAGACCTTTTTTGTCCAGAATGGTCCAAAAAATTAAAAAAAAAATTGTTCGGGCCAAAAATATTGATTCCTGCAATTTGTTTAAAAAAATTGTTTAAAAAAAATTGGCCCACTTTTCACGTAGGCGACTTCTTGAACCTTATTCTGGGATGTCTCACGAATGTGGTTATGCAAAAAAATCTCATGGGAATATTTTTCCCTTCGAACCCGCCGTTTTCGCCTCCTCTAAATATAACTGAATAAAATGCTAACCCTGTAATGTACTTCGAAGAAGATTAAAATAAGTAAAGACCTGCAACTTTATCTCTCCTATACTACTCAATCTGAGTTTTACTCAAAAAACTAAAACATTTTACTTTTAAATACCAATAATCTATAATATGGTCCTAGTTATAATTATACAATCATAAAATATTTATTGATTAATGCAATTCGTCAAAACTTATGAAGAACAATGAAGTGTTTAGGTATTAATCTCAGACCGAAAAACCAAAAAAATTTTGATAACAATTAAAACAAATGCAAAAGTTGTACTTTGTTCTATTAGAATAAAATTTAACAGTAAGAGTGTTTAAAAAAGTTTAAAATATGCTCACAACTAAAACTTTTGGCTAAAAATTTTGTAACATGGCTTTTAAAATAATTTTCTTCTTATAAAAGCAGACTTTTACGAGAACTCAGCCGATGCCAAACAACTGCCAAACGAAACAACTGAAAACCTCATAAATTTAACCTACTACATCACAAGTCGTGCAAATACGTCACATCCCATTTAACCTGCCCTTTTTAGTAGTTATTTCCACAAGTTTCAAGAGAAAGAAAAAAGCCAAAATAGAAAAAGAGGAACAGATAGCCCACCTAAGCTCACTAGTAGATCCATTCATTGCGACCATTTGGCAGAAACGAAACATTTGACAAACGATTTCCGTTATCACTAACGGCTGCCACTCAATTTCTGTTTTCGGTTATCTTCGTTTAATGTACACGCAATTTTATGGGGTTTTTGGATTTCCGAAACGGCTTAAATACCGCCCAAATTAGTGTAGAAGGTAGAAGGCAACGACAGTGGTGTAGAACAAGAGTTGATGGTAGGCTTTAATTTTGGACAATTAATTCTTACAATATTACTTTATTATTTGATTTTGCTTTTTGTTTATAATGTAATAATGTTTTTTACAGACAGTTTACGAAATTTTTGTAATTTTCATTAGATTAATATTGCAAATCATCATTTTTCATTCTGTATTATTCTTTGTTACTGGTTAGAAATTGTTTTTTTTTTTATTTTAGGAGATGTCTAAGAACAGAAAAACAATTTTTAGACGAATATTTATACAGTTCTACATACAGGGGATAACAAAGCACAGTTAGATGAAGTGAGCTGGGAAGTACCAAATGTAAACAAAACAAAAATTGTAAAATGTTGATATTTTAAAACAAGAAATAGGAGATTAAAACATATAATAATATACATTTCTAATCTCAGTTAAAGATGAAAAACTAATGGTGATGAATATAAGATATTAATTGTGAAAGAAGAATTAAGTGGTATAAACCATTAACAGATTTGAATGTTGGGTGCCATCTTCAATTAATTAATGCAAGGCATGGTAAATATTACTTTTAACTAGACCAAAGAAGTAATATTGAAATTCAGCTTACCGACAAATATTTTGACCCTGTCAAAGGACTAGTCATTTATTTATTAGAAAGAAGTAGTGCTCATTTACCAGAACAACGTGACATCACAAAAAGTACAATTTTACAGGAGAGCACTTTTTATGTTTCAAAAAATCATAAACTGGTAATTACTAAATTAATTTGCTTGAAATTGTAATTGGACTATATATTAACTATTAGCTTTGAATAAAATGAGTCATTTTACCTAGATTTTATCATTATACTTATAGAATTAAGACATGCAAAAAAATGAACATATGTATCACATTCTTTCTGAAAATATAGAAAGAAAGTAATGCAACAAATTAACTTGTAACATTGTAGATGATAAAATTTTCTGGTTTTATGTAACTTAAATAAATAAAACACATTGTTCTTATTCATATGTTTATTGAATGTTATAAAATATTTTAAAACAAATTGCGATAACGATCATTCATGAATATTCTGTGAACAACAGAAGTAAAAAAATGCTGGAAATGAACAATTAAGTAGATAATAGTATTATGAGTATTAAGTATTTAAATCAACTTTCGGTATAGCGTTTATGAACTCTCGAACTCCATTCTTTATGTTTTCATCTGACTTCTATGATTTCCATGGCACAAACCTTCATGGAAGAAATATTAGTATGTATTTTTATTATTTTTTTCTAAAGCTGTTTCGATAGGACAGTTGTTAATACTGAATGTGTTTTGAAAAAGGTTTTGCTACTCTGGTTTTCACACCAGACACAGTTAAAAATAGGCATTATTATTTTCACGCTTTGGAACAACACATCCATGAGAGTCAACTTTGACAAAACGATGTTTTGGGACATCGTTTCGACGTTGTTCGCTAAGTATGGACAATAATAATTATTGTTGTTCAATATCCCCCAGAGCCCAGTATTGTGCTAAAAGTTGTTGCCGTTGACTCTTTGTGATTTACTTGACATTTAAACGTTCAGGTATCTTTGCATGGTGACTTTAAAGAGCGTTCCAAAAAAATTTTACTGGATTTTGGAGATTGGAATGCTTTTCCACTATTTCTTAATATTTTCACAACATTTATTCACTTTTCTGTGTTATTATCTTTTTTTCCTTTTTCGTTCCTGTTTCATCGATTCCTCTACATTAGTTGAATGTACATTTTTTAAGTTGTCCTGTAACAATTTATCTTGGTAATTATCTTTGTCTGAAGTGTCAATAGTAATCGATATAGAAGGAGGAATTTCTGTGTACTTTGTCGAATATAGAATGTTGTCACAGCAGTTTTCAATATTCTGGCTTCAACGTTCTGGCTCTTCTAGTTCATAATTGGGATCATTGACAGAATCATCACTATGTACAAAATAAAAAAATATGTAGACCAGTGAAAACAGTAACAAAAATCTACTTAATGCATATTGTTCTGCAATATAAAAAAAAACTAATAATAATATATACTATATTCACACTCAAGATGCACTGGAAATAAACAAACCAAGTCACGTTAACTGTTACAAGAAGCACTCCTGAATCATGATTTACAATGTATATACATTGTAAATCCCAAACAATGATTTACAAAATTTATATATTGTAAATCATGATTCGGGACTTCGGGAGTGCTCCTTGTACCAGTTAACGTGTCTTGGTTTGTTTATTTTTAGTACATCTTGATTGCGGTTGTTGTATAACTTTACTAATACAGTACTTACCTTCGTGGAATAACGAGATATTCTTTGTAGAACTACTTAATGATCTGCTTAATGAATTGCTGCTACTTGTCGATTCGCAGCGTTAATGTTGTCTGGGATTAACAATATTAATTATTTGCAAAATATTTATATCAATCGCAAATAATAAAATTCATAAAATTCTCATTTACCAAAAACATTATCAAAATCAGAATTATTGTTTAGTATTATCAACCTTATTATCTGACGATCCAGCAACAGCACTATTATGTATTTTCTAATGCATCTAAACGATAGGATTTTCGTACTGGAAGATCATGTAAGGATGCAATATTTGTCATAAAGCAAATTACTCAGAAATTACTATATTAAAATTTATAATAGACCAGCATTTCTACTGTACTATATAGTGGAAAAGTACTTCCGGATTTGTAGCTCCAATTCTTAAATATGATATTGATAACGTCAATTTCAAACCTAAGTTCTGGAGAAGATTGCTGAGTATGAGATGAGATGTTGGACTAAAATTAGATAAGAGAAGTCGTTCTGGGGTGATTCATCTACGTGCTTTATTTCTATTTATGTATTCTGTTTTGTTGAGGAGCTCATCAACTACAGCTTTATTGGAAAGTATAAATACAAATTCGGATAGTGAAGACTCTAAGAATCTTGACGACTAAATAATATTTTTTGTTCAACGATTGGTCCTAGTTGCAATAGGTAATAGACAAGCCTGTATCGTCGCCCCCGTTAGGTAAATTATTCCGATTCGTTCTTTTTGCACAAACTTACTCAAAAAGAGGTCCTTATAACAAATCCACAGGGTGCCGGGAGGTGCCGCGGTCGTAAAATTGTTTAATTAATTTTGTTAAACAAATTTAAAAAATCAATTTTTTCATTTCGTACAATTTTTTTTAGATTCTTTGGGCCATTATGAGCAAAAAAGTCTCAAAAAAGGCCTCAAAGTTTAAAGCATGATCCTGAAGAAATTTGTGTCATTAATGATTTATTACTAAGCTGTTATTTTTAATCGTTAACAATGAGCGCTAACAGCGTATAGAGGCGGCCGTCAATGTGAGTCCGAGTAAGATGCACCATTGGACTGACGGAATGGTGCATCTCTTTCGCACTCACATTGACGGTTGCCTCAATACGCTGTTAACGCTCATTGATAATAATTAAAAATAACAGCTTAGTAATAAATCAAAGACACAAATTTCTGTATGATCATGTAAGTAGGGGGAGCTTTAAACTTTTATTTAGTCACTTTCTAACTTTCATGGTAATACTTTTTAACCGAGTTATTAAGCCTTCAAAATGGCCACTTTCGTGTTTTTCAAATTTTAAATCGCGTATAACTCTACTATACAACAATCAATTTTAGCGAAAAATCATAAGAGGCCGTTTTTGCTCATAATGACCCAAAGAATTTAAAAAAAAAATTGTACGAAGTGAAAAATAGATTTTTTGAATTTGTTTCCAAAAAATTGTTTAAACAATTTTCCGACCGCAGCACCTCTTTTTAAAAAAGTTTGTACAAAAAACAAACGAATCGAAATAATTTACGTAACGGGGGCGACGATACATTTTACGCCATCAATTGAACTAAAGCTGATGTCTTATTCTTTGTTTGTTGAGATGCAAGAGTAGAGTACGTTATTTTTTTTTGTTCTGATTCTGTACGTTATATTATTTTAAAAAGTAGTATGAATTTCCATTGTTGATAAGTTTAAACAATTTTCCGACCGCGGCACCTCTTTTTAAGTAAGTTGGTACAAAAAGAAACGAATCGAAATAATTTACGTAACGGGAGCGACGATACAGACTGGTCTATAAATTTTACGCCATCAATTGAACTAAAGGTGATGTCTAATTCTTTGTTTGTTGAGATGCAAGAGTAGAGTACGTTAGATTATTTTAAAAGGTAGTATGAATTTCCATTGTTGATAAATTATTTATTATTCGTCATTTAATTTTTCTTGAAAACTTTATTTTGTTTATAATCATATCCAAGGAACACGTATTTCGTGTTTCATGAACGATGCACCATTAAAAAAACCATAACTTATGAAGCTAAGTGTCAATCCACTTTTGCCAACAGTTTTCTTTTCTTAGAATGATATAATATAATATGAATATAATAATAATATATATTTTAGTCAAGTATATAACATAAAACTAGAATATAAAAAACCTACATATAAATCAGATACCCCTTTTATGATACGCCAAGGAACTTCGGAAGGTGTTTAACAATTTAAAAAATTTTAATTTATATGGTGAGTGTGGGGTTGGCATTTTTAATAGATCGTTTAAGGGGTGAAGACACTTCAAAGTATTAACACGTCCGTTTTGATGTATAGCAACATGTGTTTCTATTTTAGAAACTTAAGGGGGTACAAGGAAATTTATTACTTCTAGACTAAGGATATTACACATAGATTTTAGTTTTACTTGAGAATGAAATAGAAGCAATTAATTGTTAATAAATGATAAGTCAACAAGCATGTTTGTAAGACTTATTTTACGTATATTAAAATGTAAGTAAACTGAAATTGTAAATTATTGTAATAACTACTGATTTGAATAATAGCATATTATGCAACGAGCATCTAATGATGGTCATTATGAAGCGAGTATGAGGGATACGAAACGAGCCATATGAGTTTCGTATAGAGTACGAGCTTCGTAATGATAATTAAATGCAAGTTGTATACACGACTTTTTCTATTATCATTTATAACAAAAAATATATGTATTCAAATTTATTAATTTTGTAACGCAAACAAATTAAGTAGTTTGTCAGTTTGTTTACATATTGAAAACTGTCAAAGCGTATGTATTTGACCCGCCATTGGTCACTGCGCGTGTGCCACCTTTATCCTATGCAGATGACCAAATTGTAAATGCACAGGACAAGGAAGATCTTGAATATATGGCAAGGGAACTAATAGAGGAATATAGAAAATGGGGTCTGGAGGTAAATACAAAAAAAAAACACACTATCTATGCGCAGGGAAGGAAGAAACGGAGAACCTAAACCTGGAACAGGAAACAATAGTTACAAGCTTCAGTGCATACATATATATGGAAATAAAACTAACTAGTACAGTAGTACAGGACCAAATGAAGAAAATATTAAAGAAAGAAGAATAAAGGGAAAACGGGTGATAGGAGCCCTGAATTCGGTACTGTGGCAAAAAAATATAAGAACAGATAATAAAAAACGAATTTACAACACAATCCTAAAACCAGTGTTAACCTATGGGGGTAAATTACTAGAGACTGAGTTGGATTTTTGGATAAGGTCAACAAGAAGATCTAGACTAGAACACATAAGAAACGATGACATTAGACAACAAATGGAAATAGAATGAACAATCAAATATTACATCGAAAAACAACACCTAGTATGGTACGGACACGTAAGACGAATGGAGATAAGGGAAATCCCCAAAATAGTGTTAGAATAGACCCCCACAGAAAAACGAAAATGAGGAAGACCATCAACTACATGGATAAAGGGCATCTCCAAAGCGACGTCGGAAAGAAATTTAAGAGAAAAAGACCGCCACCTGAGAAAGGATCGGCGATTAGGAACGGAAAGACGTAAAGTGCTGTAAAACCGATTTAATACAGGGTGGGACATTAGTGTGACACAGTCCAATTACTTGTTTGTCGTAAATACACAGGGCCACCCGTATTGACAGGGTAACAGAAACTTATGTTTTTTTTTTAATAGGACACCCTATACATTTTTACAGTTTTGGATTCTCCTCAATCCCTTCTTTCAGAAAATATAGGGTTTTGTAATATTATAAGTGGTAGTATAAGATAATTACGTTTTTTTTTTGTTAATTTCGTAACAATATTCACACCCTGTAGAATTGTAATGAGTTGACATCAAAATGTTTATTCATGTTCAAACGATTTTTAATATAAATATAGTCTACTATTGTTAAACATTATTAATATAGCAAACCGTTTAATTTTAGTATACAGGGTTGGTCAAAACGCGGAATGAGTATTTTCTGAGTTTTCTTAAATGGAACCCCCGGTATTTTAGTATTGTATTGAAATTATATTTTATGGTACTTTTTTATTTCTTGAGAATTCCCTATACCTAAGTGCTTTAATTTGTGAGTTAGTCGTGATTCTTTAAGCCAAATATTAGTTGTAACAAAAATTACGTGAAATTTTATTAGGTGGCAGTGAAAATATTAAATCATAAATAATTTTTCGAAAAACAATACAAATCAATCTAGACTGATCCTTAATTTATTAAAATTGGATGATATATTATAAAAAAACCTACTTAGTTACGCTTGTTGGTGAGTAAATTTTATTAATAAAAACGTACAATATTTTATCTAGTAGGCTATAACACTAAATTTACTTAAAGATGTGACATCATACTAGTTTTATAGTTCCTGTTGTTTTGTTATCATGACTAATATGAATTTTTTCCATCGTTTTCCAATAAGAAACTTATTAGTATGGTTTTGTGCTAGGAGAGTATAATAAAAATGTGCTACTAGTAATAAGAATTTATCATCAGTAATTCCCTGAAAGACGACAACCAAGAAGAGAAACTTTTGAAAGTATGTATAAAAGTATGTTTGAAAACGGATTCAGCAGAATAGACACTTAGATTACGGTCGTACTAATATGCAGATCTTCAGTGACACTAAGGATTACATGTAATTAATTTTATTCAATTACAATAGTTTTTGTTCGATCAGTTTTTTCTCGTAATCTAAGTATCCAGTGCGTTGAGACCGTTCTAGTAAACTTTCAAAAGTTTCTCTTCTTGGTTATTGTCTATCAGCGAATTGCTGAAGATAAATTCTTATTGCTCGTAGCACATTTTTGTTATACAGTTCTAGCACGAAAACCATATTAATCAGTTACTCATTAGAAAAATTCATATTAGTAATGGTAACAAAGCAACTAGAACTATAAAAATAGTATAATGTCAAATGTTTACATAAATTTAATGTAATAGCCAACTAGGTAAAATATTGTATGTTTTTATTAATATTTTACGCATTAGCAATTTTAACTACGACGGTATTTTGATATCTCAATCTATACTAATAAATTAAGGATCAGTCCAGATTAACACGTTTTTTTTTTTCAAAAAATGAGTTTTGAGAGAATATTTTCACGGTCACCTAATAAAATTTCACGTCATTTTTGTTGCAATTAATGTTTGGCCTAAAGAATCACGAATACCTCACAAATTAAAGCACTTAAGTATAGGAAATGCGTAGAGGATAAAAGAGTACCATAAAATACCATTTCATTACAATACTAAAATACAGGGTGGTCCATTTAAGAAAACTCAGAAAATACTCATTCCGAGTTTCGACCAACCCTGTATACTAAAATTAAACGTTTCGCTATATTAACCCTCGTAAGGCGGTGCGGGGTGCAGCTGCACCCCAGGCCTCGTTTTTCTCACCTATCATTTTTAATAAATTTTTTTGATTTTTGTCCATTTTTTTATTCGCATTAAATTCAATTATAAACACATTACACCCATTGCAGCATCTAAAACACTTTACGTTTGATGATGAAAATTTCATATCCTGAATTGGACGTTTCTTGTGTTCCACTTGGAGCTGAGCTACGGGACAAGGTCGGTGTTACTTATGTCAGAGAAAAAAACTGAAAGTCCCGACATAACTGTATTATGTCTAAAAACTTTGTGTCGCTCACTCTGTGAAAAATTTCATGTGTATCTTGCAAGGAGAATAATTTTTTAAGAAGAAATGGGTACTTTGTTTGTAAAATTATGTTTCATACTATAATAAACAAGTCCTAATTCTCTTTCAAATCAATTTCCCCGACGTTCACATATAAAAAAATGGATATACAGATGGGGTGAAAATGCACCCCGCACCGTTGTTTACGTAAGAATCTAAGCACCGCTTTACGAGGGTTAATAATGTTTAACAATAGTAGACTATACTAAAAATCGTATGAACATGAATAAAAATTTTGATGTCAAATCACTACAATTCTACAGGGTGTAAATATTGTTACGAAATTTACAAAAAACGTAATTACCTATCTTTTAAACTACCACGTATAATATTACAAAACCCAATATTTTATTAGAGAAGGGATTGAGTAGAATCCAAAGCGATAAAAATATACAGGGTGTTTCATAAAAAAAACAGTTGGTGTCACCCTGTTAATACGGAGTATATTTAAAAATATTTTTAAGTTATGATCCTATCTGTACCCCAACTTTTACCTAAATAACTTTTTTTTGCATCTCTTACGACAAACGAGTAATTTGATTTTGTCACACCAATGCCCCACCCAATATATATATATATATATATATATATATATATATATATATATATATATATATATATATATATATATATATATATATATATATATATATTCATTTCTAGGCGGAATGTTTATAGCTAGTACTAATATACATTTATACTACTAATATTTAGGAATATACAATAAACTTTATGCAAATTAAGTTTCTTTACTATTTGCAATTACCTAACACCGTATAAATCTTCTCCCAAGGTATGCGCAAATCAACCCCTTTTGACTAGTCGTGACTATCAACAGCACAATATCTGGAACAAGAATAAACATTTTTTTTCTACAAGAGTTTTCTTGCATTTCATTATTTTGGGCCAATGCTTCATGTAGATCGCACCCTCGAGGTAGACCGCTTAGTATAGTAGCATCTAATAAATCCTCAAAATATATTTTTCTACGAGCGTGCAAAAATGTCTACCTTCGCGCAGACGTTTTAGTTTAGAAAGTTTTACTTTTCCGCACGCGTGTTACTTTTCCGCACACGTTTTACTTTTCCGCACGCGTTTTACTTTTCCGCACGCGCGTTAATTTAGATATGTTAATATGGCCTTAAAGTAATTATAATACATGCAATAAACTAATATTTAGATATCATTTACTAATTTGTTTCAAATATATCTTATTGTGTTCATGTTTTAATGAAATTAACGCGAGAATCATAATCTAGTTAATTTACCAGATCACATATCAATATGTTTTCAATCGCAGGGCGAATTATAAAATTAATTACTTACTCTCGTGGCTTCTAAGTATTTCTCAATGGTTCCTAATCGGGATAGGAAAGAAAAGAGTAAAATAATACACACATATGGGTTACAATTATAATCAAAATATTGTTTATTTTATTTAAATGGCAATCACTGCTTAATATTTGCTAGATCTTATTTTTCTTAAACATAACATTTACAAATGGGAATCTTATTTCCTTTTGGTTTCCAATTGAAAGTTTTTATTAACATTTAACTATTAGGATTTATTAGCAACAATTCTATTTAAGTTTGATGAAGTTTTTCTGATATTATTTATTATGTTCTTCAATTTATAATGTGGTATTTAATACGAAAAACCCATACATTCATGTCCAAACAAATGAGACTGACCTTTTTCTGGTGAACTGAGAATGTCTTCACACAAGACCCGTTTCCTGCTATCCTTGGCTGCGATCAAAACCTCGTCCTGGCTTTCAGTAATGTTCTCCTTTGAAAACTAGCTCGTATAGCTCTCGTTCCTGCTTCTGTCGTGATGCTGTATTCTACCTTTTTCGAAACTGCAATCAGCTACCGGGACACTCTTGGCTCAAGGAGGTTCTTTTACTCTCAACCTGGCCTACCTCTCGTTCCACGATAGATACTCCACACTCACGGAACTACACCGGCTTTCTCACTCTCCGTACACTACCGTCTACTACTGGACTTCACTTCTCGACAGCTCAAAACATTCTGATCTATATTTGTCATTCATTCCCCTACTTTCTAAATATCCCTTCCAGATTCACAAATCAACCTTCCACCACCAACTCTCATTCGCAGTCTTCCCCAAAACCAATTTTTAATCTTTCTAAATATGCTTAATGGATTTCCAAAAAAAATAGTTAATTCCCATTCTAAAATTACTTTCTACTATTTACAAAATTTAATGACCTATTATCTACTTCAACTGAGTCTTATTTAGCATAGGCTAATGATCGAACCTTCCGCGAAAACGATAATGAACTATTATCTATTTCAACTGAGTCTTATTTAGCATAGGCTAATGATCGAACCTTCCGCGAACAACGATAATGGTACGCGCCATTCACTTTGTTTATTCTAAGCGCATTGTCCCGAGTTTCGTATGCTTCTTCTAATCACTTCTTAAAATTAAATATAACAATTTGTTGTATACAGGTTGTTCTAAATTTATATGCCCGTGGTTGAGAAAATTGAAAATATTTTATATTAAATTGAATTCTGTTTATAATTATCAAAATTTAATTTTCATATCAAATAGAAATATAACAATATATATATATATATATATATATATATATATATATATATATATATATATATATATATATATTACTAATATACATACAAAAGTAGCATCCCTTTAAGCTTTTAGCCAGTTTTAAAGGCGAGTGAAATTATGTCAAAGTGTCACGAGGGCAAAAATTCTATATTAATTTTAGAGTTCGAGTGCAATTCGTTGCGATTATTTCATGAATAAAACTGTTTAAAACCAAAAGTTTATTGTAATTTATTTATATAAGTACAAATTAGTACAATTAAACACAAAGTTTTTATAAATATTTGACGATTGAAAGTCATCACTTTTATAATTTTTACAACATAAATTGTCATTAATGTCACCGAATGTATTTTTTCGTAGCAACGAAGGGCATCTGACGTAATATACTAAACGACGGGCAATTATCAAAAATTATCGATTTAATTCAGATTTCTGTAGCTTTCTATTGGCCAGAATCTCCTACGAATGAAATAATCACTGTCATTTCGACAAACCTGCGTCAGATTTTCTCTAATCTATTCTGTCATCTTTATCGATATCTGTTCAGTGCAGTAGTGTGTTAATTTAAGAATTCGTTATTGTTGTTTCATAGGAAAGTAGTGTTTATTGATAGTTAATTTATTATATATTTCTTGTTGTTCTATAAGATGTTGGCCTCTTTGAACGAATACATTGTTGTTAATTGTGAGTTTTAGTTATATGTAGGTAGGTAAGTATATTTTACGTAAAAATATTTCGAATTCTAATGTGAGTATATAAAGTTTTAGGAGAATTTTTTTATTCTAAAAATATTATCAATAGTTTAACAAAATGGAAAAAGCAAATCAAACGAAAAATAAAGTAAAGTCCAAAAACCGTGCCAAAATTATGCGAAAATCGAAATTTGTTTCGCTTCACAACAAAAAATGATTATTTATTATTGTTTTATTATTAGATATTTCATGCAAATACCTTTCTAAATACCTATCTTAACATACAATTTTCACCCATTTTGGTTTATTTTTATAAATATCTATTTATTAACAATAAAATCGTTTTCTAAATAGTACTTCCGTTTAGCGCGACTATGATATTGTCAAAATATTAATCTTAGAAAATGTCAAAGATTACCACTGTTCCCAAAGTTTATGATACTATCTCCCGAAGTTATATTTTCTTGCTACCTATTGATCGCTAATGTTTACTCGTAAGATTTGGTCATTTTTTAAAGACTCGTAGAAAAAATATTGTTCCTACCGCTTGCAGAAAGTCTCTTTTCCGCACTCGACTGCTTGCCGAACTCCCGTTTCGCGTCGTTCGGCAAACTGCAGTCGCGTGCGGAAAAGTATGACGTTCTGCACCTGTTAGGAAAATAACTATTTCCAATTTTCCAGTGTATCTCAAACTGTAAATTAAACTTTTGCAAAAGCAATTCAGCAAAAAGAAATAACCGTTTCTACAAATGATTATAGTGCTCTCTCCATATAATGTTTTCTAAAATCTGAAGTACAATAACACAACAGTATGGTTAAACAAATATCTTCTCTAAACAGCCACTAAAGATAACATATGGAAATCAAATAAAAATATTTATATATGATTTGCACACAAGCCTGATACGTTCACCGTACAGTGGCGAAGAAAAGGGAGATTAGTAAATAATATACTGAATACGTCATATTGTTTGTTTTCTAATAATTATTTTATTTTTTCTACCAATTCATACCGTTTCAATAAAATAATTTTTAGCTAAAAATCAGCAAAGAACTTCAAGCAGGTAATCCTTATGGGCATAGGCGCAAAATGTCACAATGTGTTCTAAGTGCATTAAATTTTTTCGAATCCTGAGAAAACTAATAAATATTTTTGAAAAATTTAAACGCAAAATGAAAGACTACGTTATCACCGACGGCCGAGAGTCCCTGAAAACTTCTATAATGTTTATTTTAATAAGTTACACTAGTTACAGGATTGAAAAACATTTAGTGTGACTTTTAACTCCAAATATCTCATTCGAAAGAAACTTTTTGGGTATTCTAAGGGACTTTTTAGGTCTGGATCCCGCGTATGAAAAAAAAGTTGATTAATAGCAAGCTGAAAATTTGTTAGTAGCTTAAGGGCGTCTAGTCGGATAAACTTTGATATATGGGAACACTGTAACAGGGGCAGTTTTAATTGTGGAACAGGTTAAAAATTTGGAACGGTCAGACCACGAAAACGGCACATTTATTTTGTCCGACAGAACAGACTTAAACTCTCCGAACAGAGAATAAACTCTCATGTAAAAATCAGAGTGCTATTTATCACCTGTCATAATTCCTGTCATTTGACATATTCTACATGTTCCACTCATTAAAACGCCCATTTGGTGATAAATAGCAGTCTGATTTTTGCATGAGGGTTTAATCTCTGTTCGGAGAGTTTAAGTCTGGTCTGTCGGACAAAATACATGTGCCGTTTTCGTGGTCTGACTGTTCCAAATTTTTAACCTGTTCCACAATTAAAACTTCCCCTGTTCCAGTATTCCCATATATCAAAGTTTGTCCGACTAGACACACTTAAGCTACTAACAAATTTTCAGCTTGCTATTAAGCAACTTTTTTTCATACGCGGGATCCAGACCTATTTGGCCCTCGGTAATAATGCAATCTTTCATTCTGCGTTTAAACTTTTCAAAAATACTTATTAGTTTTCTCAAAATTAAAAAAATGAATACATTTAAAATACATTGAACATTTTGACAGGCGACATTTTGCGCCTATGCCCTTAAGATATATTTCATAATTTTTCCCCATCTATAATTTAATTAGTAAGACGTGTTTATAAATGCTAGTAATTTTTCCAAAATTTTGTGATTATTACTTATAATTTAAAAGTTTATCAAGCAACAAAGAGATAAGAAAGTGAACAAAGTGTAATTATAGTTCTTAGACCCCCATATAAAATTATTATTTATGACCACACCGTTGAAACTTTTTGTACTTGTTATTTGGGTGGAGTCGGACAAATTTCGAGCTTAGCGCATCATGGCAGTGGGGCGTTTGTCTGTCAAGCGGTCACGAAGTTGTCAATTTTATGCAAGAAAAAAATTTATAACCACATTGGTCATTTTATTTTAATCAATGGTTTTTATCATATAAACAGCGAAAATAATTTTGTCGGACAAAAATATTGGGGCATACGACGCGTCGGACACGCTAAATATTTCAAATTTATGAAAATAATAAATTTATTACCACATTGCTAATTTTATCAGAATATACCATAAAACATTTTTACAATAATGTGGTAACCTTGTCGGACAATTTTCACGGGGCATATGCGCAGTCGGACGCGCCGAAGATGTCAATTTCCTGAAAATTTTTTATTTATTACCACAGATGTCATTTTTACTTTGTGCTGTTCTTTTACATGTGTAATGCATATTGGATCACTTGTCGGACAAAAATAATGGGGCGTTTTGGAGATACAGGGTGTCAAAATTAAACTTTTTTTTTATTTATTATTGAATATTTCCTGACAGGTATGAGATAACAACATGAAATTTGGTATGTTGGGGTTTTTGGGTCGAGGAAACTAAATTCCCTACCAAAAATTATGCATTGCCCAGAGGGCGCCACATACGCCTTTCAGCACTCATTTATTACGTTCAATTTTTTTATTCCTCACTCTGTATAATTTTGACATTAAAATTTTTATTTTCCTATTAGTTTTACTTAAAAAAGGTATACTTCTTTGATCTTCCTAAACTCAACCGTTTTCGAGATAAACGCATTTTAAATCTGCGATACACCATCATTTTTAGCATAATATCATTGTAGTTACACCCGAAAAATAACTTAAAACCATAAAATTATCCAAAAATGTATCGCAAATTTCTTCAAATGGAATTTGCGATGCAATGACATAAATTTGAGAACTGGTACAATTATTATGGTATTAAATTATTTTTCGGGTGTAACTATATACAATGATATTATGCTAAATATGATGGTGTATCGCAGATTTAAAATGCGTTTATCTCGAAAACGGTTGAGTTTAGGAAGATCAAAGAAGTATACCTTTTTTAAGTAAAACTAATAGGAAAATAAAAATTTTTATGTCAAAATTATACAGAGTGAGGTATAAAAAAAATTGAACGTAATAAATGAGTGCTGAAAGGCGTATGTGGCGCCCTCTGGGCAATACATAATTTTTGGTAGGGAATTTAGTTTTCTCGATCCAAAAACCCCCACATACCAAATTTCATGTTGTTATCTCATACCTGTCAGGAAATATTCAATAATAAATAAAAAAAGTTTAACTTTGACATCCTGTATCTCGGTTATTATAAACTTTGTACTAAGATAAGTTTAAATCTAAGCTAACTAACTAAGCTTAAATCGGTCTATTTTTACCTCAGGAATCTGACGTTAAGCTATGGCCCATTATTTACCAAATTTTACCTGTATATAAATTAAATGAAATTGAATGTATTGTTTCTCGATTCCACGTTAAGATATATATGGTCGCCTTTCTATGATTATCTCTCAAATGATCTAGTGTCCATCGAATGTACACTAGAGTTTTTTTTTTTCTATTCGAAATAGAATAAAAAATTATTTTAATGGCCGGTAAATGAACTAGTATTGCTCTATTTTTAAATAAATCTATCTAAATTTAGCGTCGCAACCACTACAACTACATAAACCATTTCGGCGATAATGGTCAAATGGATTACACTTTTGGAACTAGATACCTTCTAATCGGTATTACCGATTTTAATCACTAAATATGAGTTTGGATCGGATAGCTCAGTGCGACTAGCGGCTGACCCGCACTTCACTTCGCCGTGAGGTACGAGAGTTCAAGCCCAGCCCAGGCCATCGGAAAACAAAAAGGGGCGTCAGTATAAAATTCTAAATATGAATCTGGCGCTTAGACCTGAATATGCGGGCATCTGATCGACCTATGAGGGAGCAGTACGGCAAGGGATAAGGGCTTGCGGCTCGGTGATACTCCCCCATAGATCCCTACCGAAGGGCGTTGACGCCTAAGAACGGTGTATATACAATATGAGTTTGAAACGTATTGAGAAGTAGTGTCTGATGCATCCAAGGTCAAGTAGGATAACTGAAGGTATTATAGGACTATTGAGCTTGAAAAACCGGTTTTCCTATAGGAAATAGATTTGATCACACTTATGAAGGCTATAACTTAAAAATTCGAATTTTCCCAGATAGAGGTATACACCGATAGACGCATCTGGAGTTCTCCTTAGTTGTTGGCGCAATTTGTAGGTTGAAATTTTGAGTAATTGTCTAAAAACCAAAATTTTCAAATTTTAGTTTTTCGGTTTTTCAGCTGTACTGAGCCGTGTGTATCTCTGATCCTAACCACTTAAGCACTATTTGAAAGCTTAACTCAACGCTATTAATCTGGTGTACTTTTGGTTTTCCTGTCTCTCCTTGAACCTAAGATATATACCCCCAAAAAATATGCCGTTTTGTACCTACCAAGTCCTATAGCTGGCTTATGGGTGGTCGAAAGTCACAAGCTATACCGGTTCTGAATCGGCCCTGACCCCCTCTTAAAACATAGAAAAGAAATTCAGATCGGTATCCACAAACATACACACAAACATACAAAACATTTTCCCCTTTTTAAATAGAAATTGAATAAAATTTCTGAGATCGGTAACTTTTGAATGGTATATACAATTTTCAAAATGGCAATGGGATAAGACAGGGAGATTCCCTGAGTCCTCTGTTGTTCAACCTGATCATGGACGAAATAATAAAAAAAGTAAGAACAAAAAAAGGATACCAAATGGGAGAATAACCACTTAAAATAATCTGCTATGCAGACGACGCAATACTAATCTCTCAAAGTGAAGATGATTTACAACGTATGCTGCACGAATTTAATATAACCGCTAGAAAATTTAACATTTTAATTTCCCCAAAAAAGACTAAATGCATGATTACAACAGTAGATCTAATAAGGTGTAAATTAGAGCTGGAGGGTCAAATAATAGAACAAGTCATGGAGTTTAAATATCTAGGCATCACACTATGCAACTACGGAAAGCTCGAAACAAAAGTGGAAGATCAGGTGAATAAGCAAACAGAGCCGCAGGTTGCCTGAATGAAACAATATGGAGAAATAAAAACATCAGAAAAGAAGTGAAAGGCAGAATTTACAAAAGAGTCATCAGACCAATAATGACATATGCGGCAGAAACACAACCTGATATAGAAAGGACAAAAAAAAAGCTATAGAAACAGCAGAGAGGAAAACATTGCGAAAAATCAATGGTAAGACGCTGTGGGATAGAGCTAGAAGTGTAGATATATGAAGGGGATGCAAGGTGGACAACATTAATAACCGGATGAAAAGCAGAAGAGTAGAATGGAACGACCACATAAGCCGAATGACAACAAATAGAGTAGTAAGAACGGACAGAGACGGTTCCCCAATAGGAAGACGATCAGTGGGAAGACCATGAAAAAGATGGAATGACAACTTACTGGAGGCACATTGAAAAACAGACAGAGTAATGTCTATATAAAAAGAAGAAGAAGAAGAGAAGAATTTTCAAAATTAAACATGCGTTGGAAAGGTAATGTTCAGTACTATAAGAAGTCGTAAAATCGGACTTAAATTTTCGAAATTTTTGGGAGTTTTGGGGACGAGAACGAAAAACAGACCCTAAATGGGAATGGCCGTAACATCCACACCCTTGTACCAAAATGGATGGTTGACATATTTCTTTTTCCTATATTTTAAGATTGGATTTGGCCCAATTTTTTCAATTCAGTCACATTTAGAAAATCGAAAATTTCTTGTATAATATAGTGTCGCATGTACGGGAACAGCCGTTCTCTGGGATATAAAAAAATAATAAGCATCAAGGAGACCAAAGCGAACTATAAACAATTTTTCTCGGTTAGATCTACATAGATCAAACTGAAAATTTGTAGAAATACTCCTTATAATGTTTATAAGGACGTAACGTAGAGAACATTCCAAAATTTTAGAAAAATTTTCCGAAATTTTCCCTCTTGTCGGAAAATCTTTTTGGAAAATTTTGGGTACAACTCACCGTCATGCCCTTTTAAGTGTTGTACATAGCGTATGTACCAATTTATAGCTAAATCGATTCAAAAGAAACCGAGAAACACTGTTTTAAAATTTTTTTTGATAATACTTCCTCCTCGATAGCGTAAAAGACTTAAGCTTAATTTTTGTCAGACAATTAGATTTTTTGTTCAAGAATATAATTACTTGTAACTTACTGCCTTTGTCGGAAAAATGGTTTTAAAGATAAGGGATGCACGAACCCAGCAGTGTTTAAAAGTATAATTTATTAATAAAAATTAAATTTTTTGTCCGACTTTGGATTTGACCCAATATTTTTGTCGGACACTTAGATTTTTTGATTTAGAATATAATTACTTATAACCTGATACTTGTGTCGGAATTTTTTTTTTTAATTGAAGAAAAAAACTACAGAACGATGTTTGTCGTTGTTCAAGGAGTATGTATTCAAATATCAGATCACAATTTTTCTCAAATTTTCCCTCTTGTCGGAAAATTTTTTAAGTAAATTTTGGGTACAGCTCTACGTCATACCCTTTTAAATGTTTTACTTAGTGTGTGTACCAATTTTCAGCTATATCAATTTAAAAATAACCGAGAAAAACTGTTTTAAAATTTTTTTTGATAATACCTCCTCGTCGATAGCCTAAAAGAATTAAGTTTTCTGTTCGTTTGCCCCAACATTTTTGTCAGACAATTAGTTTTTTTGTTTAAGAATATAATTACTTGTAACTTACTGCCTTTGTCGGAAAAATGGTTTTGAAGATAAGGGATGCACAAACCCAGCATAGTTTAAAAGTATAGTTTATTAATAAAAATTAAATTTTTTGTCCGAATTTGGATTTGACCCAATATTTTTGTCGGACACTTAGATTTTTTGATTTAGAATATAACTACTTATAACCTCATACTTTTGTCGGAAATTTTTTTTTAATTGGAGAAAAAAAACTACAGAACGATGTTTGTCGTTGTTCAAGGAGTATGTACGCAAATATCAGATCACAATTTTTCCAAAATTTTCTCTCTTGTCGGAAAATTTTTTGGGACAATTTTGGGTACAGCTCTACATCATACCCTTTTAAATGGTTTACTTAGTGTGTGTACCAATTTTCAGCTATATCGATTTAAAAATAACCGAGAAAAACTGTTTTAAATTTTTTTTTGATGATACCTCCTCGTCGATAGCCTAAAAGAATTAAGCTTTCTGTTCGTTTGCCCCAACATTTTTGTCAGACGATTAGATTTTTTGTTTAAGAATATAATTACTTGTAACTTACTGCCTTTGCCGGAAAAATGGTTGTAAAGATAAGGGCTGCACGAACCCAGCATAGTTTAAAAGTATAGTTTATCAATAAAAATTAAATTTTTTGTCCGACTTTGGATTTGCCCCAATATTTTGTCCGACACTTTGATTTTTTGATTAAGAATATAATTACTTATAACCTACTAATGTTGTCGGAAAAATGGTTGTAAATAAAAAAATTTCAGGAAATTGACATCTTCGGCGCGTCCGACTGCGCATATGCCCCGTGAAAATTGTCCGACAAAGTTACCACATTATTGTAAAAAGGTTTTATGGTAGATACGGTTAAAATTATCCATGTGGTAATAAATTTATTTTTTTCATAAATTTGACATCTTTAGCGTGTCCGACGCGTCATATGCCCCAATATTTTTGTCCGACAAAATTATTTTCGCTGTTTATATGATAAAAACCATTGATTAAAATAAAATGACCAATGTGGTATTAAATTTTTTTCTTGCATAATATTGACAACTTCGTGACCGCTTGACAGACAAACGCCCCACTGCCATGATGCGCTAAGCTCGAAATTTGTCCGACTCCACTCAAATAACAAGTACAAAATGTTTCAACGGTGTGGTCATAAATAATAATTTTATATGGGGGCCTAAGAACTATTACACATGAAGTGAGTCATAAAAAACTACGAGAATAATCTGTAAGTAAAATTTCTTACATTTATGGGAAAAGCACAAAAATCATATAAAAGACTATAATGTGTGTATCTATATAAATAATAACATAACAAAATAAGAATTACAAATACAGAAAATAATAAGATAAGTGACCAACGAAGAAATAAATAAGGGTAAAAGCATGTAAATAGCGAGAAATAAAAAAAGGTTGAACATAGAAAGAAAAAACAAGAACGAAAGATAAACCCGAAATAGACACAATAGTGGGCATATTAGTGGGGATAAGAGCATGAAATGAAAGAACCCGCTACCAAATTGGCAAATTGGAGCAAGTAAGCCAAGAGATTGATAATGTACAACTTAGACCTTGTCGGACTAGTGAAATAAGATGGAATAGTAGTGGATCAACTTGAGCAGGAAACCAACAACTTATGATATATTCTGGAAACACTGACGTAAATGATACACAAGAAAAGGTAGTGGCAATACTGCTAGCTCAAAAGGGAAGAAAGGGTCTAATAGAGTGGGAACAGTTGTCAGAAAGGTTTATTTGGGCGAAACTGAACGCGAGATACTATAACATATTGGTAATAAATGTATATGCTCCTACGAATAAAAATAACGAAGATGGGACAGAAGAATTTTACGAACAATTACAAACAACGTATAATAGGATTAATAATAAATATAGAAGAAATATGAAAATATTAATCGGGGAATTAATGCTAAAATAGAAAAATATAATACAGGACATGAACACGTGAGAGGAAAGGATGGAATAGGAGAGGTAAACGAGAATAGAAATCGATTAATCAAATTTTGCGAACAAAATGAACTTGTAGTAGGTGGGAGTATCTTTAAACCTAAGCGTTTACATAAGGAAACATGAAAATCTCCAGAAGGAAGATACAAAGACCAAATATACCACATGGCAATTGAATATAAATGGAGAAGCTACTTGCAAGGTTTCAGAAGCTTAACAGGTGCTGATGTAAGGTTAGACCTCCTGCTAGTCAAAGCGAAACTAAGAATGAAATTAGCTAGAAATAAAAACCAAAGAAGTAACAGAAGAAATAAATACAACGTCGAAACCCCAAAACAAGAAAGTATAAGGAATAAATTCACTGAGAAACTGGCAATTAACCGAACAGTATCACAACAAACTGGAGAGTCAATCGAAGAAACATGGAAGCATTTAAATTAAAGAAGTAATAATAAATACAGTAAAAGAAACAATTGGATTGAAAAGAAGAAAAAATAAAAAGGGATAACTAAATAGGGATAACTAACTCTACTACTGATAGAAAAAGAAAAGAATCAAAGAAGACATCCTACAAAAGGCAAAAAAAAATATTGGAAGGAAAAAAAGGCGCTTGAGAGAAGATACAAGGCAAAAATCGCAGAATCATAAAAAAGTAAATATAGTATATAATAGTAAAAAATAAGTCATAAAAGATAAAAGAAACAATATAAATGAGATGCTAATATACAGAGTGGGCCAAAGAAAACAGTCCACCTAGATATTTGGCAGTATTTATTGGATTTTAAGGAAATGACGAAACAGGTCGATTTTTGATCTAAGGGGGGCACATTTTTTGTCGTTTGTCAACCCCCTTCGTTCGACTTCTCCCGCCCCTTATTTTTATATAGGGAATAGAGGTAGTGTGCTAGCTAATTTAAAGGGTTATTAAATTCTCTATTTAGTAATATAAACATTAACTTAATATTTATACAGGGTGTCCAAGAAAAAGATATTTTAATTAAATTAATTGACACAAAAAGAAGAACGTATGTATGTAATTTATTTAATTCAAAATACATTCCACTGCTGTCACAAAACAGAAAAAAACATTTTTTGATAAAATAAACATTGCTTTTCGCTTAATTTCAATGTTCAAGCTGCCATCCATCTTCCTCTTAATAATATGTAAGCACTACGAGCCTAGTAGGCCCATGGCTTAATGTACTATTCTTTTCCACTCCCTTTTGTCAGTCGCTTTTCTTTCCCAGTTCCTCACGTTAATTCTTCTCATATCTTCTCTAACTCCATTACTCCATCGTGACCTCGGTCTTTCTCTTCGTCTTTTCCCTGCTAATGCACTAGATAGTACCATTCTGGGAATTCTAGATGGAATCATCCTCTGCACATGGCCCAACCATCTAAGTCTTTGCGCCTTAATTACTGCTAGTTAGTTCTTCAGTTAGCATTTTCATGGTTTCCGCCTGCTTTTTCTGTTGATTTTTTATTTCCTTTGTATCCTCAGCCAGTCCTTTTAGCAAATCCATCATTTGGGCTAGCATTTCTGGGTTTGAAACATCCCGTTTTTTTTTTGGTGATCTATAGGTTTTTTTGGAATTTTTGAATACATCATCCCAAGTTCCTGCTTTTCTTTTTCCTTCCTCCGAATACGTATCATCTGAGTCTATCATATTTATAAGATTTCACTGTTCTTGATGTTGCTCTAGTTTCGCGAGAATATTCTTTGCACCGCGATAGGGGATGATATCCAGTTCAACCCTTCAGAAATATCCACCCCTCTCAGTGCAATCAGCTTCTCTCTAAACTCTATTAAGTTACGCTTTCCAATGATTATTCGCTTTAATTGAGGTTTGGCAACACCGCTTTATATTCGAACCGGACTTCAGCTGTAGAACTAGCTGTTTTATTTATCTTATCAATATAACCTTACTTGTTTTTCTTATTGTCAGTATCGTTTTTAACGCCGAATATTTTTAATGCCTCTTGGTAGGTTGAATATTGAATTTAAGCAAAAAACAAAATTTATTTGTCAAATAAACATTTTTTCTGTATTTTGAGTTAAATAAATTGCATGCATTCTTCTTTTTGTGTCAATTAATTTAATTGAAAATAATTTTTCTTGGACACCCTGTGTGAATAATTATTATGTGAATATTAATATTACTGAATAGAGAACTGAATAACCTTTCAAATGAGGTAGCACACGACCCCTATTCCCTATTTAAAAATAAGGAGTGGGGGAGGTGGAGGGGAGGGGGTTGACAAATGACAGATGTAAGTACCGTAAAAATGTGTCCCCCTTAGATCTAAAATCAACCTGTTTCTTCATTTCCTGAAGATGTAATAAATACTGCCAAATATCGAGGTGGGCTATTTTCTTTGGCCCACTCTGTATATCAGAGAAAGCAGCGAAGGAAAACGACCTGCCAACAAAATGTACAATTATACGCAACATAACAGGAAAAGCATACAGGAATATACGAGAAGTAAAGGATATAAAAGGAACCAGAACAAAAATGGAGAATAATATATTTTTTCTATTATATTATTGTTATTACGTTTTACCTTATTTGTATCTTATAAGTCCATAAAAAGATTATCACCCCTTTTTACGTGTACGAGTGTACGTCTCTGCATAAAGGGTTACATTTTGAAAGTTACAAGCGAATTAGGTTCAAAGGAAGTGTAAACAACCAGAAGCGTATTTCGAAAATTATTGGTATGGTATACGATTTGATGGAAGACAAATAGTGAAATGTAGAAAATAAATAGGGATTTAACTCGTTATAGAAACGTAATTCCGGCAAGAAAACAGAAATTTATCATATGAAAACTAAATAAAATCACGTATTTAATTTGCTTAGCTACATTCTAAACTTTAATATCTCTTTTTTTTTTTAATAATCCTTTTTTAAAATACCAATATTTTATTGAATGAAATAAATAACCAGAGTTGCCTATTAGCCTAATAAAATAAAATAAAGTCAAAATATAAATTCGTACAGGTTAAAACAAATTTTATATCAAAGTTTAGAAGGGTACAATAGATATTTTCAAGAAAGTATCCAAACCATACAAGGGGATCATTGTTTAAATAATTAAAAAGGGGTCATTTTTGCAAAAAAAAAATACTTTTTTAACTGCTGGGGTAATTCTGATATTAATAAAGGTCTATGGGATTTTTTTCTGCAAAACTTAAGGGTAAGTTTTTCACATAAGACTTACTAAATTAAATTTGACCTCCTATTTATTTAAATAATTGTATATAAAACTGTAAAAACAAATTTGCGAAAAATCATTATTAGCGTTCTAAATAAGCGCTATAAAATATCTTATTTTACAGATTAAGTTGCGCTATGTTACCAGTATTAATAAAAAAAAAATTGGTCGAAAAATAATTAATATTTTTTGAGATATTGAATTTGTTTATTAAATGTTACTATATTTTCAATTGCAAAAACGCGGTTGTCGCCAAAGAAATATTTACCTGCTTAAAATCTCATTATTTTAATTTTTATGTATATTTTCGACAAATATATTAATAAATTCAAATTTCAATTAAACTCCCCCCTAAAATAGCTTTTGAAGATTATCTAAATTTATTTATAATTTGTTTTTTTAATAACGTCGCAGGGATTATGTATTTTGAAATTCCGTTTCGATAATTGGGTTCCTGGGAATTTTTTACTAATTAAAAAAATTTTTTTGTCGTTTTTGCTTCTTCTTTTTTTTCTTGTAGTTATATTACTATTGGCCCTTTTAGGGTTAAATTTTATTAAGAATGTCGAATCTCTGAGTTGTAGATTCTAGACCTAAAACTATTAAGATTTAACTAAAATCTCTTATATAAAATGTGGCTACTTACTGAGTTGCAGGGTGTTTTATTTAAAAATTTAAAAATTATTGTTACCAAGTACTTTAAAACTATTTGACTTATCCTTATCATACTTGGCAGAAAGTGTGGCTATTATACACTCTACTAAATTGTGATTAATAGACGTTTCTAGCTAGTGACAGAGGCGTACGACAGGGGATAGTGAATGATTGACCCTTCCCAAATTCTACGCCACTGAGTGAATTACTATTTTAGCGAAATTTTTCGATTTTCCAATACTTTGTATGTAAATAATATTATTGGTATCGATAAAGTCATCAGTTTAAGGGATATTTTCAAGTTTAAAATGAATGAATTAATGAATCAAAATAACTATGCCGATTCATTTTTAACGTCCAATATCTCGAAAACTAATGACTTCATCGTTACCAGTAAAGAGTATATTATTTACATAAAAAGTATTGGGAATCGAAAAATTTTGCTAAAATAGTAATTCCCTCAGTGGCGTAGAATTTGGGAAGGGTCAACCATTAACTATCCCCTGTCGTACGCATCCGGTAGTAGCTAGAAACTTTTATTTATCACAATTTAGTAGACTGTATAGTACCCACACTTTCTGCCAGGTATGATAAGGATACGTCAAATAGTTTGAAAGTACTTGGTAAAAATAATTTTTAAATTTTTAAATGTAACACCCTGTAACTCAGTAAGTAGCCACATTTTATTTAAGTGGTTTTAGACCACCAATCTTAATATTTTTAGTTCTAGAATCTACAGCTTAGAGATTCGACATTCTTAATGAAACTTAACCCTAAAAGGGCCCGTAGTAATATAACTCCAAGAAAAAAAAAAGAAGAGGAAAAAAAAATTTCTTAATTAGTGAAAAATTCCCAGGAATCCAATTATCGAAACGGCATTTTAAAATATTTAATCCCCGCGACGTTATTAAAAAAACAAATTATAAACAAATTTGAATAATTTTCAAATGCCATTTTAGGGGGAAGTTTAATTCAAATTTGAATTTATCAATACATTTATCGAAAATATACATAAAAATAAAAATAATAAGATTTAATACAGGTGAATATTTCTTTGGCAACAACCGCGTTTTTGCAATTGAAAATAGAGTAACATTTAAAAAACAAATTCAATATCTCAAAAAATATTAAATATTTTTCAACCAGTTCTTTTTTATTAATACTGATAATATAGTGCAACTTCTCCTGTAAAACAAGATATTTTATAGTACTTATTTAAAACGCTAAAAATAATTTTTTGCAAATTTGTTTTTAAAGTTTTATGTATTATTATTTAAATAAATAGGGGGTCAAATTTAATTTAGTAATTTTTTTTGTGAAAGATTTACCCTTCAACTTTGCAGAAAACAATCCTATAGACCTTCATTAGTAATTTAATGACCTCAACAGTTAAAAAAGTAATTTTTTTGCCAAAATCACCCATTTTTAATTATTTAAACAGTGATCCCCTTGTATGATTTGGATACTTTCTTGAAAATATCTTTTACACCCACCTAAACTTTGATATAAAATTTGTTCCAACCTGTACGAATTTACATTTTGATTTACATGTAGTGTAATTTTATTTTACTAGACTATATGTCAACACAAATAAATACACTAATGTGATCCTATAGTTTATAAAAATTGAACCGATCAGAATCAAAATCTGCTAAATCCTAAATTTTTCGTTCTGCTAAATCCAAACTAAGTACAAATTTCTGAAGATGTAAGGGGCATGCCGAAAAATGACAAATTAGTGTGCCATTCCATGATATTTATTGATGTCCCTTTGATTGAGAAATGCCGGATACTTTTTTAAAATTTAAATTTTTAATGTTTACCTCCTGACAAAATTTCAACACATGGATCTAGCAGGTTTTGATTCTATAGACCTTAATTATTAAGTACCGCCAAACAACAAACTATGAAGTGTTATTATGAAATAAAAAAATTAAATATTCTGGTATAGTCGGTTCCCTAAACTCAGACACAACTGGCTAGTGATTTTAGTAAGTAATTTTGCCAATTTGGTAAAATTGTCAAAAAGTAATTACTAAATAGTTAGTAATTTTGAAACTTTTGGCAAAATTGGGCAAAAACAAAAAAATCATCAACTATAATCACTAGCCAGTTGTGTCTGAGTTAAGCGAACCGACTATAACTACTTACAAAAATTTGGGGTAAATTTAAAAGTATTGAAAAATATTTCTAAAAGACGTAAAGGGTTTTTTAACGAATTCTAGTACGGTAAAAACATTCAAAAACGGCCTAACATTATTAAACAGGGTATTAAATATTGGTAATATCATTTTAAAATCTTCTACTATAAAATTTATAACATGTATACATATTAAATTAAATTATTAGAAGAATTCTTTACTAAGCAACAACATTTTTGTTTAATTTATTAATATTTTGCTGATGTGGATGTCGGAACGTTAATAAAATCATTTTTGTAGTTAAATTGTGGCTTTTTTCCTATTTAGAATAGTTGATTACGAAAATGTCACAAGGAAATAGCTTCAGAACAACATTAAACAGGGTGATATCGAAATTTTTAAAATGCCTGGTCCGCCATACCCTCGAGAGTCTGCTCGGTGACAAAAGATGGCGACTGCGGTCAGGAGGATAGAAAACAAAACATAACCAAACGATAGAAACAAATTAATCATCTATACTGACAATGAAGCTAAAGCAAAAAAGAGGTAGAAGAAAATTAAATGGAAAAGTCGAATGTTGTAAAGGAGGAAAACATGAGAGCAATAAGGAAGCAAATTGACAAACTACAAGAAACCATAAGAAAACAAAATACAAAACGTAACGATGGAAATAGAAAATTTTGTTGCAAAAGATATTAATCTCAGATGATGAAAACAATAAGAAAGCAACTGTATCAGAAGGTGAAATGGACACCTTAGAAAATGTCGAGGAAAAAAGCGATTCTGAATTCACGGAGTCTTGAAAAGGATGAAAAAGATGAAAAATAAGGTCAGCTAGAAAACCCAAGAAACTTCCAAAGGGATAGAAGAGCTGCAAATGGAGAAAATTTATAAAAGGAGGTACGAGTACTTTTCAGTCCCCATAAGGATGAAATAAGACCAACACCATCAACAGAAGATGTCAAACAGCAAGTAAGAAGACCAGAACCTATTTTACTTCAAATCAGGCCCGAGGCACTACATAATTTTCGGGCCCCTAAATATAATTTAATAATAATATTAATTAAGTTAATCAGTTAATATTGATATCACCTTTTTTAATTGTTCTAAGACCTTCTTCTTCTTCTTAACGTGCCCTATCAAGTTCTCTTGACGTTGGAGATTAACATGGCGAAACTGTCTCTGTCTCGAGCTATTCTAAATAGCTGTTCTGCTTTCTTTATTCCTGTCCACTCCCGGATATTCTTCAACCAAGAGGCCTGCTTTCTACCAATTCCTCTGCGTCCTTCGATTTTACCCATCATAATAAATTGAAGAATATTATACCGGTCTCTCTTACTACGTGTCCAAAATAGGCCATCTTTCTATATTTGATGTTATCAAGCAGCTCGCGGGCAGCATTTGCTCTCTTAAGGACTGCCACACTTGTCAGAGTAGCCGTCCATGGTATTTTCAGCGTACGTCTGTGCAGCACTGGCGAAGCGTCCATGTAACCACTGTTACCATTGGTAACAGTTAAAAATCTTGCAATAAATATTTTATGACTGTTATGAAATAATTCCATTTATATTTTTTATCAACAGAAATATTTGTTAATAGTACCTAATTCAGTAAAAAGCCAACTAGAGGCACGAAAATATTGGCGAGATATGTGAATCCATTGCACTTTATTATAATACGCTGTTACCAATACTGGCAGTGGTAAGGCAGGAGAAACCTCGCTATCGCTCGGGACTAGCTCGTTTCTGAAAATTTTGATGGAGCGACGGCTCTGTTATTGAAGGAGAGACGGCGCGCGGGCACGCTGTGTATATCAGTATTGTCACCATTTTGAGGATTGGTAACATTAGTTTAGTACCTACTACCGTTGATTGAGGTATTAGGGGCTATTACAGATTACAGTGTGCGTGCATTGAAACATGGAAGAGTGTTGCCCGTATTGCGTAATTGATCAACTACTTGAAAAGTTATTCTCCTTGTATATTTATCTTTTTTATATATAATTTTGAAGAAAAAAATGATATTATTGAAAATGGAAGAATTAAAATATAAACAATAGTTTTCAAAATCTATTCTTTTTCCTACTTGTTAATTTTTTTATGTTAATTTTATGGTAGAATAATATGTTTAGTTTGTTTATTATTTATTGTTATACCTGTTACATATACATAATTACATACATATAATTTGGGAATAGTGATTTGTTTAATTTTATCCCAGAGGATTGAAAACAAAAACTTATATTTGGGAGGTTCACAATAATTTTTTAAATAAGATTTTTTTACATCTGGTTTAGTAACATTTTAGAAAAAGTCAAGCGTCGCCACTGCTGTGCAGCCACATTTCAGAGGCCTCCAAACGATTAATGGTCGATATTTTTAATGTCCAGGCTTCGACAACATACAAGAGGACTGACCAAATGTAACATTTAATCATGCGCTTTCAAAGTTTAAGTTGCAAGTTATCATTACAGAAGAATGACCTCATTTTTAAAAATGTCGTGCGGGCTATCTCGATTCTACATTTTATCTCTTTATCTGGATTTAGTTATTCAGTAATATGGCCACCAGGATATTTAAAGCTCGGTACTCTTTGAATTATATGACCATCCACATATTACTGTGAATCTTGATGGGCCAAACGGCTAAATACCATGTATTTTGTTTTTGAACAGTTTATGTTTAGGCCAAACTCTCTTCCCACTGTGTCAATGGCATTTAAAAGGTGTTGTAATCTATTCATATTATCACTTAAAATAACTGTATCGTCTGCATATCTGATTGTATTTATCAGAATTCCATTAACTTTCACACCCCATTCCAAAATATGGAGCGCTTCCTTAAATATTCTATATGAATATAAATTGAATATCAGTGGGGACAGTATACAACCCTGTCTGACACCTCTTTGTATTTTGCATATTTCTGTTGATTTTCTTTTTATGCAAGCTGTCGCTGTTTGACGCCAGTATAATTTTTCTATGATTCGTACATCTTGACTATCAACTCCTTAATTCTTTAATATTTTAATTAATTTGTGATGTTATACTCGATCAAAGGCCTTCTCATAGTCAATAAATACAGAAAATACGTCTTTCCTTTGATCTCGGCATTTCTGCAATAATACATTTAGTGCAAATAGTGCGACCCGGGTTCCCAGTACATTTCTGAAGCCAAATTGTGGTTCATCCTGGTCTTCTTCACATTTATCTCTGATTCTACTGTGGATGATACGTAGAAAGATTTTCAGGGTGTGGCTCATATGGTTCTAAGACCACAGTTGACAAATTTGAAAATTTATCTTGTTTTATTGCAATAAATTTTTTTGATGATCTTTCCGGGCCCCATTAAATCCACCAATCATGGACCACCAATCATGGAATTCAAAACAGTAGAAAATAATAACTGAAAATAAAATGGCCAGAAATTCCATTTTTACACAGACCGAAACCATAGACGATTACAGAAATACGTGCGTATGTGCAGGATTACAGTTCACTAGAAAGATGAATTAGCCCTGAGAAAAACTACAAGCCGATGAGTCATGTAAATAAACGTCAATTATGTTAGAAGGAGTGAACTGGCCCTGTTCAGTGCTTTAATTTCCAGGGATTTTATCCCATCATAGGACATTCTGTTCACCTCAATTGCAAGCTAGAAAAAAAATTCAAAGCTAACCTGCTCACACTGCTAAGTTAAACACCCAGCAAGCTACATATGATGTCCAAAAGTCCCAAAAAGAAGATAATATGCTCAGGACACTAGAAACAAAACAGAAAATATGCCAAAACAAACAACCTACGCACAATCTGCAGAAGGAAGCAAAAAACATGAGACAGCTGTATCAGAAACGAGTACAAATGCATAATTTTCAATAGAAGCCCTAGTCCAACATATGATGCAATTTCAAGACATTCTCACCAATACAATGAACTTCTTATCTACATAGAGGAAAGTTTTGAAAACAAAATGAACTTATACATATTGCAACATAAGAAACTTAGAGTAACGGAAGGGTAAGCGTTGATGTGAGTGGAATATTTGGGGCACATTATGAGAGGTGAAAAGTGCGAACTTTTAAGAAATATCATGCAGGGCAAAATTAAGTGTGGGAAGAAGAAAAATATCCTGGCTTCGAAATCTACGTGAATGGTTCGGGTGTAGTTCGAGTGAACCTTTTAGGCGCGCTGCTAACAAAGTCGCAATGGCCGTGATGATTTCCAATCTCCGCTAGGAGTGGCACGTGAAGAATAAGAAGAAGAGTTGATTTAGCGTACAGCACAGTGAAGTGTGGTAAGGGCAATATACTAAGACTAAGCAAGCATTAAAAATTAATAAAATGTGTCCAACGATGTAATCTACATTAGCAAAGTAGCACGGTGATTTAAGTTAGGCTGAATTAAGTTATTATAAATCTACTTGGTCTACTCGTTATTATAATATTAGTACATGAAAGAGTAAGTAACTGATCAGAAAAATATTTGTAAGAAATCAAATAGAAATGAAAGTCAATGGAATAATTATTACAGGACCCTTAGAAGCAAAAACAGGAATCAGACAAGGAGATTCACTAAGCCCTCTACTGTTTAACATAATGTTGGATGCAATAATAAATCAAGTGAAGAAAAAATGAGGATACAAAAAGGGCGATGGAGAGATAAAAATACTGTTACGCTGATGACACCGTGTTAGTAGCAGAGTGCGAAGACAAACTAAAAAGATTACTGCAAACAAGGTCAGATACCAGCACAAAACACAAAGACATCTGATGTCTTTGTGTTTTGTGCTGGTGTCTGATCTTGTTTTGGTCTTACAAGTCATAACTGGCCTAATAACTGACTTATATATTCGGGCCCTTGTTTCCACTCTTAGGTGTTTGTTTTTCCAAATTGTGTCATTTAGACATCCGGCCGATCTACTGGCATTAATTATTTGGTCTTTTATCTTGCTGATTCCGGAGACCAACAAAATGAAGTTTTTAAGAAGGATTGCTGGAAAAGGACTACAGTTCAGGGTAAGAAGTGAGGAAATCAGACGCACATGTGGGGTAGATAATATAAATACCTGGACAAAGAACAGAAAAGAAAAGTGGACTGAATACATAAGCAGGATGTCTGAATCATGGATAATAAAACTAGCCAGCCAGGGACAAGTGACCGTTAGCCAAAAGTATAGGACGCCCAAGGAAAAGATGGAACGGCAATTTAGGGGAAGATTAAACGGCACGGTTGAATAAAAACCGACAGTACTGCCTATATAAAAAAGAAGAAGAACAAGAACAGTAAGTACAATAAAAAAACTATTATATTTAAACAAACTAAGTTATCAATCGAAGTAGAGCAGAAAACGACAATAAATATCGCCTCCGTACCACCAGATTGACAACAGGTGGAATACTTTCTTTGGTTACACCTCCTGAGACTTTAAAAATTTATAAATCATACAGGGTGCCGAGGAAATTAAGATGAGAGAATTTTAAATAATTCACAACTCATCTACTCAGCGTGGCAAAGCTCCATCAAGAAAGATTCCTTAATACTCAAACAAAAGAGTAAGCGAATTAAAAATGTGTATAAACATTCTCAATTTCTTTGTAAAACGAAAATGCAGCAGCTGCATAATACTCTGGTTAAAGCGGAGAGTGCAGGAAGAGTCTATACCGGTTTCGGAGATCTTTTTCCCCTCATCAGTAAACCCATATCCTCTTCTCTCCGCTTTAACCACCTACCATAGCTTTGGGCCTTCCAGAATTGCAAAGAAAGAAATGTCACGGATGAACTAGGGCCATCTACCGAAAAACAAACTAAGTTATCAATCCAAGTAGCGCAGAAAACGACAATAAATATCGCCTCCGTACCACCAGATTGACAACAGGTGGAATACTTTCTTTGGTTACACCTCCTGAGACTTTAAAAATTTAACCAGAGTATTATGCAGCTGCTGCATTTTGGTTTTGCAAAGAAATTGGGAATGTTTATACACATTTTTAATTCGCTTACTCTTTTGTTTGAGTATTAAGGAATCTTTCTTGATGGAGCTTTGCCACGCTGAGTAGATGAGTTGTGAATTATTTAAAATTCTCTCATCTTAATTTCCTCGGCACCCTGTATGATTTATAAATTTTTAAAGTCTCAGGAGGTGTAACCAAAGAAAGTACTCCACCTGTTGTCAATCTGGTGGTACGGAGGCGATATTTATTGTCGTTTTCTGCGCTACTTCGATTGATAACTTAGTTTGTTTTTCGGTAGATGGCCCGAGTTCATCCGTGACATTTCTTTCTTTGCAATTCGGGAAGGCCCAAAGCTATGGTAGGTGGTTAAAGCGGAGAGAAGAGGATATGGGTTTACTGATGAGGGGAAAAAGATCTCCGAAACCGGTATAGACTCTTCCTGCACTCTCCGCTTTAACCAGAGTATTATGCAGCTGCTGCATTTTCGTTTTGCAAAGAAATTGAGAATGTTTATACACATTTTTAATTCGCTTACTCTTTTGTTTGAGTATTAAGGAATCTTTCTTGATGGAGCTTTGCCACGCTGAGTAGATGAGTTGTGAATTATTTAAAATTCTCTCATCTTAATTTCCTCGGCACCCTGTATGATTTATAAATTTTTAAAGTCTCAGGAGGTGTAACCAAAGAAACTATTCCACCTGTTGTCAATCTGGTGGTACGGAGGCGATATTTATTGTCGTTTTCTGCGCTACTTCGATTGATAACTTAGTTTGTTTTTCGGTAGATGGCCCTAGTTCATCCGTGACATTTCTTTCTTTGCAATTCGGGAAGGCCCAAAGCTATGGTAGGTGGTTAAAGCGGAGAGAAGAGGATATGGGTTTACTGATGAGGGGAAAAAGATCTCCGAAACCGGTATAGACTCTTCCTGCACTCTCCGCTTTAACCAGAGTATTATGCAGCTGCTGCATTTTCGTTTTGCAAAGAAATTGAGAATGTTTATACACATTATTATATTTAAATTATGATATATCTCTAACGGATTAATTAATGAATAAAAAATATTCCTATTTTTTTTACATATTTAGATTAGAAGTGCTGTTGTTTTATCTCTTAAAATTATGTCTATCGTTTTTAAAACGCAAGGTAGAATATAAACAAAAAATGTCATTACAGATTATATTTTGTTCAATTACTCTCCGATATGAGCCAATTAGCAAATACCGACCTAGTGTGGCCAGAGAATACAAGCTACTAACTTCCATCCAGCTGAGTATATACATCGTGAAAATGAAATTATAACAAACCCATTTCCAACATGATTCCGCTTGACAAACAAAGAGGGCGCTGGAAAACAAATATCGAGGGGGTTAATGCAATAATACTTGAAACTCAATATGGCGGTAATACGAAGCGACAAATAATGTACGCGAACGGCAAGTATTTGTCGTCGATTCACGGTATGCTTTCATGTTTTATGTAAAACGACATGGATTATTTTTTTAGGATACTGTGTGTTTGAGCTTGTGTGACACAGTGGTATTATAATTTGCATGATGCGTTATTAATTAATATTTGAACCCGCCTGGGGTTAAAATTATATCTATGCGAAGTGGATAAATTCCATACACTAGTGCAGAAATTATAGCTTTTGATCCATAAAAGCGTTTGAAGCTGAAAAGCCTTATACTTGCATTAATATAGCAAATGCTTGTTAAGTTAATATTAAAATTAATATAACCGATATATTTATAAGGACTAATAGCCGAATCTCAGTAGCCATAGAATCTCACCCCAGGGCAAGCAGTTATTCAGTAATTATTGTTTCTTCTTTGGACTATCCCAATTACAGTATTCATTGCTATAAGATATAAAACTGTAACAAAATCTACAACATTACAAGTAACAATAATATAACATATTATAAAATAATAATGGAACACAGATGGAGTTACTTAAGTTGCTAAAACAAATAACAGATCTAACCTTTTTATTAAGTGGAATCAATTAGATGTAGCTTTCTAAGTAAGGTAGTTCGTTGAGTTGTTCTAGTTATATCTAGTTATATATGTTCTAGTTATATATAAATAACATATCTAACCTTTTTATTAAGTGGAATCAATTAGATGTAGCTTTCTAAGTATGGTAGTTCGTTGAGTTGTTTTAGTTATATCGCTATATCGTTTTATTAGACCTTCGTTTTTACTGGAGCGTCAGTTGCGATCATCGCTGAGAAATCGTCGCTGAGCGATAATCGCGATGTACTGCTGGAGCGTATGTCTCTGGAGCAGTTAGCGTCGATTGTTGGCTACTGGCCGGAGAGCAGACATAGTCGCAAACGCTGAGCCACTATGTTTTTGAGAGTTTTTTATTTGTGAAGTGTTGCTAGTTTTTGAAAATGTCTTATTTTGCATGTGAAGAAAATGAAAAACTTATTGAGACAGTAGCGGCACATCCTGCTGTAATTGACATAAAGCACGGTCTCTATAAGGATCAGCAGGCTAAGGATAATGCCTAGCAATTTTGTTCCAGTTCTCCTTAATATAACTTAAAGTCTGGTAACAGTCTTATTAAATGATCATTGCAAATAGCATTTAAGAAATAAAATCTCTATAATAGTTAAAGTTTAAAATAATCGTATATCTACGTTGCATTTATATATCTAAAGCCTACAACAAAAAACTATATTATTACATCATTAGTTGTTATTTTGTTATATTAAACTTATGTGTCAAGTGCCTACAAAATTTAACATATTGGACAAATACATGTTACTGCCAATAAAATACAATAAAATTCACAATAAAATGGAGAGACGACCTACTGTAGGTAGGAGCTGAGTTGGATCCAAGTCGTAGTTGGAAAGTCCATTATATGAAAAATGCACTTCCTCACCATATTATGTAAACAGCAAGATGCAATATGCAATGATGACGTCATCTACTGTTTATGTTTGACGCATATTGGATAAATTGTAAGGTCCAGCACATACGGCGCAACGGAAATGTAACGAAACTGAGACTGAGTTACTCTGTTTTAACTTCGATTTATTTATTTATTTTATTTAACTTATTGACGATTTATGTAATTTTAGTAAATTGGATTGTTACTGTTTTGTTTTTTTTTTACTATTTATAAGCTTTGTCGATAAAATTGTAAAATTTTTCATGGCAATAAAGCATATTTCTATTCTATTCTATTCTACTTTTGAGTTTCATTTGAATTTATGCAATAGACGCCTATGAGAGACCACAAACGATGAGACTATTGAACCGTTTTAAAGGCGGCGCGCCGGTTTAAAACGCATACAGATCAGATGCATTAAAAGCGGAAACTTATGTTTGCGTTTTATCGGGTTTCGTGTCTTTGTGGGTACTTTAAAATGGCTAATGACGAAAATAAAAACATTCAAATTATGTTCATCATCATCATCATCATCATCATTTGGCTCTACAACTCTATGTGAGTCTTCGCCGCGTTTACTATTTTCCTCCATTGTTGTCGGTCCTGAGCAGCTATTTGCCATTGCTGTGCTCCCATTTCCGTCTCTTTCTTGGGCGACCAACTGACCTTTTTCCATCGGGCCTTTCGCAGAATGTGGCGTTCAAAACTCTTTCTTCACTTGATCTTAGCACGTAACCTGCCCATCATATTCTGTTTGATTTAATGTAGCGTACTATGTTTTCATCTCCATATATTGTCTGGAGTTCATCATTGTGTCTTCTTCTCCATTCTCCTGTTGTCTCTTCTCTGCAAGGCCCATAGATATCCGCAGTATCTTTCTTTCAAGTACCAGTAATTTTGTCGTTTCCCACTGATTCAGAGTCCATGTTTCGCTTCCATGGGTCATTGTGGAAGGAATTATTGTCTTATATACTCTTATTTTTGCTGATCTTGAGAGTATTTTTATTTAAGTAGGGTCCTTAATGAGTAATATGCCCTGTTTCTTGCAATGATCCTGGCTGCCACGTCCTTTTCATATTTATTTTCAGATGTTATGATCGCTCCCAGGTACTTAAATTCTTTGACGACTTCAAAATTGTATTCATTAATTGTTAAGTTTTGTCTAACCCTTGGTCTTGGGTTCTTCGTAACCACCATGTACTTGGTCTTGTCCTCGTTGACCTTAAGACCAACTTCCTTGGCTCCGTTCTCGAATAGGGTGAAAACTTCTTTTGCATCTGTAGTGGATTCTATAATTGTGTCCACGTCATCCGCAAAGGCTAATAGTATTTTTGATCCTTGGGCGGCAAATCCGTTTGTCAGTTGTGGCTGAGCTTTTCTTACTGCATGTTCCAGTGCGAAGTTAAAGAGCAGGGAGGCGAGAGGATCTCCTTGTCTAATCCCGGTGTCAGTGAGGAATTCCTCAGACGTGGTGCTGCCAATTCTGATTCGTACGGAAGCGTGATTCTGATTCGATTTATATTAGAAGTAGAAAAATTATTATTATTATTTTAATATTATTTTATCATTGATATAAATAAATATTTTAAAATACTACATAAGGGTTATTAATAGCCGTTTTTGAGGTCCTACAAATTTCCTCATATTAGTATCCTATTTTGCATCTGAGTTGCTCATACGATAACAATCCATGAATTTTCTATCAGTTTCTTGTAATTGTTTGTCAGCCACAAACATACGACAATAAATTGATATTCTTCTCAATGTAGGGATGTATCCACATAGTTATTGTTTTTTCCGCCTTTTTCTTTGTCGAAGATATAAATACATAACCACCACTTCTTCATGACTTAAACAAGACATTTAGAGACGTATGTTCTCACAGAAAACTGAAATGATTGTGAGGTTTGAGGTTGCGGCGTGTGTAGTAAACGATTGAAACAAGTTTTAAGCTAATAATTTGAAGTGTTTCGTTTTAGCGTATGTGCTCTATCTGCCCTAACAAAATTAAACTAATTTAGACCAATAAAGTCCTACCACAGCTATTTCTCAGTGAGAATTATTTTTTTTTATTAATTCGTTTGATTTAGAGCATGAGACATGACAGTTCAAATAAAACACTAGATAACTATAGAGAATGTAATGTCAACATAAATTTAAGTCCCTTTTTACATACACATATTAATTTTGATTTCAACAGTTTATCAGAACAAAAGTAAGTAATTAATTTACCAAAAAAATAAACCAGAACCAGCTGTTTCCTTCGCATGAATATAAAAAAAAAACTTGTTATTTTAGTCTCCTTTTTTTAGACCCATCTAACCCAATCTAAATTGTACCCTCTTTCTTGTTTTCTCCCATAAAATAAAATAAAATCTGTTATCGTCCTTTTTTTCTTCAATAACAAACCATTTGCCTTGGTAAACACACCAAAATTTTCCTTAAATTTTGTCAAAATGTGAAATGGTTAAACGTCAAATATGAAACTTCAAAATGTACTAAATCTGCTAAATGTAAATGTATGTACTTCTATTACGACTTCTTCAAACCCCCATGTTCGATAAACACATACAATTATTGTACTACCGGAACACCCTAGCAAAAGAAAAAAAAAACAATAAAAATAACTCAACTTACCTCTTAAATTCAAAACCAATAAACTGACCAAAAATGACTTCAGCTTACCTTTAACATGCAAAAGGGTCCATTAAACAACTCTCAGCCTGGCCATGAACATGAACAAACATCAAATTAATCTTTTCAGGTTTTTCCAAACAAAAATCTTCACGTACCCCAAATTTACAGCACACCAACGGAAACCTCAATAAAAGAATTCACAGTACATCCCATCAAATGATTAAAAAACTACCTTTTCAATTAAAATAACTGGGAATTCAAATCGCCGGCCAGGCTTTAAATGCTTTCTCAAAATCTATCTATTGAAAAAGAATGAACATTGTTTATTTCTTACCAAGGCGTTCAATAACAAAAACTCCACAACAAAAATCTTCTCTCACTGACTCATACAAAAAGCATATACATCCAAACATGCAAACTATACATCCTCCAAGGACAAAATAATCGGTTACTAAATAACCAAAATTCAACAAACGTTACTACCAAATTTTCAACCGTAATTAATAGTCCATTAAAACGAAGTAGAGAAATTTAGGGGTTAGATTTGTATAGTAGTATAAAAACTATTTCTGCCACGTCAGACAACTGATCTATTGACATTGATCTTAATATATTTATGCAGTTGTAAGAGCACGCAAAATAGAATTCTATTTTGCGTGCTCCCACTGCAGGTGTGATTTTGGTGACAGTGATAAAAAACTGTAACCGATAGTAATAGAAAACAAGGAAAATAAATTGAAACACGAAATGGATACGGATAAAAAGAAAAGAAGAAGAAGAAAAGAAATTTGAGGTATTACGTTGAATTGGTTCCAGTCTTACTTGGATAATAGGAAACAACTGGTTAGAGCATCAATGATACAAACTCTTGTCTGAAAAACATTGTATGTGTATGTGTATGTGTTATACTACAAAGTTCAGTGTTGGTTCCAGTGGCGTACTGAGCATGGTTCCGCGGGTTCCGCAGAAGCCAGAAGGAGCCAGCTCCAACCCGATTTATGCTCCTTTTTTTTCTAATTTGATGGAGACATTTTGAACTACACAAGTATGCACTAGAAAATGTAACTGCTTAATAAATTTTCATTTTTGTGTAGGTACAATAATTTTAATTTATAAATAAAAACGAAGAATCAGGGCCTATTTTACCACTAATAGGGCGCTCAGTGCCTATTTGCCCTTGAAGCCCCTTCCTCGGTCCCGAATTTTAATGGGGCCCGAAAAGATCATCAAAATAAAATTTTTATTGTAAAAATAAAATTAATTTTTAAAATTATTTCATTTTACGAACAGGAAATGATATACATGAAATGAACAAGTTAGCAGAACAAGAGTTATATCCAAAAACCATAAAACTTTATCATAAAACTGCAATAAGGGCAGGTAGATTGCCTTGTCGGCAATATCGGCATCAATAAAATAAGCAAGTTTGTTAAACACCACTCCGAAGGATTAACAAGAGGTAAAAATAATAATAGGTGTTGTCACGTTTTGTCATATAGTCTGGGCTGATTATCGGAGAATAGGCCATTTTTCGGAAAAGTTATATACCAGCAATTTTATTGCTGGAATCGAATTATAAGATCCTATATATTAATAATATAGGTATGCAAAGTCCTCAGATAGTGTGCTACTTTTTTTATAAACAAAATGGCGCACGAAAATCGTGTTTTTTTCAATTATTGCTCTATATCTCCGAAGATTTTAACTTTACAACAAAAACACTCAAATAAAAATTCACCGTGATTAAATTCTACATAGAGACGTGTTTTTCCCGATCTGCTCCGACAAAATTTTCTTTGGAAAATGCGGGTTTTCCCAACAAAATTTTTAATTTTCAAATAAAATTTTAGATAAGTAATTATCTACCAATAATTAAATAATTTGGTGACTTAAAAAGCTTCTTGGTTTAGATTATAGTTCCACAAGCTGGTGAAAATTGAACGAATATTTTAGCAACAATTCAATTGTTAATTAATAATTTATGGTCGCAATAATAACCAAAATAATTATGATACACTGATCAAACTTTGAAATCTTATAAAGATGAGATGCCTATTTAACATTATCTCGACAAAATATAAATTTTTAATTTTTTTGCATAATCTTTAAATGTTTAAAAAAATAGTTATAAGCAAATTAACGTTTCTCAGAAAGATTTTATTATATTATAATTTTAAAAAATAGCTAAAATGCACATTTCAAATATCTTGAAAATGAATGCTTTAAAACTTTTTTGCAACAATTTGCAAAAAAGTAATGAAACAGAAAAATAAACATACGATTACTACGGTGTTTATAATTTTTTTTTTATTCTTTAGCCCAGAGTAAAAATATTGATTCAAAATGAACTTCCAAATTTAATTGATGCCGTTTTCTGTAAAGCTAAAGTATTGCTTGGCGTGTTATTTTTCAGTTCTGTGATTTTTAAGTTAGTTCAATTAATCTATCCATTAATCATTTAGTCGTTTGATTAAATTTCTTAAGAAACTTTTTTCTTTTACTAAGTAATCGTTTCTTTATTATCATGAGTTACAAACATTTAAGTGGCAGTGAAAAATGAAAAAAACAAAAATTGAGAGAACAAGAACGGCATGCACAAAAATATGCAATATTATCATATTTGACATCCCACAACAGTGCGCAAAAAGGAAGTTCGTCCTCTTACCCTGTTGCTGATCACTTTATGGTGACTAGTAAAAATGATAGTGAAAATAAATTATGTGATGAAGGGCGAGTTGCAATCAAAGAAAATGATGACTCCACTGTTGATTTTCAAGCGACTTCACCTGGTACAAGTACATCTCCGTCATCTGCTATAGAAAACAACAATGTAAGTAACTCTTTTCCTAGCGATATAGGGGATTGGCCAAAACATTTAAAAATAAATAAAATAAATTTCGACCACGAGTCAGGATTCTGTTAACCGAGATACTATAGTATCAAGCGGCGCCGCTAGGAGGAGCTTCTCCAACAATGCGTCTCAGAATACTTTAAGAACACTTGGTCATTTTGTACTCTAAACCGAGTAAAGCATGAAAAAGAAAAAGAAAATAATCGTTTTCGTTTTGATTCAATTCGAGTCTCTTGCCATCCTCTGACACGGTGTTTCTGGATCTTTATCCTTTATCAAAGAGGCTATTGCAAGTAGACTGAATTGAATCAACTCGAGACGAAGAAAAACTGCATCTATTAAAATATCTGCAGTATATTGTGGTTAGACTGTCCTCTAACGGGGAATGACAAAATAAATAAAATAAATTTCGACCACGAGTCAGGATTCTGTTAACCGAGATACTATAGTATCAAGCGGCGCCGCTAGGAGGAGCTTCTCCAACAATGCGTCTCAGAATACTTTAAGAACACTTGGTCATTTTGTACTCTAAACCGAGTAAAGCATGAAAAAGAAAAAGAAAATAATCGTTTTCGTTTTGATTCAATTCGAGTCTCTTGCCATCCTCTGACACGGTGTTTCTGGATCTTTATCCTTTATCAAAGAGGCTATTGCAAGTAGACTGAATTGAATTGACGGTTTAGAGTACAAAATGACCAAGTGTTCTTAAAGTATTCTGAGACGCATTGTTGGAGAAGCTCCTCCTAGCGGCGCCGCTTGATACTATAGTATCTCGATTAACAGAATCCTGACTCGTGGTCGAAATTTATTTTATTTATTTTGTCATTCCCCGTTAGAGGACAGTCTAACCACAATATACTGCAGATATTTTAATAGATGCAGTTCTTCTTCGTCTCGAGTTGATTCAATTCAGTCTACTTGCAATAGCCTCTTTGATAAAGGATAAAGATCCAGAAACACCGTGTCAGAGGATGGCAAGAGATTCGAATTGAATCAAAACGAAAACGATTATTTTCTTTTTCTTTTTCATGCTTTACTCGGTTTAGAGTACAAAATGACCAAGTGTTCTTAAAGTATTCTGAGACGCATTGTTGGAGAAGCTCCTCCTAGCGGCGCCGCTTGATACTATAGTATCTCGGTTAACAGAATCCTGACTCGTGGTCGAAATTTATTTTATTTATTTTGTCATTCCCCGTTAGAGGACAGTCTAACCACAATATACTGCAGATATTTTAATAGATGCAGTTCTTCTTCGTCTCGAGTTGATTCAATTCAGTCTACTTGCAATAGCCTCTTTGATAAAGGATAAAGATCCAGAAACACCGTGTCAGAGGATGGCAAGAGACTCGAATTGAATCAAAACGAAAACGATTATTTTCTTTTTCTTTTTCATGCTTTACTCGGTTTAGAGTACAAAATGACCAAGTGTTCTTAAAGTATTCTGAGACGCATTGTTGGAGAAGCTCCTCCTAGCGGCGCCGCTTGATACTATAGTATCTCGGTTAACAGAATCCTGACTCGTGGTCGAAATTTATTTTATTTATTTTGTCATTCCCCGTTAGAGGACAGTCTAACCACAATATACTGCAGATATTTTAATAGATGCAGTTCTTCTTCGTCTCGAGTTGATTCAATTCAGTCTACTTGCAATAGCCTCTTTGATAAAGGATAAAGATCCAGAAACACCGTGTCAGAGGATGGCAAGAGACTCGAATTGAATCAAAACGAAAACGATTATTTTCTTTTCCAAAACATTTAAATCTTGAATTTCAACAATATTTTATAAATAATCAACCGAATCAAAATATTAGGCTATTGATTACGTATTTTAGAAAGGAACTACAACGTTAACAGGGTTTTATTGTTTCATATAGTCAATGGACCTCTCTATTTGAAAAAACCGCGGAGTGCTACCATTTAAATTGGTGCGTTTTTGAGAAAGGGGTGAATTAGTCCCTAGGCACAGGGCGAATTAGGGTGAGTTCTATGCACATTTAGTACAAACACGTCTATAGGAAAATTGTTTCAGGTTAAATTTACTATCGAAATATCAGATTCTAAAGTCAAAAACATGTTTTTTTACAAAAATATATCCAAAAGAAAAGCAAGAAAAAAACATGAAAGATATCAATGTTGTTTTTTGCCCCATAACTTTTTTTCACGGGGATAGAGGTATAGGAATTGCTTCACAGAAAAAAACCTCCATCCTTCCTCTTTAAAATGGCGTTTAGTAGAAGTCCCTCTGAATTACAGTTTCCAAAATATGATTTTTCAAATTTCGCCACTCGCAGCGATTTTGGGATATTTTCCTTGTTACTTCGCAAACATTGTTCTGTAGCTTTTTTCTACGCATTTCTAGGTATACGCAATGGTACATTTAGTAGAAAGAGAAGTCAATTACCTTTAGAATGCTCTATCGTAGTAGGCCTTATGGCAATATTTAAGCAAGATATGATTCTTCAAAATTTTATACTTTCAATGATTTTTGATATATTTTACGATTATTTTTAAATTTCTCATATAACTTTTTTTATCGAATATTTGGCTATATACATTGTGGAATAAAAAGGAAAGTACATTTTCTTTACTTTAAAATGGTGTACTGTAAAAAATCGTAGGACTATTTTTAAACAAAATATGCTTTTTCAAAATGTGACATATTACATATATACACATGCAATAGATGGAACCATATGGAAAACTTTTTTAGTATTAATTTTATGAAAAAAAGTTATTCTTTATAAAATGCTCTGCCTAGTCTGAAACCTAAAATGCAATCATCAGATATAAAATTTTATTAATAGTGTACGAGGTATGTTAAAAAATATGAATTTCCTCAGGAGTAAAGTACCTTTACATTTCACAATATGAAAAGTGTTATTAGAAAGAATTATTTTGAATTAAAAATTATATTATAATATGCAATTATATTCTTCTAATTGAAAAAAAAAATTAAAAATTTTAAATTTTTATCAAATTACGGATCATCTTGGATGTCCTACGGATATCTTGTTTAAAAATGGTCCTAGTTTTTTTTGGAATACACCATTTTAAAGTAAAGAAAACATGCACTTTTCTATTATAAAATGTATATTCCTAAATGTACAAGAAAAAAGTCATAATGAGAAATTTAAAAAATAATCATAAAAAATATCAAAAATCATTAAAATATAAAACCTTGAAAATGCAGAACTTGCTTCAAAATAGTAAAGCAACCTTATACAATAGACCATTTTAAAGATAATTGACTTCTCTTTCTAATAAATGTACCATTGCATATACCTATAAATGCGTAAAAAAAGTTACAGAACAATGTTTGAGAAATAATGGGGAAAATGGCCCAAAAATGCTGTGAGCGGCGAATTTTGAAAAATCGTATTTTGGAAAATATAAATCCTAGAGACTTCTACTGAAAGTCATTTTAAAGAGAAAGAATGTAAGTTATTTTTTGCTGAAGCAATGTCTATACCTATATCCCCGTGGAAAAAAGTTATGGGACAAAAAACAAAATTGCTTTCTTCCGTGTTGTTTTTTTACTTTTCTTTTAAATATATTTTTGTAAATAAAAATATTTCTGACTTTAAAATGTAATATTTCGATAGCAAATTTAACCTGGAACAATTTTTCTGTAGACGTCTTCATAGGCGTAACCAGGATAATCCTAAGGGGGGGGGGTTACAACTACCTGAAAGGGGGGGTTACAACTACTGGAAGGTCTCTGAGGGCTATGGTGTTAAACGTATAGAGCTCAAAGTACATCCCAATGGGGGGGTTACAACCCCCAAAACCCCCCCCTGGTTACGCCTATGGACGTCTTTGTACCAAAAGTGCATAGCACTCACCCTAATTCACCTTGTGCCTAGGGACTAATTCACCCATTTCTCAAAAACGCACCCATTTAAATGGTAGCACTTCGCGGTTTTTTCAAATCTAGAGGTCCATTAACTATATGAGACAATAAAATCCCGTTAACGTTGTAGTTCCTTTTAGCTCTCTAATTTTAAACATAATCAATAGCCTATATTGATAAAATTGGTGAGTGTGTTAGTATACACAATTAGATAATAATAAAACCAGACATTAATTTGCAAAGTGCGATTTTCTATAAAACGAAAGCTAATGGAGAAAAATTATTCGCGAGTGGTTAGTGTAGACTCCTAAATGTAGCCGTATTTATTGTTACGTTTGTCGTTAGAAAATTGTTCTTCTAACTTCCGATGGGTTTAATGACTGGAAAAATATCAACAGGACCGTTATTCAACATGAGCGATCTGCTGAGCATATTTCCTCAATTGGTACGTCAGTCAAGCAGGACAAATTGTAACATTAATGGAAAAAAATATTTAGAAGAAAAGGAACATTTGAGAAATGTTTTTGTGCGTCCATTTGACGCACAAATGTGAACATGTGTGTTCCTTTTTTTCGAAATTCTGAAAAAACTAGTTAATATTTTTGAAAAATTTTAACGCAAAATGAACGACTTCATTATTACCGAGGGCCAAAAGTCTCTGAGAATAAAAAAAATTCTTTTGAATAAGACATTTGAAATTAAAATCACACTAAATTTCCTCTTTTTTTTTTCACCCTTGTAACTGATTAAATAAACATTAAAGAAATTTTCAGGGACTTTGGGCCCTCGGCAATAACCTAATCTTTCATTCTGCGTTTAAATTTTTAAAAATACTCATTAGTTTTCTCAGGATTCGAAAAAAAATTAATGCATTTAAAATGCATTGGAGCCGAAATTTGCTCCTATTCCCTTAAATTTTGGCGAAAATTGCTTTATTAATTTCTTTTCAAGAAAATCTCGTCTTTTGATTAAATATATCAACCCCACCGTTATCCAAGGTTTTATTTTTGCTATTTATTTTATTTAAGCTTTTATCTCCCTAGGAGTTTGTATGTGATTAATTTAATTATCTAACTTATTTATAAATATATCATATATAGTATGCAATTTATTTCGTTCATTTCTTAAGAGCTGGAGTAAAGTGATCAGTCATGTCAATATGAAAAACGATAGGATTAATATTAATTTACTGTTTTAAATTAGTTTGAGTTTTTATAAATATATTATGATTTATATTTAATGTTTATTAGAAACTTTTGATATACAATGTGTGATTTTATTGGGCGGGGGAACGCATCTCAACTGGAACCAGGGCCCGTGGATCTATCGGTACGCTACTGGTTGGTTCAGTCTACTTTTCCTTTCCTTTATTAATGACATCACTAATTTACAAATCGATGGAAAATATTTTCTTTTGCTGATGATACCAGTATCACTTGAAGCAGCTCAAATATTGCAAGTCTTCGTGCAACTATAACTTCTGATCTACTTATAATAAAAACTTCTTCCATTTTCACTTCTTTCTTTATATATTTTATATAAAAAAACTCTTTGCTTAATTCGTAAATACCTACAAGTCTTTCCCGCAAGGCCTAATCGTGACTACTCTACCAGAAATTCAATCTTTGATGTCTATTTACCGATCCCGTCAACTGAACTAGTAAAGAAATTTATATTAGGTATATTCTACAAAAAAAACTATACAACCATATCACTTTACAACTGAAATCTGCAACATTTTTCGCCAAGTTCCGTAAAATAACAAAATCCCATTAATATGAAGGACCATATTATTATTCAGTAGAAGAGTTTCTTAATGAATAACTATGAAATTTTTAAAGCAGTGGAGTGGAAAAACAACAATATAACTCTTTAACATCGCAGAATGAGTAAAATGGGCCATGATGATCGCCAATGTCTTTATGAGGCACATGAAGATTAAGAAGATAAAATAATGTTGACGAGGAAAATATTAAAATAGTAGGGCAAATAGAGAAGATAAGTAATACGATGCGGAAATTGAATGAAGACTATTACAAACGCACTCATAAAATACAAGTAAAAAAGGAAAATCCGAAAAACAATATTTGAGAAAATGACATCGAAAATAAAAGAAATAAAGGGATGATAATTCTAATATAAAATAATAATTTTATAACAACAATTTCCAATGCGCAAATGTAGTGTTTTATTTCTTGATGATAAAATACGGTCACAACGAATTGAATGCCCAAAACCGCATTAAATTCATCTTACTTTACGGAAAATCGATAGTGAAGTGCTTCATTTCCTCGACTATAATTATGACTATTTTTAGTATAGTTAAATAATTGTGTAAAGAAAAGGTTCAGTTTTTATTTGTATGACCGTCAAATTAAGTGATATTAACTAAATTGCATAATTTTATAAGTAACTTACAAAATGAAAATAATCTTGCAAATATTCCCAACAATTTAGCTACCTACTGTAATCTATCTATTAAGATTTAAATGAAAATATTAATGACCTCAAAAGCTATCTCGTGAACCAGTATAGGCAAAAAACTGTTTGTGTGTGTGGTAACTTGATTTTAAAATTTGAGAGACAAGATACCACCACGAGACGTGCCTGATTTTCATTTGTATATTCTGGACATGAGCATATGTTACCATCATCTGAACGCGATTTCGGCATCTTTTGAATTCTCATCAAGTGTTTCCTCCTATACCATTACAACCTGAATTAAAGTCAGAACCGGATTGAAACTTTGTGAGGAATAAACGAACAATAAACATTAAAATTATTATAAGTTAGCTAAAAGTGTTTTTCTTTACTTATTGTAGTTTGTGGTATACTTCGCGTCAAAAAAAAAACTGGTACAACTCTTATAACCGAAAATCGTGTTTTTCAAGTTTTGTAAGTTAGTCTTGTCAAATGTGTCATTCTAATTTCTAGGGCATCGTTGCCAGTTCAACGAAACTATTATTGAACTCTTGGGCCAGTTGTCGGACAGATCAACCAACTTCTATTTTAGAAATTATTCTCGTTTTATCACACTTACTTAATTGACGTGGCATCGTTAAAAAACTTTGACCAACTTGTCAAATCTGACTTATGTTATGTAATTAAATAAGTCATCGAGGACTGGACCTATTGCTTTTTATTATGTTTAATCGTTTAATTTTTCAGTTATAAGTGGATTTTTTAAGATTAACAACGCTCTCTCTGGTTATTACATTTATTAGACACGGTTTTTTTATGATAAAAATAATACATATCTAAAAACTGTATACATTTTTGAACGTTATTTTTTTTTATTTAGATCTAGTGAAATTCCGTTATCTGTAATGGCAACAACGAAGTGATTCACGAACCATTGTGTCAAGTCTGAAGACAGGTTTACATTGGGGAAAAAAAGTGTACCAGTTTTTTATGACGGGAAGTGTACATCCAATGCGTAATAAATTACAAGTCAAATTCACAGAATTCTTTTTCTTAGTATGGTGCAAATGTTTGGAATAAATTCGTTATTTCGTAAATCGCCTACTCTAAGAAAAAATCCCGAAACAGGTCGTCAATTTTTATTTTTAAATTATGATATTTTGGCATATATGTCATATGAGTGACGTCATCCATAAGGGTGTGATGACGTAATCGATGATTTCTTTAAATGAGACTAGGGCTCGCGTGATATCTCGTTTGAAAGAATATTTAATTCTCTATTCAGTAATATAACTCTCAACATAATTATTTCATTATTATTATACAGGGCATCCGAAATTAATTGACAAAATAACATTGTATAAACAAAATATTGTATGTAATTTATTTAATTTAAAATACGTTTTACTGCTGTCAGAAAACAGAAAAAAGTTAATTTGACAAACAGGCATTGCTTTTCGCTTAAATTAAATGTTCAAACTGCCAAGAGGCAGGTGGTTGAATGAAGCTGATTTGAACATTGAAGTTAAGCGACAAACAATGTTTATTTTATAAATAAACATTCTTTTATACACAACAATCCGGTTTAACAACAAACCGGCATACTTATGTTTCGTGGACCTAAAGAAGGCATTTGACAGGGTCAAATTAAAGGACGTTATCTATTTATTGTACGCAAGAGAGGTACCTTTAGGAATAATTAAAACGATCGAAAATATCTACCAGAACAACACAATAAAAGTAAAAGTAGATGAAGAACTAACTGACCCAATTGAAGCTGGCAATGGGATAAGACAGGGAGATTCCCTGAGTCTTCTGTTCTTCAACCTGATCATGGACGAAATAATAAAAAAGTAAAAACAAAAAAAGGATACCAAATGGGAGAAAAACAACTTAAAATAATCTGCTATGCAGACGACGCAATACTAATCTCTCAAAGTGAAGATGATTTACAACGTATGCTGCACGAATTTAATATAACCGCTAGAAAATTTAACATGTTAATTTCCCCAAAAAAGACTAAATGCATGGTTATTACAGCAGATCTAATAAGGTGTAAATTAGAGCTGGAGGGTCAAATAATAGAACAAGTCATGGAGTTTAAATATCTGGGCATCACACTATGAAGCTACGGAAAGTTCGAAACAGAAGTGGAAGATCAGGTGAATAAAGCAAACAGACCCGCAGGTTGCCTGAATGAAAGAATACGGAGAAATAAAAACATCGGAAAAGAAGTGAAAGACAGAATTTACAAAACAGTCATCAGAAAAATAATGACATACGCGGCAGAAACACGACCTGATACAGAAAGGACAAAAATAATGCTAGAAACAGCAGAGATGAAAACATTGCGAAAAATCGATGGTAAGACGCTGTGGGATAGAGCTAGAAGTGCAGATATACGAAGGAGATGCAAGGTGGACAACATTTATAACTGGGTGAAAAGCAGAAGAGTAGAATGGAACGACCACATAAGCCGAATGACAACAAATAAGGACGGCGAGAGACGGTTCCCCAATTGGAAGACGATCAGTGGGAAGACCACGAAAAATATGGAAAGACAACTTACTGGAGGCACATTGAAAAACAGACAGAGTAATGTCTATATAAAAAGAAGAGGAAGAAGAAGAAGAAGAACATTTTTTTCTGTTTTCTGACAACAGTAAAATGTATTTTGAATTAAATAAATTACAACAAACTGAAAATTCTACAAAACCATCTTTTACTTTTAAATAAATTACAAACATTCTTCTTTTTTTTTGCCAATTAACTTGATTAAAAAATCTTTTTGGACACTGTGTATAAACAATTATGTTTATATTTATATTTATAGATACAGAATTGAATAAAGTTTCAAATAAACTATCACACGACTATTAGTCTAATTTAAGAAAATTATCGATTACGTCATTACGCCCATATGGATGACGTCACTCGTATGATATATGTGCGAAAATATCATAATTTAAAAACAAAATTCGATCTCTTTCAGGATTTTTGCTTAAAGTAGCCACAAATCCAAAGCAATCGAAGGAAAGCAAGGTTTGGGAAAAGCTCTCTGAAGGAGACAAGACCCTCGCTTTCTTTCGAGAGTTTCTTGTTCCCTCCATTTTTTATTAATAGAAAAACTGTGGTTCTGCTTATGTTAAAATGTTTTGCTGCCTCTGATAGTGCCCAGTTATCTTTTAATTTGGTTACAATTCTTGCTTTAATATATATATATATATATATATATATATATATATATATATATATATATATATATATATATATATATATATATATATTGTTAAGTCGTTTGATTTATTCCTTAATAATAATAATAAAAATGATAGCAACAACCCTATTTTATCTAAAAACTATCATTTATATATACTCTTTATAAAATGCAGAAATTCAAAATAATATAAAAATTTAGACTTTTATAATTATGTATTACAATTGATGAATTAACATAATATTATGTAATCAGTTGTTTGTTTGTTTATTTTAACTGACTTCGACAGTCTGTCATAATAAATATAATATAATGTCAGACCAATCAAATACACTGCTCAAAATAATCAAATCTTACTAAGGGTCGTATCAGTTTTTTTAGGAACCAGCTGTATCTCGCTTATAAAAAAAATTGAAACAAAAATGAAGTCTATCTACTCAGTAAAAGAAAACTTGTAGCTCATGAAAAGTTTTTCTTATTCGTCAAATTCCAAATCGAATATTTCAACGTGAAATAACCAAAAAATGATATACTGTTCGGGGAAACTCATTAGAACTTTTTTAAAGAGTTTAAAATAAGCCTTATTTTTTACAAAAGTTTCTAGCATCAAAACTAAGCCAGTTACGCTCAAAATACAGTTAATCCCATTTTTTGGTAAAAAATTGTGAAAATATCTTTTTATTTAGCACCCCAAATGAAACTAATTATTATCGCTTTACAAATTACCTAACTTTTTTATACAACCTGTAAGTTTCACCGGTTCAAAGTGCTTATTTTTAAAAAGGCTTGAACGAGTCACTAATTACGAGTATATGCAAATTTTAAACAGCCATCTCTTAACCAATTTTTGTCTTACAGAAAAACAAAATAAAGCCAAAATATTTATAAAAGTAAGACCTACCTATATTTTTTACTCTTTGAGATTTTTCGTATCACTATAATACTTTTAAGTTATTTTGAAAAAAACCATTTTTCCAAAATAAAAAAATTTTGTAAATTTTTTTTTTCAAAAATAAACTTCGAACCGGTCAAACCTACATATTTAAGCAATTACTATATAAGCAATAAATATTTAAAGTAAATGGTAAAGCGCTAATGATAAATTTTATTTGGGGTGCGAAATAAGAGCAGATTTTCACGATTTTTTTTACCAAAAAAAGGGGGCTACTTTATTTTGAGCGTAACTCTTATAGTTTTGGTGCTAGAAACTTTTATAAAAAATAAAAATAAAACTTTTTTTGAAACATTTAAAAAAAGTTTTAAGAGTTTTTCCCGAAAATTGCTTTATTTTTTGGATATTTCAGATTGAAATATTCGATTTGAAATTGGACAAATAAGAATAATTTTTCATGTTCAAAAGTTGCTTATAAATAGTCAATTTATACATTTCCGGACTTATTTTAAACGTATGTTTTTCACCCCAAGTCGGGGTGTCACCCCCCTAAATAAAAGCAATTAACGGCATAAATCCAACTTTGAAGTGGAGTGTAACTAGAACCTAACTCCAAATTGTGAAGCAAATACGTCCGTCCTGATGCTGATAATTTCACTCCAAAACTGTCATTTACTGAGCTATTGGTGTATTCATGAATTGTTTATGACGACTTACATTTTTCATCTTTATTGGTATAGAATTAAATAGAACAAAAACAGTGGCGGCTCGTGATTTTTACAATAGGGGAGGCTATACCTTACTGTAAAATATCTAGACAAATTTGCACTAGCAAAAAATGCGCCAAAAAATGTAACTTAAGGCTTCATTTTTTGACCATTTTTTATTTACATTTCATAATATCATCCTAATTCATAATTTCATGATATCATATCATTTTAAAAATAGTTAGTCTAATTGTGAAAGTTTAATACCAAAGTTTGTGTCGTTTATTTGTTAACAATTACATCTATTTGTAAATAGATACCTATGCATATCAAAATAAATACAAATTTGTAGTTTTGCAGTCCATACATAATGAAGCTTCAAATTTTTTAAGATACTCAACTGAATTTTTTTATTCCAAACGCGGCCTACTGCGAATTCAAAAACACGATAAATTACCGATATTTTGCTTTGCGTTAGAGATATCGGAAAAAGTTATTTGAGCAAGTTGTTCCAAATATTATTATAACCCCACATACCAAATTTCATAACAAAATTCGCACTTTTAGATTTTTCATTATTTTTAGTCAGAACCCTAAAATTCGTTGTCCCGAGACGCACGCAACCACGCAACGGAGCCGAGAAGCTACCCTGCCTCCCTTGGTATATCTCCGGGCAGCGTGTGATGGCGCCGTAGATGCCACTGTTAGGCCGATGCCACATTATGCGTTTTGACCGGATGCGTTTCCGCCGCATCCGGTGAAAACGCATAGTGTGACAGATCGGTCCGGTTGCATTGGAAACGGATGCGTTTTGAGTCATCGGTACGCGCTTACAAACTGCACCAGACTAAACGCATAGTGTGACAGGTCGGTCCGGTTGCGTTGGAAACGGATGCGTTTTCACCGCATCCGGTCAAAACGCATAATGTGGCATCGGCCTTAGGAGACCGGGTCTCCTTAAACGCCTGCTGCGCTGCACGGAGCATTATCAACGGAGACTGCTGGGCTTCTCGGCTCCGTTCATGCATCTCGGGATAACCCAGGGTGCTGCCTACAATAATATTTAATAAAACTGAGACGCGATCATACTTTCTAATGCTAATGCTCCGTACGTATGGATAATTAGTGATAATATGGAATTTACACGTTGTATGATAGTGAGAGTGCTTATTGTTTTCGCGATCCATGATAAACAAAACAGTGTAGAGTGTGTAAAAAATTTATGGGGAGGCTGAGCCTCCCTTGCCTCCTCTGACGAGCCGCCACTGAACAAAAATTACTAAACGATTACATTAGTATTATTCTATGAGATGAACAACTTTCTTCGTGCACTATCTACTATCAGCGAATATATCTACAATTTTATTAATTCGGATGGACAACTTCATTTTAAATACTGCATTGCTTAAAAAACGTATGTATGCAAATAATATAGAAACACAGTTTTACATATATTAGACAACAAGATGGGGCCCTTGACATATTGGGGCTTCATGCTGCAGGGGCAACTGTTACGCCTCTGAATAATTGTATCTAAATACTAAACGTAGGTAAAGATTAAGAGAAAACCCATTTCGGCAAATTGCAATTCTCAAATATTTCAATAGTCACGTACAAAGCATTATAGTTTTTATTGTCGTTACCATAAAATTTCGGTAGGCCGGAAGGGATTAAGTTTCTAGATATTATGAGATGATTCACTTGGCAAATATACGTCTATTTAGAAATTTGCGTTTTTAATTTTAAACACACAACGTAAAATAATATAACAATGACAGATTTTTACATAATATCAGATAACAAGATGGGGCCCCTAAGCGATTGGGGCCCCTCCGCAAGCTTCACGCTGCGGGGGCCTCTGTTACGCCCCTGTCCATAACTGTGCATTTATTAGTACTCCCAGGTAGCTGATACTTCCTTCTTGCTGGATTATTTTGATGTCCACTTCCAGCTTGCACCTTATTGGATCTTTATACTTTTTGTTTTATTTGGTGATATTATCATGTTAAACTTTCTTGCTGTTATATTAAATTGATATAAAAGTCTCTGAAGGTCATCTTCACTCTTTGCAATAAGTATGGCATCATCTGTATAGCATACTATAGAGATTATTTCATTAGTAGGAGATTCTGACTAATAGAAAGCTACAGAAATAAAAATAAAGTGATAATTTTTGATAATATCCCGTCGTCAAGCATTACGTCAGATACCCTTCGTTACTGTGCAAAAATGAACATTCAGTGACAATAATGACAATTAATGTTTTACAACTTGTCACACAGAACACCAAGAAACACGTTTAGCAGCAAATATTTAGGTGAAGATATCAATAAAATATTAGTTAAAATTATTTAAAAAGACAGTGTTATTCATGAAATAATCTCAGCGAATTACTCTTGATCTCTAAAATTATTATCGCCTTGTTACGCTCGTGTCACTTTGACATAATTTCACTCCCCTTCGGGACGTGAAATTAAAACTGTCAAAGTGTCACTTGGAAAACAAATCGATACTTTTAGAGCTCTCGTGCAATTACTACTGATAACTTCTTCACCCATTATGTACTCTTTTATAAATAATTTCATCCATAATGAGATTAAACAGCAGCGGGCTCAATGTGTCTCCTTGACGTATGCCTCTTTCCACTGGTATTGGCTGTGTTAATTTGTTATTAGTTCTGACCTGTATGTTATTTCTGCTGTATATGTTTTTGATAGTCTTGATAATATCTGATGGTATGTTTCGTTTATACAATAGGTCATTTACGTCATTCAGCTCTACACTGTGGAATGCCTTTTGTTGATATCTGAAGCAACAGTAAACCGGGACGTTGTATTCTAGTGATTTTTCCATGACTTACCTGACGACAAAAACTGCATCGTTACAGGATCGTACTGATCTAAAGTAGGGATGGGAAAAACCTACCGGTTATAACAATCGGTTTTTCCTGTTGTTTTTTGTCCCGGTTATAACCGGTTTTTCTTTTAAAAGCAATAACCGGCGAAAAACCGGAGAAGTTACCTCTGGAAAAAATAATAAATTCAGAGAAAAAATAGGAAGTTCCTTTTATATAATGGGGTCAATATATTAATCCACCCTCAGAAAAACGTCTAAAGGCTGATATAAAAGCATATTATAAGCTGTAGACAGTTAGTACATATTATATATAAATATGTAAACATGTCTTCAGCGTGCCAAATTTGTGGATTACTCTAATAGAGCACAAAGCTCATAGCAATTAGCAAAAAACGGAACAAAAACGGAAGGTCAAATCTACGTAAAACAAACCCCAATAAAGCGGGTGATGAACTACAGCCATACCTCGGCACCATAACGAATGAAAATTGGACCAACAACCAGGATATAAGAGCTCTCATCGGAAAAGCTAGATCCACCTTCAATCGCATGGGGCCTTGAAAAGCCACAAGCTCGCTACGTATTTTCTATCCTTGTTTACGGTGCTAAATCGTGGATCTTAAACGAAGATACGTGCAGAACATTGGAAGTATTTGAGATGTTTCCCTGTACAATGCCCTGTTACAATTTGCCCTGAACCGTTTGTATATTGATTGAATATCTTGGTGTCGATATATTCTTTCAATAGTATCGATATCGATAATATTGATATTGATCCGAATGAAGTATCGCACAATAAAGTGCAATGTAAATTTAACATTGTAACCTAATGCGTATTGGCTATTGATGAAAAAAAACGATCACCGGATTTTAGAATAACCGGTTTTTTTGACCGGTTATAACCGCTAGGTTAAACCGTAAGTAAGAAAAACCGGTATAACAGAAAACCGGTGTTTTGTCAACAACCGCCATTTCTAAATCTACAGCCTCGTTGTCCATCTGCTAGATCTATTTCGTTGGTGATTTTGGTGGTTATGACTTTTGTGGTCAATTTCAGAGCGGTACTAAGCAAGTTTATTCCTCTAGTTTTTGGGTACCGTTTTATCACCCGTTTATACCCGTTTAGTTTGAAATCTTGTCCGGTCCTGGAGATTTATGGATTTCAGTTTTTCTAATGCTTTAGTAATTTCCTCCGTTGTGTCGATTACCATTTCGGTTGTTATCTCTCTTTTAGGGAGTTTCTGGTAAGGTCTGGTCTTCGCTTGTCTCTAATAATTGAGTGAGATATGAGGTCCAGGTATCTATTTTGTTGGTTTCTGTTAATTCGCTTATTTCTTTTATCTGCGTTCTAATAAATCTCCATATTTGCCTTTGTAGTCCGTAGTAGTTGGCTTTCATTCTTGATGAGAAAACCCTCCAGTATTATTTAAATGAATTTATTTAATTTAATTTAAAATTTTCATTTTTGTTCATGGATGTGTTGTGCGTTGGAATATGTATTGGGTATGAGATTTTTCTTACTTATTTATTATCATTTTTAATTTTTCTAATCCTTTGTTCCTTTTTTTCAATCTTGTAAAATTTCTTATTTAATAAAACAATGGGTAGTCATTTTTTGTCAAAACATTCGCTAGAAGGTTTTTTCCCACGAAAATACCATGGGTTCGTTCTCCCATCGATTCGTTAGCTGTATCTTGTATTTATTACCTCTTTAAGATTTCATAGAGTTCATCAACTAAAGTTTCTGCCGAGAGATTTTGCAGTTTAGTGGTAAGTGTGAGATGTAACAGATATCTTGTAGAATCATAATTTAAGCTTACCAAATTGTATTGTGTGAAATTTAGAGATATTATTTCATTTCAAACAGAGTCACTGAAGGGAAAAATATTCCAGTTTTTAGAAAAATGTGTTCTGAGCCGTATTAGACAACAATTTTTACTTTTATCCTTAACACTTTAAATTTTGCTTTTTGGACGTGTTTAAAAGATTATCCTTTTTATTTTATTTTAAATTATCAGTTACCCTACATAACTGCTACTGGTTTGGATTTCCCGCTTGTTATTTTTACCGTCACCGTTTATGTAATGGTACAGTATTATATTATACTATTAATTGATTACTTAATTAATGATACACAATTTGGGTTTCGCAAAGACCTAGGAACGCGTGAAGCTCTTTCTCACTTAATATCCTAATACAAAGATTCCTAGACGTTAATCAATATATATCTGTGTATTTATTGACTATAATAAAGCTTTCGGTAAAGTACGACATGAACAATTAATGAATGTCCTGAAATCAAAGAAGATAGACTACTAAGACCTCAGGATTATATGCAGCGAGCAAAAGTACGTGTTAACGAACAGCTGTGAGAGGAAATTGAAATTAGATATGGAGTGAGACAGGGTACATTACTACTCGGCTTACGGCTGTACGGATGTACATACATCAAATGAACTTTTCAGGACAGCCGTTTCTAAAGTCCGATTAGCTATGATGATTGCCGATCTCCGTCGCGAACACGGCACTTCAAGAAGAGAAGATTAAAAGAACGAGGTTACTTTGTCTTAGATTTTTTTGTACCCAATTACGTTTAACGTTCTATAGAGGTCCTTTAATAATTTGTACTTGTATTCTACCCAGTGATATTATTTAAGTATTTTTAAAGCCTTTACAGTTTCCTGATAAAAACTATCTGAATACACTACTGTCTTTTTTAAGTTTGCCATTACTGACAACATTGAAATTTCCCTAAAATTTAATTGTTCGCATGACATAAGATTGGATTTTTAATTAAAACATCACTCCCTTGAACGTTGCGTTGTGACGTTTTGAAGGAGGTTTGTGATCCTCCGTGCACTCACTTCTGCATTAATTGCAGTTTAATTTGTAATTCATGAGAATCTGATCAGATTCCTCGGGATATTTTTAATAAGTTAGGCGTAAAATTTCTAGCAGGGTTGTGAGAAATTTGTTAGAAAATATTAGACAACTAAAATTTGTTGAATTTTTAAATATAATTGTCTTGCATAAAAGAAAATATACCCTGGGCAAATTCGAAACAATTTTATTGCTGGGATCGATTGTTATAATTATACATATATATTAATAGTAGTATAGGTATGCACAGTCCGAAAACGTTTTTTTTTTTCAATTATTGCTCTCTAACTCAGAAGATTTTAACTTTTCACCAAAAACACCCAAATAAACACTTCAATTTAATTCTGCATAGAGATATCTTTTTCCCGACTGGCTTCGACGAAAATTTTCCTCGGAAAATCCGGGTTTTCCCAACAAAATATTTTCGACTGAAATTTTAGGTTTGAGCATTTTAGAGAGCTTCTTAATGAAGAACCCGATGGAAGTGATGAGGGACAAGTGGAAATGATAGAAGATGAAGTTAACAACCTGGCGGAAACAATGGGGACTCCAACTGTGGAAGAAATAAGAGAAGCCATACATAGCATGAAAAACAGTAAAAGTGCAGGCAGCAATGGTATTTACTGCAGAATTAATTAATAGTGCAGCCGATATGTGAAACAATTGTGCATTTAATGATAGAAGTATATAATTTCGACCACATATACTACATGTAAAGGTTCAAATTTAGATATGAGGCCATCTCAGTTTTTGTTCCTTTTACAAAAATGGCGGGCATTCAAAAGTGCGACTATACATGTGTGACTAATAGCACGATAACTTTTGAACGAGACGTAAGATTTTAACCAAATTTAGTATATAGGTTCTTTCTTTAATTAATAAGATCGAGGTCTTGAACCGAAAGAATCGGTTTACCAGAAGATGTGTTTTTACTGTTTTTTAAGTAAAAATATGTTGTTTTTTTTTTAATTCTTTCACCCTGTATATATAAATTTTTGAAAAAGGTGATACCGCCATTGAAGAGAGTGTAAAAATATATTATTTAGGAAATATTTTGCACCTTTTATTTATTTTAATTACCATTTAATAATTGCATAACGTATGTTCACATGTACCTATGGGTGGCAGATTCGTTTGAACGCCCGCCATTTTTGTAAAAGACAAAATCTGAGATGGCCCTATATCTAAATTTGAATCTTTGCATGTGTAGTATGTCTGGTCCAAATTATTTATGCTTCTACCATTAAATGCACAATAATTCGTATATTATTATTTGCACGAATCTGCCGCACATAGGTACCTACATGACAAGATATGATATGCATTTATTAAATGGTAATTAATGTAACTAAAGAGTTTAAAATATTCCTCAAAAAATATTTTTACGCTCTTTTGCAACGCCGGCATTACCTTTTTAAAAAATTAAAATATACAGGGTGAAAGAATTGAAAAAATAAACAACATATTTTAAAAAAAAAATCAGGTAGAACACAACTTCTGGTAAACCTATTCTTTCGGCTTAAGAGCTTGATCTTACACGTCAAAAAAAGAAAGTATATATCAAATTTGGTTGAAGTCTGACTGTTCGTTTAAAAGTTATCGTGATATTAGTCACATATATATCGTCGCCATTTTGAGTGCCCGCCATTTTCGTAAAAAAAAATCTGACATGGCTTCATATCAAAATTTGAACCTTTGTATGTGTAGTATATGTGGTCCAAATTATATGCGTCTACCATTAAATATACAATAATTCTTATAATATTTGCACGAACCTGCCGCACATAGGTACAAATGAAGATAAGTTATGCATTTATTTCATGGTAATTAACATAACTAAAAAGTTCAAAATATTTCCTAAAAAATATTTTTACGCTCTTTTCAATGCCGGTATTACCTTTTTGAAAAATTAAAATGTACAGGGTGAAAGAATTAAAAAATTAAACAACATATTTTTACAAAAAAATCAGGGAAAACTCAACTTCTGGTAAACCGATTCTTCTGGTTCAGGAGCTGGATCTTACACATCAGAAAAAGAAACCACATATCAAATTTGGTTGAAGTCGGACTTTTCGTTTAAAAGTTATCGTTCCATTAATCACATATGCATCGTCGCCATTTTGAATGCCCGCCATTTTTGTAAAAGGTAAAATTTGAGATGACCTTATATCTAATTTTGAGCCTTTGTATGTGTAGTATCTGTGGTCCAAGTTATATACTCCTAACATTAAATGAACAATTCTTATAATATTTGCACGAATCTGCCGCACTGTATATTAGATTTTTGAAATCAAAGAAAAATGCCATTCAACCATTTGTTTTTTGTGTGGTGATATATTAATCCCAGAGAGATATGTATTTATTTTCACGATAAAGTATACATTTTTTAAATAATACAAATATATACATTATATATTTTTATATATTTTATACGAAGAATCAATTTCTGTTATATTTAGTTATTAAATTTTTTCCAAATTACATTATAAAAAGTTGTTTGTATTAATAATTAAAAATATATGTTTTTTTTTTCTTTAAACTTATAGATACTTAATATTAGTTTGAGAATCGGCAAAAATCGTTACTTCAACCTATATTTGTAATATTTATGTAGATATTAAGTCGTCATTTTGTTTACTTATGAACTATTTGTATGTTATATACAAATATACACGAAGATGACATTCACTGAATCAAAAAAGTACGTAAATATAATGAAAAAAACATTGAGTCAAAAACCGGGAGCATTAATTTTCGTTCAAAGATCAGTATCATTGGTCCAATGTAAGTAGATACATTAACTAATGCTCAAAAACATTAACTTCTATGAATAATTAGTACGTTCATTTAATGTATTTTCTAGTTAAGAATTAATGTACCGATACATTGATTCAATGTACCGATCCATTGATTCAATGTACCGACGCATTGATTCAATGTACCGATACATTGATTCAATGTACCGATATATTGATTCTTAACTAGAAAGAACATTGAATGAACGTACTAATTCATAAAAATTATTGTTTTTGAGCATTATTTAATGTATCTACTTACATTGGGCTAATGATACTGATCTTTGGACGAAAATTAATGCTCCCCGTTTTTGAATCACTGTTTTTTTTCATTATATTTACGTACTTTTTTGGTTCACGGGAAGGTTCAGGAGAGGAGCACTTATAACGCGAATATGTAGCCTGCTGATGATAATCAGGGAGCGAGAGGAAATGCCGAAAATATGTAGAGGCAATAGTATGTCCAATTCATAAGCAGGGAGACAAGGCAGTGCGTGAAAACTACAACAGTGGTATCACTCTCCTAAACGTAACATATAAGGTACTCACCATTCTTATAAAAAGCAGACTGGAAAGACACTTATACGAACATGTTGGTGAATACCAGGGAGGATTCAAAAAGGGCAGATCCACCGTAAATAAAATATTCGTGTTGAAAATGATCAGAAGCAGTACGTACGAGCAACAGTTAAAGCTAAACATCCTCTTTATATATTTCAAACGAGCTTACGATTCTGTGATAAGAAGGCATCTGTACCAGGCCCTAAGAGTACTTGGAATTCCGAAAAAGTTGATCAGACTAGTAAAAATGACCTTAATGATGACCGATAATAGAGTAAGGATAGAATGGAGCATAACAGGAAAATTTTAAGTTAAAAGGGGATTAAAGCGGTGAGATCCGCTGTCCACAGTACTCTTCAATTTCTTGTTGGAGACAATTCTAACGTAGAGTGGAATACGAACGAAAGGTATGATCTATGATAACAGAAGCCAGGTTCTGGCCTTTGTGGACGATGTAGTGCTAATAGCAAGAACTGAAAGGAAACTGCTGAGTATTTTCATATTTTCAAACTCTTTGAAGTAAAGGCTAAGCAGTATGGACTGAGGATTAATAAGAAAAAAAAAAACAAAGTATATGGAAATGGGACACACCGCATATGAAGAAACACCAGTAAAGACCACAGATAACGAGAGTAAAAAGTATTGTTTAAAAATGGTGACAGAATTTAACTATCTAGGAGTGACATGACTCTAACAAGTAAAGTGGAAGAAAGCCAAGAAATTGAGAAGAGAATTTCGAGAGGAAGGAAGATTGTCGGAGCCCTACACAAATTATTAAGAGCAAAACATATTTTCAGAGAGGAAAAATTGAGACTATACCGAAAAGTGATCCAACCCACAGTCCTTTACGGAATGGGTCATAAAAAAAATTCAAGAAAATATGCTGAATGTTTGGAATCACAGGGTCCTAAGCAAGGTACTCGGGGGAGTAAAAGACGAAGATGTTTGGAGGAGACGAACAAATGCAGAGATCAGAGATCTGTACAGGAAACCAGAAATAAGCCAGATCGTTAGAACAAAGAGACTTAGTTAGACTTATTAGAATATTGTCGGAGCCCTACATAAACTACTAAGAGTAAAAAATCTTTCTAGAGAGGAAAAATTGAGACAATATCGAACAGTGATCTATCGCACAGTCCTTTATAGAGGGTCATGAAACATACGTCATGAACAAAAATCAAGAAAATAGTCTATGTCTGGGAGCAGTGTGTCCTAAGGAAGATATTCGGGGGAGTAAAAGACGATGAAGACGTTTGGAGGAGACGAACAAATGCAGAGATCAGAGAGCTGTACAGGAAACCAGAAAAGCCAGGTAGCTAGAATAAAGAGATTTATTGGTTTAGATGGTTAGGTTATCTTGCGAGAATGCCTGACGGAGGGTGGGCAAAGATCTCACTGATGAGAGGGGAAGGAGAGAGGAGAAGAGGACGACCATAAACATGTGACTAGAACAGTGTAAGGAACACCCGAAAAAAAAAACGCGATAACAAATTGGAGAACTTCGGCCATGGATAGGAGAAAATGGAGAAAAATCATGCAGAAATTCCAAACCATGGGCATGCTAAGCTACAAATTTATATAAAATTTTATATAGGTAATTATTTATCAATAATTAAATAACTGGCTGATATAAAAGCTTTTTGGTATAGATTATATTTCCAGAAGCCGGTGGAAATTGAACGAAGATTTTAGCAACAATTAAATTGTTAATTAACAAATTACGGTCGCAATAATAACCATAATAATTAGGATACATAAGAATAACTATTATTCTCGTATAAAAAGACAGTGTACCTATCTAACACACTTACAACGCCGCAAGATTTAAATATATAAATTTAAAGATATAAATTCCTTTGAAATAAATCTATGCATACACTATCCTCTGGTGACATTGAGTTATGATGATTTCTAATTTAAAGACCCTCAGCATCAGTATAAACGATAGCTGATTTATTGTCGATTAGAAATGGCCAGAACCTATCAATAACAATGACTTCTCATACTCTAACAATAACAATAGGACAGCAAAACGAGCAAATACTATTAGCAAGTGCATAGATCACACGATATTGGAATGCATGGTGCTAATATTACGATAATATTACAGTAATGGTTAATTTACATTATGTACCATAAAGTTCAATACGTTAAGCAGATAAACAACATATTTACGTGGTACGCTTTCAAATCATGATATCATGAAAACAATGTTTTATTGTTCGACTGATTTATAACTTCATTAATATGTAAGTAAATAGAGGTCTGCCGTTTAAAACACGAATAAAATACAGAGTGTATAAGTATCAAAGATAATACATAAATATACAGAGATTCAAAATTATGAAATAAATTCATTTTTTCGAGAATAGGCCACTTTGGAGAAAAATCCAGACAGATTTCGATGTTTATTTTTGAATTATTTTTTTGACATATTAAATATCATATTAGTGACGTCAGCCGTCTGGTCGTGATGACGTAATCGATGATTTTTTTAAAATGAGAATAGAGTCGTGTGCTAGCTCGTTTGAAAGGTTATTTAATTCTCTATGCAGTAATATAAACATTAACGTAATTGTTAATACAGAGTGTCAACAAAAAATTTTTTAATTAAAATAATTAACACAAAAAGAAGAATATATTTATTTAATTTACTTCATTTAAAATACATTTAACTGTTATCACAAAACAGAAAAAAATTATTTGACAAATAAACAGTGCTTTTCGCTTAAATTAAATGTTTAAATTGCCAATAGGCAGGTGGGTGGTAGTTTGAATATTGAATTTAAGCGAAAAGCGATGTTTATTTGTCAAATCAACTTTGTTTTCTGTTTTTTGACAGCAGCAAAATGTATTTTGAATTAAATAAATTACATACATTAATTTTTACATACATTTTGGACACCCTGTATAAATAAATAGGTTCATGTATATATTACTGACTAAAGAATTATATAAACTTTCAAATGAGCTAGCACTCGACTCGTATTGTCATTTAAAAAAATCATCGATTTTATTTAAAAAAAAAAATCATCGAGCCTGATGACTACGTCATCACGTCCAGATTGATAACATCCCTAGTATAAAATATATGCCAAAAGAATCATAATTTAAAAATAAAAATCGACCTATCTCGGGATACTTCTTCAACGTGTCCTATTCTCGAAAACATGTGGCATTAATGCTCGGACGTGTGAGGAAGTAAGAGATATAAAAAAAATATTTAGGTAAAGTTGAAGCATAGATAGTGGTGGGTAGTGGGTAGGAACTCCTTGGAACTCCTTGGATAGTCCTATCAGGGAAACTGAATAATTCAATGCACCTCCACAGATTCCAGGTGTTTCTTGGCCCGGGAAACTAGTACCTGCTTAGTGTCCATTGTCCAGGGTTACGGATGAAGACAACAACGGCAGCCACGGCGAAGAGGGAAGCCTTTGGTACGGCGAGGATGGCGGAAGTGGCGACCCCGGATTTTAGGGTTAGTATAAAATCTAATACATGGAAATGGGAAGAAGCATTTTCATTACTGTGTTAAGGTGGAGAAAAAGTTTCGGAACAGTTTAATATGGGCACTTTTAGGCGACATTTACGATATTAGATTAATACGGCTAAAACACTGCGATGGGAGGGCAACGGGAAACCACCTCATTATAATCCCTAGTAAAGTTATCATGAAATCATTTAGTGAAACGAATAACATTACTGATTATGGGCCGCGGAACTTAAGATCAGGCAGAGAAAGGAATACAAAATTAAAACACAGGTCTTGCCAGGTCGCTAGCCAGCGAAATCCCTGTGAGCAAAACATCACCAGACATAAGACGAAAATGAAAAATCCATATAAAAATAACTACGTGGAATGTAACAACTTTATATGAAGCCGGTAAGCTGGGAAATCTACTCTCTGAAATGGACAGACTAAACATTATATCATGGGGGTGAGTGAAACAAGATGGCCAAACACAGGGAATTTCTTAGCAAACGGATAAGCCGTTTATTTTTTTGGAAATCAAGACCACACGCATCGAAAAGGAGTAGAAATCATAATTATGAAACAGCATAATAGTAAATATGTGATTAACTTTATCCCAATGTCAGACAGAGTAATTTTAATACAGCTGAATGCTAAACCTGTAAATATAAATATCATCCAAGTTTATGCTCCCACTACAGATGCAGATGAACAGAAAATTAAAGAATTCTACCATCAAATAGAAGATGCTCTAAAAATAAGCAAACACGAAACACCAATAATTATGGGAGACTTTAACGCTGAAGTTGGACAAAAGATGACACAAAACATCACCGGAAAGTTTGGCTTGGGAGAGAGAAATCAAAGAGGTGTGCGTTTTACGCACATTACAGATATCTGGTTTCAACTCCCAGAAAGGCGTCTCTACACGTGGAAATCCCCTCAAGATGGAAATCAAGGTAGAATAGTACGGAATCAAATAGACTACTTCCTAATAAACCACCGATTTCGGAACAATATTAAAGATGTAAAAACTTACCCCGGCGCCGATATAAATTCGAATCATAATTTACTCTGCTCCAAAATACAAATCAAATTAAAGAGACTAACAAAGCCAATTAAGCCTAGTAAGATATATCTCGACCACCTTAAAAACCCCCAAACCGCGAACACATATCACAGCAGATAAATCGTAAAATGCACAGAATATCAAATATACCAAACGAAAACAGAACTAATAACGAATGTTGGTACGATATTCAAAACTCGATTTTAGAGGATGTAAAGGAATGTTAAAAAACACCTACAATGTTGGCAAAAATGACTGGATGTACCAAGAAATTTTAGACTTGATGGAAGTTCGACGAAAATACAAAAATTAAAATATCAAATACCGTGAAATCACCAAACTCCTAAAAAGAAAAATTAAACAGGCCAAAGAATCCTGTCTCGAGAATTCATGTAAAGAATTAGAAGACCTCTAAAAAAAGCATGACAGTTTCAACCTCCACAATAAACTTAAATATACCTCCGGAATTAGAAAACAGAAAAATGCTCACGTACTGAATACCGCAGACGGAAAAATTTGTGATCACGAACAACAGTGCAAAGAATGGGAGAGACACATCAGTGACCTTTTTAACGATGCTTCTCGAGAAAATGCTCCAAATACTACCTGTGACAACCAATTAGACAGAGGTCCTATTATGCCGAAGTCGGAAGTTATAAAAGCAATACAACAAGCCAAAAACAATAAAGCACCTGGACCAGATCAAATCCCTGTTGAGCTACTTAAACTTTTAGATGAGGAAAACATTACCTACTTGACTACTCTCTTCAACAAAATTTACAACGAAGGAAAAATACCAGATGATTGGTTGGAGTCACTGTTTATAACATCACCAAAAAAAGCAGGCCCAACAAATGTAGCGATTTTAAACTAATCAGTTTGATGAGTCACACACTTAAGATACTTTTACGTATTATACAAAACCGAGTATTCCTTCTATGCGAAACTAGAATGGGTAATAAGCAATTTGGATTTAGAAATGGTCTAGGAACTAGAGAAGCACTATTTTGTATGCACGTTCTCTTACAAAAAGTTGTGAATTTCGAAAGAACGTTTATATATGTAAAAAAACCAATACAGAAGTAAAAACTTCGAGATATATTCTGGTATAAAATCGTTTATTTAAAACTATAAAATGTTATGGATTGCAAAACGTTTTCGTTCTATACAGAACATCTTCAGTGCCTAGAATGAAGTATTTCCACGTTAGTTTAAAGCAAAACGTTAAAATTGTGACTGTTAAAATGAAAAATGTGGGAATACTTACATCCTGCCGAGTAGTTTGAAACTAGCACACTGTAAATAGTGTTAACCTCATTGTATATGGTTTACATAATATAATATATTAAAATTTAATGGCTACAATTCGATGTTGATAGATAAAGTAGAACACATGCTAAAAGGGTGCCATGGTTCCCTGCTCGAAGATGCTAGGTACTTGCCAATTCAATGGGCACAGACCAACTGAGAAATTAGGAAGTGGATATACAATTTGACAAGAGTGACATGACATGACAAGATAAAGCCAATTTTTGGTTAAAGTTTCATTGGATTTTGGATTTAAAAAAAAATGCAAAAGTTTGTCTGCAAAAATAATTTAAATTATTTGAATAATAAAATCTACTGTAAAGTTTAAATTAGCAACTCTCTATTCCAGAATAACTTATAGATTCGTTAAATTTAATGCAGATATATTTCATGGTTTAAGTTGTGACGTCATCGAATGTGAAATGACGAGATGAAAGTTGAGTTTTGTTGAAACAAGGAAATACCCTACATAATAAAAGATAATTAGACTTGCGTGGAAAAACAAAGCTAAACAAACCAAAAAAACCAGAATTTAAGAGTATTTTTATGTGATGTACTGTTGGTTGCCTAACAAGGCAAGCAGGCAACAGGTTGAAGGTAAACGGTAGAATATTGCGAGAAAACAGTATATATACGAAAGGTGGCTATTTATTGTGTTAAATTTATTAGTATACTATTGCAATGAATAATTATGTATGTTAAAAGTTGGAAAATAATTGTTGACAAAATTAAATAATTAAAGATTACTGTTAGTGAGGTAGATATATGTGTGAAGGAAATGATTGTATATAATATTGTGGAATGAATAAAAGTATGTAATAATATAATAAAATTAAACTGTGTGACTTAAAGTCTAATTCATCTTTATGTAGTTTTGGAAGGACTGAATGAATTGGAAGTAATGTATCTTGATAGGCTACCAACGTAGATTAGTGAATAAAGTAATTAGAATGAGAGCTACCAATATAAGTCAAATTGTGGGTTGGTGTCAGTATGTAAAGAAGAATCTAAATTGAATGAGTATATGAAATAGAAAAGTATGAGATTGATTTCTATTGGTGATAGTGGAGTGAACAGACTGAACTAAATGAAATATATTTAAGTGCAGAACTTTATGAACGTAGGTGATTGCCACTGAAATCAAACAAATGTAAAATGTGAAAAAATTATTTTAAATTGGGATAAATGGATATTGGAAGTTGCCTGATATGATTGGAAATGAAAAGATAGATGAAAAAAGAATAGTGAATGCATTAAAACTTAAATGTTATAGTCTGAAAGAAGTTTGACTGAATGGATCATAATGGATATAGGTGTGCAGTATCCTATTTTTAAGTAAAGTCTAAGTATCTAAAAAGAAAGAAGTGACAGAATGTTACTAAGTAAGGAAAGTGATATATATGACAGACCAGAGTGATTGGCTGTATGGTGTTTTTTATTGTAAACGGAGATGAGAGAAAATGAGTAAGTAACATAACAGGCAACAGGATAAAATGAGTGATAATGATAAGTTACATTCCAAAGAGACAATAAACCAGACAGATTTAAGGATTATTAATAATAAGAGCCATTTGAATAAATTATGAAAGAAATGGTGAGATGAGATATAGAGAACCTGAAAAAAGACAGAGACACGGGGTCAAACCAGAAATGACTAGGAATGGAGAAAAATATGAAGGATAGGAAAATAGAAGAATCAAAACTGTGTTAGGGATGAGATAGTGGGAGAGGCAATAATGAAGTGGAAAAGAAGATGCAAGTTGAGATATGTGTTAATGGGTGATTAGTATGGAAAGACAAGATTGTTAGAAACTAGTGTGGTAGTGGAAAAAGCGGGGGAGGGGGAAAAGTGGAGAATAGGAGTAAAGGGGAAGGGGGTGAGCGGAATAATGAGATAAACTAGGGTTGGATTAAGGGAATAGTTGTCGATGGATAGGAGTAAAAGGACGATTTAAAGTGGTTTGGCGATTAACGCAATTGGGGCTGGTCCTCATATCTCTGGAAATCTCAAGGTCCTCATACAAATCCAGGCGTAGATTGTTTCTGTCTTGGATGTTATGGATTAATTTAACACCATCAGGGATGTTAAGATGATAATTATTAACTTTTAAATGATGGGAAAAGGCTGATGTAGTGTCTCTTTTAGAATGTTCAGCAGATCTGGTTGAGAGTGATCTGTAAGTCCTGCCGATGTAAGAGGCATCACAATCAGAACAAGTCAGTCTATAAACACCACTACGGTTCATATAGTGTATTGTATCCTTAGTATTTGTCAAAAAGTGGCCAAGGGTATTTCCAACTTTGAAAGAAATATGTATGTTTTTCGAAGAGTTAGATACAATACGTTTAATCTTTTCAGATGGATTGGGGTTATGATATGGTAGTGACCTGTAAATAGCAGAAGAGGAAGATGACTGATGGAAAGCAGAATTTTGAAGCAATCTAGATTCTCTTTTACGGATGAGTTTATCTATTATAGAGGGATCGTAACCATTGTTGACAGCTATTTGTTTTATAATGTTGAGTTCTTTGTTGAATGAATCTGTTGACATAGGTATAGAGAAAAGTCTGTGTATGAAGCTTCTAAAAGCTGCTAGTTTGTGTGATAGAGGATGATTAGAAGAAAAATGAATTACATGATCAGTTTGGGTGGGTTTACGAAAGATACCAAAGTTGAATTAGTTGTTAAGTCTGGTAATAGATAAATCAAGGAAATTAATGGCCTGAGAAGATTCTAGTTCCATGGTAAATTTGATATTTGGGTGAATTAGGTTAATTTTAAGAAGTAGTTGTTGAGCTGAGTCATGATGTCCAGCAATGAAGACCAAACAGTCATCTACGTAACGGGACAAATGTAAAATTTCTGGATTTTTCATAATGTGATTGGACTCTAAATGATCCATAAAGACATCAGCTAGGAATGGGGATAAGCAACTGCCCATTGCTAAACCATCTGGTTGTTTATAGAATTTGTTGTTAAATTGAAAGAAATCTTGAGATATACATAATTCAAGGATATCTAGTATTGGTGAAATGACATTGGGCTGAACAGACTTGTTGACTAAGAGTGATTTTACCAGACTTAAAGTTTCGATTTTGGGCACTGAAGTAAATAAGTTGCTTACATCAAAAGAAAGCATAGTTATGTCTGGATTGAGATTGATGAGTTGAAGTTTATCAACTAATTGGTATGAATTTGATACAGTAAAACGGGGTGTGAAGTTGATTAAATTTTTTAAGGTATTGAGTATGAATTTTGATAAACTAGAAACTGGAGTGTTAATGAAACTGACGACAGGACGTATAGGAATTCCAACTTTATGTATCTTGGGTAAACTGTACAACCTCGGAAAAAGAGGGTTACCAGGAAGTTTGTTGTAAGGGGCCTCATAATTGGATAAAAATTCGGAGTGTTTTTTGATGTTATCTTTCAATTTACTTATGAATCTCTTCGAAGGATCAGTTGGTAAAATAGTGAAGTGGTTGTCATCTAGAAAAGATGAAACTTTATTGTTGTAAGTATCACGGTCTAGAATAACCAAACAGTTACCTTTATCAGCCTTAGAAAAAATTAGGTTGTGATTAGCAATTTTATGTTTAATTGATTTAAGAGTTTTGAGATGAGATTGAGCTTGTTTAAATGATAGATTATCAATGAAAGAAGAGTTATTAGAAGAAGAATTTGAAGATGAAGAAATCTTATTTTTATATTTATTGATGTAACGGTAACAGGAATTTCTAGTTGACGTTCTTTGTGAAAGAGATAATGAAAGGTTTTGGATTACTATATCTGTCTCAATAGATAGGCTCTCAAGATCGTGTAAAGATAAATATTTAGGAACGGAGTATTTGAGACCATAGTTTAATAATTTAATTTCATCTGTTGATTGTTTATATATGTTTCATCGACTTTGAGAAGGCATTCGACCGAGTCCAACATGATACACTTTTAGATTGACTGCAGGCAGCAGGACCTGACCACTACGATATAAGCCTGCTGAAATACTTATATTACAATCAAGTAGCCTCTATCCAAATTGGAGACAGTCGTACTGAAAAACTACCGATAAAACGTGGAGTACGACAAGTTTGTGTTGCATTACCCACCCTTTTTAATCTGTACTCTGAAGAAATTTTTAGGGAGGCTTTGGATGACAAACAAGAAGGAGTAAGGCTAGGCGGAGAAGTAATCAACAACATTAGATACGCTGACGATACAGCCATTCTCGATGCAAATTTACAATATCTTCAGACACTACTAAATCTAGTCAGCGAAGCAAGTTATCGGAGAGGCCTTAAAATCAACATTTCAAAAACAAAGTTGATGGTAGTTGGAAAGATTAATATCGATCAAGGTCAGCTTTTTCTTGCTGGAGTTAGAACGGGTGAATCATTTCAAGTACTTTGGCAGCTGGTTAAATGTAAATTGTGACTCTGATGAAGAGATAGTAACTAGGATCGAAATATCATGGAAGGCTTTTATGACCTGGAAACCAGTTTTATGTAACAGGAACCTGTCGATGAATATTCAAAAGAAGGTCCTGAAATGTTATACGTGTGGTCTATCCTATTGTATGGTTGTGAGACATGGACGTTAAAAATCACAATGCTGAACAAAATAGAAGCATTCCAATTGTAGTGCTATCGACGAATCCTGGGTTTCGCACACTTCCAATGAAGATGTTCTTTGTTCTTCAAATGCTGAATTCATAACGTGTGCTCATAAGCATCATAAAGAGGAGAAAACAGAATACTTCGGCCATATATTTCGAGGACCTAAATACCATCTGCTTCGCCTTATAATATAAAGAAAATTGGAGGGAAAGAGATAAATTGGTCGAAAGAAACTTTCATGGCTGCGTAATATTAGAAAATGGTGTGGCTGCACAGTAGAAGAATTATTTCGCGCAGCAGCTGATAGAGAGAGGTTTCAGAAAATTGTAAACATGATGACGGCCAACGTCTGAATACAGACACGGCACCTAAAGAAGAAGAAGAAGAAGCATAGATATAATTTCTAAGCAACATTTCGAAAGCTTCCATTTTCTTGTAGGTGGCGTATGTGGGAGTTCATGACTCAACTCCGTACAAGAGTCTAGGAAAAATATAATGTCGTAGTAACCTGATTTTTATGGGCGTTGGTAAATCATCGCATTTGAATAGCTTAGCAATTTATTAAAATGCAGGTCTTTCTTTCTCAATCCCACATTTGATTTATAAGAAATAGTCCCAATTTTCGTTGATGTTCGTACCAAGATAGGTGTATATTTTTGCTCTTTCTATTTGTTGACCCTTCACACTGATACTCCAAATTGCTGTTTTTTTCTCGGAGATAATTACATATTTTCTTAATGTTTAGTCAAAGTCCATATCTCTGAATTGCCCATATCGCCGTGTCGTCGGCGTATTTTATGTTACTGATCTCCATTAATTCCAATTCCGGCTTCAACACCATATACTGCTTCTTAAAATATTTCCTCAGAGCACAGGTTGAACAGCAGTGGTGATAGTTAGGTACATCCCTGTCAGATCCCACGTGCGATTTTAATATCGTCGGATTGTCCTGCCTCCGTCAGGATAGACGATGTTTTATTCCAGTACAGACTGCTAATAATTCTTAGATCACAATTGTTTATCCCAACATTTGTTAATATCTCCATCAGCTTGTCGTGCTTTACTGTATCGAAAGTTTTAAGAAAATCAATGAAGCATGCAGAGATATCGTAATTTTCGTCTCTACATCGTTGAAATAGCAATTGTATATCACGTACCAAATGCATCTTGAAAACCAAACTGTGACCTGCGTCTATTTTTTTATTCACACAGTCTATAATATATCCTTTAATTATAATTTTTAAAAATAACTTACAATATGGCACATTAAGCTGATGGTCCGGAAATCACTGCAGGATACGGATTTTGTTTTCTTTGGTAAAGCAATAAAAGTCGACTTCAGCCATGTTCTTGGTATTACTCCGCTTAAATATATTATATGTAATGAAATAGGCGTTGAATACCGTCGGTGTTAAATAGTTTTATGAGTTCAGAATTTTGCATCGTCAGGTTCATGAGTTTTGCCAGTTTTTAGTTATGATATTGCTTTTTCCACTTCATATCGTATATACTTATTCTTACATTCTATTAATAATTAATAACATTCTATTAATATTCAACTTACAATTATTACAATTTATGTTTCATCAAGAAAAGTTTTCATAATAATCGCAGATAGACATATTCATATTAGTCAAATAATTAACCGAAGAAAGTGTATGCAATGTGTATTATTTAATTTTCAAATTGAAATGACTTCAGAATTATGATACAACCGATATGCATTTTACCGATTTCATTGAAAGAATAACAAAATTGCTGTACAGCCAACCATAACACTAAATAAGTCTTTGCATTGATTTAAATGACGGTCCCAAGTTTTAAGCGCCCATGACTATGACATATGACTTTATAATTCATTAAATCAAACTATATAATGACAGGGATAGGAATATACCTGGGGATTAAAGCCAATTACTGTACTTCATTGCTATTTGTCACGGCATTAGGCTGTAAAATACAAAGTGACATAATTTTCAGTACATAGCTGGATATGTAGTGTACTTATAACGGGGTAATAATTTAATAAAATAAAAATGGATATTATTATGAATTTGTTTCAAATATGGATAATAAAGTTTTGAAGTTATTTCTTTGTGGCATTTTTATAATTTACTATTCTAATTGGGAAATAAACTTCAATTTAACTTAAAAAATCATTTTATTGACGTTTCGACCTCCAGCTCGGACGTAGTTATCAAAATACAAAAATATTACTAAGTTGACAAAAATGTTGTTGCTTAGTAAAAAAAGTGATCTAATAATTTAATTTAATCTTACTCATTCATATCGACAATTCAACATATGCTATATATTTTAAAGTATAATACTTTAAAATGATATAGCCAATATTTATGAGTTGCATTCCTGGGACGACTTTATTAAAAGATAGTTTATTCAATTACATGAAATCAACTAAAACTCTAGAACTAGAATATCCGTCACAAAAAAATCAAAGCATGTAATTTTTCGTTAAAAAAACAACCACATGCAATGGTGACAGTAAAATTCTTGTGTTAGTGATTCCATAGTAAAGGCGGGTTGACATTACTAGTGAATAACTAACGTGGTTCACACTAAAAAACAAGCGTTATCTACTAGTGATGTTGATTATAGTTACTTTCGAGTAATCGTTACAAATCGTTACTTTTGTATAAAGTAATCATTTACAGTATTCGTTACTTTGATTACTTTTGTATTTGAGTACCGGTAATCATATTATGGAGAATCGAAATTCTCAGTACATATTTTGTTTTAGTAGGATATTTTGATTACTATGATTACTTTTGTATTTGAGTACCGGTAATCACATCGAGAATTGCATTTCTCAGTATTTCGTATAATATCCGATATAACAACGACTATAACAACGACCGTAGAATTAGTTCGCATGTTCTCCATTCTTCCGGTATTTTATTGTGTTTTATAATTTTGTTAATTAATGTTGTTAATTGTTCTGTCATTGCTGCTCCACAATATCAGTAATCTCGAGTAATCGGTTTGCATTAATTAAGTGCCAAAAACAAACCCTCGAAACTCTAGATGACGTACCTTAGCTGGGCACCCAGGTGCTTCGGAGGTCGGTTCTGCTTGCATATTCGTGTTCAGTGACCCCAAATACCCCGAAATAAGAAAGCTGGCCCTTAATATACTGATTAAAACATGTTTATGCATTTTCGATGCCTTTTATACACTTTAAAATGTAATAATGCATTTCCACCCATTATTCTATTGTAGACTTTTTTCCAGACGTTATCCTAATCCTAAATACAATGCACAAAGTTGCAAGTCTCTAGGTACCTACTATATTTAAATAGCTATTTGTATAACAAGGGAGGAAAGTGCTACTTTTCCTCCCGAGAATGAAGTTTACTGCCCGACGCGTAGCGGAGGGCAGTAATCATTCAAGGGAGGAAAAGGCACTTTACTCCCATGTTATACATATGGTTTTTCCACCTTCCACAAATAACAAGTCATTTTTTCATTTTTACTTAATTTATTTATGTAACTAACCAACAAAATTTATTAGAACTAAAACTAACAAGTAGGTACAATATAACTGTCAACTGTCAAATATAAGTCAAATTATTAATGTAAACATTGTTAAATCAAAATAACAATTTACTGTTTTTTACCATCCTGCAAAATACAGGGTGTTTTATAAATAAACGTTAAAATTTATAGATACTTACGTAATAGAAAATAGATATTGAACAGGGCGTCAATAAGTTATATTTCATGAATGAAATACCTTGACGTCACTTTTACTTTTCCTCCCTAGGGAGGAAAATATTTTTCCTCCCTAGGGAGGAAAAGTACAACTTTGCTCCCTACAATCAGGTCCGGAAAAGTATACTTTCGATAGAGGTAGGTGGAAAAATAGATTTATTTCTGTGTTTTTAGTGTTAAATGCCCTAGTCTAATAAAAACAATGCCATGTACCTATATGTAAAATTAAAGTTGATGATCACAGTCTAGAAATATTATCATTTCTACATTTTTTCCAGTCAATCTAAGCTATGTATTGTTTTTCTAGGCCCGATAAGAATAGTGTGTATTTATTAAAACCTTTTTATATACTTGGCTTGGTTGGTGTCACGGACTCCGCAAATTTTGTAATTTATTTTAAAAATAGTTCTAGGCTACCTAGATACCTGAAATTTTCAGGATAGCCTAGAACTAGTTAACAATGCAATATTTAACTGCTATTATACAGGGTGATTAATTATATAGTGGGGTGAAGCTCAGTAGATCCGTTATAGTAATGTATAGCGATAAAACTTAATGACAAAAATTGTAGCCAACTTTGAGCTTCATATTACAAAATTAGTTAGAATGTTACAGGGTGTTCGATAACATAGTGGCAGACCAAACTTATGTTTTTTTAAATAGAACGCCCTGTATTTTATTTTATATTCGAAATCTTCGTAACTTTTCGATTACAAAAATATTAAGGTTTGGTATGTTATACGGGGTATTTACAAAGTTATAACCAATTTTATATGAACATCGTAACAAGTTTAACTACCTGTATAAATAAAAGCAAGCACAAGGTCAATGGTTTATTGACATCATAATTTTTTATTTATTGTCAAAATTTTCGTAAATGTTTGTTTTGCTAATTTTTTTTATATTGAATACAGGGTGAGTCAAAACGCAAGTACATTATTTTCTCAGTAATTTTAAATAGAACACCCTGTATTTTATATCATTATCGAAAAGTACCATTACCATACTATAATTTCTGTATAACATTCCCTATGTGTAAATTTATTAGTTTTCGAGATATTTACATTTTTCAGAGCAAAATTATTAATAATTACGGGTCTAAATCTTTCCCAATTTTAAGTAAGCCATGGCTGAATAATTGTATAAAACTTACAATTTACGATTACTGGTTATAAATCTGTAATCAAAGTTGACTACAATTTTTATTATTAACTTTTATTACTTACTATCTATTACTTATAACGGATCTACAAAGCTTTATCCCACTGACCAATCACACTATATGGACAAATCGATTTTTTTTTAATTTCAAACTATTTTAAAAATGTGACTAATGCAATGATATTTTAAAGTACGTTAATAAATCGATATCTACAAATTGATGGTGCCTCAGTGGCATTAGACTGCAGATCGAGAGGTCCCCAGTTGAAACCCGGCTGTTGCGTATTTTTTTAATTGTTTTAAAAAATAATTAAAAGTTTATATACTTAAAATTATATATACCATTTTAAACAACCGTGGTATTATAAAAAATACTATTTTATACTAGTGTAATTTTTGGAATCATAATTAAAAATAGCAGTGAATACACCTACTAAAAATTCATATTTTATAAGTTAATTATTCTTTCCAAACATGTTGTGTCCTACATATGTACATGTACAATAACAAAACCGTGATAAAAAAGTACTTTTTATTAGAGTGTAATTTTTGGATTTTTAAGTATTTTATGGTTAAATCGTTTATCGTTAAATTATTTTATATTCTTTCCTATAAATAATAAAAAGGTTTTATTATAAAAAAGTTATTTTTTATAAAAGTGTAATTATTATTAAAATCTAATGTGTTGCATTTTTATTTTCAAGGGAACAAATATCTGTGAATTATCTACCTCGACAAATTGTATTTAATCATATAGACATCTGCTTCTGGGTGCATGCTTTGTTAAACGATTTACCTCCCTCTGTTTCAGCTACTTCTCAGCGCCCTGTAATCCTGTAAAACTCTTCATACCATTTGCCCTTCATAGATAAAATTTTAGTTAACTGTACTGATACCGAACACTCGTGGAATACCGGTCCGATTCGGATATCAACCGATTGTAGATACAATACTCAAATAGGTACTCGCTATGATACGATTGGTACGAAGTAACGAAGTAATCAGAGTAATCAAAGTAATCAAAGTAACGATTTGTCTCTCTGTATAGAAATCGTTACTTTCGGTATTCGTAAGTAACGAGTACTTTGTAACGAATAGTTACTTTTTCAACATCACCATTATCTACGCTTCTGTGCAATACGTTTCGTGAGAAACGTTATTGTGTTTACACTGGGCACGATAGTTTTATATTTTAGTAGTGAACATGACGTTATCACTGTAAAATAATAGCCACTTAAATAGATAAACCTCATATTTTTAATGAGAAAGAGGAACAGCCGGACTTGGTGCTATTCTTATCTTCTTCAATTCTTGCAAATACGAATTAAGTTTTTAAATTTCTCTGGTATATGTTTTGCTGTAAAATTTTTAATATCTAGCTGAGCAACAATTCTTTCTAAAGGCGCATTTAAATCAAAGCGAACACGAACGAACGAACGAATTCGTTCGTTAACTTTATTGTATTTGTACAGCGAATCGAGCACGACCGAACGAATTCGTTCGCATTCGCACATGTTCCAACCGATGTCGGTAAGTGAGCGAATCATCAAAGGAAATCGTTGTTCAATGTGGACAGTGGATAGACGGTAGCGAACGAATTCGTTTAGAAGTACTGATTTAATTTATTTACAAACATTAGTTTGAGAGGGTTGTTTATTGTGTAGTTGTGAAACATAATTTTGCAATATGGAATATGCCTATGAAACTCAAAATCGAAGCTATATAAAATATTAAACAGAAAAACTGATGCTTGTTTTAACATTTCTATAGGAATGGGTTGTGATGTCTCTGAACTAAAAACATGAATTAGCTTCTGGCATCATTTAGACGAGAAAGACAAAAAGAAGGTTCGAAGTGGTTTGCTTTTAAAATGTTTTTATTAGATAAATTTTAACCCAGAAACACTAATGAGGTAACCAAATCAAATTAATTGCTAAAATTAATTAAAAGCAAATTTATTTTGATACACCAATTTTACAATTTATTATTTGAACATAATATAGTCATAATATCAAGAGCAAGTAACTTTTTCGAGGAAGAATTTTAACCCTGGAAGCTCACACTTGGGTGTGAGATACCCATCGCGACACTTAACTGCATGTAGCTTGCGAAGCTGCATTTCAATGGTAATGCTGCTTTACGTAAATTCAGTCTCTAGTCTGCCAAGGACGGGTGTGTAGTTGCGGTCTCATTTGAGCAATATTTCCATTCATGGGAATTTATTGAATACAGGCTAGGGTATGTAGCACCCATGTGTGAGGTTTGCGATCAAGTGTGCGTTCAAGTTAATGACCTAACAACACAACATCCCACAAATTTAGTAAAGAAAACTAGGTGTTATTTCTGCAAAGGCAAAGATGGAAAAGCTAAGCATGCATGCTCGGCTTGCTATAAAGCGTAATGCATGAAGCATAGAGCCACACTGTCGTATGAATGTAGTTACTAAAATGAGTGAAACTGAAATACCTGGCTAAGAATGAATATGAGTTCTATAATCAAAAGGTGTTATATTTTAGTTAGAAAGACCATTTTGTTGTTAAATTAAATTAAAATATTTTGAATTATGTTTCCGGCTTTTTAGAAAATGTTTTTTAATTATTTTTAGGTATTTTTAATATTTTGTTTTTTTTGTGTTACTACAATTAAGAGAGAGAAAATAAAATTATTGATTTAATTATTCCTATGTATTCAATAGTGATTAGAGAGTCTCTGGAAATCATAAAATATTTACTTTTTTTTATTTCTTCACAAAAAATCATTGGGTATCTGACACCCGTGTGTGAGGTTTATGTAAAAAAAATAGGTGTGATCTTCCAGGGTTAAGAAAGCTGGTTCTTTATTACATATGTTATTTTCTAAGCTCCCTCAAACAGCGTATAATACCTACTACCTGCTATTTTTGTAAGCTATTATTGTATTAAAATTTACCCAGCAAGAAACACGAAAATAAACTTAAACACAATGTGTGACTGGCACTGGCCCATCAGCCCATCTTAAAAACATCTGCGGGCTATATGCACTCCGGATCATCAACGAATGCGAACGTTCGCTTCAATGTAAATGGCCCCTACTTTGTAGCGAACGAATGACCAAGTGAACACCTACGAATTCGTTCCTTCGTTCGTTCGTTCGTGTTCGCTTTGATTTAAATGCGCCTTAAGGCTGCGTTTCGTGCGTCTTTTTTTATACCTTGCGTCAGTTACATTCTAGAGTACAGACTACAATTCTACAAATCTAATGGTCTTCCGTACATTCATTCTTAATAATACGTTCATTTTTGAGGTTAAAAGCAAATTCAATATCTCTACGAATGTCTTGAGAGCGTGAAATATTTAACATGTTTAATGTCTATCGTGGAGTGACGTAGACCATTCGTGAGGCAATCGTGCTGCACGAACATCTGTTTACATTAGTCGTGTAGCACGGGCCAACTATGTAAGCGTGAGCCATGTTCGTTATTTACTAGTAATGTCAACCCGCCTTAAATCACGAGCAAGAACCAGGAAAAAAACTTATCATACTATGTCGACATTGTAAGTATTTAATCTTACATTCAGTTAACTCTCAAAATTAACACCAAACTCTGATTTTATATGTATGATATTTTAAATTATAAATAACAATAATAAAAAACGCCAAAGGCCTTAAAAATTAGTGCCGCACACAATATTCCAGCTCCAAAAGAGCTGATATTTATATTACGTGGTATGGAAATGTATTTTCATTTTGTTGAAACATAAAATTCTAGTTTAATTTTGAAAGATTTTTCCGTAATATTTGCTAAATTTGAACTAAAAGGCGCCACAAAAGAATAACTTTGATACAGTTTCCATTTTGAAGCTCTTTTGTGATGAAATAGAATATAATAGAATCAAATAAAAAGTTGATTTCATGTAATCGAATGAACTATCTTTCAATAAAGTCGTCCCAGGAACGCAACTCATAAATATTGGCAATGTAATTTTAAAGTATTCTACGTTAAAATGTTTATTATATGTCTGAATTGCCGACATGAATGAGCCAGATTAAATTATATTATTAGAAGGATTCTTTTACTGAGCAACAATATTTTTGTTTAATTTAGTAATATGTTTGCATTTTGATAACGACGTCCGACGTGGAAGTCGAAACGCCAATAAAATATTTTTTTAGTCAGATTGAGAATAGTGCACTATCCTGTTAGTTTCGATAAGAGACGCCATAGGGCAAGCTCTTAATTTTAAAGACCACTATAGTCCAGAAAGCCACTGCGCATCCGCTAGGAAAAATATTCTAATTCGGATTCTTTGCACAATCTTACTCAAAAAGGACTCCTTTTAACAAATTTGCATGTTGCCAGGACCAAAAAGTGGTCAAAAATTTTTTAAACGTTTTTTTTTGTTTTTTTCCTAAAATTATTTTTTTTGCACGGAAAAAAGTTTTTTTAGATTTTTTGGATCATTCCAAAGAGAAAAGGTCTCTAATGACTTTTCTCTAAAAATGATAGTTTTTGACATATAAGCGATTAAAAATTGAAAAATTGCGAAATCGGCCATTTTTAACCCTCAAAAACTATGTGAAAAGCTGAAAATTTGAATGTTGCCAAGGTAGGAAGATATTCTTTAAACATCGGTTGATGAAATCCCGAAGAGTTTTTTGCAATACAATATTTAAAACTCCTTTGTTTTTTAATTGCTAAACAAGCGTGCACGACACTATTTTCCACCAACAGAATGGTGCAAATGAAAGGAATAAATTCGTTATTTCGTAAACCGGCGACTTTAAGGAAAAATCCCGAAACAGGTCGATTTTTATTTTTAAGTTATGATATTGTGGCATATATGGTATACTAGTGACGTCATCCATCTGGACGTGATGACGTAAGCGATGATTTTTTTAATTGGAATAGGGGTCGTGTGCTAGCTCATTTGAAAGGTTCTTCAATTCTCTATTCAGTAATATAAACATTTACATAATTATTTATACAGGGTGTCCAAAAATTTTTTATTAAATTAAATTATTTGACAAAAAAAGAAGTAGAAGGACACCCTGTATAAAAAATTATGTAAATGTTTACATTACTTGATGGAGAATTGAAGAACCTTTCAAACGAGCTACCACACGACCCCTATTCTCATTAAAAAAAATCATCGATTACGTCATCACGCCCAGACGGATGACGTCACTAGTATACCATATATGCCACAATATCGTAACTTAAAAATAAAAATCGACCTGTTTCAGGATTTTTCCTTAGTCACCAATTTTCGAAATAACGAATTTATTCCTATCATTTGCACCATACTGTCGGTCGGTGGAAAATAGTGACGCGCACGCTTGATTCTCAATTAAAAAACAAAGGAGTTTTGAATATTGTATTGCAAAAAACTCTTCGGGATTTCATCAATCGATGTTTAAAGAATATCTACCTACCTTGGCAACATTCAAATTTTTAGTTTTTCACATAGTCTTTGAGGGTTAAAAATGGCCGATTTCGCAATTTTTCAATTTTTAATCGCTTATATGTCAAAAACTATCATTTTTAGAAAAAAGTCACTAAAGACCTTTTCTGTTTAGAATGATCCAAAAAAACCTAAAAAAACTTTTTTCCATGCAATAAAAAAAATTTTAGGAAAAAAACAAAAAAAAACGTTTAAAAAATTTTTGACCACCTTTTGGTCCTGGCAACATGGAAATTTGTTAAAAGGAGTCCTTTTTGAGTAAGATTGTGCAAAAAATCCGAATTAGAATATTTTTCCTAGCGGATGCGCAGTGGCTTTCTGGACTACTAGTAATTTATGTTAAATTGAAATTGCTCATTGGTTATTTATGTCAATATTGCAATTTTAAAATCAACATCGTACCGATGATAACGGAAAAAAGCAATTTGGGAAAGATACATACGGAAATCCCTCTAATTGGCTGTATAAGTGTATACCATAGCAAAAATACTGTCGAAGTAAAAATGACTGTCTTTTGTAACTGGTATTATATCGATTTTATTAAAAAATGTTCTTAAAAAGATCCAGGTTGGACAAAAACTTTACATCACAGATTAACGAACGTTTTCGGTCTTAGCAGACTATCGTCAGGTTAAACTATAGACCATCGTAGATGAAACTAGCCGCAGAAATTGGTCACATGACCTTTGAATAACAAATTTTCTGCCATATTTGCTTAATCTGATGCGACAACAAGGAACAAGTAGATGCTAGAAGATTAAAAATTTATCAAATGTGCCTCTCCATCAATTCTTCATCGACGAAAATTTTTTATGTTAAAATGGTGTTTTCATCTTTACTTTAAACTTCATGGTTAATGTGCTGGAGACAGCAGGAAACAGAGACAGTATCTAGTTTCAACTGCTTTGGATCTGGAGTTTAAACTGATGATAGACTGATAAGTCCGAAAACGTTTTGTGTGATGTACACTTTGCGTCATCAAAACTGGTACTCTTATAACTGAATATCGTGTATTTCAAGTTGTGTAAGTTAATCATTTCACATGACGTGTCATTTTAATTTTTGGGGCAACGTTGCCAGTTCAACGAAAATATTATATCAAACCAGCTAAAAGCAGGACTGTGCGACAGACCGCAAGTTTTTAGCACAGAATAGGAAAACGATTCTTCCGTGGTTTTAGTATACTAAAAACTACAACAATATCGAGCATTCTCGATCAGTCAGTCCAGTAACATTTATTTAAACATGCATCCTAAAAAATTCTCCTATTAAATTTGTAACTTTCCATCATCTTAATTAAGTACCCATATACATTGATTCGTGTTTTATTATAATTTAAGAAAATATTTCAATTGAAAAATAATGATAGATAATAAACCTAGGTATGACTTTAAATTATTAGGTTTAATTTCGAATCGAGAGGTGTCATTGGTTTCTCGTAAAGTGTAGCACAAAACTGTATTGAGTTGTTTAAAGATCCTTCAAACATTTTGGACATTAACTCAACCCTCTCTCTGGTTATTATTTGATACGGTTTTTTGTTGTTAATGATAAAAATAATACCTATATAAAAACTTTATACATTTTTGAACGTTATTTTTTATTTAGATTTAGTGCAATTCCGTTATCAGTGATCGCAACAACAAAGTGATTCACGAACCATTGTGTTCAGTCTGAACAAAGGTTTACATTGGGAAAAAATAGTGTACCAGTTTTATATGACGGGAAATGTACTTTGTGATGTAAAAAAAAGCTGATTCCTAAAAAAACTGATACGACTCTTAGTAAGATTTGATCATTTTGAGTAGTGTATGATTGGTCTGATATTATATTATATTTATTATGACAGACAAATAATAAAATAAACAACCAAACAGCCATTTTTGTGGTTGAAGTTATCTGACAAATTTTAAGATTTGGCAGTGACAGTGACAGTATATAAATAATGGTTTAGACAGTTTAGTTTAGACAATAACAGTATGTAAATAATAAGTATTTATCCTTCAAAATATAATAAATTAAATATAATTAAACTCATATTCATTATATCACACCTCATCAAAAGCTTTTTACAAGAACATAGTCAGTGATTTTGATATGGCTTAGAGCCAGACTACACCGAGATCGCCTATAAATCGTGCTGGTAATTGACTTGCAGCGAGACCAAAAACAAAAAAAGAAGAAGAAAGCACACTGCTCAATTTTCTACAAAATACGCTTTTAGAATCATATAAGTTTTTTTTGGAACCAGCTGTACTTTGATTCCAACTTGGATCTTTTTTAGAAAAAAATTTTTTAATAAAATTATTATACCATCTACAGAGGAATATTTTTGCTTCTTAAGTAATTACTATTATGGTATACAGCCAATTAAAGGGGTTTAATTATTTTTTATGTGTATCAATATAATGTAAAATTATAGGTTTCTTTTGATAATTTCCCACCCCTACCAAACTCATCGGCTATTCGCGCACTCATCACTGTATACAATCAGATACTAAATAGAAATTGCTCTTATTTTTAAAACAAGTTGAGCTACGCCACTGCATCAAAGTCTGTACTTAAAGCAGGAAATATAACTTTTGCTAGATGTTAAAATACGGGATTTGTTTCTGCAACTCGCATGGCGTGCAATGTTTATGATATTTCGTGTCTAAAAATGAACTGATAATACCATTTGAATAAAAAAAAGAGAGTTTATGTAATGAATATACATCAGATAGTTATTGCATGTTTAGCTTTATAGTCAACGTAATGACGTAATTGACTCTCTATTGGTGTCAAGCTAGTAACAATTTTCTTATCACTCCTTTTAAAGGAATTTAAAATATATTAAACTTAATGCCAATTCTTGATTCTAAGTTTTTAAAAAAGAACATTATGTCTACTTATCTAACTCTGAAAACTAAAACTTTGCTGTTTTTACATCTAATACTGGAAAGTTAACTATGCTAACGGAATTCGTCCTCCTGTGCTTCTTTTTGTTGTTCAATAGGTAAAGAGCTTCAATATTGGTATGATTGTGGATCATTTCTTCATAGCTCCCTGGAAATATTCTGGTTTATTTTTACTCACCATCTCAATGCTCAGGTCTCTATAAATGTCTTCAGTTCCACTCTATTTACTACAAATTTAGTAATTTATTTTAAAATCGCTGAATAATGCTAGTAGTACTTTATCTGGCGTGTCTCCACAAAATCTAAAGAAGTTCTAACTAGCTTAAGGACTTATTTATATATTTATTTATTGTTATTAATTTGGAGATAAAGTCGAATTTCTTCCAATAAGTCAGTAAAACTTTTGTGTTTAGTTATTCCATATATTATTTCCAATAAAAACTCACAAAAGACTGAGGATGCTACAAAATTCTATAGAATGAAACGGAGCAAATTTTCACAGAACAACAGAATTTACAAATCAAATACGGGAAATAGCATGAGTAAGAGATTAACCAGGTTGAGAAGTTATATCAGAAAATTAAAGATAATAAGACAAGGTAGAAGAGTTGTGGAGGAGAACATGCTGCCAAATTAAAATGGAGCTTCGCAGGACAAAATGCCCGACTGAAGGATAAAAGATGGAATCACGAAATACAACAATGAAGACCGTGGTTAGGAAGAAGAAGTAGAGGAAGGCAACAAATGAGATGAGCTGATGACATAAAGAAGTTTGGAGGACACAACTGGAAACAGGTGGCGCAAAATAGACAACACTGGATTGAATTGGGGGAGGCCTATGTCCAAAGTTGGATTACTGAAGGCTGACGAAGAAGAAGAAGAAGAAGAAGAAGAAAAAGAAGAGGAAGAATAAGAAGAAGAGGAAGAAGAAGAAGAAGAAGAGTTGTAGAAACAAAAGCTATAAGAAATTAAACAGGAGAAGTATTATTGACGGAAACAGAAATCGTTGAAGAATAAAAAAAGAAATACTTCCAGAATTTAATAAATATTGAATGCAACACAGACGAAGACGATACAACATTCCATTCTGCTGATGTTAAAACATCTCTAGAGATCACAAAGCACAAAAAATGATGACAAAATTGTAGAAATGATAAAAAAGGGAGGAATCCATTTGAAATTATTATGAGAATATGGAAACAACCTATAACTCTTTGCGAATGAAATAGAAGCATCATAGCTGCTTCTTATTCATGTTCAGTACATTTGCATCTACTCCATGACAAAGGCCTTCCTCCCCCATGAATTCTCCTACACTCTTTTCTGTTTTGTGGAACTTGGTGCCAATTTCTCCCGACTTTTGGTCTAGCGACAGTTTTTATAGTCTTCCTCTACTACGACTGTGTTGGCGTGGTCTCCTATGTACAATATTTCTCGCCCACCTTTCGTTGTTCTGTTGTGCTACGTGTCCTACCCAGCTCCATTTCATTTACATAATTCTTCCAATTACAACTTTCACCTTCATCCTACTTTGGATGTCCTTGTGCAAAGTGGAATGAGGTAAAGATTTCGTATAATATGTTCTCTCAGATAACACAGCTCGTTCGATGGCCCTCTGTGTTATTTTTAATCTATTGGCTGATAACTGTATACTTAAGTGTCACGATCTCCAGTCCATTGGTCAATATTAGTAAAATGCAATGTATCAATATGTTTTTTAAGACTGAGTTTTCCTGCAAGCAAGCAAGCAATTTGATTCAACCCGACCTGTGGGAGATGTCCACCCTATCGAAAAAGTACATTCGGGTGTAACAATTCATTGGGGCGAGGTGTGTTGACCCGAGTTTAAAACAGGGATCACCTCACCTCGCCCCAATGCCCCAGGCCATCCCTTTCCCCCCATAGCACGCTGATGCGCGATGGGGGCACAACTATCGTAGCCAAATGCTCTTCACAATGGAATCCTGGGTAATAAGATTCCAATGTGGTGCCCTAATCGAATTACAAAACTAGGCCAGCGTGAAGCGCTCTATGCCTTTATCTTCTATTTACTTATCCGCGGTACTGAAATTGCTTGCTTGGGCCCCAAGTCATTGTACCAAGCCCCACTGAGCTCGGTCAAATGACTTGGTGCTCAAGAATTTTATGATTTTTTTGTTTTTTATGATTTTTTTGGTGGCTTATGCCTTTTCTGTTTTTTTGTGTTTTTTTTTGTTTGGCTTGCGCCTTTTCCTCTAGACTGAGTTTTCCTACTGCTGCCCAAGTCATTTTCTAGTTATTTCTGTCATTTAATTATGTTTGCCCATTCAATGCTTACTTTATTCATTTCTTCTACTATCACCCAGATTTCTGGAATCAATTTCTTGTTGTACTACATAAATGCTAAATGAAGACATTCTATTTAGAAAACAAATACATGACGTCATCATGACTTAATGGGAGCGTCATCATAGTTAGAGTTATCTAACATAAAAATACAAATAAATAAAACTAAAGAATTTGCAGAAATAAATTTGAGGCACTCAGAGCAATAGTGGCCTAACCCACATCTCACAATTTTACCAAAACGCTTTTATTACATTAAATCCCTTATTTAATTATTTTCAGATGCAGAGTGGCTCAAGCAATTGTTGCTTGGCCACTCGGCATTTAAAATTACTTATATAAGGGATAATTTTAATGTAATAAAAAAATTTTGGTAAAATTGTAAGATGTGGATTAAGCGGCAGGCCACTATTGCTCTGAGCGCCTCATTTAAAAATGTATCTGTCTCTGTGTTTTGTGCTTTAATATAGCTAACATGGACATTTTGAACATGAACGTTTGGGTTAAAACCTTAAAATGCCCCCGAAAACATTTCTATTTTCTTTCTTTCGGTCTGTCTCAGATTCAAGCTTTACCTGGCGAGTTTATAAAGTACGCAACAGGTCATATCCTAGTGTCAACCGAGACAGAGTTTTAGAGAGTATAGGGAAGAGAGAAGATTTAGAGAGAAATGGCAACTAGTGCATGAATAACGTAGGTACCTATCGCCCCAACCATAAAATTAAATTATAATGAAAGAAATTTGATTCTCAATGATAAGGGTATATAGCTTCTTCTGTAGTCTTTATGTAGAGACTAGACGTTAAAATGAAAGTAGAAGATTACATTTTTTTGCTCAACTTAAGCTTCATCATTCTCCTGCATGTGTTTTGAGGTTTCACCTCTAGTAAAGCTGTTGTGTCACCTCTCTCATTTCGCCTCTCTATACGCTAGTAGCGACCTCTATATGAAGCAACAAAAAGTGAGGAGACTTCTCGTTGATGGCGGATTAGGTGACTAATCTGAAATCATGTTTCCCTTGCACCTAAAATCGTTGACCAACATCTTGAAATGACTTCGGTAACCATGGCAATGATTCAATTCTAAAATGTTTAGAAAATGAAAGTTTTTAATTCTATAGCTATACTTTATATACAGGGTGTTTGGTAAACAATGGGCCATAGCTTAGCCATAGATTCCTGATGTTAAAATATGTCGATTTAAGCTAAACTTACCTTAGTACAAAAGTTGAAAATAACCGAAATACATGGTGTCAAAGTTAAACTTTTATTTTATTTATTTTTGAATATTTCCTGACAGGCATGGGACAACAACACGAAATTTGGTAAGTGGTGCTGGTTCTGCACACCCTACTAAATTATGGTAGACACATGTTTCTGGCTACTACCAGAGGCGTACGACGGGGGAACGTGAATGGTTGACCCTTCCCAAATTCTACTCCACTGGCGGAATTTCTATTTTAGTTCCTTTTTTTCATTCTACAATACCTTCTATGTAAATAACATACACTTCATTCGTAACGATAAAGCCGTTTGTTTTCGAGATATTTCAAGCTAAAAACGAATGAGCATAATACGTTAATCAAAATAAGTGTGCCTTTTTATTTTTAACTTCAAATATCTCGAAACCTAATGACTTTATCGTTACGAATTAAGAGTATGTTATTTGCATAGAAAGTATTGGAGAATTTAAAAATTATGCTAAAATAGCAGTTTCATTAGTGGCGTAGAATTTGGGAAGGGTCAACCATTCACTTTCCCCTGTCGTGCGCCTCTGGTATTAACCAGAAACGATTATTTAACATAATTTATTGCGGAGTATAATACCTACACTTTCTGCCAAGTATAATGAGGATATGTCAAATAGATTTATTGTACCGGACACACATAGTTTTAAATAAAGGATAAACTACTTAAAAAAAAGAATACTTTAAAATAATTTGAGATATCCGTATCACACTTGGCAAAAAGCTTCGGCACTGTCCACCCTACTAAATTATGTTAAATAATCGTTTCTGGCAACTACCAGAGGCGTACGACAGGGGAAAGTGAATGGTTGACCCTTTGCAAATTCTACGTCACTGATAAAACTGCTATTTTAGAATAATTTTTAGATTTTTCAATACTTTATATGCAAATAATATACTTTCTATTCGTAACGATAAAGCCATTAGTTTTCGAGATATTTGAAGTTAAAAATTAAAAGACAGACTTATTTTGATTAATGTTTTAAAACTCCTTCGTTTTTAGCTTGAAATATTTCGAAAAGTAATGGCTTTATTGTTACGAATGAAGAGTATGTTATTTACATACAAAGTATTGGAGAATCAAAAATTTCCACTAAAATAGCAATTCCGCCAGTGGCGTAGAATTTGGGAAGGGTCAACAATTCACGTTTCCCCGTCGTACGCCTCTGGTAGTAGCCAGAAACGTTCCTTTAACTTAATTTAGTAGAGTGTACTGTACCAGCACCACTTACCAAATTTCGTGTTGTTGACTCACGCCTCTCAGGAAATATTCAAAAATAAATATAGTAAAAGTTTAACATTGACAGCCTGTATTTCGGTTATTATCAACTTTGTACTAAGGTAAGTTAGCTTAAATCGACCTATTTTAACCTCAGGACTCTGAGGTTAAGCTATGGCCCATTCTTTACCAAATACCCTCTAGATAACCAAGTCTCTCATTTAATTTTGACAGAAATTTTTTCAAATGGTGTATTATGTTTTTAGCTTTTTTTGTATGGAGTAAATTTCAATTTTTCTAATAAATCTTTGGAGATCGGAACGCAGACGGACATTAACTATTCTGTAGAGATGAGCTATGTAAGGTAAGACCGTATGTATTTAGAATGACATGTAGCTAGCAGTTGCAAGGAAAATTCTGATTTTTACTGAGAGTTGAACATACTCTTTGATGTTGAGTGTATTAAATAGTTGCAGTGAAAACATCGGCTTTTACTGAGAGTGCAAACATACCCTTCCATGTTTGAAATTTTTGTGCTCCTCAAGGGGCTCAACTGTGCAGTTGGTGGATTCGTCTAGCAGAAAATAAAGTATTAGAAATATCCTCCACAGACATTTGGACCAGCTTGAGTTACCTGTTGTAAGTGAAGAGTTACACTAAACGCGAACAAAACAACTATTGTGTTTTGCGCCCCCTCTGTGTCATCTAAAATCAATAAAAATGGGGACGACCAATACCCACTGAGACTGATGGGAGAAAGGTTCTTGCTCAGCCCGACTGCAACCTACTTGGGAGTACTGTTTATCAGGACTCTTAACTGGGATGCCGATCTAAAGGCAACTTTAGATAGGGTAAGAAATATAGCCAGACTACTCCACCCTTTCTCTCTGGGAAAATTCTCTCCCATCCACACTTACAACACTACTTATATTCGACCCGTTATTGAGTACAAATTAGGTCTCTATTGTCTTTTCAATAGACTACAAAACCTGAAGTTGTCTCGTGCAGAACGTAGAATCCAGCGTGGTTCAAACTACAAAGCCTGGAGATTCCCCTCAAACGAAATCCAGAACATTTCTAATATCCCCACAATTATCGAGAGAATAAACTCTCTGAACAGGAACTTCACAACAAAAGTCATCAACGGCCTCCTCTCCGATACTCAACAATCTCTAAATTGTTCCTGTTCATCTCTCGGCTACGTACTCTGCCGCCGAAAGTCCAAAACGGAAAAAATTTCACCCACCGTCTGCTCTAATGCAAACATGCATTGACGAACTCCCGGCAGAGTACGAAGAAATCCTCGAGGCTATTCCATTAGCCTACCGTACCCTCCTTATCTGATTCCTTTTGTTCCCCCAAACTGGGAGAAGTTGTTTTTTTTGCGGTTTCCCAACTTCATTGCACAATTATACCTGTTAGTCCCGAGGAAATAGCCGCAACTATTTTCTCTCACTCGAACGCTAACTGGTAAATTTTCCTGTCGAGCCGTATATACACCCAGTAGTTCAGTGTCTTCAGTGCTTGCGCTTTGGCCACGTTCAGTCGCAGTGCAGGGGTAAACCGCGTTGTAAACAATGTTCTAAAGATCATTCAAAAGATTTAAGTTGTGATACAGCTGAGGTATTCTGTGTTCACTGTCAAAACAGTGGGCATCCTTCTATTTCTAGAGAATGTCCTGTGTATAAAAAGCAGTTTGAGATTAAAAAAATAATGGCCTTCGAAAATATATCTTTCAAAGAAGCTGAATTTATTTATCTTAATCCTTCGTACGCTAAAATAGCTACCAACAATAGATTCGCCATATTTAATAACTTAGAAAATTTCCCTGAACTTCCCACTTCTACAAACAATGAATCCAGTTATTTATTATCTAATCCTAAAACTAATCGAACCAGTTCATATGCACAAGTTTCCGCACAGAGTAAGAAACGACGAAAATACAGTTCTCCTCCAGTTTCTCCAACTTTGACTCCTACCATTTTGCCGGTGCCAAAGCAAAGAATAGATCGTCCTCACACTTCAATTCTACCAAACCCTTACCGTGACGAATTTATGACATTCAAAGAGAAAATAATTAACCAAATATCTACTTTCGTCATAGACACAATAAAAAATCCAAAATCGGTAAATGATAATAATATTATTAGTTTTATTAATTCAATATTTGATAAAGTTAGCAATAGTGAAGATGTAATATTAGAAAATAGCAATTATAATATAACCCAAAATGACAGAACAAATCAATAAAAACATAGTTCGAATCCTACAATGAAATTGTAGATCTCTTTTGTCGAATCAAGCGAGTTTATTACATTTTTTAAATACGACGTACTGTGATATCTTAGTCTTATTAGAAATATGGCTAAAACCGGGTTACGATTTCCGTCTAAAAGGCTATAACTCTATACAAAAATTGAGGAATGATGGTTATGGAGGTGTTGGCATTTACATCACTAAACAATTTAACTTTACAAAAATACCTATTAATTACAACTTTAATTCTTGTATAGAAGTATGCGCAGTTCATATTCCTAAATTAAAAGTAAATATTGTATCAATTTATAAACCGCCAGACATAAAAGTAAGCAAAGAGGATTGGTCTAATATGTTTGAACAATTTGCTGTCTCCACCATTTTCTGTGGTGATTTCAATGCTCACCACATCTCATGGGATCCAATTCTAGATGATAAGAATGGGAAAATTTTAGTAGAAGCCATGGACAATTTTGATTTAGTAACTCTAAATGATGGTACGCCTACCCGAATGTCTCCTAACGGTCGTAAATCTGCAGTAGACTTAACAATCATATATCCTAACGACTAAGTGGAATGATTTACGGGCAAATTGGCAACTCTTTCAGAATAATATAGAAGCAAATTTTGCTAAAGCCTCACTAAATAATTTTAAAAACAATACGGAAAAAATAGCATTCCTTTTTAATTCAATTGCATCGGCAGCTTCCGGTTCCATGCCAGAAAAAAAACCATTTACACCACGTACCAATCTGCCTTATTGGTGGGATGAGGAATGTAAAAATATGATATCGAAGCGCAAAGAATATTTACAAAAATACAAAAAACTGTCCAATTTTGAAAATTACATAGCTTATCAAAATATAGCTGCTAAAACTAAACAACTCTTTACACAAAAACGCAAGAATAGTTTCATTTCATACGTAAATCAACTGAATAAAGTACACCAATTAAAAAAATATGGGATGTGGTTAGATCTATTAGCAATAAATCCTTTTCCAAAAAAAAAACGCTTCCTCTGTCTAAAGACTTAATAAGTAAAATATTAGATAATTTAGCTCCGGCATCTGTTTCTAATTTTCTTTCGGAAAATAAAGATAAAAAACCTATATATTATGAAAATTCTGATTACATGTCAAAATCTTTTAATATTTCTGAGCTTGATTTAGCACTTAAAACTTCTCGCAGTACGGCTCCCGGATTAGGTGGTTTCACTTACAAAATTTTATGTAGTCTTCCACAGGTAGCAAAGCTATACTTACTAAATATATTTAATGATTGGTGGATGAAGCAAGACTATTCAGATCAAATTAAAGATATTATCATATGTCTCATTCCTAAACCACAAAAAGACTTAAGTTTACCCTCATCTTACCGTCCAATTTCTTTAATGGCATGCTTTACAAAAACGTTTGAACGATTGATCAAACTTAGGTTAGAACATTTTGTTGAAAGTAACGCTTTATTACCGAGTACGCAATATGGATTTCGGAGGGGTCATGGAACTATAGACTCTGTAACAAATTTAGTGACGGATATTCAAATTTGTTTTTCAAAAAATGAATACTTGCTCTGCTTATTTATTGATTTAAAAGGAGCATATGATGTGGTAGATTTGAATATTTTGTTGAAGAAAATGATTCAAATGGGTATTAATGCCAAAGTATCAACCAATATCTTGTATATGTTCAAGGATAGAAAAATATATGTTCGAGACCACAATAACATATTACATGGACCACGCGTTATATACAATGGTCTGCCTCAAGGATCTATTCTAAGTCCTTTACTTTTTAATATATATACAGCTGATTTGCATGATCTGTTGGATGACAATATTAAAATAATACAGTACGCGGACGACATTTGTCTATATGTCACCCATAAGACGTATGATGTCTGTTTGCAAAAAATGAACCATGCTGTGAGTTGTTTAAAGAGGTGGCTTTCCTATTCTGGTTTTAGTATATCGTCTGATAAATCGGTCCAACTGTGCTTTACTAGGCACAGATTACGGACACAAGATTTTATTACTATCGATGATTATACTATACCTTCAGTTACTAGTTATAAGTATTTAGGCATTGTCCTGGATAGTAAATTGCTATGGACCAAAGATGTTAGCTATATTAAGCAAAGATGTGAGAAAGGTCTAAATTTACTCAAAGTTATATGCAGAAAAAGTTGGGGAGCTCACCCTAATACGTCTCTCATGTTCTATAGAGCTTACATAAGATCGATTGTGGATTATGGGTGTACACTATACGGATCAGCTTCTACCAGTAACTTAAACATTTTGGATCGCATCCAAGCTAAAGCACTTAAGTTATGCTTGGGCGCGATGTTGTCATCACCAAATCATGCAATTCTTGCTGAAACACAAGAACCTCCTTTATATCTTCGTAGACAGTATTTAGCTGCAAAACATATGGTTAAATATAGGTCATGTAATATGTATTTGTCTAATAAACTTAACTTGGTTAATATTGAAAATCTCACCAATCGTTACTGGTCAAAAAAACGTTCCCCTCATTTGGCTGATGCTTGTATTGATACCTACCCCTATGAAAAGTGGATTCATAACCACAGTAAATACCCACTTTACGAATGCAAATATGACACCTTAATTGTTAAACCGATGGTCATATTCCCTGAGTATTCAAATCTATCATCCTTAAATAATGTGATCTTGAAATCCATTTTGGGAGCACAGGATAATGAAGTTGCAGTATACACAGACGGATTAAAGACTAGGGGCAGCTCGGGTTTTGCCTTTTATGTACCATCCACTGGTCATACACAGCTGCATCGTGTGGCGGACTTTACTTCTATTTTTACAGCCGAGGCATTAGCAATTAAAAGAGCGCTGCAATGGTGCTTAGAAAATCAGGTTCAGAAAATTGCTATTTTGACAGATTCTCAGTCAGTACTATTGGCATTACCTTCTCACTCAACAAAACATTATAAGAACCTTATAATATATGACATAAGGAAAATTACTCAATATCTGGGAAAACTTGACAGAAAAGTTCGTTTCATTTGGGTGAAAGGACACGCTGGTATTATTGGCAATGAGCATGTAGATATAGCAGCTAAGGACGCGTGCCATTTAGAAAATATTATCTATGAAACAGACGCAAACGATCTTTTAGCGATTTTCAGAAATAAAATCAGAAGCGATTGGGAATCATTATATACAAGTATTAGTGAAAAATCGCAAAGTCACTATTATAGGATACATAGAGCATCTCACCTTCCCTGTATCCAGACGATATTATTCAATCATTACTAGGTTGAAATTACATCATGGTCGTTTCCCGGCACACTTACACAAAATAAATATAATAGATTCGCCTTTATGTTCTTGCAATAATATGTCGATAGGTGACTTAAACCATATATTTTTCGACTGCACTAAATATACACTTGAAACATTGGAACTAATAACGGAATTAATTAATATAAAATTTCCTCTTCCAGTAAATATTTCAGCACTCCTTGCTTCATTTGATAAAAGAGTCTATGACATATTAGTTCATTTTGTGATTAGGACGAAAGTAGACATTTGATCATTCTTACATTACTTATAGTCTGTGGCAAATAGACTTTGTCTGATGCCAAACACACACACACACACACACACACACACACACACACACACACACACACACACACACACACACACACACACACACACACACACACACACACACACACACACACACACACACACACACACACACACACACACACACACACACACACACACACACACACACACACACACACACACACACACACACACACACACACACACACACACACACACACACACACACACACACACACACACACACACACACACACACACACACACACACACACACACACACACACACACACACACACACACACACACACACACACACACACACACACACACACACACACACACACACACACACACACACACACACACACACACACACACACACACACACACACACACACACACACACACACACACACACACACACACACACACACACACACACACACACACACACACACACACACACACACACACACACACACACACACACACACACACACACACACACACACACACACACACACACACACACACACACACACACACACACACACACACACACACACACACACACACACACACACACACACACACACACACACACACACACACACACACACACACACACACACACACACACACACACACACACACACACACACACACACACACACACACACACACACACACACACACACACACACACACACACACACACACACACACACACACACACACACACACACACACACACACACACACACACACACACACACACACACACACACACACACACACACACACACACACACACACACACACACACACACACACACACACACACACACACACACACACACACACACACACACACACACACACACACACACACACACACACACACACACACACACACACACACACACACACACACACACACACACACACACACACACACACACACACACACACACACACACACACACACACACACACACACACACACACACACACACACACACACACACACACACACACACACACACACACACACACACACACACACACACACACACACACACACACACACACACACACACACACACACACACACACACACACACACACACACAAACACACACGCACACACACACCCACACACCACACACACACACACACACACACACACACACACACACACACACACACACACACACACACACACACACACACACACACACACACACACACACAACGCTAAATGTCCATGCAGTGTCCAAAGCCACCTCGGGACCGCCGCGCCGATGAAGACTGCAGGCTTGCCTGTCCAGTGTACAATGGTTTCTAGGGACTGTGGTCGAGGGCAAAGCATGGACAGTATACACATATCTCACACTGGAAAGAACACCTTTTTCCAACTCGCTCTCTCTTATCTGGTTTCTGACAGTCAGCTGGACAAACACCGTCTAGCATCCGCAAGCCACTACAACACGTACCCCAGCGCTTATTCGGACTGTTTGCTTTTACTGCCTACACCAATAATTATCCAACCACATACCCTGAAGAGGACCACAATACTAAACAGGGATAAAACAATGTATTCCTCTCGAAATAAAGTTATCCTTTACGTATCCACAAAATGTACATTGTATATATCTTGCGGAATACGAGATTGTACGTCTCTGTATTTTAGAAATATCGTTATCTTTAGTAGTTCATTCTGCCTGATCGGAATTTTTTTTTGTCTTATTTTGTTATATATTATCTCACAAGGAGTTGTGTAGTTTTTTATTCATTAAGTTATCATAAATATTATTATTACCCCAAAACGCATACAGTAATATTGCTGACTAGGTAAAATTCCATCATATGTAATTACGAGAAGTTGGATCAGACAATTTAGCGAACTATAAAATTAATGAGAGTATTTGCACTTCAAAGGACATGTAAACGTAGGGCAATTATTAAAAAATAATATTAGGCATAGATAGTTTGATTAATGTGATTTGAAACATGACCACATTCAGTTTAATCATGTCTCACTTTGATGGTTTCCAATATTGGTAATTGGACCAAGTTTACAGGCACAAATTAGATTTATGCTTGTTTAATCACAATAATATGAGGCTAAGAGTAGAGAAGACCATGTTTATTTATATAAGCAATAAGCCATTTCCAATAACTTAATAATTGATAATAATAATGTATAATTTAAACAAATAGGTAAGGTAGTCCCTTATACAGTGCGCTGGAATAAGTGTTACCCCCCATATTAACTCATTTACTTTTAGCGCATAATCAAAACGCTCGGGCACTTCAATTTTTAAAATAATCATAATATATTACAGCATCAATGTTTCGAACTTTACGCGATCCCTTCAGGTGACACTCATAACTTTGATTTTTTTAAATGGGAAAGTACATCATGTGACACCTCGTTTAAAATCTTTTGAAATACTGATTATAAAAATGTATAATACTTAAAATTTCGGTCAAATGCTTTTTAAATGCATTCATTGTTTTCGAATCCTGAGAACACTAATCAGTATTTTTGAAAAATTTAAACGCAGAATGAAAAATTACATTATTATAGAGAGCAGAAACTCCCATAGAATAAACAAAAGGTTTTTTTAATGATATATTTAAAATTAAAAATCATACAAAATGTTCTCGTTGTTTTCACCCCTGTAACTTATTAAAATAAACATTATAGAAGTTTTTAGGGACTTTCAGCCCTCGGTAATAATGTAATCTTTCAATGATGCGTTTAAATTTTTCAAAAATTGTTATTAGTTTTCTTAGGATTAAAAAAAACGAATGCATTTAAAAAGCATTGGACCGAAGTATTATACATTTTTATAATCAGTATTTCAAAATAATTTAAATGAGGGGTCACATGATGTACTTTCTCATTAAAAAAAATCAAAGTTATGACTGTCACCTAAAGGCATCGCGTACAGTTCGAAACATTGATTCTATAATATACATTCTATGATTATTTTAAAAATGGACCTACCCGACCGTTTCCTTGTGCTAAAAATAAATAAGTTAATATGGGGGATTAACACATATTTCAGCGCACTATATTTAAACTAACCAGGTCTTTTTAGATATTTTGGTTTGTATCTGTTTTATATTATGTATTTTTTACATATCTAAACACAGAAAATGCCAGAAGGTAAAGAAAAATATAAATTAAATTTGCATGTATCGCTTTAAAGATAAACGTTTGAAAGAAAAAAGATTTTTTTAGATACTAGAAACTAATAACATTTTACTCTTAAAAATCATGTTTAAAATAGAAATTGTTAGATAAAGAAATTTCAATATGTTTTTAAAGTACCCCGCACAAACCTTATGGAAATTAGGTCCCAGTGGACTTAGTTCATACTTTGGGAAAATACTCTTTGAAACATCCTGATAAAAAGTTCTTATGGGCACATTTCGATCGTATGGAGGATTTTCAAGATATGGAGGCACAAACTCGGAAAATTACAAGATTTACCGGGTATTTTAATTGCCTGAAATACTGGTTATGTCAACATGCAGAAGTTTGGATTAAATAAAAGTACTAATAGTCTGGGATTTTTTCCTGGCTATCCAATAACGACCTTTACTTTGATCTTGACCTTCAACAGACGTCATGTTCTAGAGTTTCGAGGTTTTTCGGCATTTAATTGATGCACATGAATTACTGGAGGGTTTTTTGAGGTTGCTAAACACGAATATGCCACCAGAACCGACTCCCGGAGCACCTGGTTTTCAGCGTCAATGAAAGGGGCTCCTGGAGTTTCGAGGGTATTCGGTACTTTCGGTACTACATTGATACAATCGGATTACTCACAGGTTTATGGGGCTGCTGAACGTTAATACGCCATCAGATCCGACCCACGGAGGACCTGGTGCATAACGCAGGTCTTCTTCTGGAGTTTCGACAGGTTTCGGAAATAAATTGATGCAAATGGGTATTACTCATGGGTTTTTGGGGCTGCTGAACATGAATACACCATCTGAACAGACACCGGGGTATCTGGTGCCTAAGGCATGTCATCTTCTGGGGTTTCGAGAGTTTTCGGTACTAAATTGATGCAAGCGGATTACTGTTATGCTTTTGGGATTGCTGATTACGAGTATGACTTAGATAAAAGACTCTGGATTATCTAGTGACCACGATGAATAGCACTATCAAAATAGAATATAGAAAATCGATCTTAAAATAAATGAAGGAAAACATTGTCAGATATAAATTGAGTTTATATTTATAAATAACTAAAACAATTGCACAACATAGTTATTTTAATAAAAATCTACAAATAGCAAAAAAACTTTACACTAATTTGTACGCTTTCTTTGAACAGTAACTCAGAAAACCTCCGAGCACTCGGTGAATACCAATCCGTTTGCATCAATTTAGTATCGAAAACTCTAGAAACTCCAGAAGATGACGTTTCTTAGGCAATAGGTGCTCCGGTGTTTGTTCTAATGGCGTATTCGTGTTCAGCAACTCCAAATCGCTATAAGTAATCCGTTTGCATTAACCCATTAGCGCCCAGCGTTACCATATGGTAACGCAAAACACATGATTTTTAAAAATTCTGCGGTATGTCCATGGAATTAGTCAGCCACATATTTTGAGAACTACCGTTTCTAGGAATACTTCAGGCACCCATAAAACGTAACGGATTCGTATCTTAGCCTTTTCTCAACCGTCAAGAGATAATCATATGACAGTGTGGTTTAAATTTATAGAAAAAGATGGATATCCGTTTTGCGTAAGCAATTTTTGATAGTCTTCTAGTAACTATATTTGCATATTTAAAAAAATCTAAGTTTATTATACCCCAACTTATTATAAATTGTTGTATTTTATCAACAATTAAATGTAGCGAATTCGGTAGGAATAGTCAAATTACGCCGTTACCATATGATTGCGGTGGGCGCTTACGGAGTCATAATCTTACTTTTTTTCAGTCGTGGATTTTTGTTAGCAGAAGCGATAGTGTTACTGGTGCGATGAAAAGATAACTCTGTCGTTATAATAGCATTTTCTTGTGACATTTTTACAATTTTAACTATTTATAATGGGAAATAAGCCACAATATTATTAAAAAATGATTTTTATTAACCGTTGTCGTTGTCAAAATACAAAATACAGTATTTTGTATTTTGACAACGGCACCCGATTTGGGCGTCGAAACGTTAATAAAAATCAATTTTTAATAATATTGTGGCTTATTTCCCATTATAAATAGTTAAAAAAGTTACAATAGCATCTACGAGTTGTGGTGGTTCAGCATTGGGCACGGTAAAAAGATTTTCTCATGAAGAAAAAGGCCACATTCAAGTATGTCGGCCTCACTATAGTGCTGAATACAACAAAATATGGTTGGTACCGACTGGATGGATCAAGATGTTTCAACCTACCTAGTAGCAATTTGCAGTAAAAAATGGTACTGGCAAATTATAACATGGTTGTTAGATGTTGCAGTCCATAATTTATGGCATTTATATAAAAAATATATCCCTGCTATCGTTTAGGAGAGAATTGGCCCAAGTTCTTCTGGCAAGATATGGAAGTCGTCCCTTATAAACAGGAAGACCTAGTCTACATAGACAGAACTTGCCAGATCTTCGTTTTGATCGCTTCGACCATTCGGTACATCAAGCAGTATAAGGCGATGTGCTGGAGACAGATGTACAACATCTGGACGAACAATGTGTAAAACATGCAACGTTGGATTGTGTGTTAATTGTTTTATAGGATACCACACCAGACGATGAAAATATTCTCAAATAAATATTTAAAAAAAAATAAAAATTTTGGTTTCAACGATCCTAAAAATTCCTTAAGCGCCCAGCATTACCATATGGTAACACCATATAATTTTTTTAAAAAAAGACAGGAAATTGAAAACTTTTTGGATTAAATTATTAATATTTTCTTCAAATTAACCCTAAAAGTAAAGATTTTTAAATAAAAAAAAACTTGGGCATTAATGGGTTAATGTAGTACCGAAGATTCACGAAACTCTAGAAGATGACGTCCGTTGAAGGTCGAGGTGAAAGTAAAGGTCGCCATTGGATAACCAGGAAGAAATCCTAGACTACTAGTACTTTTCTTTGATCCAAACTTCTACATATTGCCAGATAACCAGTAACTCAGGGAACTGGAATACCCAGTAAATCTTATAATTTTCCGAGTTTGTGCCTCTATATCTTGAAAATCCTCCATACGATCGAGTTGTGTCCATAAGAACTTTTCATCACAATGCTTCAAAGTGTATTTTCCCAAAGTATGAAATAAATCCACTGGGACCTAATTTCCATAAGGTTTGTGCGGGGTACTTTGAAACTAAACGCTCTCAACCTGCAAAAATGCAGTAATATTTGCTCCAAAATATACTAACAATTTAGATATTACGTTTTAATAGTGTTTTTTTTTAACAAATTACCATGGCAAAAACTATAAGTCCTTATGTAGAAGTTATACAAAACTGTTTTTGGGATAACACAATGTTATTCTTTACAAAATTATTTCGCTTTACAATGTAGTTTAAAATTGTTCTTTTTTTCGTTGACTTTCGAATGGATATGGATAGTACATCATATCTCGATCAGTCGGATCATAATATTCAATCCTTCCCTGTTTTGGACTGCTACGGTAGCTTTATATAGACTATGGCCAATATTTCCTTTGATTTGATCAATCCAGCATGTGGAGATATCTAAAGGGCTAAAACAGGGAGATGGGCTGGCACCGACTCTGTTTAATAAATGTATGGAGTATGTCATAAGAAAAACGTCCGTAAACCAAAAATGTATTGTTTAATAAGTCTAAGCAGATTGTAATGTACGCAGATGATGTAAACTTGATGGGAAGAAACGCAGGAGACATCGCAGGATTTCATGTCGAGCTTGAAGAAAATGTGAAAAAAATAGGGCTAGCCGTCAATGTAGATAAAACTAGATACAATCAAGTAACCAATGAAACTTGCAGAATTATACAATAGACGACGCTAACATAGAAGTAGTAAAACAGCTCACATACCTGGGCGTAAAGATAACTGAGGATGGCAGCGAGAAGGAAGACAGAGTGAAACTGATAATACTTGCTAACAAAGCATACTTCTCTGTGTCACAGGTGTTGGGATCCAAAGACATCCATAGGGAAGTTAAGTTTATACTATATTACACAACCATCATATGACCAATAGCAGCATATGGCGTAGAAACTTGGATCATGACTGAAAAGACAATAAACCTTAATAATTTTGAAATAAAGATAGTAAGAGGAAACAGTAGCGATCAACAGGTAGAAAAAACGTGTTCCAAGATTGCGGCTGTAATTTTGAATATTTTTTCGAGATATTTGGTACACGTATTCGTAATATAATAAAGAATGGCGGTACAGAGCCCAATTTGAAAAATATATTAATATGTGGAAATTACTCTGTAATTAAATACAACATAAAAAACGAGCCCGTACCACCATTAAGAAGAACAAAAAAATACACTTTCTTCAAATAAACTTTTTTATCTGAAGCCTAGATTTTGTGTCATTTTGGAACTACTAAAAGTTTTTATTTCATTACTAGTTCCAAAATGACACAAAATCTAGGCGTCGGATAAAAAAGTTTATTTGAAGAAAGTGTATTTTTTTGTTCTTCCTAATGGCGGTACAGGCTCGTTTTTTTAATATTGGATTTAATTACAGAGTAATTTCCACATATTAATATATTTTTCAAATTGGGCTCTGTACCGCCATTCTTTATTACATTACGAATACGTGTGCCAAATATCTCGAAAAATATTCAAAATTACAGCCGCAATCTTGGAACGCGTTTTCGCTACCTGTTGATCGCTACTGTTTCCTCTTAAGGAGGATATTGGAACCCATCTGCGACAATTACGTATGGATAATAAGGTTCAATCACGAGTTATACCAATATTATAAAGAACCCTCTCTAGCAAATTATGCAAAAATACAGAGATGGCGCTGGACAGGTCACCTTGTAAGAATGGATAACGACAAAGCACCTAGTAGAACGCTTAACGGAACTAACTGTGGTGGGACCTAGGCCAGTAAGGAGCCCAAGGAAGAGGTGGATAGACGAAGTCAGAACCGATGCCAAAGAGATATTGTCGGTGGACAACTGGAGAAGAGCAGTCAGGAACAGAGATACTTGGAGGCGGATGCTGGGAAAGGCCAGGGTCCGACTTGGGCAGTAGCACTATAGGCGAGAACTAGTGTTGCCCAAAATCGGTCTTGGTCTTGCGTTTTCACAAGACCAAGACCAAGACCAAGACCAAGACCGCTTTATTTTAGCAAGACCAAGACCAAGACTGACTATGCAAGACTTGAGCAAGAACAAGACTAAGCCTGCGAGACTCTTGCGTCTTGCAGTTAGGATTGAGTGTCATTTTAGGGAGTATAGTAGTTCGGATATATTATGCTTAGAGACTACGAGACGCAAAAAAATAGATAACAAAAATTTGGAAAATTCGACTTGCGGATTTGACTTGCGGATTATGAACAATACAATAAACATACATAGCGAATCAAAATTTTCATTAAAATAACACTTGGCATATTTATTTGACACGTACTCAGAGCCCATAATAAATTATTACAATGTAAAAATAAAATATTTTGTAATACATACAGTGGGTGATCATATTATTAGAGCCACCTCAGAAAATTTTACCTTTGTGTATGTAAGTTTTTTGTTTATACGGTCCACGTTGCCCTTAAAACTTTAGAAAGAGATGCTATGTTTCTGTTGGAGTAGTTGGTATTGAATATTAAAGTTTTTATTTCTGCTATTTTCCTTGGTGAGATGGCTTTGGATTTCCCATGATGTTCTGGTACCACTAGTGTAACGAACGCGAAATTTTTACTAAATTCACAAAAAATACTAAAGGCCTGTCAGAATATCAGTAGAGAGCAATGGAAACTCGCAAAGTTTATTATAACTCTAAACACCAAGAATACAAAATAATAAGCACACGAGTTGCAAGCTAGGCTGGGCAGCACTGACAAACAATGTTATCTGAGTTACGCATTGCCACACATGCGTGTTGCCACTATCGTCAGACTATTTATTGCACTTTCATAAAGTGTAACAGGACAGCCAAACGGAAACAAATTCATTAATATATGATACAGCTCAATTATATACCCTTCCTCTAAAACATTGAAATTTAATAGGTGGCTCTAATAATATGATCACCCACTGTACTTAGCAGACGATGGCGACGCCTTCGCTCTGAAATTAATTGTAATTGTATAGATTTTGAGAATAGCTCTCCTTTAATAAAATAATCTGTGTTGTGACGCCGACGACAGTACATACATAATATCCTATTGAAACTTTTGAAAGATAGGTCGCCTAAGCTATTAATATAAAATATACGACACACACTCAGTTGTTTTTCGTTATCAGTTAGTGAGATTCTAAATTATGATTAAACATCGTACTTGTAAACTTTCTACAGAGTGTGCAATTTTATATCAATGGGTCAAACAAAATTCCTTTATAAAAAAAAATACACAAATAATGTTCTTTAATACAGTCAAATTTATGTCATTTATTTGGTTTTTTGTGTTTTAACCATGTTTTAGCACATGTAATATAAGGTTATTAAATGCAAATGTTTAAAGTTTAAAGAAACAAACCGACTCCAGTGGGATATGGGATCTGGTAGATAGCTCAATTTGTGAGAGTATAGGAAGGGATAGTTTTTTAGTTCATGGGTTCAAACCTCACCCGATGTGAGTTGTTTAGATATTTATTAATTTGGTTGGTTTTTACTATGTCTACAGGGTGAGGCAGATAAATGTCCTATTAGAAATATCTCGGGAACTAAAGGCAACAGAATCATGAAAATGGGAACGAAGGGGTTTTAAAGAGTGATCTATTTAATGAAAATATTTTCATCTATTTTCTACTTCCGGTTTTACCGGATGTTGCTTATAACTTCGTTTTTTTAAATGGGGCACCCTGTATATTTTTATATTTTTAAATTCTCCTCGATGTCTTCGTTGTTAAAATATAAGGTTTTGTAATGTTATATAGGGTAGTTTAAAAGAAAATTACATTTTTTTTTCTTAATTTCGTAGCAATATTCACACCCTGTAGAATTGTAGTACTTTGACATCAAAAACTCTATTTATGTTCATATGATTTTTAATATAGTCTACTATTGTTAAGAATTGTTAGTATAGCTAAATTTTTAATTTTAGAATAAAGGGTTGGTCGAAACTCGAAATGAGTATTTTCTGAGTTTTCTTAAATGGAACACCCCGTGTTTTTTGGTATTGTAATGAAATGATATGTTATGGCACTTTTTTATTTCTTAAGCATTCCCTATACCTAACTGCTTTAGTTTGTGAGTTGTTGGTGATTCAAGCCAAATATTAATTGCAACAAAAAATACGTGAAATTTTATTAGGTTGGTCGTGAACATATTCAGTCGCAAATAATTTTTCGGAAATAGATACATATTAATCTAGACTGATCCTAAAAGTTACCAATAATGGTTTAGCTATCAAAATACCTATATAGTTAAGATTGTTGGTGCGATTAACAATTAAGCACAAATTAAGCCAGTTGGGTATAGGGAATGCTTAAGAAATAAAAAAGTACCATAAAATATCATTTGATTACAATACTAAAATACAGGGTATCCCATTAAAGAAAACTCAGAAAATACTCATTCCGAGTTTCGCCCAACCCTGTATATCAAATTCAACATTTAGATATACATACTAATAATTTTTAACAATAGTAGACTATATTAAAAATCATTTGAATATAAATAAAGTTTTTGATGTCACATAACTACAATTCTACAGAGTGTGAAAGTTGCTACGAAATTAATAAGAAAAGATAATTATCTTTTAGACTACCTCATATAACATTACAAAACTTCATACTTTTAGAAAGACGACATGGAATAGAATTCAGAAATGTAAAAATATAGAGGGTGTTCAATTTAAAAAAACGAAGTTATAAGCAACTTCTGGTATAATTTGAAGAATGAAATATATAAAAATATGTTCATTAAATAGATCACTTTTCAAAACCCCTTTATTCCAATTTTCATGATTCTGTTGTCTTTCGAGATATTTTTAATAGGAAGGTTATCCGCCTCACCCTGTATGTTAAGTCAAGCTGAAAACGTACCTATACTGTTACGTTGTTCTAGGATCTAAAGTAACGTTTAATAAATAGCAATATACTGGTGAGTAACTGCGAGACTTGCAAGACTCTTGCTGCAAGACCAAGACCGGGAGTGCAATACCAAGATCAAGAACAAGACCAGGTATATTGGTGCAAGACCAAGACCAATACTCTCTAAGTCTCGTCTTGGTCTTGCATTTGGGCAACACTAGCGAGAACATAGAAAAATAATTATGATTAATAGAAATAGAATATTTAACCTAATGGTAGTATAAATCAGCTTTCAAAAAACCATAGTAAAATAATTATTGAGATTGAATTCTGCACAATAAATTGGAAAGTTATTAATTTTCCTGAATTAACTACCCTAGTAATTTCCATAAAGCTCCATTCAATTGGAAAACCGCAACACACTATACATCATAAAATCAGGTTTGCTTTTAATCCCGAAATTCCTGTACTACCTTTCTGTGGCGTCACGTGAAATTTATATTCATATATCTGATAAAATTTCAATACGGTCCGGCAGCGCATAGGCCCGCTACGAGAGTCCTCTCAGGGAAGCTGACAAGACAACAATGGATCTCTTCATCCGTTATTTGGCGTCCATACAAAGCTACGAAGTGATATTGGAAATGAAATATTTCGCTTCGATAGACTCTTTCATGCAGTTAGATGTAAATAAGGGATGTAACTGATGCAAAGGGTTGATTTGCATTAAAATGCGGAATTAGTTTGGAAACGGTAGGTAGAAGTTTGAGAGGGGTGTTAGCCTAGGAAAGATGAGACTTCATTTCAGGACGAAGTACACCAGAAAAAATTATTCGTTCATCCAGGTTTTGATAAATACATACCAAAAATTAGATGTAAGATTTAAAAAATGACATTGGCTGTGCATGTCATTAAAATATATATTTGGACTTTCTTAAAGGAGTCTTTCCTTGTATCCCAACAATGTGCTTGCTGAACAATATAAGAACTGGCGCCGGTGTAGCACCAACCAAGTAAAACCTTTAAATAAGATCTGCTGAACGGGAATGATGACAAGTGTGACTGTGGAACAGTACTGCCCGCATAGTTACACTCTCAATGACTTATGGACAGGCAACCAACTAGCATTGGACACAGCCCAATACTGGGCTCAGAAACTATAGTTTGCCGGACACTAAAAAGTAAAGTCCAACGATATAATTAAAAAATTGATTTTATTAGCACAATTATTAAATTTCGCTGTACACAAAACACATTTATTAAACTAATGCCTTTTTCACTTAACACTTTCCAGTTTACATTATCAACTTTCTTGATTTTATGGTTTCGGACGTTCCTACTTCTCTCCAGATATCGACTAGAAATACTGTTGTGTCGAATTTTTAACTCTTGACTAATTTTCTTTAAAGGGGGGGGGGTATGGTGTGAAATCAACATTTCAAGCACATTTTCGTGAATTTTATTTGAAACTGTGGTAGAATTAGTCCTGTCGCCAGTGGGGGTACAACGGCCTCCTTAATTCAGATGGACTTACCCAAATTCTTTTTATGTATTTTGACCCTAGAACACGAATTTTTTGGGTAACAGTCGATACGGATGTCGATAAGATTGTTATAAACAAAGAACCTGAGGAATCACATAACAGCGATTTTTTGCAAAACAAAACTTTTTTTGTATTTTTTGGTTCATTCTAAGCAAAAATGACGCGGTTAAACTTTCAAAAAATCGAAAAATTGCAATTTTTGAACCTGAATAACTTTTAACTGAAAAATAAAATAGCAATTCTGCTTACCGCATTCAAATTCTATCGGTTGTAATTACTTTCATTGCTAAAAATTAATTTTTTTATTTTTAAACAAAGCTAAAAACACATAGTGATTGAATGATGTTTTCAATGCATTTCTCATTTGAAATCGAACGAGTAGGCGCATACAGACAATTTCTACATACAATGTAGCATACAGACAATTTCTACGTAGATTACGTACATTAAATCACATGCATTAAGCACGGGAAACACTACGTGTTTATGGCTTTATTTAACAAATAAAAACTTAATTTTTAGCAATGCCGATAATCAAAACCCATAGAATTTTACTTGAACTTTGAAATGCAGTAAGCAGAATTGCTATTTTGTTTTTTAATCAAAAGTTATTCGGGTTCAAAAATTGCACTTTTTCGACTTTTTGAAAGTTCAACCGCGTTTATCTCGAAAAATTTTTGCTGAGAATCACCCAAAAAATACAAAAAAATGTTTTGCGAAAAATCGCTGTTAGGCAATTCCTCAAGTTCTTTGTTTATAACAATCTTATCGACATCCGGATAAACTGTTACCCAAAAAATTCTTCTTCTACGGGTCAAAATACATAAAAAAACATGGGTAAGTCCATCTGAATTAAGAAGGTCGTTGTACCCCCCCTGGCGACAGGACTAAATTATTTTATTTTTAAATTAAATAAACATATTCGATTAAATAAACATATTCGGTATAATTCAAAGAATGTTCAAAAAAATTTCTACCAAATATTGAAAAATAATTAATGCTGGCAAATTTTTACAGACACCTCAAAAAAATGTATTTTGCAGTAGACATCAGAACTCGTCATTGGATCATATGAAACAAAAACTTCAAAAATATTTTATTAGCTTATGTGTTTATCGAGGTAACCCGGTCTAGTTTTTTTAGTTTTATTAATTTTTGAGTTTTTGATATCGCTCAGAAGTCAAAATAACAACATTTTTTAAAAAAGGGGTGAAAATCAACATATTTATTATTGTTAAACAAAAAATTTGTCGACAGCGTTACCTCACGAAATGTCTAAAGAAAATCTATGAAAAATTTCAATTGGATCTGTCAAGTAGTTTTTGAGTTACAATGTCCACCGCCTTTAAAAAAAGCAGTTTTGAGAAAAACCGCGTTAAAGTTTTGACACTTTTATTTGCAATTTATCTTTTGTCTGTCAAATCGTAAAGTGATGAACACCTAAATATATTTTGAATTGCGGAGTAATTTACAAAAGAGAAGGGAACAGCTGTTAACGTTTCTCACTACGCTCAAGCTACTGCAAAGCGAGTCGAAGGTAGGGATATTAAACATGTTTTATTTCCTGTAATTTTACTCCGATCAAACTGAAATTTTCGGAGAGTATTCTTGAAGTTAGTACATACTTGAATTTGAATTTAAAATAATAATAAAATAGAAAACATTAATAAATTAAAATAATTAAATAGATGCTTAATTTATTAATATTTTTTATTTTTATAACGATTCCCGAAGTGGAAATCGAAACGTCAAATAAATTTAATTTAATTTAACTTAAATTGGGGCTTATTTTCTAGTTGAATGTAGACTGCTACGGAATCAATTTGAACTGAAAAATGATTTCTTAGAAGTGGTAATGGAAAATGTATCTTTAAAATCTTTGAAACGATTTTCAATATTCGTCAGCAAATTACAAAGTTTTCCTTCATCAATTTTAAACATATTTTATGGTACATTATTTAATGATTTTAATGAGGGAAATAATTGTTTGGTTTCTTGCTTTTTTATATGATTAATGAATAGTTTGAGTTTCATTTTACGTTCAAAACTTATAAAAGCAAATTTGTCGCAGTTATTGATTTCTAAAAATTAAACAATTTCCTACCCTAATTCACAGCATGTTTAAGAACGTTTTCTAAACTTAACCATCGAATATGATTGTGGTATAAAAGATCAGTATGTTCTGTTCCTATAACTCTTCCAAAAATGCTATGAATGCACGATGATTTAATCCTCTTGAACGAATACAACTGACAATATTAGTTAGAATTATTGAAATGACGATGTCTACTCGCAAAACATTTTTGCACAATACTTGCTGACGGATTATGCAGTGACAAAATAATAAATCATGTTCTGGAAATTGTTCATGAACGTAATATTTAAGTTTTCTCAACATTACAATATTTGCTCCTCTTAAATTTGGTGCTCCGTCAGTTGTTACACTTAGGTAGTAGGTGATTACGGCGTAGTTTAAAATTTTCCAAACAGTACGAGACTAATTCAAAAATCACCCGCTGCGAAAGTGTTAATTAATAGCTGTATTACCTATCTATATTTAATTATTAATATTAGCAATAATTAAAAAAAAATTTAAATGATAATAATTAACTTTTAGACCTGGATCCTGGACCTGATCGAAAAACTTTGATGTACGGGAACACTGGAACATGGGAAGTTTTAATTGTGGAAGAGCTTAAAAATTTGGAACGTCAGATTACGAAAACGTCCCATTTATTTTGTCGGATAGAACATCCAATTGATTTGTTTGTTACCCTTTCATTAAACTCACATGCAAAAGTCAGACTGTTATTACTAACCAACATGATTCCTGTCATTTGGCATGTTCTTCGTGTTCCACTCATTAAAATGCCCAGTTGGTGATAAACACCAGTCTGATTTTTGCATGAGAGTTTAATCAAATGGCAACAAATCAATTTGGAAGTTCTGTCTGATAAAATACATGGAACGTTTTCGTAGTCTGACGTTCCAAATTTTTAACCTGTTTCACAATTAAAACTTCCCCTGTTTCAGTGTTCCCGTACATCAAAGTTTTTCCGACTAGACACCGTTAAGCTCTATTAACAAATTTTAGTAGGTTAAAGACCACATGGTAGACCACCAAAACGATGGCGAGAATGATGGAGCTCATCGTCCGAGGAAGACTTGATGACAATGAGCAGGCAGTCTGAATCGTTCATGCTAGAAAGAAGAAGAAGATGAAGACGAAGAAGTTATTTCCTGGTTGTCATGATATTCTTCTTCTTTTAGTGCCTATTTGTTTCGAATATTGGCGATCATTCTGGCTATAATTATTTTATTAACTGATGCTTTAAATAGATTAGCTGTTGTTGTGGAGAACCATTTCCTCAGGTTCTTTAACCATGATATTCTTCTTCTCCCAATTTCTCGCTTTCCGAATACTTTACCTTGAAGCATTACCTTCAGTAATCTGTATTTAGTGCCGTTTCTCATTATGTGTCCGATATATTCTAACTTTCTCCTTTTAATGGTATACATCACCTCTCTTTCTTTGCCCACTCTTCGTAATACGGTCTCGTTGGTTATCTTGTCCGTCCATGGTATCCTTAGGAGTCGCCTGTGTAGCCACATCCCGAAGGCTTCAAGTTTTTTCTCCATTGCTTCAGTGAATGTCCAGGATTCAAATCCGTAATAAAATATTGAGAAGATATAACATCGTAGGAGCCTTATTTTTATCTCCAGATTAAGGTTGTGGCTTTTAAAGAGTTTGGCCATGTTATTGAATGCACTCCGAGCCTTCTATATTCTACATTTTATTTCTTGTGAGTGATCCCATTGTTGGTTTACTATTGTTCCAAGACAGTTATACTGTTTTACTGGGTCCACTGGTGTATTATTGATAAGTCGTTGGGCGTCTCTAATTTTATATTTGCTGATGATCATAAATTTAGTTTTTGATACACCTATTTACTTGAAGTCCAAATCTTTCACTTACTTCATTTATTTTGTTTATTAGTTACTCTTAACTGTTCAAACTGTCTGCAAAAATAACGGTGTCGTCTGCATAGCGGATGTTGTTTAGGCGTTCTCTATTTAGAAGTATTCCATGTTCGCAATTTTCCAAGGCTTCACTAAATATTTCCTCTGAATATAGGTTAAATAATATAGGTGAAAGTAAACAACCTAACGCCTCGTAGAATCTGGATTGCTTCCGTTGGTTCACCTCCAAGATTCGTGGCTGATTGGTTCCAGTATAAATTTTGTATTATACGTCGGTCTTTATCATCCATTTGGGCTTTTGTTAGAACATTCATCATTTTTCGGTGTTGAAGTGTATAAAATGCTTTTTGGTAGTCCACAAAGCAGGTCTAAATATCGCAAGTCATATCTCTGCATCTTTGAAATAAAACCTCTAGACTAAACACTGCATCTCTTGTACCTACGCCTTTCATGAATCCAAACTGTGTGTCTTGTATTCTCTCTCCCCAAAGCTTGTACATTCTACGTTGTATAATTTTAAGAACAAGTTTTAATGTACGGCTCATTAGACTTATTAGCCTATATTCTCCGCACTTTTTTGCTCCCTGTTTCTTTGGTAAGGTAATAAATTCTGAAACTAATCAATCTTTTGGGATATTGCCTGTGTCATAGATATTATTGAAGATTTTACATAGTTTTCGTAAAGATTCATCATCAAGAAATTTAAGAAATTCAGATTGTACTCCGTCTAGTCCTGGAGCTCTACCTTCTTTTAGTGATATTATGGCTGCACTAGTAAGTATAGGTGGTCCTGTTTCCATAGGATTGGGGACTGGTTCTCCCTCTCATCAAAATATAAATTTCGTATGTAATTTTTCCAGGTATTATTGATACTCTCTGTTAAGTACATTGACTTTGAAATTTATTAGACTCTGCCAATTATTGTACAAGTGCGTATTACCGAAGATTGCCGAACGAAGTGAACCAAGTTCATTCGCCAGGGTTACTGGGTGACGAAAAAGTACATAACGACGAGAATACACACAAAACTAACGCTTCGATGAACGAACATTTTTACTCCTTACATTCAAGTTATTGTAATTTGTTTTAGATCTGTTGTATTAAAATTTACGTGAAATTCTGAAAATTCTTCACCACATCCACAACTATTGGTCCTTCGGACTGCGAATCTACAGTGCCAGCAGAACTACAAAGAAACTTTCTAGAACTAGAAAAGAACTACATTCTACAAACCGACGTCGTACTTGACCCGCTCTGTATTAACCCCAGGAAGCTACTATATTTACAACACTGAATACTGAATCCTTTTTATAATTTCAAATTTTTTCAGTCTCTATTTGATAAATATTTTAAGTACATGAGTTTCAATCTAAATTAATATATTTATTTCGAATAGTGACATATTATTTGACGTTTTACCTACTCTCGTATTCATTGTGAATGTGCTAAATAGCTGATATTTTATTTTATTATGACAGATCGTAACTAAACCTTAATAATTATTCTTACGTACATAATAATATTTGAATCACAAAACATTTATTTCCGTTTTCTGCACTTGAATAAATCATTTCTTTTTATTTAATTACATTCATCGAAGATCAAATATTTATTTCTTGAAACATCAAACAAATTTTGATTGTTTATATCTGTATAATAATATACGTCACATATATTAGATTGCTAAAATTACATCATTTAATTAACATACATAAATAATATTTAATTATTTGCATCCTCATAAATTTTGGTCATATTGTCAAAAATCTCAGACCAAAACAAAACAAAGAGAATGGCCACTAAAGGTACTCTTACACGTTTAACAACATATTTTCGAAGTATAGAAAATAATGAAATTATCGACCTCGTAGATTTAGAAATTCGATTATCCAAAGCCGAAGAGCTTTTAGATGTTTTTAATGAGGTTCAGCTGCTTATTGAAACTGATGATCCTGACTGCGAGGAAAATTATGACACAATACATGCCATTGAAAGGCAGACTTTTGAGGACAGATATTTTAAAATAATCTCTGACATCAAAAAACATATTTTATCTAGACGACCTACTGACACGTCTGATTAACGTAGTGTCAATGGTTCAATAGCAGCTGGGCCTACAAATGCAAGCAACATTAAGTTACCTCCATTGAATCTAGCTACATTTGATGGATCCTTTGATCAATTCCTCTTCTTTCGCGACAGTTTTAATTCTATTATTACTGATGATACTTCACTTTCCAATGTACAAAAGTTTCATTACTTACGTCTGTCATTACGTGGCATAGCTGCCGACACTATTAAATCTTTGCAAGTTTGCGATGCAAACTACGACATTGCTTGGAGTTTATTGATCGAAAGATTTGAAAATAAACAGTTACTTGTAAACAATCACATTAAAGCTCTCTTTAACCTACCACTAGTCACAAAAGAATCAAATCAAGGTCTCAGATAACTTCTAGACAATACACTAAAACATTTACGTGCTTTAGAAGTTTTAAAACGCCCCACTAAACACTGGGATGATTTGATTATTTATTTGTTAACAACAAAATTTGATAACTCAAAAAGACGCTCTTGGGAGTCACAAAATTGTAAAGACAACCTACCAGTTTTAGATGATTTACTGAAATTTTTAAAAGAACGATGTCGTATCTTAGAGTCATTAGACAACTACAATGATAATAAACAGGATCAAAATTCACCACGTTACAAAGGTAATAAGTCTGAAACAAGAGCCTTTGTTTCTAACACAGAGAATAGGTTTAAATGCAACTTTTGTAATAAGGAACATAAAATATATTATTGTCCTGACTTCTTAAAACTAAATCCTACTAATAGGTTAAACAATGCAAAACGTCTACGTTTATGCCTTAATTGTCTTGGCACGTGCCATCGTACTAAGGATTGTCGTTCTACTGGTTGTAGAAAATGTGGAAAGATCCATCACACTATGTTACATTTCGAGAATTCACAATCCTCAAATTCAGTTTCCACAGAAAACAATATTTCTCAATCTTCATTATCTTCCAATGTTCCAAACACTGGGCTGCAGTCTAATGAATCTACTTCTACCTCTAACTTTTCTTTAACACATCATATAAGCTTAAGTGTTTACACTGCTATTAAACCGTATATTCTACTCTCAACTGCTGTTGTTAACGTTTTTGACAAGTTCGGCAACTCACATAAATGCAGAGTACTCTTGGACAACGGAAGTCAATCCAACTTTATATCTGAGAAATTTTGTGATATTTTACAACTTTCAAAGGAAAAAATCAACACTTCGATCTCGGGAATTAATAAATTACCTCACAATATTAACTTCCGGACATCACTAACATTTAAATCAGATATTAACAATTTCTCGAAAAAAATATCTTGTCTAATTTTGCCCAACATAACAAGTAATTTACCTTACATACAGATCAATCGTTCCCAGCTCAATATTCCAACAAAATTACTTCTAGCTGACCAGAATTTTGAAAAATCTGGTCCAGTAGTCCTTCTTATTGGAGCTGACACATTCTGGGATATTTTAAGCGTGGGACAAATCAAACTTGGTCCTGGGTTACCGATCATTCAAAAAACCACTCTTGGTTGGATAATTTCTGGCCCAGTTCCAACAAATATTCAACATCACCCTCAACATAATTGTTACTTTCCTTCTACAAGTGAATTAGATTCACAGCTCACAAAGTTTTGGGAATTAGAGGAATGTCCTAAAACTAAGTTTGTTTCCGAAGAAGACATCTATTGTGAAAATCATTTTAAGCAGCACATTTCTCGCCATTGTGATGGTCGTTTTATCACTACTCTTCCTCTAAAGGAATCTCCATCAATTTTAGGGGATTCTCTAACTACTGCCAAAAAACGTTTTTTAAACTTAGAGAGAAAACTGGAAAATAACATTCAATTAAAATCAGAATATCATGACTTCATACGTGAGTATATTAAACTTGGTCACATGTCCCTAACAAATGACACTAATAATAATAATTCTGGATTCTTCTTACCTCATCACTGCGTTTTAAAGGAATCTTCAACCACTACAAAGTTAAGAGTTGTATTTGACGGTAGTGCGAAAACTACCACAGGCTACTCATTAAATGACATCATGTATGTCGGCCCTCATTTACAAGATAATTTATTTTACATTTTACTTAGATTTCGGCAACATAAATTCGTACTGGGTGCAGATATAACTAAAATGTATCGTCAGGTTTTCCTTACTCCTGAACAACGTTACCTTCAAAAGATCCTTTGGAGATTTAATAAAAATGATGAAATTTCTGCTTATACACTGAATACTGTTACCTACGGTACTGCATCAGCAGCATTTCTTGCCATTAGGTCTCTTCATGAAATTGCTCATCGACATATTTCCGAATACCCAAAAATTTCCTCTATAATTTTGCACGATTTTTATATAGATGATCTATTAACTGGTTGTGACACATCGGAAGAACTCCGAGAAATTAAGGAAACTATTTCATATTTATTATCTTCCTACGGTTTTCCTCTGAGAAAATGGACTACCAATGATTCGTCTTTACAAAATCATTCTGATCCTGATTTTTGCATATTGGTTCTGACGAACATAACAAAACACTAGGATTACTTCGGAATCCGTCTTGTGATTCCCTACAATACTCTATAAATATCTCCATAATTAACTTAAAGATTAGAAAAAGACAGATTTTATCCTGTACAGCACAAATATTTGATCCTTTGGGGTTACTTTCACCCGTAACAGTTACATCGAAAATTATTCTTAAAGAGCTCTGGAAACTCAAGATAAGTTGGGATGAATCTGTTCCTGAAAGTATTTACACGCTTTGGTCGAAATACTACTTCGAACTTACAAAATTAAACACTTTAAAAATACCTAGACATGTAATTTCTTCTAACCCAGTTTCTGTTCAACTTCATGGGTTTTCTGACGCCTCGGAGGCAGCTTACGGTGCATGTATTTACATATGCTGCACAGATACATTTGGAAATTACACTTCAAATCTTTATTGTGCTAAAACTCGAGTTTCTCCTATGAAACTTATAACCATTCCAAGACTCGAACTTTGTGGGGCATCACTACTTTCTGAACTTGTTGAAAAGGTCACTTCATCTGCAAATGTCTCCTTTAAAAACATTACGTATTGGACTGACTCTAAAATTGTTATTCCATGGATAAACACCTCTCCCCATTTACTTAAGACTTTTATAGCAAATCGAGTCTCGCAAATACATAAACTGACCAACCCTGAATTTTGGAAATATGTTAATACTTATGGTAATCCAGCAGATCTACTGTCACGAGGTATAAGTGCTTCTTCGCTCAGTAATTCCCACATATGGTTTCATGGCCCTTCTTGGCTCACTTTGCCTCAAGAAGAATGGCCTCAATATACAAAACATCAAGAAGTTTGTATAACTTCTGAACTACCTGAACTGCGTAACAAAACTCTTGTGTTTCATCACATCAACAACGAATTTACCTTTTATTTCAAATATTCCTCTTTAAATAAACTAACACGCATCTTTGGTTATGTCTTAAGATTTAAAGACAATCTGTCGTTTTTTAAACATTTACGAATAACAGGTCCCTTGACCACAATAGAACTGAATTCACTTTTAACCTTAATTAGGTTCGTACAACGTCAATCATTTCCATATGATTATGATGCACTTTCCAATTCCAATCAAATTGACAAAAGAAGTAAACTTCTTGGCCTAACTCCATTCTTTGATACAACAACAAAATTAATATGCGTTGGCGGTCGTTTACATCATTCGTCATTTGATTGTAACAAGAAACACCCCATAGTCCTACCTCCAAAAGATCACCTCACGAAACTCATTGCTCGACATGAGCATTTGAAACTTTTACATATTGGTCCTCAAGCACTTCTTGCTTCCTTAAGAGAAAATTACTGGCCAATATCAGGGCGCAATTTGGTTAAAAAAATTGTTCGTGATTGTGTCCGATGTTTTAGATTTAACAATAAACCCGAACAGTATCTTATGGGCAATCTTCCGAAGTCACAAGTTACCCCTTCACGTCCCTTCACGGTTTCTGGTGTCGATTATGCTGGTCCCGTTTTATTACGAGATAGAAAGGGTCGTAATTACAAAACTTCTAAAGCTTATATTGCTCTCTTCATTTGCTTAGCCAGTAAGGCTATACATTTAGAAGTTGTCAGTGATCTCACGACAGAATGCTTCTTAGCGGCATTACGCCGATTCACGGCACGACGCGGTAAATGCTCCGAAATATTTTCAGATAACGGCAGCACTTTCGTGGGAGCAAATAATGAACTCAGACAATTTTTTAACACAAATGCTGATCACATTATTACAGACCTCTCAATCGACGGTATTCAATGGCATTTCATTACTCCACGTGCTCCCCACTTCGGTGGATTATGGGAGTCAAACATTAAATCAGTTAAGCACCACATGAAACGAGTAGTAGGTAATGCAATTTTAACATTTGAAGAATTTACCACGGTTTTATATCAAATAGAGGCTTGTCTCAATTCTAGACCACTCTATCCTCTTTCTAATGACCCAAATGACCCTAACCCTCTTACTCCTGCACACTTGTTAATTGGATCTTCATTGACGAGTATACCACAACAAAACTTAATGAACATTAACGAAAATCGTCTTTCAAGATTCCAAAGGGTGCAACAGATATTACAGCACTTTTGGACAAGATGGTCCAAAGAATATGTATCCCATCTTCAGCAGCGGGTCAAGTGGAAGGAGAATTGCCAACAGCTGATCCAGCCTGGACGCATGGTTCTAGTAAAGGATGATGGACTTCCTCCCTTGAAGTAGCAGTTAGGCAGAATTTTAAAAACTTACACCGGAAGTGACAATATTGTGCGGTCGGTTGTGATAAAGACAAACTCTGGTGAGATTAAACGACCGGTTTTGAAATTATGTGTTCTGCCTAACCAAGATCAATAACTTTTTGTTTGCAAACTATAAATAATTAATATGATCTTTGACATTTAAAAAAAAACACTTTTTATTGAAACCCGGTCCTTGGGGTTTCAAGGTGGGGGAGTATATGTTAAGTACATTGACTTTGAAATTTATTAGACTCTGCCAATTATTGTACAAGTGCGTATTACCGAAGATTGCCGAACGAAGTGACCCAAGTTCATTCGCCAGGGTTACTGGGTGACGAAAAAGTACATAACGACGAGAATACACACAAAACCAACGCTTCGATGAACGAACATTTTTACTCCTTACATTCAAGTTATTGTAATTTGTTTTAGATCTATTGTATTAAAATTTACGTGAAATTCTGAAAATTATTCACCACATCCACAACTACTCTCTTTGTCCACGATTATCTCTCCATTGTCACTAACAAGTTCACTTATTCTTCTGTTTTTACATTTGCCTGTAATTTCTCTTACCTTCTTATGCACGTTGAAGTCGTCGTATTTACTTTGCAGAATTTGGATTTCTTGGCATTTTTTCTCCAGTTCTTTCTGTTTGGCTTCTGTGATTTTTCTCTGTATCTCTCGCTGTAATGCTTTATACATGGAGTTATCCTTTTTGTTTTTTCTTCTTTCTTCCATTAGTTGTAGAATCTCTGTCGTCATCCATGTCTTATTCTTACCTTCTTCGTTCTTCATAAAATTTTCTTTAATGTCGTTCTTCGGTTTATTAAGGGATTCTATCTTATCTTCTGTGCTTTCCGTTGTATTGTTTGTATTATTGTATTATATGTTACATATACATATATTACATATATCATTATATTATGTATTATTTCTTCGATTTCCTGATTGAGCCATCGTCCTACGTTCCAAGTGGATATTCTCTTCAGACAATTCGTGTGGATTTTTCTTAAAGGTGTGTTATTGGGTATTTCACAGGGATTTTGCATATTAACGACCTGGGAGACCCTGTGGTCATGGGAATAACCTCTCTTGCCGGATCTTGGTCTCCGATATCCATGATCAGTAAACGAATTTGTATTGAGTTGTACAGCCAGTATGATTTTACTAGAGATATCCATAGGGATCTTTAATATAGTGGTTTTTCGTTGCCTTCTATATTCTTATGTCGTTGACCAAACCATTGATTCTTCCGCCTTTGGGGCCGGTTTCTCAGCCCCAGGACAAAAGAGTGCCCTACTCGGTCCCTATCTGCGTTAGCCATCAAAATTGATGTTACCCCTCCTCTACCGCATGGAGGTGCATATTCGGATTTTCCCTTCATCGAGAAAAAGACCTTTCGGCATTTCATAATCTCTCCAGAGCTTTTAGAAAACTGTCATGATATAGAATACATTTATCAAACAGAAACATTTGCTTTCATAATTGTTTGTTAGATAGAATATCGTAAGCTGAGATTAAAATACCCGTTACAGGAAAATGAAACAAACAAGTATTCTGTAGTCAATTATTATCTAAAGATAATAATGTAGATGACCTACTTACTGATGTACTGTACCACGACTAGGAATCGTGGACACTAAAGAAAAACGACATTAAGGTAACAGAAGCTTTTGAGTTCCGGTTGTATTGTAGAATATTACGAATTTCATGTATAGTTACCAATACCGAGTATGAGAAAAGAATAAGAAGTTGTAATAACTGTTAAAAAAAACTTTATTACCTTGAACACATTATGAAAGGTGACAGCGACTTGGAGTAATAATGTAGAGAACATATATTTCTTCTTCATGTGACTTGTTCGTTCCGAACGTTAGCAGTTAACATGGCTATTCTGAGTTTGTTTAGTGCAGATCTGAATATTTCGGCAGATGATAATCCGAACCATTGCCCCAAGTTTTGGAGCCACGAGTGTCTCCTCATCCCTGGACCCCTTCTGCTGTTTATTAGAAGAAGAAAGTTTATAGGAATTAGAATAAGCTGAAAAATTAACCAGCTTCGGTCGCAAAGGTACGAATAGCTTTGATAAATTCCAACTTTCGAAACGGAGACAGCACTTAAAAAGAAGTTGAAATTGGTTTCATGTAACCAGATCTATTATGTTGTTTAATAAAGTATTACGTTTAAAAATAATAATAATAAAAATGCTGTACGAAGATACTGTAGTGAAGTTACGAATAGCTTTGATAATAGCTAACCTTGGGAACGGAGACGACACTTGAGAAGAAGTTAAAATTATTTAAACTAATCACGTCCAGTATCCATAATCAGTATAAAGAGGGACAGTAAAACCTCTTCCATGTCGGCACTTTGATTCCAAGAAGTAATACCGACAGTACGCAATTGGTAGTTCATCAGTGGTGGATGCGGGTTTTCCCTGTTAAAACCCGTACGTTTCTATGCGACTAGCAATGCGAGAGTGGGGCAAAAGCGACTGGGAACATTGCGCGGTCGCCATGCGCGACTAAAGATTTTACTTCCAATTTTTCGGAGAGTGGTTTTCCTGTCCCTCTTTATACTGTGACTACGTTTTAACTTGTTTATTATTATTAATTGCCTGTCAACAATATGATCAACAACGGTCCCATTATGATTTACCCAACGAGATTTGACACAGTTGCTAGGTGGAGGGTTTCCCATTGAAAACAAACTGTCTTAAACCTGTTAATTATATATTTATACATACTGTAATGTACATTTAGCGCAGATATCATGTATAGACCAGGGCGCATCTGTAAAAATATTAGTACATTTGGACGTTGAGAGGCGACTCAAATTTTTTTTGCGGAAATTGCTTGAAAATAACTCAAATAATATTTGAGTTATCCTCCCACTCAAAAAGGTCCGGAACATTGTTCAAATAATCCAAATGTCAAAAAATTAATGAAAAATTCGATTTTTTTCTTGGTTTTTTGATTATAACTTTGAAAGTGTTCATTTTCGAGAAAAGTTGTACAGACATAAAAATTGGGTAATTAAATTTCCTACAATATAGAATAGGTTAAAAATTTTAAAAATAGTCACCTTTGTTGCAAAATAGCAATAATTGCGAAAAAACCATAAAAAAACAAGTATTCACATTATACGTTTTTCAACCATTCGTGCTACACCTAGGACTTTCATATTTTACCCAGAAAAACTTTATGATATAGTAAAACAATACTGTAAATTTCATTAAGATGGGTTCAATACATTTTGCAAAATAAATTTTGAAATCCAGCTTTCGCAAAAAAAATCATTTTGTCAAAATGTTGCAGGACTGAAAATAAAGCAGATAGTAAGTTGAATTTTTTTTACGTATAGAAGTGTACTGTACCTTTCATTTGCAATTTGCAAAATTAAAATCGATTAACTACCACGGCGTCAGGAATTTTTTTAAATAAACATTAATTGGATGTAGATATAGAACAGGGAACCAACCGCCAAATTTTGAAATATTAGTTTCTGTTGTTAAATAGATTTACACAATACCCCTGCACCCAGCTCCAGAATATAAACCTTAAATAATACTCCTAGCGCCATCTATTGACGAAAGGTTTATGTTCTTATACAGTTTCGCGAAATAGTAATTTTAGAACAAAGATCCACAATAATCTGAAAGTTATAAGAATGTCGGGTGGAAAACAAATATTAAATCTTTTAAAAGCCTCTGAAATATTGCCAGGACCAATGCACATAATAAACAGCAGGTAAGTTTACAAATTATTACATTTTTATATGGATTTTATAACCTCAAGTATGTTACGTGGTTCCTTTTTCAATAATGAAGTTAAGTGAAATGTGGGGGTTTGGTACTTTTTATTGTTGTTTGGTTCCATGTTCTAAAATGTCTAGTAGGAATAATATGGATTCTCTTCTTATTGGTTTTTTGTTCAGAAATATGATATTTATGGAATCCCAAGTGATGTGCACATAGGTACCTAGATGTTTTCGTATTTTGTTAAGATGTTTTTTGGAGTAGGATTTGCACGATAATATTCCTAATCATCTTATTCAATGAACACAAATTAGGTAATCAGACATTACTTTGGTGTGGTGTAATAAATCAAAATATATTTAGATACCGTTTTTTTTATAGTCAGTTTGAAAAAAATACTGGTTACCGTATAAATACGCCACTTACCTATTATAGCTTTGTTTCAGGATAATCTTAGCTTAGGTAACAACAAAGATAGTTATCCAAATGGTAAGCAAAATGGTGCAAGTAAGGAAAATAGTACAGCTGAAGCTCATAATACAGCTATGGAAGGCTGGAACACCGATTTATCTGAAGAGAGTGACTTTGACGACAATATTGCAAATTCTGATTTTCAAAATGATGAAACCTCATATCCAGAAAGTACCGATGATTCATCAGACAGCAGTGCAAATACGGGACACGATTCTAACAACGAAAATTATACTCAACAAGTAAACCAAGAAGAGCATTGGAAAGGAAAACCAAGAAAAGGAAGAAAACGGAAGTACATTCGACAAACAAAAGCAATTCGGAGCACTTTAAAAAATACCAATAAACCATATATTTCTAAAAGAGGGTTACACGAAGATTCTAAACAGTTTATTGACTATCAACGTAACTGTAAAGAAAAATGTTATACAAAAATTAATAGTGACATCCGCAGAGAAAATTTTGAGGAATACTGGAATGTTGGTAGTTATGATCTTCAAACATCACTTATTATCGGCTTGGTCATAAAAGCCATAAAATTTCAGCAAAGATTGTATGGGCCAGAAGATTATGCAAATGTTATGAGAAGCTGCAGTAAAAAAAATGCAATAACCGTGAACACCATGACTACTAGTGACTTCTAAGTTCAAATACTCGAGAAAAAATGATTATTAACAGAAAAACCGATATTATAGGACAAAAAGTAAACTGGTTGTTGGTTCGAAAAATTAAAATCGAGAAGGAATGTCCATTTAGTTTACTTTTTAAATTATCACATCATGATGATGAACAGTTTATTTAAGTTGATTTAAAACCAAAAGTTAAAGGTAAACCACAGCTGTCATTAACAACTGAATTGGAGCTTTTATGGACGACTGGAAAACCTATTTCTGCGCCCAAGTTAAATGATATTAGATCTATTATACATTTGATTCCTAAAAACGAGCAAAACTTTTTTACATCATTGCTTGCTAATGACGCTATTATAGATGATGTAGGTAGATGGTTATGATGGTGACATTGATTTTGAGTTTGAAACTGAAACTGAATAATGAGGCAGATTTTGTTAAAAAGTTCTATCAAACATAATAATTACCATTTTTTTATTTTCTTTTACCTTTATTGATACCTGTTTGTAGCAATAAATATTGTTTTTACGTTTTTGTACAAGGAACCACATTACTTTGTTGGAAAATAAACCTGTTTTATTTGGTGACTTGACATTTTCTTGTGTTCCCTGAAACCCACTCGTTGCTACTTTATCAATAGAAATTTTTTATGTTTTATTATAAAAAAAAATATTCCTATTTATACATGGAACCAAGTGACTGGTTCTTTTTAAAATTGTATAAAAAATATTGAAATTTAATTTTTTAAAAAGGAACCAAATAGCATATTTATTTTATTAATGATATTTTTTAAACTACTTTCAGACAACAAGAGTATAAATTACCTATACTAATATTAGACGTAACTTACAATATCTTAAAATAACCGTTGTTCAAAATAATCGATTCTAACTGATGACAATCAATTTTGTTCATTTTCTCAGTTGTTACTTGATGATGCTTGGTTCCCTGTTCTATATCAATATCCAATTATTGGTGCTACGCCCAGGACAGCGGATAGTTTGCTCTGATTGGGCATTCCAATGACCTGTGATAATACATTTTAATTTTTATTACATTTCGATATAAATAAATAAATTGGTTTATTGCAAAATAAAAACATATACTCTATCCTTTTAAGTAACAGTTTTTTTAGCAAAAACTTTCTTTTTTCATATATTTTAACTTAGAGAATAAATGGTTATTATTTTGAAACATATGCAATTGTTTAAACAATATTTCACAAACAATAATAAAATTAGTTTGTTTTTGGAGGAATTAAAATATCAAAATACAATAAAATATAGAGTAAGAAAATAATATATTAGATAAAGATTGGAAGAAATTTTGGTGGAAATCAACTTGTGTGAATCGAACACCGCTGTTCTGCGCGTACCACCAAAAATTAATGTTTATTTAAAAAAATTCCTGACGCCGTGGTAGTTAATCGATTTTAATTTTGCAAATTTCAAATGAAAGTTACAGTACAGTTCTATACCCAAACAAAGGCTATAGCGGGATAAGATGGTCAAAAATGCCCCCGCACCGATCAGCCCCGCTATCTATTTTTTCGATAAAGGATATAAAATTATGCCCTCATGCAAATTTTTAGCTTCGCAGAGGTCCTAAAACGTCTTAAATCAAGAAAAGAAGAATTTTTAGGTTTTATTTTTTTGTGAGCGCAATTTTATTTTAAAAAATTTGAAAAAATTCAAGAGGTTGTATCTTTTGAATACAAAACAACCTAATTTTTTTCAGATTTTTATAAGGAAAAATGAGCCCAGGAAATTTTTTTGAAATTTTCAAACAATTTTTAGGTTATGATAATATGATTTGGCCAACTTTTAAATAATATTTTTTTGTGTACTTTTTGCCGTTATTTTAAATGGCAGAGGCAGAATTTTTAATATCTGAGCGGAAAGAACGAAAAAATCGAAAAAACCGTTTTTGGCTGTCTCGAGATGCATCTCGGGACAGCCAATTTTAGGATTTAGGATCCTGACTACAACAACTGAAAAAAAAACTAAAATTGTGAATTTTGTTAAAAAATTCGGTATGTGGGATTAAAATAATATTTGGAACAACTTTTCCAAATAACTTTTCTCGATATCTGTAACGCGAAGCAAATCGAATCGCATATCGAAAATTCACCCTGTTTGTAGTAGGCCGCGTTTAAAATTTAAAGATCAGTTGACTATTTTAAAAATTGTGAACCATCACCCTGTATGACTGTGCAAAATTTCAAATCTGTATATATATTTTTATAGCCGAAACATAGAGGTGTCTTCATCTTAAATGCGACACACTGTATCTTATCAATTTGATAATTTATTGCAACTAATATAGTCGTATTATTTATAGATTCAAAATATACAATCAAGGTACTGACTAATTCACTAATTTTATCATAAAAAATTCAAATTGATTGCATTGAACCAATTATTAATGTGTATTAATAAAAAATAATGTTTATATAATTATGTGTAATAATATAATATAATATAATATAATATAATATAATATAATATAATATAATATAATATAATATAATATAATATAATATAATATAATATAATATAATATAATATAATATACTGAGTGAGTTTTATATATGGAAACCCTCAATTATCTCGGAAATGGCGTGCACGATTTTTATGGATTGTGGTGGGTTGCGGTTTTCTAATGTGACCGATATTTTAGTAATACTTACATTGTTGTCAGATCTTCCGTTTTTCTGAAAATCTAATTAAATTTTATATTTCAAATAGAATACCCTGTATATTTTTTGCGTTTTGAAGTCCTTAACAACTACTGATTATTTTCCATGTTATATTCCCTACACCTAAAGTCCATAATTTCGGAGTTATTGCTAAATTTATTTTAAAAAACTTTTTAAACAAATTATAAATATCAATTTTTTCGGCCCGTGTAGACATTATTTTACGTTCTTTGGACCATTGGGAACCAAAAAGTTCTCTTGTAATTTTTCTATAAAGTTAATCGTTTTCGAGTTATAAATAATTTAAAACTGAAAAGAAATAGAATAATTACGATTTTCAAGGTTAAAAAACACAAATCAAAAATATTATTTTTGAAACTGCCAAGTATAGAAATTCAAGCTAAAGCCCTATTTTATCAGTTACCAATAAGTAATTATTTGAGCTAGTTTCATTCTAAAATATTGTTTTTTAGTTGTTAATGCAGCCCGATCGCCCGTCCTCTCATATGCGCTTCATTAACATTTACTTGAAAAGCAATGTTTTAGAATAAAACGTGCCAAAAAATTGTATAGCGAGCCCCTGGAAGAAGGGTTTAGGGTACTCCGCAGTTCCAAAAATAATGTTTTTTATTTTTGTTTTTGAACCTTGAAAATCGTCATTATTCGATTTTTTTCAGTTCGTCTACACGGGCCCAAAAAATTGATTTATATAATTTCTTTAATTTTTATTTTAATAAATGTAGCAATAACTCCGAAACTATGGCATTTAGGTATAGAGAATGTGACATAAAAATAATCAGTATATCTTAAGGACTTTGAAACGCAAAAAATATACAGGGTGTTCTATTTGAAATAAGAAATTTCATTAGATTTCCATAAAAACGGAAAATCTGACAACAATATAATTATCACTGTAATATCGGCTGCATTAGAAAACACCTACCCACCAAAACCTATGAAAAACGTGCAAGTCGTTTCCGAGATACTTGAGGGTTTTTATACATAAAACTCACTCTATTATAAATATTATAATAATAATTATAATAATATTATATTAATACGCATTAATTGGTTCAATATTTCAATGCAATCAATTTGAACTTTTTTTGATAAAATTAGTGAATTAGTCAGTATTCTCATTGTATATTTTGAATCTATAAAAAATACGACTATTTAGTTGCAATAAATTATCGAACTGATAAGATACAGTGTGTCGCATTTAAGATGAAGACACCCCTAAGTTTCGGCTATGAAAATATATACAGCTTTGAAATTTTGCACAGTCATACAGGTTGATGGTTCACAATTTTTAAAATAGTCAACTGAACTTTAAATTTTAAACGCGGCCTACTGCGAATCCACAAACAGGGTGAATTTTTGATATGCGATTCGATTTGCTTCGCGTTACAGATATCGATAAAAGTTATTTGGAAAAGTTGTTCCAAATATTAGTATAACCCCACAATAAAATTCACAATTTTAGTTTCTTTTTCAGTTCTTGTAGTCAGGATCCTAAATCCTAAAATTGGCTGTCCCGAGATGCATCTCGAGACAGCCAAAAACAGTTTTTTCGATTTTTTCGTGCTTTCCGCTCAGATATTAAAAAATTCACCTCTGCTATTTAAAAGAACGACAAAAAGTACACAAAAAAATAATATTTAAAAGTTGGCCAAATCATATCATCATAACCTAAAATTTTTTTGAAAATTTCAATAATTTTTCCTGGGCTCATTTTTCATTACAAAAATCTGAAAAAAATTAGGTTATTTTGTTTTCAAAAGATACAACCTCTTGAATTTTTTCAGATTTTTTTAAGTAAAATTGCGCTCACAAAAAAATAAAACGTAAAAATTCTTCTTTTCTCGATTTAAGACGTTTTAGGACCTCTGGGAAGCTAAAAATTTGCATGAGGACATAATTTTATATCCTTTATCGAAAACATAAGTAGCGGGGCTGATCGGTGCGGGGGCATTTTTGACCATCTTATCCCGCTATAGCCTTTCAACTTGCTATATTTTCAGTCCTGCAACATTTTGAAAAAATGAATTTTTTTGCGAAAGCTGGATTGCAAAATTTATTCTGCAAAATTTGTTGAACTGATCTTAATGAAATTTACAGTATTGTTTTATTGTATCATAAAGTCTTTCTGGGTAAAATATGAAGGTCATAAGTTTAGCATAAATGGTTTAAAAACGTAAAATGCGAATACTTGTTTTTGTATGTTTTTTTTTGCATTTAGTGCTATTTTGCAATTAGTGACTATTTTTAAAATTTTTAGCTAATTCTATGTTGTAGAAAATTTAATTACGCAACTTTTATGTCAATACAACTTTTTTTTGAAATGAATACTTTTAAAGTTATAATCAAAAAACGAAGAAAAAAATTGATTGTTTCCTTCATATTTTGACATTTTGATTATTTAAACAATGTTCCGGACCTTTTTGAGTGGGAGGATAACTTAAATATTATTATTTGGGTTATTTTCAAGCAATTTCTGCAAAAAAAATTGAGTCACCTCTCAACGTCCATCTCAAAAACAGGTGCGCCCTGGACTAGTATAGTCCAGGAACTGAAACTTTTCACCTCGCAATTTTTACAGAATGGATCGATTTGCTTGAAAATTTGAGAATAAGTAGTGGATAGTCCAAGGATCAAAATCTATATGATGCCGAAAAGCGCTTTTACCATGGGTGTGGTTGCCACCCCATCTCCGGGGTGGAAATTTTTTATTATATTTTGACCGCAAGAGTTGATAAAAACATTCATTCTAAGCAAAAAATGTTCTATATATTTTTTTGATAAAATTAACAGTTTTCGATTTATTCGCTATCGAAAGTGTTAGTTTTATATCTAAGAAATCAATGTTTTTGGTATAGGTACTCATTTACAATTCACTCAATTTGTGCCGCAGAAAAATTTTTCCAACCAAGTTCTTGAAAATTAAATAATCTACAATTTCTTATTGAATCATTTCTTCGTATCTCTGATGCTAATCTTTCTATTCTGAAGAAAATGGCATTTTTTACCAAACAACAAAAATTCGTTATTCGCTTTTAACTCCAGTTTTTTAAAAACTAATCATTATAAGCCAGTCAAACGTCTAGAATCTCTTAATAATGCATAAATAAAGAAGAATGAATAAGGCTAATGACTAAAAACACCGCTAACTTACATTATTATGCTTCCAATTGGATTCCTCTTTTTTTTTTCAAAAAAATATATTGATTTTTTAACCGTAACCTTTTAATTTTTTATCTAAGAAAGTTTGGTGATAAAGAATTGTATAGGTTTCGATGAGATCTATAAAGCTATTGATATTGAATCTTTTTAAAATCCTCAGTCTCAAAAAGAGGTGACTTTGAAAGGGTTGGTAAAGGTGGTTTTTGCATGTTATTACAAGTTTTAATTATCAATATCTCACTCAATTTTTGCCGTAGGAAAAATTTTTGCAAACGATGTTCTTGGGAATGAAATAAACTATAATTTCATATTTAAACATTTTTTCGTATCTCTGATGCTAATCTTACTATTCCGAAGAAAAATGCTTTTATACAAAAATTAATTACTGGCTTTTAACTCCATTTTATTAAAAACTAATAATTTTAAACCGGTCAAACTTCTAGAACCTATTAATAATACGTAAATAAAGAAGGCCAAATAGGGCCAGTGACTAATGTTAATTAGGCTGGTGGTAAGGGGGTTGTCTCCGATAAATTTTTTGCCGAAAAAATAGGGACTGACATTCTTTTCACTATAAGTTACTTAATTTTTGAGCTAGAGACTTCTTTTTATTTCTAGAGATAGATATTTTTAACCCTCCGTTACTCTCACACGGTGTATGAGACCGGGCCTCTAAATAACTCTCTAAATAAAGTTTGCCACCAAAATGATCTATAATAATTAAATGACATTCGAGGATACCTTCTTTTTATTGACGAAGTAAGTCTAGAAACGTTTGTGTATTTTTTATCATATCACCTTCGATTTTTTGTCGAAGTCTGTAACTTTTTTCCTCTTCTACAATGGCGTTTTCTTTACTTATTTCAGATGCCCCTGAGGATCCTCTTCTGAGCGAAAGTATACTTGGGCAAGATTTAGTTAAATTCAGTGCTCGATATCTGCCTTTTGACTTTAAAATTCATTTATTCGAGCATTCAACCATTTCCTAATTCTCTAAATAACTGCCTGTAACTCTGATTGTAGTGCATATTTTCAATTGCTGCTGCATATACCTCTTCAGTCATCAGTCAACTGTGTGTGAAGTCCACGTGCAGTGTAAAAAAGAGTATTGTACTTTTGTTATTAGGCAAGACCTATTAATTAGTCAGGTAATTAAAAGTAGTAAGTTTTAATTAGTCAGGTAATTTAAGGTCTTTTTCTTATTTTTAATGTTTATATATTTGTTTATTTATATTTAGATATGGACTACGAGAAGGAGAAGCAAAGATTATTAAAATTATTTGAGGAAGTATCGACTGACGAGGAAACGTATGAAGATGATGATTAACAAAACTACTTTTTGTTAAAGTAATATAATGTTGACACAAACGCATATTTACACAATTATATGATCATATATTCATTAAATAATATAATTGTACACAATTTTGCAAAAAAATTTTTTTTTCAAATATTGCCCATATTTTTGGACCCGGTCTTCTGCACCGTGCGCGAGTATTCGATCACAAAAAGTTGGCGCGAGTAACGGAATGTTAAATACTTTAAATTAGTTTCAACGAGCTATCCTCGAAAATGCATAGTTTTCCCGTCGTTTGACTTTGAATCTACAATATTTAGAATTTGACGAAGAAGAGCTAACATATAAAAAAGAATAGCTCGATTACTATTGGTTTTTAAAAAAATTAAAAAAACCAGATTTGTTTATTTTTTGAAAAGGTACATTTTTATTAAGCAACTTTTTGAGTTATTAGCAGAAAACTGATTAAAAATATTGATTTTTTCGATATAAAGCTAACACTTTCGATAGCGAATAAATGGAAAAGTATGGACAGTAAAAAAATGTATAGAACGTTTTTTGCTTAGAATAAATGTTTTTACCAACTTTTGAGGTCAACATATAATAAAAAATTTCCATCCACGAAACGGGGTGGTAACCACCCCCATGGTAAAAGCGCCTTTCGGCATCATATAGATTTTGATTCTTGGACTATCCACTACTTATTATCAAATTTTCAAGCAAATCGATCCATTCTGTAAAAATTGCGAGGTTTTGTTCTATTCTAAGCTTCATTATTTGGACTAGTAATCGCTAATAAAATTTTAATTGATGCCATAGTTTCTTTAACCTTTCCGGAACCGTTCTACAAGAACTTACGCTTCAGGCCGTTTGGGGTAACTATGGTACCCCACTAAAATGCTTTAATAAATAATTTAAAATATACATTATTGTTTGAAAAGTTATACAGTAAAGCACTAGTCACTGAAATAATTTGTTTTTATTCTGACATAATGTACATTTTTTTATTTTGACCTTTAATAGTATAGTATAGTTGATCCAAAAGATGGCATAACCCAGACATCCAAAGTGAAAGTTATCCTTTAACACCAAATTGTTATATATGGTCCACACAATGTCCAGAAAAAAGTCACACCATTTTGAGCGTCGGGTTTGGGTGGGAGAGGGGGGAGCAATCGGTAAATTCGTAGTTTTTTAAGTTTTTTGCCAATATTTCTAAAACTATGCGATTTAGCATGAACAACCCTCTATACAAAATTGTTCTACATTAAATTTGAAATAAAAAGGCCCTATGCATAATCTTTCTAAAATGAATGGTTCCAAAGTTACGGAGGTAGTATTGTGGTATTATAATATCACCCTGTACAAAATATGTTTAAAACTCATTCAAAGCCATTAATCCATGTAGTATATGTTCTTGTATCAATAACCGCAAGTAACATTGAATTGTCATGTTTTGTTATTATTTAAATGTGTATATAAACATTAACTCGGTGGAGAAAGATTATTGTACTCAGTATTTAATTAATGTAAGGTAGGTCGCTACTGATATATGTAAACAGATTGTTATGGTTAGTCATTGATGGAGTTGAGTGTAAATAATATAATGTATTTGAACTAAGAAGAGAGTTTTAATTAATTACGATCTAGAAGGCAGTAACAACACACTATTTAATACATGGCGCTCCTGTAAATTAATTGGGAGAATCTTCTGACAATGGGCGACAAAAATTGGAAACACAGACGGCGAAGATGGACCAGGACGAAGATGCAGAGAACCCAGGGAACAAAGACAAAGTGATAAAATGTAAGTAAGAATGTCTATCTTTATTAAAAATGCTTCCCTCGTTTTTATATTATTATTGAAAATTGAATATTTATCTTTGCTGATTTTTGAATAATTTATGAAGTATCGATTTTTTTTTAAGAATATCTATGAATTTTGAAACATGAAGTGATTTTTGAGAATATTTTTATCAAAGTTTATTATATATGCTATTACTGAATTTTTATTGAATTTTGAATTTTTATTGAATTTATTTGAAAAATCTATCCGATTTCGATTTTTAGTACGGTTATTTTTGAATATTTTATGGAATATCGAATTTTTTTCAAAAATTTCTATCGAATTTTGAGATATAAACTTATTTTGAATATTTTTATCTAACTTTTGCATATGCTATTTTTGAATTTTTATCGAATTTTTGTCGAATATGTATACTATTATTGAATTTTTATTAGCCAGTTGTTTTTATTATTGATATTTATTGATTCTATAGATACATTTTCATTGATTTTGTGTTAAATTTTGTATGAGATGAACCTGAATTAATAATTTTTGTGCGATAAATGATAGATAAAGGATATATAAATGATTTTTTAATGAATAATGATTAGTGATGACATACGTTGATATAAGAGCTTTAAGACAAACATTGCTAGAAGCAAGAGATATATTTTTAACGAACCGACCTGAAGAGTCGAGATAAAGAATCTGGAGGACTATATAGATAAGAAGAAGAACTAACAATATTATAAGCTAAATATTATGAGGCAACTAGAGACAATAAGAAACCCACTGCTCTTGTCAAATTAGGAAGGTAGTAATGATTTATAGAAGCTTGAACGCTTATTAGAGACCCACTCTGTGTTTTGAAGGGTACCTATTTTATTCATGATTATTCGTGAATAAACAACGGCCTCAAAGCAAGGGATTGAAGTTGTGATATTTTTAGAAGAATTTGAACCGCATAAAATACCCATTTCGTGTTTTGAGTTAACTATACCACCTAAATGGTGCGTACAGATCAGGGCGAAAATTCGGGTTAATATTGGCGGAGAACTAAGACATCCAAGTGAAACCTCTTTTATTAAGGTAAAACGAAGGTATCGGAGCTAGTATATTAAGTGATGATTATGATGTTATATGAAATGATATATGAGATAAATGATATATGATTGTTATATGAAATATGTATATGAATATGAATTATGTACACTGTAGAAGTGTTATTATGTGGAGAAAAATGAAGAAATATAGTTATAGTACCAGACAAGAAGAAGAGAGAGAGAAAAATAATTTTATTAAAATATGTGGGAAAAATGAAAGAACCAAGCAGAATTAAGAATAATATACTAATCAAATAAGTAGCTAATCATTGAATTGTGTTTAAGAATTAAAGTTGTAAATTTTTTTTCTCTAAAGTAATGTAAATTATAAATAACTTATTTTTAAATGTATATAATGAATTCAGGTTAAATTTTCGCGGAGAATGGAAGTGTTTGAATTAAGGATAGACAATATCTTACAATAGTGTTAGTAGATAGTAAGCAAAGGGACACAAAAAGTGAAGTTCTTAGAGAGATTAAATCTTTATTATAGGTACAAGAGAGTTATTAGAAGTTTTTTTAGAGACACATATTAAAAGTTTTAGAGAGATTACATTTTTATTATAGGTACATTATTTTAGAGTTAGTAAGACATATATAAATAAATCAAAAGAAGACTGAAATAGGAATTATTAATAGAGTAAAGGATACATTTTTTTTACTTATTCGAGTAATATTAGCTTAGCTTAGGACTTTTAGGTAGATACGAGATTTTTAGTTAGGTATTCCCCCGCTTATATGTGAGGCCTATAGGCACTAAAAGACTATTTAAAAGTTAGGATCAATTTCATTCACTGTGGACACTGTTTTGATGAAGTGAATTAGTGAACGGAAAAAAAAAAGGACGAAAAGACACGACGTGAAAGTACGTGAACTAGTAATAGGTTATAAAATACCAGTTTAGTATAGGGAAAATATGAACTTTTGTGTAAAATAGAAAAAAGAATATACATGTTTAGGGAAAAATTGATTGATCTGAAATGTACCATGTTACAGTTAGTTAGCATAGTTAGGAAATTTAATTTTTGAAAATGGTATTAGGTAAACATAAACATTTTTGTAAAAGGGAAAGAGGAGCATCACATTTTAAAAATATATAATTTTAACAAAACGGGGAGGTGTGGTATTATAATATCACCCTGTACAAAATATGTTTAAAACTCATTCAAAGTCATTAATCCATGTAGTATCTGTTCTTGTATCAATAACCGCAAGTAACATTGAATTGTCATGTTTTGTTATTATTTAAATGTGTATATAAACATTAACTCGGTGGAGAAAGATTATTGTACTCAGTATTTAATTAATGTAAGGTAGGTCGCTACTGATATATGTAAACAGATTGTTATGGTTAGTCATTGATGGAGTTGAGTGTAAATAATATAATGTATTTGAACTAAGAAGAGAGTTTTAATTAATTACGATCTAGAAGGCAGTAACAACACACTATTTAATACAGTATAGTATAACTGGTCCAAAAAAAGGCCTAACCCAATCATCCAAAGTAAAAGTTTCCCTCCAACACCAAAATGTTCTATATGGTCCACATATTGTTCAGTAAAAAGTTATACCATTTTGAGCTTCCGGTTTGGGAGGGAGATTGGAGAGAAGCCGATAAATTAGTAGTTTTTTTAAGTTTTTCTTCACTATTTCTAAAACTATGTTTTAGCGTAAACAACGTTATATACAAAAATGTTCTACATGAAATTTAAAACAAAAAATGTTCCATACATAATTGTTATAAAATCAACGGTTCCAGAGTTACGGAGGGTGAAAAGTCGAGGTTTTCGATACTTTTTATATTGTTTGGGCAATATTTATGATATAACTATACCAAAAACCCAGACATCCAAAGTGAAAGTTATCCTCCAACACCAAATTGTTCTATATAGTCCACATAATGTTCAGAAAAAAGTCACACCATCTTGAGCGTCGGGTTTGGGGGGGAGAGAGGCAGTGGCGGCTCGTGATTTTTACAATAGCGGAGGCTATACCTAACTGTAAAATATCTAGACAAATTTACACTAGCAAAAAAATGCGCCAAAAAATGTAATTTAAAGCCCCATCTTTTGACCATTTTTTATTTACATTTCATAATATCATCCTAATTCATAATTTCATGACATCATCATTTTAAAAATATTTAGTCTAATAGTAAAAGTTTAATACCAAAGTTTGTGTCGTTTATTTGTTAACAATTCCATCTATTTGTAAATAGATACCTATGCATATCAAAATAAATACAGATTTGAAGTTTTGCAGTCCATACATAATGAAGCTTCAAATTTTTTAAGATACTCAACTGAATTTTTTTAATTCTAAACGCGGCCTACTGCGAATTCAAAAACACGATAAATTACCGATATTTTGCTTTGAGTTAGAGATATCGGAAAAAGTTATTTGAGCAAGTTGTTCCAAATATTATTATAACCCCACATACCAAATTTCATAACAAAATTCGCATTTTTAGATTTTTCATTATTTTTAGTCAAGACCCTAAAATTCGTTGTCCCGAGACGCACCCAACCACCCAACGGAGCTGAGAAGCTACACTGCCTCCCTTGGTATATCTCCGGGCAGCGTGTGATGGCGCCGTAGATGCCACTGTTAGGAGACCGGGTCTCCTTAAACGCCTGCTGCGCTGCACGGAGCATTAGCAACGGAGAAAGCTGGGCTTCTCGGCTCCGTTCGTGCATCTCGGGATAACCCAGGGGCTGCCTACAATAATATGTAATAAAACTGAGACGCGATCATGCGTTCTAATGCTAATGCTCCGTACGTATGGATAATTAGTGATAATATGGAATTTACACGTTGTATAGTAGTGAGAGTAATTGTTGTTTTCGCGATTCATGATAAACAAAACAGTATAGAGTGTGTAAAAAATTTATGGGGAGGCTGAGCCTCCCTTGCCTCCTCTGACGAGCCGCCACTGGAGAGAGGGGAGAAATCGGTAAATATAAAAAGTATCGAAAACCTCCACTTTTCACCCTCCGTAACTCTGGAACCGTTGATTTTATAACAATTATGTATGCCACCTTTTTTGTTTTAAATTTTATGTAGAACATTTTTCTATAGAACATTCCTTACGCTAAAGCATAGTTTTAGAAATATTGACGAAAAACGTAAAAAAAAACTACTAATTTACCGACTTCTCCCCCATCTCCCCCCAAACCGAACGCTCAAAATGGTGTAACTTTTTACTGAAAAATATGTGCACCATATAGAACAATTTGGTGTTGAAGGAAATCTTTTGCTTTGGATGTCTGGGTAAGGCCTTTTTTTGGACCGATTATACTATACTACCTCCGTAGCTTTGGAACCTTTCATTTTAGAAGGGTTATCCATAGAGCCTTTTTTATTTCAAATTTATTGTAGAACAATTTTGTGTAGAGGGTTGTTCATGCTAAACCGCTTAGTTTTAGAAATATTGACGAAAAACGTAAAAAACTACGAATTTGCAGATTTCTCCCCCCCAAACCCGACGCTCAAAATGTGGTGTGACTTTTTTCTGGACATTATGTGGACCATATAGAACAATTTGGTGTTGGAGGATAACTTTCACTTTGGATGTCTGGGTTTGGGTCTAACTATACCATACTATAATTAGAATTTGCTTTTATTCAATATTTTTACTGTCAGTATATACAAATTTTCTACTATCTTCTCGATATATGCTGCAAATGGGTTTTCTGAATGTATTGCATGATGTTTTAGTTTTTCTGTAATTTCCGGTGACAACTGAACCTTTGGTTTCAGTACTCAGTGTGCCATGCGGGGTAACGGAGGTATGTCAAATAATTATAATTTCAATTTTAGTAGAAAATTTATATCTAATAATTTTTATAAAAAAACGATTTGGTAATGTATTTTCTAAGATTACCTGAAGGAGGAAAAAAAATATATTTTGAAAAGTTATAAAAACAAATCCATCAATTATATAAAAACAAAACCGCACCTTAGGTACCTAAAATACCCCGCACGGTGACGGAAAAGTTAATACGTAAGAGTGTGTCAGTCTGGTGTGTTCCAGAAAAAGGCAAGTTAGGACCGTTTGCCAGCAATGAATGTTGGTTCTTGTATAGTGATTAAAAGCGTTCGTGTTCGCAGGAGTTTCAATTTGAACTGCAATTGTAAGTCACCTGATACATATTCACATCTGATTTAAGTACCAGTGCTCGTTGATACAATTTGCATATTTTTTTCTTCTTCCTTATTACCTCCAATACCAATCTGAAAAGGAATCCATACCAATTTTAGCTGTATTTTTTATTTCATGGGCAACTAGAGGCTCTAGAGATTTAATTCTCTTTTCAGTTGTATGGTTGAGATAAATGCTAGGCTGAAACTGAGCCTAGGGAGTCTGTGAGGATAAGGGATTTTGGAATATTATAATTGTTTTGATATTTGGTATTTGGGAGCTTGATATATTGCATAAAGTTCTGCAGTGGAAACAAAGTCTGTGAAGGAAGTTTGCACATAAGATTCGCATTGGGAATAAACACAGCTGAGTCTACTCCATTGAAAGATTTGGATGCGTTTGTGAAAATATGAATACCATAGTCGCAGTCGGCAGGTTCGCTTAAAAATTCTATGAGAATTTTTAATTAGGGTATTGTTGATATCATGATTATCAGTAGTATTTACACGAGAGATCTAAAATTATTTATTTGTATCTCGAGTGACTTTTGACAGTTTAAATTATGTCAAAGTGTCACGAGGGTAAAACAAATCGATAACTTTTACGAGCTCGAGAGTAAAACGGTAAGATTATTTCATGAATAAAACTGTCTGGTTAAATAATTTTAACTAACATTTTATTGATATGTTCGCCTGAATATTTGCTAAACCTGTTTCTTGGTGTTGTCTGTGACAAGTTATAAAACATTAATTGTCATTAATGTCACTGAATGTATTTTTGCGTAGCAACGAAGGGCATCTGACGTAATACTTGACGACAGGAAATAGTAAAAAAAAAATATTAGTAGTAATTACACGAGAGCTCTAAAATTATCGATTTGTATCCCGAGTGACACTTTGATAGTTTTGTCACGAGTTTTTATCACAAAACAAATTGATAATTTTTAAGAGCTGGAATGTAATTCGGTAAGATTATTGCATGAATAAATCTGTTATTTAAATCATTTTAACTAATATTTTATTGATATATTCGCCTGAATATTTGCTAAATCTGTTCAAGGTGTACTATTTGACAAGTTTTAAAATATTAATCGTCATAAATGTCACTGAATGTTCATGTTTGCGTAGCAAAGAAGAGCATCTGACATAATACTTGATGACGGGAAATTATTGAAAAAAAACTAGGGCTGTAATTTTTATTATTGTATGTTTCTATTGGTCAGAATCTCTAGGAATAAAATAATAATATTTATTGAGAAAAATACACATTGGCGAAAGTATATTATCCTGGGAGGAGGGCGATCAAGATTTGTGGAGAGGAGCCTGTCCTACAGGTAAAGGCAACGGGGAACCAATGCATCAAAGACTCATAGAAATTCTAGAACATTTCAGATAACTATGACAAATCACAGAATACATGTTATAGGTCACTGGCATGTTATAACAAGAACCCACAGAGAAGGATAATGCTATACTACAAAGCCTTCAATATTGCTAACAGACAAAATCCTTGCCAATTTGGCGCAAACAAAAACGTTATAGTCGTTACAGCAAAGAATTTTTTAAAACATTAAAGGAAGCACGCATGCAATTAAGGAGAAGCAGACTACCAGTAGGCATAATAGAGATAAGCAAAATGAGATTATCTATTTCTGGAGAATCCATAAGTAATAAACGTCACATATATTATTAACCTTTATATAAGAATTCTACTGCAAATATATTTAAAAATTTAATTTTTGACCTTGTTTATCTACCTAACCTATTACTAGAATGTGCTTTACAATTGGTTTTAGTTTCGTTATAATTGGCATTCTGGGAAGATCGTAATTTACATTTTAGTATTTGTTGTTTCCCGTGGTAGACAATATACGCCACAATTATAGTAATATAAGTAGTAATATAAGTACATCTTTCAATTGTTTTTAAGTCATTATGGCACAAAATATATTTTTCTTTATAAACAATACTTTTTTTCATTTAAAAAATCACATTTAAAAAAATGTTTTATTAACCCGGGAGTAGTCGCGCTCACTTCCGTAATGTCGATAGTCGCGTGTGAGATTCTATCTCAAAATACGATTTTAAAACAAATTTTTATTGTGTACTATTTTTATCTACTTTTTATATTGAAAATATATATTTCTAACAATTTTATTAAAAAACCTGTGTTAACGGCCACCTGCCAACATCGGCCACCTGTCCTAAAGGCCAGTTTAAAAATTTCCCAAACCAATTATATGTAGACTACAAAAACTGGCAATACTGTCCACCTTTCTATATCGCCAATAGTTCTTTTATTTTTAGTGGCCGTTACTGACAAATTTTACTGTACATATTACAAAAAATGATGAAATGTGAGATTTTATCTAACGGCGCGGCTACTCGCGGGTTAAAGCTAATTGGCTCTCCCCAAAGCCATAAATTCCACAAAAAGAAGAAGAAGAAAATAAATCCTACGCATTACTACACCCTTCCTCGAGGCACTTACGAAATTTTTTCAAAATTGCAAAATTTTTCATCAAGTTATCGCGAAAAAGGATAAAAATTGAGATTCTATCTCACCGCGCGACTACTCGCGGGTTAATAATTTTATTTATCATGGAATCAGATTCCAGTTATAAATCCCAATTGGCTTACTGAGGAGGAACCCCAAATATTCGCTGATGCCGAATATGGTTTATAACAAACAACTAAGTGTCTTTTTTCAAAAAAAAAATAAAGAAATCCGCTGTTTTTAAGTGTATTTTCTTGTGGCGTACAAAGTACGCCACGCGTGTAGTTATGTTATAACTTGATGGGCGGGTAGTTAAAGGTTAAACAAAAATCCATATCGAGAAGGACTCATATCTGAATTAATTAGTTAAAGGTAAGTACGTTCCTCTACAATAAATTTCGAAAACTAATCTTAGACCACTCATTAGCGGTAAAAAACTGTAAAACTGGAATTTTGAGAATCAACACCGATTTTAATGAAAATTTGGGTTTAAGCTCTGTTGACACTCTTCTTCAAAATTGCGCAAAATTGCTTATTGCTTATTGCTGCAAAATTATGCTGAATTGCGCTTTTGTCCTGGGAGTGAAAACAGCCCCATCTAGGGGATGCAAATTTTTTAACCAAAATAACTGTGGAAATCGATAGAGTCACCAATTCTAAGTAAATTTTGTTTTATACAATTTTTTTGCAAAATTGACACTTTTCAAGTTATTTGCGATTGAAACTATGCATTTTTCAATGAAAAACTCACGTTTTATGACCGTTTTTCATGAAAACCGTTAAAAAAATTTAATTTTATAGAAAAAATCATTAAGAAAAAAATTGTGGCTAATAAAAAAACAAAGAGATTCGCATCGGAAAGATCTTGGTAAACCCAATAACGACTAAGTTATTGCTCTTTAAATGATGGTTATTTTCAAAGAACCTCGAAATGGAGAACACTTAATTTCAAATAACTCAAATGTGGTGCAATTTATTCTGAAAAATTAAGAGACATATTTTAAAGCTCATTAAAAAATATTTCAAGTAAGCTCTGTTAGAAGTTTTTTCATAATAACTGACTGAATTATGACGAAAATAAAGTCTTTTTCTTTTTGAAATCTTAAAATTAAACCCTCTCCCCTCCGTTGCAATTCTAATAAAAATGTATAGCTTCCTAATTCAAATTAACTTTCTTTATTTAGGTATAATTGATACGGTCCTTGTGACTCGATTGGTTTGGAATGCTTAGTTTAGAAAAAATAGTTGATTAAATCGAAAATGACATTATTATATTTAACAAAAAAGTGCATTTAACTTAAATAAACCTAAAAGTATTCATGATACAAAAACAAAATAAATAAAAATTTTCACTAAAAGAAATTCTAAAATTAGTATTTGAAATATTTTTTCATATATGAATACTTTTAGATTTATTTAAGAAAAATGCACTTTTTTTATATTTAAAAATGTCATTTTCGATTTAATCAACTATTTTTTCTAAACTAAGCATTCCAAATCGGTCCAATCACATGGATCGTATCAATTATACCTATATAAAATTAATTTCAAGTGGGAAGCTATTCATTTCTATTAGGATTGTAACGACGAGGGTTTAATTTTTACATTTCAAAAAGAAAAAAAGCAGAGAGCGACTTTATTTTCGTCATAAGTCAGTTATTTATTATGCAAAAAAACTTTTGTTAGAACTTTTTTGAAAGTTTTTTTGATGGTCTTTAGAAGATGGTTTTCCCAAAAGATTGCACCACATTCGAGTTATTTGAGATTAAAAGTTCTACATATCGATGTTCTTCGAATATATCCAGCCTTTAAAGAGCAATAACTCACTCGCTATTGGGTATTAGTCCAGGGTAATAAGGTTTTTTCCATGACACTTGAACAGCCACGGTACTGAAGCATCTTTTCGACAGGTAATACCTATAAGAGCAAATTGTAACTATTTCCTGCGTAGGATCTGGCGGCCATTTTTTTTTATAAACAATTGTGTCAAAAAATGTCATTTTTCTTTTTTTTTTAAATCAATGGAAAACAGGGAAACATGGTTTTTTTAGTACAAATATCTTCGAGATTATGGAAAAATCTTTAAAATGACTTATTACAAAGTTTGATTATTTGATATACTCATTTATTGTTAATACTATTGCGAAAAAAGGTCGGAATTGCAAAAAAAATATTTTCGCAATAACTGTTGTAAAAATTAGTGTACAGCTTTGAAATTTTTGTCAAATAAGGGTTCTTTGGTGCTTAATATGTGATAAAGATTTCAAAGCGAATTATTTAACTGTTTATATTTAATTCAATTTGTTTATCACAGAGAGCATTTTTTTGACAATAACATAAGTCAGAAGAAAATGACGTTAGAACCATTCCACAGGTGTCAAATGAAAGAGCATGAGCTATATTTTTAACTTGGTTTAAAAAAGTGAATAAAAAATGCATTTATTAGTAATAAATAATTATGCAAAAGTATCGTAAGCCTTTCCTTATAAAGTTTTTATTTTTTTTATATAAGAAATTTTACATATTTATTACAATTTTTTATCAATTATGATATAGATTACATTACTTGGTAGTTGTGCACTTAAAACAGGGTAAAAAAGTTAATTTTTTTTGGAAAAAGTTATTCAAAAAGTTTATAAAGAAAAATAATGATACTTTTGCATAATTATTTATTACTAAAAAATATATCTTTTATTCGCTTTTTTAAACCACCTTGAAAATGTAGCTCATGCTCTTTCATTTGACACCTGTGGAATGGTTCTTAGGTCATTTTTTTCTGACTTATGTTATTGTAAAAAATATGCTCTCTGGGAAAAACAATTTGAATAAAATTTAAACAATTGAATTAATCGCTTTGAAATTTTTATCACATGTTAAGCACCAAAGAGCCCTAATTTGACAAAAATTTCAAAGCTGTACACTAATTTTTACAACAGTTATTGAGAAAATATTTTCTTTTGCAATTCCGATATTTTTCGCAATTATATTAACAATAAATTAGTATATAAAAGTTTGCAGTACGTCATTTTAAAGCTTTTTCCATAATCTCGAAGATATTTGTACTAAAAAAGTTTCATTGTTTTCCGTTGATTTGAAAAATAAAAGGGGGAATGCCATTTTTTGACAGTTAATTGTTTATGAATGAATGGTTTATATTAAAATAAAAATGGACGCCAGGTCCTACGCAGGAAATAGTTATAATTTGGGCCTTGTTATGCAAAAAGCAACCAACCCACATTTTTGAGGAAAACAAGATAATGTCACATATCGATTTAAAAATGTGTACTCTACGTAAAAAGCAACCAAGCCATTCTAAACATTAAACCATGAAAAATACTACTTCAAATTATTTCTGTTTAATAATAGTTCACTTAAGATTTCGCATAAGACAACCAACCCACTTGGATTGTTTGTGTGTATCACTGGACTGAACATATTATTACATTGCACTGTCGAAAAGTACCAGCCAAGTGGGTTGATATTGTTATGCCGATTACGGTTCCTGGAATATTGCATCTTTTTGTTTTTACGTGTAGGTACTGACCAATATTAGTTCGTGCTTAAATATTAAAATATTTGTTGGGTTATATCTATTATATTATGAAGAAATCTTTTAATCTTTAATGCGAAAAATATGTTTAAACCAAGAACTGTTAAAATAATTAAAGCGGCTCGCGAAATTGCAGAAAATGGTAAGTTTTAGGATTAAGGCTATGTTTATCTTACTTTTTAAATATTATGGTTTGTTGTTTTGACTAATTATCGCATATTTTTTATTTTTATTGATATTATGTTTAATAGTATAAATTCTACTGTATGGTATTACTGAGTTGACTGAAATTATTCGGTTTTATTCATGGATTTGTGGGTTGGTTGGATTTTGCAGATTGCATTTTATTAGATATATTTCCAACAGCAAAAAGAAACCAACCCTCAATATGGCTATTTTTTTTTGTAAAAATTTATTAGGATAATTTTGATACTACTATGATAAAATTGCTCTAAAATTAAACTATTGATTAGTGAAGTTATCGTTTAAAAAAATACGACGGAAAATTAAATATTTAGAAAAACATAAAACGTTAATTTTCTCTTAATTTACAAATTGAGGGTTGGTTGCTTTTGGTTTAACATGGCCCATTTGTTCCTATAGGTATTACCTGTCGAAAAAACGCTTCAGTACCCTGACTGCTGAAGTGTCACCAACAGGGCATATTTTTGTATTATTACCCTGGCCTATATACATAGGTCTTGTAGAAGCGAGTAGCTTTGTTTTTTTATTAGCTACAATTTTGTTCTTGATTTTTTTTCTATAATATTAAACTTTTTTAAATCATTCATGAAAAACGGTTATAAAACGTGAGTTTTTTTTAAAGAAAAATGCATAGTTTCAATCTCAAATAACTTGGAACGTGTCAATTTGGCAAAAAAAGTTTTATAGAACAAAATTTACTCAGAATTCGTCACTCTACCGATTTCCATAGTTATTTTGATTAAACAATTTTCATCCGCTAGATGGGGTTGTTTTCACCCCCAGGGCAAAAGCGCAGTTCTGCATAGGGTAGATTTTAACAAAGGTTATAATTAATACCTAAATCTAAATTTTCAAGAAAATCGACCTTGGTTCTCAATATTCCACGAGAAAATCTTGAGATTGGACATCTCTAAAAGATGAAAGAGAAAAAAGAAGACCTTTTTGAAATTTGTTTATGACATATCACATTCAATCACGTCTGTTCATTCCTCATGTTTATCTGTACAAAACACAGAGCGAGGAATTATTTAGAAATACTTACCCTAATTATAAATAAAATCAATAATTCATGTAATATATTGTATTACTTTTCTCATACATTTATTGAGTCATTCCCTAGCTATTACTCCTGTTACAATTACCAACAGGTTCAACTATTAATTTAGTTTGCCGAGCGCTTACATTTTCTTTGTGCAATTCCAGTTAAAGTTCCTGGAGTCCCTAGTCTATACTTCGACCGTTGTGGTTTTCGTCATGTGTTGGAGGAAGCAGAATTTCGCACGGAGACTTAGTTAATACTTAATTTGCTTTTTGTTCGAAAGGAAGTGTTAAAAAAAGTTTGTTAAGACGAAAGAAACTAGGGAAATTAACGAGAAAGTTCTGGAGTGAAAATTCGAGGGCAGATGTTAGAGACTATAAAGTTGTTTTGTTGTAACTGGCGCGGGGATTTCTATTACAAAGGAATTACTTGAAGTTTTCCGAAAATTAGATGTTGTTCTGATCAAACAAAAACTGTGAAATATGCTAATATTAAACTTGGATATTGCCCACGAACAGCAGTTAGTTGGCCGATAGAGCTCGTTAACCAATTTTCAGCTTCAGCAACTTTATGTTATTGGATTATAAACATGTTATTTTTATAATTAATATTGAAAATAGATTGCAAGTCTAAATATGTTTTTTAAATTCTAAATCAAAATTCATAAAATGTTGAATGGGTTGCATATGCGAGTTCATTTTGGATGAAGTAAAAGACAGAAGTACTCGTAATCATTTATTGTTATTATTATTCCGACGACCGGTTTCGCCCTCTATAATATGCAGAGCATCTTCAGGTCAACGGTAACTTGTTGCGAGTTGTACCCGTTGACCTGAAGATGCTCTGTTTATTATAGAGAGCGAAACCGGTCGTCGGAAGTTAACAATAAATGATTGCGAGCAGTGGCGGCTGGTATCACTTTAAGTAGGTAGTGCCAGAATTCGGTCAGCTGCCTAAATTTTTAGTGACGGGTTCACGATATTGTCAAAAAAGGTATAAAATAGAAATTTAAAAACATAGGTACGGATACTTTTACATTATATAAGTATATACCATTTCTGGGGTGTCAAGAAATTTAAACATTTAAAATGAATTTCCGTTTGTCCGTTTGTCTGTCCGTAAACACAACTCCTCCGTCATGATACCAGGTAGAATGACAATTAAGGCGTCAAATGAAAGCTTATAATCCAAGCATGGTACTAAAGGAATGAGATTTGAGCTAGGCTGTCTGTTCCTCTGCCCATTTGACCGACAATATAACTCCTTCGTCACTATACCAGGTAGAATGACAAATGAGGTGTCGAAAGAAAGATATAATCCAAGGATGGTACTAAAGGTGAGAAATTTGATCTAGGACTTCCGGCTTTAGACATGCGACTAGAAGTAGCTACTGTTTTAAAGTCACCGGAATAGTACAAGTGATATATTATTCGACACTCCTTCGCAAGACGAGAACAAATATGTACTTCCGGTTTCATGACTGTCTGTACGTCTGTCCGTCCGGCCGCAAATAAAACTCCTCCGTTCTTAATAGAGACCGAATGACAAATGAGGTGTCGAATGAAAGCTTATAACCCAAGTATGGTATTAAATATGAGAAATTTGACATCGGACTTCCGTTTGAAGAGTTTCTACCGTACTGTTTTAAAGACACCGAAATAGTGTAAGCGATATATCATTCGACGTACCTTAGCAAAATGAAAACAAATGAAAAATTTTGGTTTTTTTATCATTTCCGGTTAAAAAGTTTTAACCAGAAGTGTCACATTATAGTCACAGAAATAGTACATGTAACACATCGGTCGAAGCGTATTGAAAAGTCGAGTTTGCATCTTTAATTCCGATTTTGAAATCATTTCTGTTTAAAAAATGATGACCCAAAATTTAGTAAAACTGACTCAAAATTAGTAAAATTGTATAACAAGCGACGCAAAGTTACACGAAGAGTTCAAATATCAATTTTATCGACCGGTTCTACTTTCGATTACTTTGGTTAAAAACCTAGGACTTACGAAATTCAATTACTTGTTTACCTTATATTTACATAAATATATTTGTTAGGTGTGTATGAATGTGAGGTTATATCTTGAACATTCAAAGCTTACGCTGTTGTCAGCATCAATTCGCACAAGTTGTTAACGACTCCTTGTATTGTGTCCTAGAAATTCAAACAACTTTATTTTGTTTTAGGAAACGTCCTTTTACGGTAAATGATATTTTAGGAGAAATAGATAATTTGGGAAGATATGAAATTGCACTAGACGACGTAGTGTTATTGTCACCGTACAATGAAGAAGAGTTAGAATTAGAAAACGATTCAGACAATCAAGACTACAACAATCTAAATAATATATTCTTCGTCCAATGAAAGATAGATAATCCTAATTAAGAACATGAATAATTGAAAATTCCTTGGCCTGCTTATTAAGAAAAAAAAGTGAAATTAGCTTTGGGCAAATCTAATTAATTTAAATAGATAGTCCATTTAGACACGGTTTTTTGCTCAGAGTTTTAAAGAACCGCATGTATTGTCATAAAATTTGGCATATACGTAGACAACGAGTTAAATAAAAAAAGTGATAGTGTGCCGATGTGTGTGCTTTTGCCCTGGGGGTGAGTATCACTCCTCCTCAAGAGTGCAAATAACCTCAAACAAATAACCTCGGAATCGATAGATAGTTAAATTTTACCCAAAAAAATGTTATATAGACTTTTTCGAAGATTGATATTTACCGAGTTATTTCCGATCGAAATTGATTTATTTTATAAAATTGCATAGTTTTTTGCAAAAACAGTGCATTTTTACAAAAAAGTAATGTGAATCACAAAGAAACCTTTTAAAATAAGGAATCGGGTAGTTTTTGCACAAGAGCACTAAAATTATCGAATTTTTCTCGAGTGTCACTTTGACAGTTTTAATTCCACGACCCGAAGGGGAGTGAAATTATTTCAAAGTGTCACGAGGGCAAAAATTCGATAATCATTTTAGAGATCTAGTGCAATTTGCTGCGATTATTTCATGAATAAAACTGTTCAAAACCAAAATTTTATTGTAATTTATTTATTTATGTAAGTACAAAGTCATCACTTTTATAATTTTTAAAACATTAATTGTCATTAATGTCACTGAATGAATTTTTTCGTAGCAACGAAGGGCATCTGACGTAAGCTACTTGACAACGGGATATTTTCGAAAATTATCGAGTATAATATCACAAGAGAGTGAGAATAAATTGAAAATAATGCGACAGTTTTTTGAAAATTTGTTGTCTGGCAATAGACACGAGGGCTCGAGTGGCTATTGCCCAATGACAACAAATTTGAGTAAAAAGGAAGCATTATTTTCTTATTTATTCTTACTATCGTGTGATATTCGTAAGATTATTTTTTAATACGTATATTATGGATATTTTCTTAAATGTGACAGTTGTCAAAACTAGGAAACTGGTTGCCATTAAACAGAAACAATCTAGTTAAAAGAATTATATCGGTAATTTTCTACAGTAGATAATTCTCAGTATAATTTTAATCTGATTGGACAGAATTAAACACGTGATCAAATATCTTACTATACGATTGGAAGTTTTTTTTTTTTTTCGTCTTTAAAGAGGGGGGTCTGGAATCTTCAAAAGACACCTCAGTCCAGAACGCCGCCTGACTGACCTTAGTGCAGGATTCATTCTTCGTAGTACCAGCGATAGTTCCCGAGGTGCTTTAAAACGCTCTCTCGTCGCCGAGGCTACGCCGAATGCCTACCTGCTAAACCAGACCCTCCTCTGTCATCCAGCGCTCCGAAAACGGAATGGCCGCTGCAAGGTCGACATCGCTTCCGAAGCACTTTACCTTCATTTATCCACAGACTGTAAGCCAGGAGGCCCTTCATTTTCCCCGTTCCCCCTTTTTTTGGTCCCAAGATTGGGCTTTTTTTTTTTTTTTTTTTTTTCCTCTTTCTTTTTCTTACTAGAGCTTCTTTCCCACAGTCTGTCTCATACAATATATCTTACTTATTCGCCTCTCGTCAAAACTTATTCCCTCTGCCTTCTACTCGCCATATATTTCCCTCTCACCCCTATCGTTGGTACAGCAGTTTTTCCTCCTCTTCTTTCTTCTTGATCACTACACGGATATAGTTGTGTATGCTAGTCCAACCAGTTTTATTTTCAATCATTCTCTCAATCATTTCTCGCACTGTCAAAAAATTCACACCTGTCTCTCTTTCCATTCTATTTCTTTCTACTATCCATCTGTTGCACTCTAGCATGGTATGTGTAACAGTGTCCGGGTGTCTGCAGTATAGACATTCGTCAGTGTCAGCCTTTCCAAACCTAGAGAGGTAGGCTCTAAAACACCCGTGTCCTGTGAGCACCTGCGTCAGGAAATAGTCCAGTCGCCTGTGACCACAATCCATCCAATCTTTTAAGTTAGGAAGCAACATCTTTGTCAACTGTGCCACATGCTCCATGTTGTTCCATTCTTGCTGCCATCTTTCAATTGACCTTTCTCTTTCCTGTCTTCTCTCGGCCATAGTAAGCTCAAGGTCTCTTCTCTCATACAGTTCTTTTCTTTCTACTACCAACACATGCAGCGGAACACATCCAGTGATGGCCCACAAGGCTGCGGCAGACACAGTCCTGTAGGCGCATGCCACTCGCAGCAGACTTGTTCTGTCCACCCGTGTAATGAGCCCCCTGTAGGCCCGTATCCCTACCGCTTCACTCCAGACTGGGGCTGCATAGAGGACGATCGACTGCACAACACCGTGCAAGGCCCTCCTGCTTTCGGATTTGGGTCCTCCAATGTTGGGCATCACCCTCCCCAACGCAGCCGCACTGTTTGCAGCCTTCCGCGTCACCATCTGCACGTGCTCCCCCCATTTTCCATTCTGGTGCAACGTCACTCCTAGGTACTTTACGTGTTTCTTGGGTGTTAGACACGCTCCTGCACATTGTAGCTCCACACTTTGCCTGTTCCTTTTCCCCTTCAGAATGATGGCCTCGGTCTTCTCTGCCGCGAGTTTCAGTCCATGCTGTGTCATCCATTTCTTCACGACGCCGCCTGCTTTCCGTACCCGGTATTTAAGATCTGGCTCGTCCCGCGCCACTACCAGCACAGCGAGATCGTCTGCAAATGCGAAGGGAGACGTACCCTCTCCATATTCACAGTTCAGAATCCCGTCATATGCTAGATTCCATAGCGTCGGGCCCAAGACAGATCCCTGGGGAACACCTGCCGTCACATCCACGATCGTGCCTTTCTCCACCATAATTCTTCTTTCAGACAGATATTCCGCTACCACGTTCATCAGGTATCCAGGACACTCTCTCTCCTCCATTGCCTTCATTACCTCGTTCCACTGCAGCGTATTGAATGCATTCCTAACATCGAACAACAACAGGGCCGCCCAACGGTGTTCATCCCCTCTATTGCGCAATGCGTCGAATACACTCACGATTGCATCAATCGTGCTTCTCCCCTTACAGAAACCAAACTGCCTCGGGGACAAGCCTCCCGACCTCTCAATCATGCCATCGATACGTCCCCGCAGCATTCTTTCATACAGCTTACCGACGCACGGAAGAAGGCAGATGGGTCGATACTTTTCCCCAGTTTTGGGAAGCAGTACCAACTTCGATGTCCTCCAAGGCTCAGGAAAGGTCTGTGCTTCCAGCAGTGCATTCATGTGCTCCAGAAGCCACGCGGGCTTCGCCCGTCCTAGACACCTCACCGCCTCAGGTGATATCTGATCCAAACCGGGGGACCTGCGCGTCTTGAGTGCGCCCAATGCCTCGACAAGTTCATCCATGGTAAAGGGTACAGCCCGCTCAGCTTCCTCGTCTCTCCGTACACCATGCCACCTGCCCGCGGGAAAGAGCTCTCGTGTTACCTCGAGCTTCTTATCCATAGGCATTTCATACGAGGGGTACGCATGGAACTTTTTCATGGCGATCCTGTATCCTTGACCCCAGACGTCCTCATCCAGTTTTTCACACAGTTCTCTCCAGTGCCTTCTCTTTTCTGCACGAATTTTCCTGTAGAGTTCCCTCTTCCGTAGGCGGTACTCCTCCTCGATCTCCTCGATGACATCAGGATCGACTCCTGCTCTGCCCCTTGCTCTCGTTAGCCTTCTTCTCATGACTATACATTCATTTCTTTGTGTCTCGATGTCTGCGTTCCACCAGTAGGGCATCTTGTTTAAATCTCGGCGACCCCTCCTGCTTCCCTCCATCGCTTCTTTAATTACCCTCTCCAGGTTTTCGACTGTCGGTGATTGACCCTGCATCATGCTAACTCTCCATTTGATCAGCTCCTCGTATACTTTCCAGTCATTTCCATCGCCGCATCCGCCTCCCGACGTACCAGACGCGCGGACTGCGTTAGTAGTTCCCGCCCCGACTATCGAGAATCCGATGTACTGATGCTCCGTTCCGGTGTAGTCTGGTAAAACCTTCCAGCCTCTTGCTTTCGCCGCTATTCCTTGTGTCGCCATAGTCACGTCGATGTACGTACCTGTACCTCTCCTAACAAACGTAGGCGCCAGACCCGTGTTCAGTACTACTAAATCCAGAGTACTCACCCAGTCGGTCAGTATCCTGCCACGAGTGTCGGTGATAGGAGATCCCCACTCCGCTGCTTTTGCATTAAAGTCTCCCAGCACTACGCATTCTCCTCCTGTGTTCCCCACTTCCTGCATGATCTCGTCCATCTTCCTCTTATACTCACCCACTGTTATGTTTGGAGAAACATAACAGCAGACCAGCTGCATCTTCTCCATCCGGACGATCACGTATCCTTCTTTCGGTTTAATTTCATACACTCGCAGCTTTCTATTGTAGATTCGTACAGCGGCCCTTCCAGTCGTATCCACAAACCATCCTCTTTTCTTAGCCGCTGTTGGGTTTGGCTCCGCCGTCACCAGCACGTCGATATTCTTTTCTACGGCGGCAGCCTCGGCGAGATCATGTGCTAATCTCGCCGTTCCCACGTTCGTTTGTAGTACTCTCAGCTCTCGGATCTTATTTCCTGTGTTCGCCATTTCCTAGACTCGGACTTCTTTCACGCTCTCTTTCATACTGTTTCCACTCGCGCGCTCTTCCTGGGACTAGTCCTTAGTGGTCCCTACTTTCAACCAGTCGGTTGAACTTTGGACATCTTCTTGAATTCGCCACATGCCCGGTCACATCGCAGTTGAGACATGTGATTGTTTCTGTCTTGCATTCCGACGCTATGTGGCCCTCTTTGCCGCATCGGAAGCAACATCCTCTTCTGTTCTGCCCTTTACAGTTCCATTGCTTGTGTCCAAAGGCTAGGCATCTCAAGCATCTTGGTATTTCTGTCCTTGCTTCTATGACCCGACAGGAGGTATACTCTACCCTAATTCTTCTCATTCTTAGGATCTTTTCGGCCGCGTCTTCGTCGACATCCATCACTGCACTCATCATCCCTCTTTCTCCACCCCGTGTCTCGGTCCAGGTTTTTACTATGTCACATGCCCGCTCTTTACCTGCTGCTTCCTCTATGGCCTTTTGGATCACATCCTCCGTTGTGTTGGGTGGGATTTCTTGCATCAAGATTCTTCTCTTTACGACGCCCCCTTTTGCCACTGCTCTCGACACACATGTGCTACCAGAGAGGAGTTTCTTCACTTCCTCCGCCATTTCCCTTCCTCCTCCCAGTTCCAGTGATATTCCTTGATTTCTGGTCTGTCTGATCCTTTTTATGTCGATGGATTTTCTTCCTGTGAGGTTACTTTTCACTTCTGTCATAAGGTCCGCAAATGATTTTTTCTTGTTTTTGCTGTTAAGTACTACTCCACATTGTTCTCTGGGCTTGGTGTTAATGTTTGCCCACCCTCTTCTGGATTTTTTGCCTAGGAGCGTGATCGTCACACCCCTTCCTCTTGCTGCCCACTCCAGGATTCTCCTCGATGTCTCAACTCCTAGTGATGTTGGCGTGTGGATTCCCACTCTTTCTCTTCCTAGCTCTTCCATCTTCTGTACCAGTTTCCTGCATGTCTTGAGGAACTTCACCGACTCGAGTTCTTCCTTCTTGTTTGGGAGAAGTTTGAATCCATATTTCTCCTTTGAATCCAATCCACGTTCCATCTACATGAGAAGACATCGTGACTCTCACAGTTCCCAGGCCTCCGTCCTCATCTACCTCCGCTGGAACACCTGGTAGGTCAGGAAATATACCTTTCACCGTTTCCATGGCTTTTTTGTCCTCGTCGTTGTTGGTAACAAATACTGCCACGTCTGCTGCTATATCAGAGATGTCCCCCTCTTTCACTTCAGTTCTTTGGAAGACTTCCTCCGGCCAGTCCTCATTTAAGAACTCTGTTATTTCCTCGTACTCGCATATTGCCATTTTTTCCGTGATGGCGTCCACCCTCCTTTTAATGGCTTCTGGGTTCTCTAGGTCCACTTGAACACCCATTGTCGCCATTTTCTTGACTTTCAAGGACTCCATGTTCGTCTGCACACCTCTGGATGTCGTGCAAACAGACTTCCTTGGAACCTCCTCTTTCTTCTTGCTTTCCTCCAGTTCCTCGGTATAATCGAACAACCGGTTTCTCAGGTTGTCGACCTCCTGCTTTATGGTAACCCTTGTATTTGGCACCTCAACCATGAGTTTTTCAAGGGCCGCTACACTATCCTGGAGGCGTTCCAACTTTGTTCTTGCATTACAGTTGGGTGTTTGCTCCTCTTCCTCCGATTCATCATCGGAACTGCTGTCAGAGCTGCTCGATTCCCCTTCTTCCCTTGCGTTTTCTTTCCTTTGACTCTTCGCTTTATTTTTTTCGTCCTTCTCTCTGTTCTCTTCTCCCTCTTTTTCTCTTCCTATTCTCTTTCTTTCTTCTTCTCTCTTGGTTTGCAGTTCTTCTCTTACTTCCCTTGTTTCCCTCTTACCTTCGCTTTCTTTTCCCTTGCTTCTGTTTGCGCTGGTTCTAGATCCGGGGTCTTCCTTTTCTTCCACTTCTCTTCTCCATCTTTTCTCCCCTTGATTCTCGTCCCTTTCTTTTTCTCCGCCTCTTCTGTTTTCTTTTTCGCCCCCGCTGCTCTCTCTTCCGCTTTTTTTTGTTTTTCTTTTTTTGTCCCAACTTCCTTCCCACGAGTTGGGTCGTGTTGATCTGTCCAGTGGGGCAGTGCGCCCTTGCCCCTCCAAGGCTGTTCTCCCCTCGGGTTCGCCATCTCCCTTAGGCATCGCTTGTAGCCCACTACGTTACCCCTGGGCCATGCACCCCTTCGGCACGATGGTGTTACACCTTGAGGTTGGGGTGGCGGTATACTAGGATGGTGCATAGCCGCAATCCCTATGCATATCCGTTTGTTTTCAGTGGTTTTCTCCACTGGTTTTTAAATTCGTGGAGGTTTTCTCCTCGGGTATAGGTTTGGGTATCAGGACGTGTTTGATGGTAGGGGTGGGTGTAATATGATAGTTGGGGGTAATAACTATCACACAGGGACAGGTTATGAGCTGGGTTGAAGGACAGCGGTCAGCTGCTCCAATTTGTCGCCTTTTACGATGAGCAGGAGAAGCTGTGGAGGTATTCTACTTGAGAGGCCCGCCTCCACACGGGGATTACGATTGGAAGTTAAAATCATTAAAAAATAATCACTTTAATTTTTATTTCTCTAGCTTTCTATTGGTCAGAATCTTCTACGAATGAAACAATCGCAATAATACAACAAAACTTATAACCTAATAATTAAGGTTAGGCTTTTTTCGAATTAACTTTGAATCAAACTTTCTATCATTGAATATAGGTATTAAGGGTAGTCAACTTCTTGAAAATTTCAAGATCTTGTTTTGATCTTGTCTTGATTTCAAGACAAGATCAAGACAAGGAGTAATTTTAGATTTCAAGACAAGACAAGAAATGATTTTTATTAACGTCTCGACGCCCAAATCGGGTGCCGTTGTCAAAATACAAAATACTACCGTATTTTGTATTAAGGCAAGAAATTTTATGTCAATACCAAGATTTCTTATCAGGAAAACAAGAAATCTTGAAATATCTTGAAATACCTAATATTCAAAAGTACATTTTATTTTAAATAACAAATTTAGCACATTTTTAAATCGGAATTGATAAGCCATGAGTTAAGGCGGATAACACTTCTTATGGAGTCAACGCCTAGCTGATTTCTTGGCTTTGTTATTGTTAAAGTTGCTCTTGAAAATAGCATTTCCGCAGGTACCGATGTTGCTGGCGATCCGAGAAAATCCTTGGCCATTTTCGATAATGACGGGTGGATATTTTAGTATGTTCTCCACCAATCAAGTATGTATATTCTCAGAATCTTTTGACCTAGGCTCATTAAAGTATTTTTCAATTTCATACTTCTAAGATTGTATGTTATCATTATCAGCTTTCTTAAATAGGAGAGTAATATCTAAATCAAATTCGTTATCTTCTTTTTTCATACTAAGTACTAGCTCTGGTATCGGATTCTATAGATAATTCTGGGATTTATTAAAGTAGTTAGCTTTAAATATTTGTTCAAATTTTTGTACTGCCTCTGATTATAGAAGCTTTTCCCAAGATGAAGAAGAAAATACCTTTATTTTATGGCGAGGATTCAAAATAACAACAATACAGTATATCGAATTAGTTTTGTTATAGTGTTTCAGTATTTTATCTCACGCAGCTTGAATGCAGTAAATTAATTGCTCATCTGTAGCGTCTCTATCAATTTTATTATTAAGTTCATGAGCCCATATTTCTAGTTTGTTAAAAAGTAAATTTATTCCAACTACCACCAATGGGAGTGTGCAATATTTTTCCCCTTCGAGAATTGAAGAAAATGTTTTAAACCTTCTCAGAAACCCACTGACAAAATTTACTGATCAGAACCGTTCTTTATCTAACATTTTCCAATTATTTAGATTTTAGTTGTTGTCTCAAAATATAGTTTTAAGCATTTTTTACACTAAAGACCCATGTTAGCATCTCGAAAGTTGAATGCCATCTTGTAGGCACATCTAGTTCTGGCATAGTCATCTTACAATTTATGGCCTCGCAAGCACTGTTAAATTTAAGTTGCATTTGCCCTGAACTTTTGATTTTTTTTACAAGATATTTAATTTTACTTACATGATAGTTAAAATCTAAAATAGTAGCATTTATAGCATTTTCTACTTAGATCTCATCCTCCAAATAATAAAATCCTTTTCGATGTCTAAACTGTTTCGATTTGGCTCAGCAATTTTTATGAAATCCTGGACAGCTAAGCTTAGAATATGTGCGAAACATACACAATGCTTATTGTCAGCATGCAACTACACATCAATTATTTTGGGTTCGTCAGGAAACCAATGCAGATCAGGGACTCCCCCCACAGGCAGTGAAGGCTGTGTTAGCACGCAACGCAATAAAATGGTCGCCGTGGCAAATTTCTTGAGCTAAGACAAGATATAAAATGTCAAGAAAACGTCAAGACAAGATTTTTTTAATTTCTTGATTTTTTCTCAAGACAAGACAAGAAGTTGTTGTCAAGAAAATAATTCTTCTCTTGTCGACCCCTAATAGGTATATTAAAGCTTCTTGTAATTTAAATATTATGTTTATATAGGAGTAAGCTACAATTATCGGTATAATAAAAATTACAATTTTTTTAAACTGGCCTAATTGAACCTTTACTTCTTAGTCTGGGCTGATTATCGGAGAATAGGTCATTTTTGGGAAAAATTATTTACCAACAATTTTATTGCTGGAATCGAAGCTTATGATTATATATATTAATAATAAAGGTATGCAAAGTCCGCAGATAGTGTGCTACTTTTTTTATTAACAAAATGGCGCCCCAAATCGTGTTTCTTTCAATTTTTGCTCCATAACTCCGAACATTTGAACTTTACACCAAAAACACCCTAATAAAAATTCACCGAGATTAAATTCTGCATAAAGACATGTTTTTCCCGATCTACTCCGATAAAAATTTTCATCGGAAAATGCGGGTTTTCCCAACAAAATCTTTAAATTTCAAATAAAGTTTTAGATAAGTAATTATCTACCAATAATTAAATAACTCGGTGACATAAAAGCTTTCCTGGTTTAGATTATAGTTCCAGAAGCCGGTGAAAATTAAACGAATATTTTAGCAACAATTCAATTGTTAACAAATAATTTACGGTCGCAGTAATAACCAAAATAATTACGATAAACTGGTCAAACTTTAAAATCTTATAAAGATGAGATGCCTAATTAAAAATTTGTCGGCAAAATATAAATTTTTAATTTTTTTGAATAATCTTTAAATGTTAAAAAAAATAGTTATAAACAAATTAACGTTTCTCAGAAAGCTTTTATTATATTCTTACTTTAAAAAATAGATAAAATGCGTATTTCAGAGATCTTGAAAATGAATGCTTTAAAACTTTTCTCCAACTATTGGCAAAAAAGTTATGAAACAGCAAGATGAACATAAGATTACTACGTTGTTCATACTTTTTTTAATTATTTCAAAGCGTAAAAGTGAGTTTAAAGTACAAGCTAATTACTTACAAAAAATGTCAATTATTAGTTTAATGGTTATATTTTAATTAAAGATTATAATTTTTTTTTTGTAATTTACACGCGCAAAACTAGACTAATACAGTACCGTAACTATGTATTATGTATTATACCCATCCACATATACAACTCGCTCGAGTTTAAAGCGTGTCAGTCGCTTCGAGTGAACATCTCCGGCTCTGTATCCAGCCTACTTTCGCGCTAAAAATTACAAAAAAAAAACATTTTTAATCTTTGATTAAAATATAACCATTGAACTAATGTTTGATATTTTTTGAGAGTAATTAGTTTGTACCATAAACTCACTTTTAACCTTTGAAACAATTAAAACAAATTATAAACAACGGAGTGATCCTATGTTTATTTTATATTTTATAACTTTTATGCAAATGGTTGGAAAAATTTTTTAAAGCATTCATGTTTAAGATCTTTGAAATACGCATTTTAATTATTTTTTAAAATTATAATATAATAAACAGTTTCTGAGAAATGTTAATTTGTTTATAACTATTTTATTAAACATTTAAAGATTATGCAAAAAAATGAAAAATTTATAGTTTGTCGACAAAATATTAAATGGGGCATCACATCTTTAACCTTCGAGTGGTAACGTACGGTCCCTGACACCGACGTAGCGGATTTTTCGCGGTAAAACTCAAATGCGCATTTTTTTTTGTCCCCGCGGCCAGGTAGCTTTCAAATTCTCATCACACTATTTATTCTTAAAAAATCTGTGGCCAAGTGTGGATAGTTCATATGTTATTTGACCTGACGGTGTGAGAGACCGAGGTTACCATTTATGTTATACTTAACGGTCAGTTTTTGTCGTTTTTGGTCCATAGTCAGTTTAAATAATAGATTTTTATTTTAGGAGTTGTATATGAATATTGATTATGAAAGAGAACAAATCGGGTTGCAACAACTTTTTGACGAAATTGTTGCTAATTCCGAACCAGAACCGTACAGTGCGGTGCAGTGGTGTGTATAAAAAATGAGGAAAAAAACGGACAATAGTTTCAGTGTGTGTTGGACATTTGTTGAATAATTTTATTTTTTTTTGTGACATTTCAACCCTTGTCGATATGTTTGTTGATATTTTGTATTCAAAAACTTGACAGTTTTTTGTAAATTATTTGTCAATTATGTTAGTATCTAAAAGAAGCCACTTTTTTTTAATGTGCATTTTTTTCCTGAATATAAATAAATATTGATCATTTCTTACTATATTGTTATTTAAATATAGTTATATTAAACATTTAGTCACATCAAAATATTAACAGAAAATCACAACCTAAGATATTCATTATTAAAAAAGTCGGTGTCGTAGACCGACGTTACCAACTATGTTACAAGAATTCACGTTACCGGCGGAAGGTTAATAATCTTTCTAAGTTTGATCAATGTCTCATGAATATTTTGATTGTTATTGCGACTGTAAACTGTTAATTAACAATTGAATTGTTGCTAAAATATTTGTTTAATTTTCACCGGCTTTCGCCAGCAATTATAATCTATACCAAGAAAGCTTTAATTTCACCAAGTTATTTAATAATTGATAAATAATTACTTGCCCAAAAAATTTATTTGAAAATTCGAGATTTTGTTGGGAAAACCCACATTTTCCGAGGAAAATTTTCGTCGGAGCAAATCGGGAAAAACCGGCCTCTATGTAGAATTAAATTGGGGTGAATTTTTATACGAGTGTTTTTGGTGTAAAGTTAAAATCTTCTGAGTTATAGACCAATAATTGAAAAAAACACGATTTGGGGGCGCCATTTTGTTAATAAAAAAAGTAGTACACTATCTGCGGACTTTCAATTATTAATATATATGATCATAATATTCGATTCCAGCAATAAAATTGCTGATAAATAACCTTTCTTTGTACTTTACTAATTAGACCAGCGTATTATAACTATTTTTTTTTCAAAATTTGAAGATTATGCAAAAAAACGAAAAATTTATATTTTGTCAAAAAAGTATTAAATAAGCATCTCATCTTTATAATCTTTATAAGTTTGATCAATGTATCATGATTATTTGGGTTATTATTGCGATCGTAAATTGTTAATTAACAATAGAATTGTTGCTAAAATATTCGTTTAATTTTCACCGGCTTCTGGAATTACAATATATACCAAGAAGGCTTTAATGTCCAAGTCTAAGTTTAATGGCTAAGTTATTTAATTATTGATTAATAATTACTTACCTAAAACTTAATTTGAAAATTAGAGTTTTTGTTGGGAAAACCCGAATTTTGCGAGGAAACTTTTCGTCGGAGCAAATCGGAAAAAACATATCTCTATGCAGAATTTAATTGCGGTGAATTTTTATTTGGGCGTTTTTGTTGTAATGTTAAAATCTTTGGAGGGTTAGAGCAATAATTGAAAAAAATACGATTTGTCGGCGCCATTTTGTTTATAAAAAAAGTAGCACACTACCTGCGGACTTTGCATACCTATATTATTAATATATAGGATCTTATAATTCGATTCCAGCAATAAAATTGGTGGTAAATAACTTTTCCATGAATTTTGCTAATTAGCCCAGAGTATCTGTATTAAGTGCGTTCGCGGGTACCTGTCGGCCACTATTCGGGACAGATTGTCAGCATATCGCATGCGCACTTTAAAATAATGTAAATAATACCGGTGATAGATAAATATACAAGGTATATTTACCTAGTTTAATTTCATAATTAGTTATTAATATTACTTAAAAGTAAATAGACATTGTATATTTTTACAGTAGTATTATTTATATTAGGTGAAGTTAGGAATTGTCGGCGACAAATTGTTCAGGGTATCCGCGAACGCAACTATTAACAAATATTTGATAACATCTGCGCATGCTCTAAACGGCGTATTGTCAACATTTCAGAATATTTTGCATTCTTTTTCCTCTTTATAATATGCAATTCTGCTTGTTAATTATCGGAGAGATACCTGTATAGAAGGTTGTGATTCCATCTTTTGCGCGGTTGGCCGACACTTCTTCTACCGATTGGTGATTTTTTATCTCTTGCTATTTTGATCACACGTGTCTCTTCCATTTTACTTATGTGGTTATTTAATTCTTCTTTTTTCCGGTTCAGTGTCCATTCGTTTATATCTTAGAATATAAAATAAATCAGGAAGGAGTACAATGCGAAATAACTACGAGCCAGGAAGGAGGTTGCAAATGGCGATCAGCTGTCAGATTTGCTTTCTATCTCCAGTGACGTACCTTTGAAAGAGGGAAGAAAAGAAATTCTTAACGATTTTATTATATCTTTGATGTTAAACAAACAGCTACAGATCAAGAGAAAATACGTATTAACATAATATTTTGTTGAAAAGTCAGTTAAATAACATTTTATTATACTAATAACTTCAGTTAATTGATTGCATATACAGGAGCTTTACCAGATGGTACGCCTATGCACACAGCTGATCCAATACACAAACTCCTTCTACCTCGTTGACAAAAACTTATGAGTCATCCACAGACGTTCAAGATGGCCGGTTCCGCTAGAAATTTAAGGTGTTGTTGATATATGAAAGACTCCTTCCTGTTTTTTTTATATTCTAAGGTTTATATACTGTATGTTACATTTTCTTCTACTGTCTTCACTCCTCTTTCGATATCTCAGCGTATTTCCTGTAATTCTGCTCAGTACTCACTGCTCTTTCCAGTAGTCTTTGTGTTGTGGCTGTATCGGGTCTTCCTTCTTATACATATGTCATTATCGGTATTAGACGGGCTTTTTAACTCCTTGACTTCATCTCAGTGTTATATTTATGTCGTTTTCATTATATAGTCTTATTAAACAATCCTGTCAGTTTATTTGCCTTTTGTAAGTGCTTGATTTCTAACTTCTTGTCCAGGTCTCTGTAGCTGGTCATTGTAATTGCAAGGTATTTTATTTCCATTACTTGTTTAGTACTGATGCCATCAATTTCTATTTTACATCTTATTGGTTCTTTACTAATTACTATTGTGTTAGATTTCTGAAATGAAATTGCCATATTTAATGCATTTGCTCCTATGTTAAATCTATGCACCAATCTTTTCAGGCTATCTTCATCTTGTGCCATTAATTTTGCGTCGTCTGCGTAACAGAGTATTTTATCTTCTTTGTTTCCTATTCTACACTGCCACTGCAGACGGAAAAGCAATAAAAAGGCACCGGATTCTTGTTCTGAGTATCAGCGATGTGACAAAAGGTTTGCTTATTTTTGGTAATTTGCGAGGTGTAAAATTTATGTCGTAGTGTTCGTTTAGAGAGGAAAAATTCAGACTAGTTACATTATTATTGTATATGTTACGAGCAATGCCCGAAATAGTACAATTATAGCATTGCACAGAAAATACTGTCCACTTCTAGCATTGTACCCCTAAACTGTACAATGTCCGAAATAGACATGATCATCGGACTTTGTATAAGAGAATTCTGTACAATGTTCGAATTAGTCAAAGTTTGAGAGAAAATGACAAATGTCGATTTATATCGATTTTTTAAGATTATTGTTTATTTGTTTTTAAAAGGCAAATGAATGAGAAATGAGAATGAGGTTATAATAACTGATATTTTAATCAGAGTATCAGAGTTTATTTTTTTATAGTTTCTTCTTTTTACTTCTGGATTTGCGTATTAAATTATCCTTTATTTTTTTATTATTATTAAGTTATTTTATTATTAAGTTATTTAGGTTATTTTATTATTAAGTTATTTAAGTTATTTTATTATTAAGTTATTCTTATTATTATTCTTTAAATAATCTACCAATTTAAAATGACCCTGGAAGATATTTTCAATTTGAAAGTGAATGAGCTGGGTGGTAATATAAATAGTTTCCGAATTAAAACAGAAACTGATTATAAAAAACTTATTAGTGAAGTTTTGGAAGCAAAGAACAGAAAAACCAAAACTTCATCAGATTATCGGCGAATTAAGAGGTACGACATTTTAAAAGTAGGAGATACATTAAAGTTGATTGTACCTATGTGCAAAACAGACAATAACATTAAGTATTTTGTATGTGATTCCGAACTGTATAATATAATACACTGTGCTCACATACAGAGAGGTCATGGTGGCATTCATAAATTAGAACACAATTTAAAAGAAAAATATGCCAACATAACCAGGGATGTCATCAAAATTTTTCTTGGAAACTGTGAGGTATGTGTAAAAAAGAAAACACTTCCAAAGAAAGGTGTCGTAGTAAAGCCTATGGTGTTTAAGGAAGTTAATGAGCGTGGACAAGTTGATTTGATAGACTTTCAAACATGTCCAAGTGGGGAATATAAATTTATATTAAATTATCAGGATCACCTGAGTAAATTTGTTAGTCTGCGCCCTCTCAAAACAAAAACTGCAGTAGAGGTGGCTAAACATTTAATAAATATATTTTGTATTTTTGGAGCACCTTCTGTCCTCCAGAGTGATAATGGGCGCGAGTTTGTTAACAGTGTCATAGAGGAATTAAAAATTATGTGGCCACAATTAAAAATAGTCCATGGCAAGCCTCGACATTCCCAAAGCCAGGGAAGTGTAGAGAGAGCCAATAGGGATGTGCAAGAGATGATTGTTGCATGGATGGAGGATAACAATACCAAAAAGTGGGATGAGGGTTTATGTTTTTGCCAATTTCAAAAAAACAACAGTTTCCATCTTGGAATTAAGCAAAGTCCCTTTGAGGTGATGTTTGGTAGGAAGCCCAAATTAGGACTTGCATCTGGTAACCTGCCAGCAGCTATTAATGTCACCACCGAGGAAGAATTAGAGCAGGAAATCAATTCAATGAATTTTGTAGAAAGTGGTGGGTATGAAACACTTTCTGAAGTGATTTTAGATGAAGATATAGAAAGTGCCATTGTTGAAGATCCATCACCAGACATAGAATTCATTGACTTGTGTCCTATACCTGATATAGAAATAAAAAGGCAAGAAGAACCAGAGTCTATGTCAACACCAGAGTCTACATCAACACCAGAGTCTATGTCAACACCAGAGTCTATGTCAACATCAGAGTCTACATCAACACCAGAGTCTCAACCAAATGTTGAAGTAGAAATTTCGGCCATAAAAAATAATATTGCAAAAAACAAACATCTGGCAGTTATTTCTTTAGAAAATCAGGCAAAAAAGATGAAAGCAAATACAGAAAAAAAATTTCCACGTATTGAAGAAGGCTCTACAGTGAATGTACCAGTGCCTTCTTTAGATAGGGGGAAAGGGGACCATAAAAATATCCTAGGTGTTGTCATGGACAATACTGATGGATTTTATAAAGTAGGAACTTCAGCTGGTATCCTGCCACAATTATTTTCAAGAAACCGAATTGCTCCTTACAAGGCAACATTTATGTCCAGTAGTGATGTTACAAATACCGAATTATCTTTAAGGACTATAGTCAAGAAACAATCAAGGTTTGGTGTCCAAGGATTTATTAAATGCAATTGCAAAAAGAAATGTGCAGATGGAAAATGTCATTGCCGCAAAAATGGACTTATATGTAACTCGAAATGCCATTCTTCACTTGATTGTTTAAATAAATAAAATAAAATGTAAGAGTTTTTTTATATTACATTTTAAATTAATAGGATGATGTCACATAACTACACCTTATTTGTAATATCATAAATGCAGTCTGTCTAATACCAAAACTAATACTTACTGTTGCACGTCATTATCTATGTCAGAGATCTAAGTTGACATATTTGCCAAAGTATAAAAAAATCCTGAATCCATTTTAAATCAAATAGATCACATAATTAATGCAAAAGTGGATACAATAAATCAAATTAATATTCAATGTAAATAAATAAAAACATTAGAAATAGACAAAAAGAGTTAAGTTACAATTTTACGTTAAAGTAAATAATAAAAACCATAAATATAATAAAACAAATACTACAGTAGAGAATAAAAACGTGCAACAGTAGACGGAGTATATATAATTATTGTATAAAATTTACACATTATAAGTGGTATTAGAAATAAGGCATCTGTATAGAATTCAATTTTATGTTATTTTGTTAGGCATATATGCTCCATAACCAATATGATTCAATTTGTTTTTAGATTTCGAACCATTAGTAAGTGGAACAAAGAAGTATTATAATTTTGCCATGTCTTTAGTTAATTTATTTCATAGTACATATATTTTTATTGGTTTTGCATCGAAAATATATTCAATAATACAGGGTGTCCCGGAAAATAGTGCGTTCCTTAAAGGTATAGATAGAAGGCACCATGTAGAACAAAAAACTCTTATAACATTTTTTTCTAAATTCAACCGTTTGACCAAAAAACTATAAAACATTTTGGAACGCAAATTCAAACCTGGCAACTCTGTGAAGTACAAGAATCTAAATGTAAATAGTCCCATGTTTAGTAAACAGATAATTTGAAAGAATCCTGTTTAGTATCAACGCCGAAAATGTTTTTGAATCGTGTGTTCATGAGTAATATTATGATATTATGTTGTTTATTTATGGCAGATCAATAAATGGAGAGGCATAATACCTACTAAAATTCTTTCAAAATGTTTTGCTGGAATTTCTCGTCGTACGAGTGCATGTTTCTCTATGAATTCATGTGTTCGCAAAAGTGGTGGTTCAGTTAAAATATGTGTTTTCATCTTATAATATGTAAGTATAATTCGTTTAAAATTATGCCATATTTCAACTACATTTTAAAAAAAATTATAGTAAACAAAAATAGTTAGTATTAGGTTGGATTATTTTAAATACTGTAAGGCACAAACGAGTTCTTATTCACCAGTGCGTAACATGTTGCCAGATTATTTAATTTTCTGAAGATTAAAATTCAGGTATATGGAAACCAATGTAATCTTTTTTTTGGAAACGGCTAACTTTAGAAAAAAATGGTATAGGACTTTTTTGTTCCAAATTGTGTATTCTCTCCATACCTTAAAGGAACGCACTATTTTCCGGGACACCCTGTATAGTACTATACCCTATTCCATGAACATACGCCTGTTTTGGATTATTTCCACAACAAATATTTTACTGTGCAAAATAAGAAGAACGAAAGTAAATTGCAAATTACATTGTTGTTTATTGGAGTAATTATTAGCGCCATTTACTTTCTTACTTCTTATGTTGCACAGTAAAATATTCGTTGTTGAAGTAATCCAAAACAGCCGTACGTTCGTGGAATGGCCCATAGAGCATTTATGGGATAACCTTTGTGTTAGTTTCACTAATATCCTAATTTTTACTGAATCCTTACATAACCTTCATTAGCTAGCAGCTAGCATTCACCAGTATACTATTTCATTGGTACACACTATATCACCCTAAAAAATATACCTACTCGCAATATACTTTTTCTTTTTGATGAATATCTTTTATAAGATGTTTATGTTTATAAGGTTAAATATCATATCAGAATTTTCGTGAATATAATATAATTTTAATTTGCATATTTCATGTTTTTTCTTCCCATTATATAATAATAAGGTACTAGCACAAGAAAATGATTTAAAGCAATTCTGGGAATATGTTGAAAACTTGTTAATATAGAGTCTGGTACAGCAGCAACAGTACATAATATACATACTATCATGGCAATGGTACTTGAAATTAGAAGGAAAAAACAAAGAGCAGAAACAACTAAATAATATCTTTGGATATCATCTAAGGTATTCGATGCAAGTGAAATAAATTAGCTCTGAGTTGTTCAATAAAACCATAGAAACAGGACAAATGCCAAATCAGTGGAGAAACAGCAAATTAAATCCAGTTTACAAAAATAAAGGAGACACTTAAAAATGTACAAACTATAAAATCATAAAATTCATCGTGTCATAATATGAAAATTTGGGAACTAGTAATTGATATAGATATGTAACATTTTATTGGCAACACAACACATTTCCATACAAAATTAATACTCACAAATATAACCTACTGCTATCTCGCATCAACCCCAGCTTTTTAATAGCAAATGTGGTCTGGTAACACATTATTTCAAAGGTAACTTGTTTCTCTACACAGCATACTATTTTTTTTATAATATATGAAATAACTTTTATGAGATTATTTTAGATATAATAGTTTATTTTTTGAATATCAGTAATAACAAAAAAATATAAAATTTCAACAAATTAACAATAAAATGTTCAAAATGGCCTCCATATAATGATACAATCTACATTTAAAGCCTCTTCGTACATTTGAACAAACCTCAGGTATCTGTATTGGGCATTATTTTGCAGTACTGGAAGATGTGCATCTTCTTCACTTGCCATCTTCACGACAGATGTTGGCAATCATCATGGCTATTCTGATCTTAGATGCTGCTCTGAATAGTTTGGTTGATGTGCATCTGCATAAGAGCAGTATATACTTTTGATTTAAGGTGTACCCTCAAAACTAAGTTCAAAGGCAAAATATCCGATGATCTGGTCAGCTAATCTATTGGGCCCGTCCAAAGCCATGTTTACCGTCACTCCAATAACGAGAATTATGCATATTAACTTTACCATTAAACATAAATGTATACTGTTTGGAAAAATACTTATTGTATAATTGATATGGGTTGTTATTTTTATGATTTCACTAGCTAAAGATCAGGATTATCTTCCTTGAATCAATGAAGTAAATATCATTTTATAAAGATGATACAATGAACACTAGATGCTGATTCATGTGATAGGTAACGGATACACTGATACATTGTCAATTTGTACATAACCAAATACCTCCACTTCAACTGCTTCATTTCATTGCACACTGCTTCATTCTACTTTGTATTTTCTAATGTTGCCCATTGGCTTTGTATCTATTTTTTAAATTACCACACATATCTCTTGAAAATTTGAAATGTTTCACCCACATCTTCTTGTAGAACAATTTCTTCAACATATTTTTTAACCATTTTTGCCCCTCACTATTAAAACTATGGATGTATAAGTCCAACAAGAGATTTATCTGGGATTGGGTTCTACGTTCTACTTCTACATTGGTTCTTCCTTTAGATGGTATAGGCAAAGGTATAGGTAAACAATGATAAATATTTATTGTTGTGAAAGATGGAGGTACGAGAATCAATTTCTGTAGTCGGACTATGATTTATATTTTATTTGGACACAGCAGATCACATTAAACACACGATTCGAAAAAGAACAACTCAATAATAATAATAATACATGACATAAATAGAATTCAAATAATAAAAAGTAAAAATATTAAATAAATAATTAACCAATGACAGTAATGTTCGATTTTTGATTTGGTGTCGCTTGTCAATAATAATCGATTCGAATCGATGAACGTTTCGATAATCATTTCGAACTTCGATTATTTCGGACATTGTACAGTCTGGGGGTACAATGCTAGAAGTGGACAATATTTTCCGTACAATGCTAGGATTGTCCAATATCGGGCTTTGCTCGTAACATATACATTATAATATATTGTATGCGAGGGCGACGCGATGAAAAAAATTATTGAAAATTGGGCTGCGTATAGAGAAATGTTAAAAAAAAGCTATTTTAACAATACTGCGATCTCGAAAATCGTAAACAGTGAAAGCTTTAAAACTGTATAAAAATAATAATATAAATTGTATTATTTTTAAATTATTGCATTCCAACTTCAAACATTCCACTGTTATTCCAAAACTTCGTTCTCCAACTTCTACGTACAAATAATACTTTTTTTACATTAGTTCATTTGAGCAATATGTCTGAGTGTACATTATTACAAAGCTATCAATGTCCCATCTCGTTTACATTTAGCAAAGTCGTGGCGCTATGCCAGCTTTCTCAACATATATATGTATATGTATATGTATATGTATATGTTTCCTGTTTCAATATTGACTTTCCCCAAGAGCCATATGTTATAGTATATGTTCTAGAGTCGATTCTGTTACATCATTAATGTAAACAAAACGTACTGACTGCATAAATTCTAATTGAATATGTTTGGGGTTTAGTTTTGAGAGTGTGTATTGCATTTCTGTGTCTCCTTCTTGACAAAATTGTGTGTAAATAAATTATTCCCACAAATTATATCTGTGTTAATACCAATCTTTCTCATAAGGAATTAATTAGATAGAGTCTTTGAGACTGATACCAAAGTGTTTTGTAGGAAAAGGAAATTTAGCTTTTAGTTATTTGATCGTAATTTGGATTTTTTTACTATTAGCATGAGAGTTGTTAGACATCTTTGAGTAGGTATTTGAGGCAATCTGAAAATTTTTCAGGTGGCTCTTCCATGACAGCCTAATAAAAAATGGCGGTCTGGCTGGAGGGTAGCGGTTATTTTCCCCAAAAATCTCCCAAAGTTAAAAACAGGGTAATCACAAAAAATATCATTGACGTGATTATAAAGTAAATTTAAATATTCAAATATAAAGAAAATAAACAGGCCAGGCAATTTGATTTTAATTCTGCAAGATGCTTGCATGGACGTCCCAGGATTATTTTCAGGGGGTGCATCTGAATTTCAGAAGATTGCATCTAAATCTGTACCTACATACTATTAACCAGTATAAAATATACATGCATAGCTATGTACTTTCTTTCCGGATAGAGGGGTGCAATTGTTATTTTGACGAGATATGTTTTAATATTAAAAATAAATATTCTAAAAAAGACAGTTCTTGTTTTGGTAAAATTTTTTAACTGCCAAGTGATCAAACAAATTACGCGTGGATGTGAATACAAAAGCGCTATACAGGGTGAGGCAAATAAAGGGCCTATTAGAAATATCTCGAGAACTAAAGGCAACAGAATCATGAAAATTGGAATAAAGGGGTTTTGAAGGATGATCTATTAAATGAAAATATTTTCATCTCTTTGCAACTTCCGGTTATACCTTCGTTTTTTTAAATGTGATACCCTGTATATTTTTACATTTTTGGATTTTCTTCGATGTCTTCTTTCTTAAAATATGAGGTTTTGTAATATTATACAGGGTATTTTAAAAAATAATTACGTTTTTTTATTGATTTCGTAGCAAAATTAACACCCTGTAGAATTGTAGTAGTTTGACATCTTAAACTCTAGTTACGTTCAAATGATTTTTAATATACTCTACTATTGTTAAGAACAATTAGTATAGCTAAATTTTTAATTTTAGTATACAGGGTTGGTCGAAACTCGGAATGAGTATTTTCTGAGTTTTCTTAAATGGAACACACTGTATTTTAGTATTGTAATGAAATGATATTTTATGGTACTTTTTTATTTCTTAAGCATTCCCTATACCTAACTGCTTTAATTTGTGTTTAATTGTTAATCGCACCAACAATCCTAACTAAGTAGGTATTTCGATAGCTAAACCATTAGTGGTAATTTTAAGGGCCAGTCTGGATTAATATGTATTTATTTCTGAAAAATTATTTGGGATTGAGTATTTTCACGGCCAACCTAATAAAATTTTACGTATTTTTTTTTGCAATTAATGTTTAGTTTGAATCACCAATAACTCACAACTTAAAGCAGTTAGGTATAGGGAATATAGGGAATGCTTAAGAAATAAAAAGTACTATAAAATATAATATCACTACAATACGAAAATACAGGGTGTTCCATTTAAGAAAACTCAGAAAATACTCATTCCGAGTTTCGACCAACCCTGTATACTAAAATTAAAAATTTAGCTATACTAATGATTCTTAACAATAGTAGAGTATATTAAAAATCATTTGAACGTAAGTAGAGTTTTAGATGTAAAACTACTACAATTCTACAGGGTGTGAATATTGCTACGAAATTAATAAAGAAACGTAATTATCTTTTAAAGTACCCTGTATAATATTACAAAACCTTATATTTTAAGAAAGAAGACATCGAAGAGAATCCAAAAATGTAAAAATATACAGAGTGTCCCATTAAAAAAAAACGAACTTATAAGCAACTTCCGGTATAACCGGAAGTTGCAAAGAGATGAAAATATTTTCATTTAATAGATCATCCTTCAAAACCCCTTTATTCCCATTTTCATGATTCTGTTGCCTTTAGTTCTCGAGATATTTCTAATAGGCCAGTTATCTGCCTCACCCATAGTACGTTCTTTAACAATAAAATATTGCAAAACCTCTAAATTTTAAAGAACCGATTGAATTGACATGAAATTTGGCATACTCATAGCTAATAAGTCAAAGAAAAAAAGTGATATTGTGCCGATGTGTGCAATGGCCCTGGGGTGAGTTTCGGGGGTAAAAAATATATGTCCAAAATAAGTTCGGAATTCAATAAACTGACAATTCTAAGCGACTTTGGTTCTATAGAGTTTTTTCACAAAGTCAAGCTTAGTCAAGTTTCTTCACCAAAAAATATGCTTAATAAAAATTTATAAAAACTTATAAAAAAGTGAAAAAAATGTTGCATATAAGAAGTCTGTAGACATAGTAGAAGCAAAGTTGTAGCTAATGAAAAGTAGGTTCTTATTCGTCGAGATATAACCAAAAAACGGAACACTTTTCGGAAAACATTCTATACAACTTTTTTAAAGTGTTTAAAAAAGGTTTATTTTTGTTTAGAAAAAATTATAACATTAAAAGTAAGTGAGTTACGATCAAAATATTGTTGGTCCCTTTTATTTTTTGGTAAAAAGAATCGCGAAAAGCACCCCCTGATTAGCATCCCAAATAAAATTTTTCATTACCGCTTCACAAGTTACTTTGTTTATTTATTATTTATACGATCTGTAAGTTTCATCGGTTTAAAGTGCTTATTTTTGAAAAGGCTGTAGTGAATATGGCTTGAACGAGTCACTAATCCCGACTGTATACAAACTTTGAACAGCCATAGCATACCAATTTTTCTATGCTTCTTTTCATGAGCATTTTTCAGTGCGTCACAAATGATCGGAAAAAAGGTAAGTCCGTGATAATATACATTTTAGTGACATGACATTTTAGTTAAATCTGACAGTTGTCACATTTTATTTGCAATTTGGCAAAAAACAAATCAATTGTGTTTATTGCATTTATAAAATGATATTTTCTTTGATTTGTATAGTCTTATAAATGGTACAGAATTTATTCGTAGATATATTATATAATTCGCAAATTATTTTATTTTCGATTATGGCGCCATCTATTACAACTAGAATAAATGGTATAAATGTAACCGGCGAAATGTAATCACCGACGTGCGTTTTTTTTTCTGTCTCATACAATTTAATACGTTAGAAAGAAATCGAAAAACTGTGACGCACTGAAAGATCCTCATGAGAAAAAGCATAACAGGAAAACAATAAATCCAAAATATCCAGAAAAGCAAAAAGTATTACTCATTTAGATTTTTGGTATTTCTAATAATTTTTGTTATTTTGAAAAAAAGCATTTTTTTCGAAATTAAAAATTTTAAAAATGTTATTTTAAAACCAATTTTTTTTCAAAAATGAGCACGTTGAATCGATGAAACTTACAGATCATATAAACACAACATAAATAAAGCAACTTGTGAAGCGGTAACGATTAATTTTATTTAAGTTGTTCATTAGGGGGTGATTTTCCCGATTTTTTTTTGCCAAATCAAAAGGGACCAAATTTATTTTGAGCGTAACTTGCTTACATTTGATGCCAGAATCTTTTTTTTATAAAAATAGAAATAAAACTTTTTAATCTCTTTAAAAAAGTTGTAATGAGTTTTTCCATGCTTCATTTTTTGGTTATTTCACGTTGAATTATTATTTGAAATTTGGCGAATATGAACCTATTTTTCTTTAGCTATAACTCTGCTTCTACTAGGTCTAGATACTTCATGTGTACACCATTTTTTTTTCATTTTTCACAGGCTATATTTTTTTATGAACAGTTTTTTCGACAAAATACATACTTTTTGAATTAATTGCGAAAAATTGTGTAAAAACGTGTTTGTTTTGTTGAAAAATTAACATAATTCACTCGCAAATAACTCGAAAAGTATTGGCTTAGTGAAAAAGCTGTATAGAAAAAAAGTTGATTAGAATTAGTCAGTTTATCGACTTCCGGACTTGTTTTGAACGTATGGTCTTCACTTCCGAGAAGGGGTGAAAATCACCCCCAGGGCAAAAGCACACATCGACACAATATCACTTTTTTCTTTGACATGTTTGCTATGCGTATGCCAACTATTATGTCAATCCAAACGGTTCTTTAACATTTATAGCAAAAACCGTCAAATAATGTACTAATAGGTAAGCAGCAGTTTGAGAAAGAGCGTATACCGATTACCGATAGCTGATAGCTCTGTTTGTATCGCAGCGAGTCCGTTCGCTCGAGAAAAATCACGTGACCTGGCGATACCCATGTTGTTGTGCCTTAAAATGTTGGAGTAATTATTGTACATTTTAGGTTTTTAAGTTATCTTTTTACTAATTAAAGGAAAATAATACTTACTATACAATAGATTTTGCAAATATGAAAGAAAAGGGTAAATTTATTATTATAAATATAACAGTATAAAAATATAAACCAAATTAATTATGTGTCCGAATCTTGTATTTTTTCTTTAAACTCTTCAGCTAAAATATTCATTTTCTTCTTCTTCCTCAGACTCCCCTCTAGACTCAGATTCCTCTTCTATAATATGATCTGTAAATAGTTGCAATATGTGTTTAGAATTAATTAAAAATTAATTAGTAATTAATTAATTGGGTTGCTACGAATTCTCTGTCCTTTTCTAGAAAGTCGAAGTCTGGACAATCACGAGCGCATCTGAAAAAACACTTGTCATTTTTAAGATGTGGTGTTATCGAAAAATGTAAAAAATATCATGGACACAACACGTAACAAACACGGAAACAAGTGCAAGAAAAAGGAGAACCGGGAAGACGATGCATATCCTGGATGAAAAATTTAAAATAGTGAAGTGTAAAAGTATCAATAGAACACTTCAGAATCGCTGCAGATAGAATATAATGGGCCGTGATGATCGCCATTGTTCTGAAAGGATGAGGCACACCAAGAAGCAGAAGATTGAATTAGCTAAAAAAAATAAAGATTTCAGTTATAAAAAGAACATGTAAGCTTACCTTCAGCAATATTTCTGAAATGCAGGAAAATAATTTTTTGGATAGATGAAGAGTTTGAAGAAGAAGTGCAAGATTCGGACACAGAATTAATTTAACTTATATATGCTTAGACTTTTCTCTTATATTCGATTCGAATTTTTTGCACAATCTTACTCAAAAAGGACCCCTTTTAACAAATTTGCATGTTGCCAAGTCCAAAGTGGGTCAAAATTTTTTTAAACGTTTTTTTTTGTTTTTTCCTAAAATTATTTTTTTTTGCATCGAACAAAGTTTTTTTAGGTTTTTTGGATCATTTCAAACAGAAAATGTCTTTAGTGACTTTTCTCTAAAGTTGATAGTTTTTGATATATAAGCGATTAAAATTTTAAAAATTGCGAAATCGGCCATTTTTAACCCTCAGAAACTATGTGAAAAACTGAAAATTTCGATGTTGCCAAGGTAAGAAGATATTCTTTCAACATCGGTTGATGAAATCCCTAAGAGTTTTTTGAAATATAATATCGAAAACCCCTTCGTTTTTTAAATGCCAATCAAGCGGGCGCTTGATTGGCAACCGTTGCATGTGTATGTAACATGCCTAAATATATGCACGGAAAAATATTTCGATTCAATTTTTTTTCACCATCTTGCTTGAAAATATCCACTCTTAACAAATTTGTATGTTGCCAGGATCAAAAAGTCAAAAATTGTTTTAAACGTTTGTTTTTTTTTCCTAAAACTAATTTTTTTGCATCGCACAATTTTTTTTATATTTTTTTGGATCATTCCAGATAAAGACAAGCTTAAGTAACTTTTCTGTAAATGTGATAGCTTTCGAGATATAAGCGATTGAAATTTTAAAAATTGCAAAATCGGCCATTTTTAACCCTAAAAACTATGTGAAACACCAAAAATTTCAATGATACCAAGGTACGTAGATATTCTAAGAATATAAATTGATGAAATCCCGAAGAGCTTTTTGCAATACAATATCGAAAACCCCGTTGTTTTTTAATTGCTACTCAAGCGGGAGCGACACTATTTTCAACCGTTGCATGTATATTCTGTAATCGGAGAACATTATTTTAAGTTTAAAAAAAAATTTTAAAATTTTTTTGACACATTTTTGACCCTAGCAACATGCAAATTTGTTAATAGGAAACCTTTTTAAGCAAGATGGTGAAAAAAAAAAAATTGAATCAGAATATTTTGCCGCACATTATTTACGCATATTACATACAATGTTGTATACATGCAACGGTTAAAAATAGTGTAGCGACCGCTTGACTAGCAATTAAAGAACAAAGGAGTTTTCGATATTGTATTGCAAAAACTCTTTGGGATTTCATCAATCGATGTTCAAAGAATATCTTCTTACCTCGGCAACATCGAAATTTTCAGTTTTTCACATAGTTTCTGAGGGTTAAAAATGGCCGATTTTGCAATTTTTAAATTTCTTATCGCTTATATGTCAAAAACTATCAACTTTAGAGAAAAGTCACTAAAGACCTTCTCTGTTTGAAATGATCCAAAAAAACCTAAAAAAACTTTGTTCGATGCAAAAAAATAATTTTAGGAAAAAAACAAAAAAAAACGTTTAAAAAAATTTTGACCCAGTTTTGGACCTGGCAACATGCAAATGTGTTAAAAGGGGTTTTTTTAGTAAGATTGTGCAAAAAATCCGAATCGGAAAATTTTTCCTAGCGGATGCGCAGTGGCTTTCTGGACTAATGGTTTATGCAATATCATCATCATCACCTTGGTGCTATAGCCCTTAGAGGGCCTCGACCTTCTCAAGCTTTCTACGCCATTCTGTTATTCTGTTCTGTCCCTTCCTTGCATTTTCCAGTTGCCGACTCCAATCTTCTCGGCATCTTGTGTTACCCCGTCCATCCACCTCAGCTTTGGTCTACCCCGTCTTCTCATTCCCACGGGTTGCGCTGTTAGAATCTTTTTTATCATGTCCGATTCAGGGGCCCGGACTACTTGTCCTGCCCACTGTAGGCGGTTTCGCTTAATTAAAGTGATAATATATTTTCCACCAAACGTATGCTTGTAGATATTCTGCAGTTCAAAGTTATATCTACGCCTCCATATTCCGTTCTCACAGACCGCCCCGAATATCTTACGTAGCACCTTTCTTTCAAAAATCCATAGAGCGGATTCATCTGTTTTAGTTAGCGTCCATGCCTCTGATCCACATGTGAGAACGGGGACTATCAATGTTCTATACAGCCTTATACGAGTTTTTTGAGACAGACGTTTGTTAGCTAAGTACTTTGATAGACTATGAAAAAACCTGTTTGCAATTATTATTCGTCTTTTTATTTCCCCTGATGTGATATTATTGGGGTCAACCGATGTCCTTAGATATATGAACTTTTTGACCGCCTCGAAGTTTAGGTCATTGATGATTAGATCTGCGTCAACATTTCCAGCTCTTGTGTTTGTGTTAGTCGCCATGAATTTGGTTTTATTTCGATTTATATGTAACCCCATTCGTTCTGCTGCTGCTACTAGCTCGGTAAGGATTTCCGCAGTTCTCGCTCTGGTTCTTGTTATAATGTCCACGTCGTCTGCATATACTAGAATTTGGACAGATCTATTGAATATTGTTCCCCTACATTAAAAAGTTGACACACCAGCGCATCTCCCTGCCTTAATCCCCTATGTATTTCAAATGGGGTTGACGAGTCGTTTTGAATTTTTACTGCTGATATCATCTTTGCCATTGTCACTTTTATTATACATATGAGTTTTTTTGGAATTCCTAACTCATTCATAGCGTTGTAGAGGCTTGGTCTTAAGACATTGTCATATGCAGCTTTAAAATCGACAAAACTATGGTACATATCTATGTTAAACTCTTGCGCTTTTTCGAGGATCTGTCGTAGTGTAAAGATCTGGTTAATGGTTGAACATCCACGCCTGAATCCTGCCTGATATTCTCCTAGAAACGTTTCGCTATAAGGCTTCAATCTCTCGTGCAAAATGTTTGAAAATATCTTGTATACTGTATTTAGGAGAGTTATTCCGCGACAATTATTGCATTCCAGTTGGATTCCCTTTTGTGTAACGGGCATATTAAGCCTAAGCTCCATTCTTCAGGCATTTGCTCCTCAGACCAAATTTTACAAACAATTTCTCGCATCACCTTGGTGAGCTGCTCTCCACCGTGCCCAAATATCTCTGCTGGGATGCCATCGCTGCCTGGGGATTTGTGGTTTCTTAGTTTTTCTATAAATATTTTCACTTATTCTACCGAAGGGGGTTCCACGAGTTCCTCATTTCGGTATTCCAGCTCTATATTGTTAGTAGGTTCCCCTTCCAGTAACTCTCGAAATTGCTCTACCCATCGTAACAGGATATCCTCTTTGTTGGTAAGTTAGTTACCTTGCTTATCATTACAATAGTTGATTCTCGGTTTGAATTCTTTTCTAGTAATATTTATTTGATGTTTGTCAACTTTCTTGTTTCTCCGTGACCCATATGGTTTTCGAGCCGTTCTAATATGTCATTTTTCGAGTCTCGTTTCTTTTTTTGGTGCATGCGTTTTTCCTCTCTCTTTAAGTTTTTGTATCTATTTATTGTTGTCCTAGTTTTCCGTTGTTGCATGGTCCTAAATGCCTCGTTCTTCTCATCTGTTATTTTTGCAGTCTTGGTCGAACCAGTCGTTTCTTTCTTGGGTTCGGGATATTCCTAATGTGCTTTCGGCTGCTAATTTCAGAGCCTCCTTGCAGTTGTTCCACATTTCCGTGCTTGACTGGTCGACTGCCCAGGTGTGTTCTAGGTTTCCTTTTATATGTGACTGGAACTGTTTCTCTATGTTTTCATTTTTTAGCATATGTAAATTATATTTTACTTGTCTAGTGCCCCTTTCTTTCTTGGCATTGGAAATTCTTTGTCGTAACTTGGCCCCTACCATGAAATGGTCTGAGTCAATATTTGCGCCTCTGTAACTTCTGACGTCCACTAGGTTTGTAAAGTGCCTTCTGTCAATTATAACATGGTCAATTTGATTTGTGGTGTGTCCATTTGGTGATATCCAAGTTGCTTTATGGATATTCTTGTGATTAAAATATGTACTTCCCACAATTAAGTCTTTGGAAGCTGCCATACTAATAAGTCTTAAGCCATTGTCATTGGTAACGTCGTGAAGGCTGTGTTTACCAATATAATCTTGGTAGCATATCTCCTTTCCTATCTGGACGTTCATGTCTCCAATGATTATTTTAATATCGTTTTTGGCAGAGTTATCATATTCTCGTTCGAGGCCTTCGTAGAATAAATCTTTAATTTCCTCGTCTTTTTCCTCGGTTGGGGCGTGCACGTTGATCAGGCATGTGTTGAAAAATTTTCCTTTTATTCGAAGGATGCATAACCGATCATTTATGGCTTTAAAACCAATAATACATTTTTTTATTTTCTTTGATACTAGGAAATCCGTTCCGAACTCATGTCGGTTCGGGTTGCAGCTGTAATGCCATGTACTTTTTTCTGCATAATGCCGGTTCCTATCCATCTCATTTCTTGAATAGCTGTAATGTCTATTCTATATTTTAGGAGTTGATCTTGGAGCAGCTTCAGTCCCGCTGTCCTATACAGCGTTCTTATATTCGAAGTACTAATCTTTAAATCATTGTCCTTAGTTCGGTGCCTGGGTCGTCGTCTTGAATTTAGTCCGGCTTTTCTATCTCGAGATTTCGTAACAATAGGTTTTTACCGGATGAGGGAGTTAGCCTCATACCCAACCCCCTTTTCGGAGGACCATTTCTCCCTTCCTCGTCAGCCCTGACCCCACCTTCCACTGGGGTTGGTTACTCAGTCTCCAGTAGGGTTGCTCAGGTTTACCGGGGTTCACCCGTGTGATCCGGATCACACTTCTCGGAGGTGAGAATTGGAATTGAGTAGGAGAGGCTAGAGGTGTTATCTGGAAGCAACACCTTATGATGCGCATCACTACCCCATTTAAACCCCGGATTATGCAATATAGAGTGTCGTATTTTAACATCTACTCATATCTCTTTGTAATATATTATATTAATATTAAGTTCAGTAGTAAAAGTAATAGTTTAAAGCACATGAAATTGTAGTAAAAAAAAACATCACTAGCACCAAAGATATACGGCAGCCATGTGAAGAGGTAACTGTTTCTATATTACGACACTGTCGAAATTAATAGATATATTTTTAGACCAGGGCGCATCTGTAAAAATATTAGTGCATTTGGACGTTGAGAGGTGACTCAAATTTTTTGCAGAAATTGCTTGAAAATAAATCAAATAATAATATTTGAGTTATCCTCCCTCTCAAAAAGGTCCGGAACATTGTTTAAATAATCAAAATGTCAAAAAATTAAGGAAAAATTCGATTTCTTTCTTGGTTTTTTGATTATAACTTTAAAAGTATTCATTTTCGAGAAAAGTTGTACTAACATAAAAGTTGCATAATTACATTTTCTACGATATAGAATTGGTTATAAATTTAAAAAATAGTCACCCTTGTTGCAAAATAGCAATAATTGTGAAAAAAACATACAAAAACAGGTATTCGCATTTTACGTTTTTCAACCATTTTTGCTACACTTAGGACCTTCATATTTCACCCTGAAAAACTTTATGATACAATAAAATCATACTGTAAACTTAATTAAGATCGGTTTAATAGATTTTGCAAAATAAATTTTGCAATCCAGCTTTCGTAAAAAAAAATTCATTTTTTCAAAATGTTACAGGACTGAAAATAAAGCAGACAGCAAGTTGAAAATTTTTTTGCCTATAGAAGGGTACTGTACCTTTCATTTGCAATTTTGCAAAATTAAAATCGGTTAACACCACGGCGTCAGGAATTTTTTTAAATAAACATTAATTATTGGTGCTACGCGCAGGACAGAGGATAGTTTGCTCTGATTGGGCATTCCAATGACCTTTGATAATGATTGATACATTTTAATTTTTATTACATTTCGATATAAATAAATAAATTTGTTTATTGCAAAATAAAAACACATACTCTATCCTTTGAAATAACACTTTTATTAGCAAAAACTTTGTTTGTTCATATATTTTAACTTAAATAATAAAAGTTTATTATTTTTAAACATATGCAATTGTTTAAACAATATTTCACAAACAATAATAAAATTAGTTTGATTTTTGTGGAATTAAAATATTAAAATACAACAAAATATAGAGTAAGAAAATAATATATTAGATAAAGATTGGAAGAAATTTTGGTGGAAATCAACTTGTGTGAATCGAAGACCGCTGTCCTGCGCGTAGCACCAAAAATTATTGTTTATTTCAAAAATTTTCTGACGCCATGGTAATCAATCGATTTTAATTTTGAAAATTTCAAATGAAAGATACAGTACACTTCTATAAGCAAAAAAATTCAACTTGCTATCTGCTTTATTTTCAGTCCTGTAACATTTTGAAAAAATGATTTTTTTTGCGAAAGCTGGATTGCAAAATTTATTTTGCAAAATCTATTAAACCGATCTTAATGAAATTCACAGTATTGTTTTACTGTATCATAAAGTTTTTCTGGTTGAAACATGAAGGTCCTAAGTCTAGCATAAATGGTTTAAAAACGTAAAATGCGAATACTTTTTTTTTGTATGGTTTTTTCGCAATTATTGCTATTTTGCAACTAGCGTGACTATTTTTAAAATTTTTAAACAATTCTATATTGTAGGAAATTTAATTACGCAACTTTTAGGTCAGTACAACTTTTCTCGGAAATGAATACTTTTAAAGTTATAATCAAAAAACGAAGAAAAAAATCGAATTGTTCCTTCAATTTTTGACATTTTGATTATTTAAACCATGTTCCGGACCTTTTTAAGAGGGAGGATAACTCAAATATTATTATTTGATTTATTTTCAAGCAATTTCTGCAAAAAAATTTGAGTCACCTCTCAACGTCCATCTCAAAACAGATGCGCCCTGGACTATTTAATTCCTTCCTACTTTCTGCGTAAAGAATATATGATTTTAAAACAGCAAGTTCATTATTTTCTGAGATATTTAAAGTAAGGCAGACAAATTCACAATTACTTTTCTTCAAAATATATTTAGCATGTCGATGGTTTTTGTATCGATTCTTATTTAAGCTCTGACTACATTAGGTATTTATAATAGTTTATTATTTATAGAGACATACCATTGATAGAAAATAATGAGTAATTCAAAGACTACATTTAATGAAAGCAGGAAAGAAAATAGTTCATATAAAACACTATCCTCTGGGAGCATTAGCTGTGATTATTGGTCACGTGGTATACTTTGACGTCGCAGAGGACGATCTTATGTGTATGATTTATGTGTAATTCACAAAAACAAGAAATAAAAGTTTGCTATTAGTTTTGTGCTAATGTATCAATACATTAATAGGAATTTGCTATAAATACTCTACATGGTAGAAAATGTCTGATTACAACATATAATTAATAAATATAATTTAAGCATAGTGTACCTAAGATAATTTCACAATAATTAGGTCTTAAGTTTTATGAAATATAGTTTTTGGGCGATATTCACCAAGCAAAGGTTATAGTCTAAGAGCTAGTGAACCATTTGACTAACGGTCGTCCTGTAAGGCTAAAAATTTGTAGAGTGATAATTCATAGCACACCAAAGCTAAAAACCATGACCTGGCAGGCCTCAGCGGTGCACGTGTATCTACCAGGTGAATCGAAAAGTGCAAATTTAGGGTGTAAAATAAACTTTCTCCTGTAAGGTTTAAATTTAAGTATGTGTTTGAGTAAGTCATTTAGAAGAAATGTGTACAATGACAGGCGATTCTGAAGAGCATAAGACCTTGCCAGGCGAGGGGAAAGATTAGGGGTTTTTCCTAAAATTATTCTTTTTGCATCGAACAAATTTTTTTTAGGCTTTTTGAATCATTCCAAACAGAAAAGGTCCTTAGTTATTTTTCTCTTAAGTTAATAGTTTTTGTTATATAAGCGATTGAAAATTTTGAAAATTGCGAAATCGGCCATTTTTAACCCAAATCGGACATTTATCTAAAAATTTCAATATTGGCAAGGTACGCAGATATTCCTTAAACATTGATTGATGAAATCCCGAAGAGTTTTTTGCAATAAAATATCGAAAACCGCTTTGTTTTTTTAATTGCTAATCAAGCGGGCGCTACACTGTAGTATAATTGAGGACGTTTGAGCTTGCATAAATTCATTATCTCGAGAATGGGCAAATTTGAAGAGAAATCCTCAGACAGGTCGATTTTTATTTTTGAATTAGGACTTTTTGGTATATATATAATACTAGTGACGTCATCCATCTGGGCGTGATGACGTAATAGATTATTTTTTTAAATAAGAGTAGGGGTTGTGTGATAGCTCATTTGAAAGGTTATTTAATTCTCTATTCAGTAATATAAACATTAACATAATTATTTATACAGGGTGTACAAAAAAAATTTTTTCTTCTATTTGTCAAATTTAATCAAAGTTAATTTAATAAAAAAAAATTTTTTGTACACCCTGTATAAATAATTATGTTATTGTTTATATTAGTGAATAGAGAATTAAATAACCTTTCAAATGAGCTATCACACAACCCCTACTCTCATTTAAAAAAATCATCGATTACGTCATCACGCTCAGATGGATGACGTCACTAGTATTATATATATGCCAAAAAGTCCTAATTTAAAATAAAAATCGACCTGTCTGAAGATTGCTCTTGAAATTTGCCAATTCTCGAGATAATGAATTTATGCCAACTCAAACGTCCTCACTTATACTACAGTGAAGCGTCCGCTTGATTACAATTAAAAAACAAAGGGGTTTCCGATATTGTATTGCAAAAAACTCTTTGGGATTTCATCAATCAATGTATAAAGAATATCTACCTACCTTGGCAACTTTGAGATTTTTAGATAAATATCCGATTTGGGGTTAAAAATGGTCGATTTCGCAATTTTCAAAATTTTCAATCGCTTATATAACAAAAACTATTAACTTAAGAGAAAAATCACCAAAGACCTTTTCTGTTTGGAATGATTCAAAAAACTTAAAAAAAATTTGTTCGATGCAAAAAAAAATAAATTTAGGAAAAACCCCTAATCTTTCCCCTCGCCTGGCAAGGTCTTATGCTCTTCAGAATCGCCTGTCATTTTACACATTTCTTTTAAATGACTTACTCAAACACATACTTAAATTTAAACCTTACAGGAGAAAGTTTATTTTACCCACTAAATTTGCACTTTTCGATTCACCTGGTAGATACACGTGCACCGCTGAGGCCTGCCAGGTCATGGTTTTTAGCTTTGGTGTGCTATGAATTATCACTCTACAAATTTCTAGCCTTACAGGACGACCGTTAGTCAAAAGGTTCACTAGCTCTTAGACTATTAGGAACTTTTGTGAACCATTTTATTTTGTATAATAAAAATGGTAATGTGCTTTATCCCGGATTGTAAACACTATAGTAAAATCAAGTATATTCAAATGGGAAATAAGCCACAATTTTACCTAAAAATGATTTTATTAACGTTTCGACGCCCAACTCGGGTGTTGTTGTCAAAATACAAAATAATACTAAATAAACAAAAATGTTGTTGTTTAGTAAAAAATTCTTCTAATAATTTATTTAATCTGACTCATTTATATCGGCAATTCAGACACGTATTATACATTTTAAAGTAGACGACTTTAAAATGATATTGCCAATATTGATGAGTTGCGTTCCTGGGACGACTTTACTAAAAGATAGTTCATTCGATTACATGAAATCAATCCCAACTCAAGAATATCCGCCACAAAAAATCATAGCATGTGATCTGTCTTTAAAAAGACAACCAAATGCAATGGTGGCACTGAAATTCTCGCGTTAGAGATTCCATAGTAAATCACGAGGGAAAACCAGGAAAAACCTCGTGATACTATCCCGACATCGCAAGTATTTGGGTTTACATTTAGTTTACTCTCAAAACCAATACCAAATTCTGACTTGATATTTTAAATTTTAAATAATACTAAAATACTAAATATGTACTAACTCGATATGTTACTGATTTACTAATTGTGGTATTTTCTTTCTATTGACTTCCTCCTTTAATATGGGTAACCACATCCTACTGCATTCTACCGAGGAATTTGCGACACAATTGGTTTCAGTTAGCATAATTAGAGCCGCTTCTTTGATTTTTCTCTTTTTACTATCTGCTTCTTTTAGGACTATACTTGAATCTCTCCACTGAACTCTATGTTCATTATCCCATGCGTGTTGACATATTTGAGATCTATCAAATTCTCTGTTTTTTATATAAGACTGATGTTCATTTACTCTAACGTCTAATTGTCTTGACGTTTCACCTATATAAAATTGTTCGCATTCACAAGGTATTTTATAAATACAATTCTTTGTTCTTTCTTGTTCACTGTTAGGTTTAGTTTTCGATAGAATATATCTCAATGTGTTTGTTGTTTTGAATGTTGTTGATATGTTGAATTTATTTATTTATTTATCAACAGCATTAAAAACAACAAACACATTGAGATCTATTCTATCTAAAACTAAACCTAACAGTGAACAAGAAAGAACAAAGAATTGTATTTATAAAATACCTTGTGAATGCGAACAATTTTATATAAGTGAAACGTCAAGACCATTAGACGTTAGAGTAAATGAACATCAGTCTTATATAAAAAACAGAGAATTTGATAGATCTCAAATATGTCAACACGCATGGGATAATGAACATAGAGTTCAGTGGAGAGATTCAAGTATAGTCCTAAAAGAAGCAGATAGTAAAAAGAGAAAAATCAAAGAAGCGGCTCTAATTATGCTAAATGAAACCAATTGTGTCGCAAATTCCTCGGTAGAATGCAGTAGGATGTGGTTACCCATATTAAAGGAAGAAGTCAATAGAAAGAAAATATCACAATTAGTAAATCAGTAACATATCGAGTTAGTACATATTCAGTATTTTAGTATTATTTAAAATTTAAAATATCAAGTCAGAATGTGGTATTGGTTTTGAGAGTAAACTAAATGTAAACCCAAATACTTGCGATGTCGGGATAGTATCACGAGGTTTTTCCTGGTTTTCCCTCGTGATTTACTATGGAATCTCTAACGCGAGAATTTCAGTGCCACCGTTGCATTTGGTTGTCTTTTTAAAGACAGATCACATGCTATGATTTTTTGTGGCGGATATTCTTGAGTTGGGATTGATTTCATGTAATCGAATGAACTATCTTTTAGTAAAGTCGTCCCAGGAACGCAACTCATCAATATTGGCAATATAATTTTAAAGTCGTCTACTTTAAAATGTATAATACGTGTCTGAATTGCCGATATAAATGAGTCAGATTAAATAAATTATTAGAAGAATTTTTTACTAAGCAACAACATTTTTGTTTATTTAGTATTATTTTGTATTTTGACATCGACATCCGACTTGGGCGTCGAAACGTTAATAAAATTATTTTTAGGTAAAATTGTGGCTTATTTCCCATTTGAATATACTTGATTATAAAAATGCCACAAGAAAATAGCTTCAGAACAACACTGTAGTAAAAGAGGCACATGTTGATTCTTTGTGTTTTCAGAGGATCTGGTTGAAAAGAAGAGGTGGATTTCATTATTAAGCTAAGAAAATATAGCAAAAAAATTTGAATTTGATATTAGTATTTTATTTGATATTATTTTAGGTTTTAATAAATTAAAACTTTCGCTTGCTTTTAGCAGATGTCGCTACGACACCCATGCCACGTTATTTTGTTGCGATTCGATACAAACAGCCCGATATGCTTTAGTTGGCTCAGATAAAGTCACATAATATGTATACATTTTTTTCTGATGAGAACCTAAGAAGGTTTAAAACTACTTAGAGTGTTTGTGACGCTCTCTGAACGAACTGAAATATAAGACGGCTTTTGGTGTCGTTTTGCAATGAAAAATTATATATTTTTATTTTTAAAAAGAACTGAATTTATCGCCCGTGGGGCACGACTTACAAATTATGCCACAATGAGAAGCACTGTCGACATGTCATCTCCCCCATGTCAACCTTCCCAGCGGAGAGCAAAGCAGAGATATATTTTAAATTTCAAACATTTTAAGCCTACCTTGTAGTAGGTACTAATAATAACAGGTAATTTAATGAGTTGTTCTCTAAAATAGCTAAAAAAATTTTGCAGGGTTCATTTTTCTATCTGTCCGAATTTATAGATATATTATTTAAAAGTGAACTGAGTGTGAGAAGCGCTGCGGTAGAATCCCTGTCTGATCCGATTACATTTATTCATATAATTACTGTGTCCGTGATTGACTATTAAACAAAGCTCTACTGATAACCAGGTACATATCTGATCTAAGCAACACCTTCAACGAAACCTATTTTTTATCGTGAGGTGTGGCGAGGACTTCTCTTCCAATGGCGGCACTTAAAAGGTGACTAGTAGCTGTAATATAAACATGATATTACTTTTTATATTTTTTCAGTAACTTTTGAACATGCTCTTTGTAAAATACTATTTTCTTATGCTTATCTCAGATAGCTACATCTTATCTGATTTTGCTTTCTTTTCATGCTTTCTTTCTTCACGCTCCCTGGTAAGTCGAGATATAGATTTGTATAAGCCTCTGCTTAAGCTTTTTATAGTTTTGAAACTTGCCACAGACTTCACAGTTTTGGAAGTCTGTTTCCAACCTATTTTCTTGCTACTATTTATACAGTCTTCTCTTCTATTTTATTTTTATGAATTTCTAACATTTTTCCTTTATCTGTTTCCATAGCAGTTTCTCTCATATTTTTTGACATTTTTAACAGTTTTTTGTTCTCATTACTTACCATCCACCACATATTTTGTCGTACACTTTGATATTTTTCTTTGGTTTCTTAGTTTTACTTCTAACTCCAGTACAAGAAGAAGGTTCACAGTTTGACTCACTGGCTCACTATTATCTTGTAGTTCTTCCATTTACGTATACCTACCTTTTTAGGTCATCAAATAGCCTACTAGGAAGTGATTTTGATTAACTTGTTCTAAACTGTTTTAGATCCTGGCATCTCAGAGCAACAACTAACATGATATTCCTTTTCTCAGGTATGGTTTGTTCAACAGTAAATGGTTTGTGCTCAATTAGTGCGGTCGTAAATATTATTAAATTTATCTGACCTGGCCCATTGTTAAGACCCACCCGGAGCGATAAGCCACCGAGGTAGACAGAGTTGGTCTTTTGCAATTAACACTGATTAGACGGTGCTCCCATAATAAAGCCTAAAATAAATTTTACCTGAAACCGGGCCTTTTATACTATTATCGGTTAAACCGGGCTGTTTATAGTGGTAATTAATTGAACTTAACCATTTACTGTTTAACATACCATAACTGCAACTTCCTCCATATACTCACCTCATTACTGAGGTGAATCGTTTCTTATTTGAGATAGCCGTAGCTTCACTCATCGATTTGTTAGTTGGTGGTTGTTGCCCTAAGAGTAAATGGCCTTCTAATATTCTTCTTCTTCATGTACTTCATCCTTTAAAAACATTGGAGATTCTCATGGCCCATTTTACGCTGTCTGCAGCGGTTCTGAAGTGTTCTATTGTTGGTTTTTTATTCTTCTGCTTTAAAATTTCAACCAGGATGTACGTCGTGTCCCTGGTTTTCTTTTTTATTCCACTATTTCCGGTTTACTTTTTCCGGCGGCTTTCCCTTGCATAACCAATCGCATCAACGTATATTTTTCATTTATTTGTATGTTACCAAATTAGGTCATTTTCCTTTCCTGCATAGAGTTGAAGCAGTAGTTAATTTTTCTTTTTTAATATTTCTCAATATTTCCGTGTTTCTTACGTATTTTTTCCATGATATTTTTCACAATTTTTAATAACACCACACCTCAGAGCTAGCAAGTCTTTTCCAGTTGGGTCCGTAATAATTGTCCAGGCTTTAACTCGTACGCAACATCATAATACTTTAGTTCCAATTTCTATTCCAAGTTTTCCATTTCGTAATACTATTTTCATCTTAAGATTTTACTTTAACGTAGAATATTTCGATTTCAATCTTGTTCTTACTGACAATCATGATTTTGGTTCCTTTTTTATGTTTAGATCCATTCAATTCCTTTCGCAGTACTGCGTAGTGCGGTCAACCAAAATTTGCAGTCCTTCTCTGCTGTCTGCAAGCAGTATTGTATCGTCTGCATCTCTGAGATTATTCAGTAGTGCTCTGTTAATTGATATGCCTTGATTGATGTCTTCTAGTGTCATCTTTTTTAAACACACTTTAAAAAGTAAAGGAGATACAGCCTTGTCGTACTTCTCTTCTTATTAGAATCTCCTTAGATTTTTGTTGGTCTACTCAAATTATGGCTTTCTGATATCGGTATAAATTTGTAATCATTCTCATATCCTGATCATTTATTTCTATGTTCCGTAATATATGTGTGCAAGCCTTCTGTGTTGCATGTTGTCGAAGGCTTTCTCAAAGTAAACCAGACCGGTGGCGCAAAAAAAACCCGACAGCCGAAATCCCGACAGCCAAAATCCCGACAGCCAAAATCCCGACAGCCAAAATACCGACGGTCAAAACATCGACACGCCAGAATCCCGATACGCCAGAATCCCGACAGGCCAAAATCCCGACATGCAACAATCCTCGCATAAGTAAAAATTCCGACCACTACATTTTGAATATTTATTGTTTCCTTTTCAACTGCAATACCAAATAATATTATAGAGTATTGAAATTAAAAAATTAATTGCTTACTGATAAATACGGGTACTAATTATTATGTATTTTAAAAGAAAAAAATATTAAACACTGCATTTTATAATATAAAAGCTATACTTACTGAAATGGAAGGTTGTCAAAAGTTTTAAAAGATGGCGCCATCTAAAAAGACGCGTGAGAGCGAGTCTGAAACAAAAGTGCAATTTTCTTGCTGTAAAACAAAATCTTTTAATAGCTTAATATGCATGTGTGGTAATGCATTTCATAAGTCCTGTGCAGTGCTCGATTGGGCCGAGAAGGTGAAAATTATAGACGAAACGAAACTTTATTGCTGTGGTTTCGACGTAGATCAAGCCGCCAGGTTGCCAAAAAATATGAATAAGGATGACCATAAGCAGGTAGCTTTAAAAGACATGGAAAACTCCTATCTAAAAAAGTTGAATCAAGAGCTTGTAAGCGAAAACAGGCTATTGGAAGAAAACTGTTCTTTACTCCGAGAAAAACTAGCAAGGTATGAAAATCACGGTAAAAAAAACAACAACAATTCTACTTGTAAACAAGGTCAAATTCCTTTCCTCGCTCCGATTCCACCGTCAACAATACAGACCACGGATAATCCAATAGTGCAGAAATCTACCAACGTAGATGGTAATACAGATGAAGCAGACTTAGTTCGTATTACTAAAGCCAGAGATCGCGACAACAGCCGCGACGTGACTGACAACACGGTAGGAACAAGTCTGCAACCCAACACCCATGTATCTCTGGGAAAAGCCACGGAAATCATGCGGGTAGAAGAAGAAGTAGTGACAGATGAAGTTTTTGTCAAAAGAAACGATGATGTGACAGAGACAATAAATGAAAATAAACATAACCAAAATCAAAAATATGAATGGAAGAAGGTGCTATCCAAGAAAAAAAGCATTCCTCACGTAAGGATACTAGGCCCGCTCCTAAACTGGGCAGAAGTAATGACTGCACTCTAAAAGCCGCAATTTCATGTCCACTGGAGTGAATATTTATATCCGGTCTCGATCCAAAGACTGAAGCCAAGGATGTCAGGGAGTATTTAGAACAACTAAAAATTACCAATGGAATTCAATGTTATAAACTACGAACCAAAAAAGACAACCACTGTAGTTCTTTTAAGGTGGGCGTCCCTTCAAATCACAAGGTCACCTTCATGGATGATGAACTTTGGCCAAATGGTGCTCTAATAAACCATTTTATAAACCTGCAGCGCCCCACTCTACCAAAATAGCTTTGAATGGGGTTTATGGAGACTCACCACTGGAAAGTGTAAGTCCTGCGCAAGACAAAAATAATATAAATTATAATAAGACATTTTATTCAAAATTTAGTTTTAAGGTTTTATTTATTAATGTTTTGTCCATAAAAAATAAGATTAATGAGCTGGAGGCTTTCATGACTGGGAGAGAACCGGATGCACTCTGTCTGGCTGAACACTGGCTATCAGATCTGGAATACAGGTCCTTAAGAGTCTCCAATTTTCTTCCAGCTTCAGACTTCTGCCGAACAAACTGTAAGGTAGGTGGAGCAGCCATTTTAATAAATAAAAACATTGTCTTTAAAGAGTGGCATAATGTAAAAGATCTGTCCATACAGGGACAAATTGAATTATGTTGTGCATATATTGAAAAATATAAGTTATATTTATTAACTGTATATAGGCCTCCGTCAGGCTCTTTTAACGTTTTTATTGAAGTACTGGAGGGAGCTTTACAATCACTTAACCCTACTAAGAGAATCTTGATTCTTGGGGATTTTAATATTCATTTTAATACAGATTCTCCTCACTGTACAGAATTATGTAACCTAATGCATAGTTTCGGTTTTCATCAAAATAATTTCGAAGCCACCAGACAGAAAAACTGTCTCGATAATGTTTTTTCCAATTTGGATCCACAGGACCTTCAGCTACAAGTTGTTGATCCTGGTATATCTGACCATAGAGGTATATACCTGGAATTTACCTTAATGGGAGGAGAACAATTTTCTGATCCTCAAAAAGTGTTTTTTAGACCCATCACTGAGAGAGGAAGATACTTGTTCTTCTCTATGATAGAGAACATTTCATGGGACTTTATTAATGACACTAATATGAATGCGAATAATAAGTTTTCCTATTTTGTTCACATCATTTCCAATGCATTCTTGACCTGTTTCCCGGAAAAGTCTTACTCTAAAAGAAAGGGTCAGGCGGGTGTGGTGAGTTGGTTTAATGATAGCTTGAGAACAATGCGTGATAATATTCAATTTTTTATAGAACTTAATAAACAGCTTGATGCACCAAATTACCTACAGGAATACATAAAAAATATTAAAAATGAATATCGGAAAGCAATAAAAGCAGCAAAGAAAGCTACCAATGACCAACTAATTTCAAACTCTCATAACCCGATTAAAACAATGTGGAATATCATTAATGAGTATAGAGGCATCACAAAAACTGAAACTAATTCTAATATAACACCTGATCAAACATTGCCTCCGAGCTGCATAGCCGTACTCCTGCACCCCACAATGACCCACTCAACTATGCACCACCTTATGCTGAACAGATGTTTGAATTCCAACCAGTCTCTTTTAATGAGGTAAGAGATATTGTGAACTCTCTCAAAAATAAAAAAAGTAAGGACCCATTTAATTTAACTGTCAGCTTAATCAAAGGGATAAAAAATCTAATAATATGTCCTCTGACCAAGCTCATAAACTTATGTATAGCTGAGGGGGTTTTTCCTGAAGTTTTAAAAACTGCGGTGGTCATTCCGGTTTTTAAAAAGGTAGAGACAGATCAAATGTCTAATTACAGACCTATCTCTCTGTTACCTATATTCTCGAAGATATTTGAAAAATGTCTTGCTGGAAAAATAGCAAGTTTCTTTGAGTCTAACGGGCTCTTCGTTGAATCTCAATTTGGCTTCAGAAAGGGTTTGAAGACTGTTCAGGGTATTTTGAATCTTGTAACATACATCCAAGATGCTTTTGAACAAGGTAACTATGTGTCTTCCAACTTTTGCGACCTAAGTAAAGCCTTCGATTGTGTGTCCCACAAAATTCTTACTGCTAAATTGAGTAAATATAACTTCTCAATCTCCAGTATATCATTGATAAAAAATTATTTGACGGACCGCTGCCAGAGGGTGAGATTTGCAGGTGTTGAATCGGAGAGAGGATGCTTGCGCATAGGAGTTCCTCAGGGCTCTGTGTTGGGTCCCTTATTATTCTTGATATACATCAATGATTTACCACTTTCATGTCAAACTGCGAATTTCACTCTCTTTGCAGATGACACAACAATCTCATCCTGCAGTAAGGATTTGGTAACAGCAGTGGGGAGTTCGTGGGGTTGAGTGTCGGAGGCAGAACAATGGTTCCATTCTAATAGGCTGTTTCTCAATACAACCAAAACACAGTCCTTACTTTTTTCAACTAGAAATATTCCTGATGAACTGGACAATGCATCCTGTGCTAAATTTCTTGGTGTTCTGCTGGACCCTGGTCTGATATGGGATGCTCATACCACCTCTTTAGTGGCAAAGCTATCATCAAATACATTTTTGCTTCGTAGACTTTCATCCTGTGTTTCCGCTTCCATACTAAAGCAGGCATATTTTTCTTTGTGTCACTCACATATTATCTCCTATGCTATTCTCGCATGGGGCCATAGTGCAGGAGCGAAGGATGTATTCAGACTGCAGAGAAGGGCCATTCACATTGTCGCCGGCTTGCCATATAGAGCCGATTGCAGACAAGTTTTTATAGATTGGAAAATATTAACATTACCTTGCCAGTATATATATGATAATCTTATATATGTAAAATGCAATATGCATAAATTCCAGACTCATGAACAGATTCATAATATTAACACACGCTTTAGAGGGAACCTTGCCCCAAAGTTTCGTAGGCTGGAGAGGTGCAGAGATGGCCCATCATGTCTGGCTATACATTTCTTTAATAAATTACCCCTAATAATTCGAGAACTGCCCTTAGATACATACAAAATAAAAATCAAAGAACTTATTTTGGTGGGTGCTTACTATTCTCAGGAGGAATATCTCGGGGCTACCCTGTTGTGATAGTCCTACAGCTCTCTTAAATGTTCTGTGTGCTCTTGTGTTTTATGCTAATATTCTAACTTTGTGTTAAGTATTTAGACTAGGTGATAAAATTTTATAGATTTTACTTATCAAGTGTTAGCTTAATGTATTTCAATGATGCATTTTAACAGATTTTGACTTATGTAAATACTCTGTATATTGACATCAATAAACTGAATTGAATTGAATTGAATTGTTGTAAGTAACATGATAATATCTATTATATGAAAGTAAACTTGAATTCAGGACTTAATTCATATACCCATGTTAGAAAATTTATTTAGAAGATTAGTTCATATTAAATGGTAAATACTTTTGTTTAGTAACAAAAAATAAAAAAACAGATGGCAATAAACAAAAAACAAGAAATAAATGTAATTATGTGTTAAAAGAAACTTATCAAACCTGTCGGGATATTGGCGTGTCGGGATTCTGGCGTGTCGGGATTTTGGCCGTCGGGATTGTGGCTGTCGGGATTTTGGCTGTCGAGATTTTGGGGTGAACCCAAATCAGACATATGAATACGTCAAAGTTGACATCTAGACACCGTTCCGTAAGTAGTCCGTTCTTTAAGGGTAAAATATTGCAATACCTCTAAATTTTAAAGAACCGCTTGGATTGACATGAAATTTGGCACACACATAGCTAACAAGTCAAAGAAAAAAAGTGATATTGTGTCGATATGTGCTTTTGCCCTGGGGGTGATTTTCACCCCCTTTTGGGGGTGAGAAAATATTCGTCCAAAGAAAGTCAGGAAATGGATAAATTGGCTAATTTTAAGGAACTTTTGTTCTATAGAGTTATTTCACTAAGTCAATACTTTTCGAGTTATTTGGCAGTGAATATGTTCATTTTTTCAACAAAGTAACCACGATTTTAGACGGTTTTTCGCAAATAACTCAAATAGTAAGAATTTTGCCGAAAAAACATTCCTAGCAAAAATATAGCCTGTAAAAAATTAAACAAAATGGTGTATACCTTACGTCTCTACACTTAGTAGAAACAGAGTTATAGCTAATGAAAAATAGGTTCATATTCGTCAAATTCCAAATGGAATATTTTAACGTGAATTAACCAAAAATGAAGCACATCTCGGGAAAACTCATTACAACTTATTTAAAGTGTTTAAAAAAAGCTTCATTTTTGTTTTATAAAAAAAAATTCTAGCATCAAAATTAAACAAGTTACGCTCAAAATAAAGTTAGTCCGTTTTGGTTTTGGTAAAAAAATCGAGAAAATCACCCCCTAATTATTATCTTAAATGAACTTAATCGTTACGACTTCACAAGTTTCTTGACTCGTGTATATATTTTTATATGATCTGTAAGTTTCATCGGTTGAAAGTCCTTATTATTGAAAGAGCTGAAGTTAAAAGGGGTTGAACGAGTCACTGATCACGAATGTGTGCAAATTTTGAAACACCAAATCTTAATCAATTTTTGTCTAACAGAAAAACAAAAAATACATGATATTCAGAAAAGCAAATCTAACTTTTTTCCTTTTCGAAATTTTTGTTATCTCTAACAATTTTTAAGTTATTTTGAAAAAAGCATATTTTTCAAAATTTAAATTTTTAAAAATTTTAATTTGAAACCAAATTTTTTCAAAAATAAGCACTTTGAATCGATGAAACTTACAGATCATATAAACACAACATAAGTAAAATAATTTGTGGAGCGGTAACCATTAATTTCATTTAAGTTGCTAATTAGGGGGTGGTCTCCCCGATTTTTTTTTTTGCAAAAACAAAAGGGACCAACTTTATTTTGAGCGTAACTGGCTTAAGTTTAATGCTAGAACCTTTTTGTAAAAACAGAAATAAAGATATTTTTAAGAACTTTAAAAAAGTTAAAATGAGTTTTCCCCAAAAAGTGCTTAATTTTTTGGATATTTCACGTCGAAATATTCTATTTGAAATTTGGTGAATATGAATCTATTTTTCACTGGCTATAGTTCTGGTTCTACGAGATTCAGAGACCTAACTCGTACACCATTTTTTTACTTTTTTATAGGCTATATTTTTGCTCAGAACGTTTTTTTCGACAAAATACTTACTTTCTGAGATATTTGCAAAAAACCGTCTAAAAATGTGGTTATTTTGTTGAAAAATGAACATATTCACTCGCAAATATTTCGAAAAGTGTTGACTTGGCGAAAAAGCTCTATAGAACAAAAGTTACTTAAAAATAGTCAGTTTACCCATTTCCGGACTTATTTTGGACATATATTTTTTCACACCCAAGAGGGGGTGAAAGTCACCCCCAGGGCAAAAGCACACATCGGCACAATATCATTTTTTTTCTTTGACATGTAAGCTATACGTATGCTAAATTTCTTGTCAATCCAAGCGGTTCTTTAAAATTTAGAGCAAAAACCGTGAAAGAATGGACTAAAGTGTTTTTATAGTAAATAATGCCAAAGTCTTTTCTAAATCCCAGTTGGTTTCCTGTTATGCTATCGTCTAGTTTTTTGTAGATCAGTAGATCAGTACATTTTTGTAGTTCTTGGATCATTCGCAAAAAAACTTTTAAAACATACTTCATCAAACTGATCATTCTACAGGGTGATCAACTTCTGTGACAAAGTCCAATATATCTGTTATTATACAATATATGAAAAAACGTTGTTAATAAAAGTTATAGACACCTTTAATGTACACATTTTAAAATTAGTGAGAAATATACAGGGTCCTCCATAACACGGTGCCAAACCAAAGTTATGTTTTTTTAAATGAAACACCCTGTATTTTATTCAAAATCTGGTTTCTCTACATTTTTCTGATTCTAGAAATATAACACTTGTCTAGGATTATACTGAGTGTTTCAAAGTTACGAGCACTTTTATTAAAAAATCATACTGATTTGATCGCCCTGTATGTTTCTAACGGTGTAATATAAACTTATTTTTTTAATGCTTTTGACTGTCAATATTAAAGTAGTTTTGCAAAAATGTACAATTTTTTTATAACTACACAAATTGTATACAGGGTAAGTCAAAATTTAAATACAAGATTTTCTTCATAATTTTAAATGGAACACCCTATATTTTATATTATTATCGAAAAGTTCTATCACTATACTTGCATATCTTTTAAATATTCCCTATACCTAAAGTTATTAGTTTTTGAGATATTTTAGTTTTATTGTTGATAGCAACATGTATTACTTAGTTATTAATAACAATACTTTAATTTATCAAAATTTATTAAAAAAACTAAATTAAATAAAGAAAAATGTTCATCGTACCTCTTATGTTATAAAAGGTGTTCAAAATGACCTCCCATAACGTCTACACAAGCCTGGAGACGAGTTTAAAAAGACCTACAGATGTTTGTAAGCATTTGTTGTGTGACACTTTGAAAGGCGTTTTGAAACCTTACTCTCATATCATCAACTATTGTTGGAGGTGCCCTATACACTACGTCTTTAATATAACCCCAAAAAAAGAAGTCACCTTCGTTTAATTCTGGTGATCTGGGTGGCCAGTGAACTGGCTCATCTCTTCCTATCCATCTTTCAGGAAATAGTTCATCGTTGAGAAGTGCGTTGTGGTGAGCAGGGGCTCATATGTTGGCGGATGTTTAATGGTACATTTTCAAGTAGAATAGGTAAATGATTCACTAGAAAATTTAAATAAACCTCACCACTTACCGATTCCTCATAGAGAGAAGGACCTATAACGTAATTGCCTCTGATTCCGCACCCCAAACATTTAAGGACCATCTTGTTTGACTATGTGTCTGAGCACAGTACGGATTGGTTGTGGAATAATAATGAAAATTGTGTCTGTTTACACTACAATTTTTGTGGAATGTTGCCTCGTCTCCAAAAAAAAAGGACAAACTCAAAAAAATCTCTCAGTATCACTATTTGTTTTTGTGACCATTGACAAAATTGTACTCTTTTGTATATGATATGGGTGCTTGTTGTTTTTCTTGACTATGTTCTGGATAGATCCATAACTTATATCTTGCTCTCTTGTAATATTTTGAATACTTGTATGAGGATTTTCTGTAACAGGCAGTAAAACATTTAATTAATTTTCATTCGTAATAATGAATTTTGTTTTTTCCTTTGCTTCATAAACAGAGCCAGTACGATTAAACCTGTCTAATAAGTTGTCAAATGCTATCTTATTTGGTTGCTGACGCTGTGGACACCATTCCTTATAAATTCTTGTGGCAACTAATGAGTTTTTGAAACACTCTCCTAAAAACCATATCATGTCTGTCATTTCTTCACGACTAAAATTCATTGTTGGGTAACAATTATAACAATATGGCAAACAATTATAATCAATAACAAAAGTAAAAACGTACAGATATTTAAATTCTTACATCTGACAGTTCTTGTGTCAATTATTTCAAAGCCACCTTAAACAAAAACTTGCAGCAATTTATAGTTTCCATTTCTTCGCGGAAAATTAATATCATTTTGTCAGTAAATATAAAATTGTCGTTATTGTATATAATTTACCATAAAATTGGAGAAAAAATGAAATGCAGTCTAATTTTAATTATCATTAACAAACTCATTGGAGGTTTCTCATATTATGGGTAATTAATTTACTGTAATAAACGTATCTATGAGTTATCGACAATAAAACTAAAATATCTAGAAAACTAATAACTTTAGGTATAGGGAATATTTAAAAGATATGCAAGTATAATGAAAGAACTTTTCGATGGTAATATAAAATACAGGGTGTTCTATTTAAAAATATGAAGAAAATCTTTTATTTGCATTTTGACTTACCCTGTATACAATTTGTGTAGTGATAAAAAAATTGCACGTTGTTGCAAAACTACTTTAATATTGACAGTCAACAGCAGTAAAAAAATAAGTTTATATTATACTGTTAGAGTCATACAGGGCGATCAAATCAGTATGATTTTTTGATAAAAGTGCTCATAACTTTGAAACACTCAGTATAACCCTAGACAAGTGTTATATCTTTTTAATCAGAAAAATGTAGAGAAACCAGATTTTGAATAAAATACAGGGTGTTCCATTTAAAAAAACATAACTTTAGTTTGGCACCGTGTTATGGAGGACCCTGTATATTTCTCACTAATTTTAAAATGTGTACATTAAAGGTATCTATAACTTTTATTAACAACTTTTTTTCATATATTTTATAATAACAGATATATTGGACTTTGTCACAGAAGTTGATCACCCTGTATATTCCTCACATTTCATTGCGTTGTATTTTTTGGGTTTTGGGATGAACTCAGGTATTAGTCATAGTAAATTTCGTTGAATATTTCTGCTATGGTCGGTTCGCTAAACTCAGACGCAACTGGCTAGATATTTTAGTCGATATTTTTTTTGTTTTTTGCCAATTTTGCGAAAATTGGCAAAATTACTAAATATTTAGTGATTATTAACTATTTAAAAATTATTTTTTGCCAATTTTGCTAAAATTGGCAAAATTACCGACTAAAATATCTAGAAAGTTGCGTCTGAGTTTAGCGAACAGACTATAGTAAATATATCCATGTGGTTCACTGTTAGTAATCTTAAGATTTCTGTATGTATTTCATCCAGTCCCATGGCTCTAGCGTTTTTTACACGTTTTAGTGCTTTTTCAATTTTCCTTTTGGTAACTTTAGATCCATTTCTACCTCTTGGTTCTATTGTCTCTATTCTTTCGTCTGCAAATAGCTCTTTTATACATTCTTTCCGATTTATTTATTTTCTCTGTATTTAGAATAATTATTACTTTGTTGTTGTTGTCCATTATGTTTCTAATACCTTCTTTTTGTACACGCCAATTGTTTCTTTAATTTTTCTGTATAAGTACGTTACAGCTGTCATGTTGGTTATCTTATTTTTCTATCTCTACACATTGTCGTTAAAGCCATACTTCCTTCGCTTCTTTGATTTCTTGTTACTTTATTTCTTGTTTAATCCGTTGTTTAGGGAATGTATCGCTCTCTAGTAATGATATGCCTCAGGAACTTATCTAACTCTCTACATTTTTCAGTAGCATTAAATTACCTGTGTCTTCCTACTTTTTTAAGCATTTTTAATATTTTTACCAGGTCATTGAGGTACATTATTTATATTAAAATTTTTCTAATTACGTAAAAAAGTGTCAAATCATAATCGATATTTTATTAGTTTAAGATATAATTAAATGTATCCAATTAAATCTATGTTTTGTCAAAATATGGTTTGTACGTAAACAATATATTGTACAGTGGAACCCCGATAAGTCGGCCCCCGATAACCCGGAAGTCCGGCTAACCCAGACCGATCTTTATCAGACAAACATTTCAACCATAAAAATGAATGTAATTTAATATTTGAGAGATAATGGGTATTTGTGTAATTTGAACTACATATACGATAGTAAAAATGACTCGTGGCACACGACGTTCATTGTCGTGTTATCGGAAACAACAGGCACCTGTAGCATCCTTTATTTATGTCACACGGTCTTAGCATTGTTTAAAAAAGACTAAAAGACTATTAAAAAATTAATTTTTAAACAATGGTCTTAGTCTTCACTGTTTTTAAATAATATAATGTGTGTAGTACAGTCGTATTGTTCGCTTCCGTTCTGTAATCGTTCGTAAATCTATTCAGATTTTGTGTTTGCGTGTTTTTTTATCTACGCAATGGCAACAAAACGTAAAAATGTAGTGACAATGGAAAAGAAACTAGAAGCATTAGGTAGAATTGATAAAGGCGTAATTGATACGTAATTTAGATGTATACTGTGCATATATATTTCATGTTATTTCAATTCTAACGGAGTTTATCTGCAAGTATACCGTATTTTATTAATTTTTACCATTTTCTCCGGCTAACCCGGATTTTCGAGAACCCAGATCGGCCGCGGTCCCGATTAATCCGAGTTAACGAGGTTCCACTGTATTTGGATTTCTATAATAATCCTCTTTTCTCTTGGACCACATTATACATATTCTTGTGGACTACAAAATAAATATAAATAATTAATTGCTATATACAAATACACAGATTTACACACATAAAACAGTAGTTTTACTAAATAAGCATACATGGTAGGTGTGACTGTTACATTTTATGTGTTTAGAATATTATATATTTTGGTTTTAAAAATTTTTTTTCTCTCGAAGAAAAGACAAAATGGCGTTATTTTTGGAAAATTATTTTTAACTTGCTTCCTTCGTTTCATTTGTCCAATATTTCTGGTTTGTTTTTTTTTCGTTTTATCTTTTTTTAATAAATATTTCTTAAAACTTTTAAAGAAAATTCAAATCATTACTTTAACACATAGATAAGTATGCAGACATAATTTCTTATTTATCTAAAATTACGGGTCCTAGGTAAATTGTTTTTAACTATTGTCTGTGTGGGAGCCACTGGCTGAAGTTACATATCCTTATCCTGAGACTACTCTATATGCAGATTGGCTGTGGTAAAATGTTAACAGGCCAAATCTTCTTTTAACAGGTAATGAAACTGTGATTCGACTATCATTAAAACGAGTTTTGTGTTTCGGAATTTAAATGGATTGTGTTGAGTTTGTTTTCTTTCATTCTTTTCTACATTATTCTAAGGCGTTAATTAGAATGTCATTGGTAATTTTTTTTTATATTTTTTAAAATGTTTTGTTGACATAACATTAATTGGATGCAATCAATATTTTAACTTTAAAAACTCTCAGAAGGGAAAAAACCTAAGAAGTGACCTAGATATTTACAAAAATATGTTAGCACAAACTTTATTTCAACAGAACCAATCTTGTTACAAACTTTATTTTCGAAACGCAGAAACTTGGAAAATATAACAAGAAACCTGTCTTTCCAGTGATTAAATCAACAAAATGACAGCAGTAACATGCTTGTAACCAAATAAATATGTTTCTGAACTAAAACCTTCTTCTGTCAAGACGATCTGCAGGGTAAGACCCCATTTTAACAGTCCCCGTTTCAGCGGTTCTCGATTCCACCGACCCGTTTCAGCGGCGTTTGGTTCTGCAGCATGCCGTTTGAGAGGCATCGTTCAGGAAAATGAGTAAAAACAGGACCCTCTTGGGGACAGTAGTTTTAGCAATAAAAAATGAATTTTATAAAATAATAAATAAACAATAAATTGTCCCAAATCACCCTATATATAGCTTTGCAATTGCATAAAAAGTAGGGTAATATAGTAAATAATTTGCAAAAAAATTTTTAGATTAATTCATGCAATAGTTTCTATAAAATTGTAAAAGTTTATCCTAGAGGCTAAATATTTATAACATTATTCTACATAAACCAATTTACTTAGGATGATTCTGCGGGTACCTATCGAAAGAGGGAGAGCGGGTTTATCAAATCAATTTGTTAGAAGTAAAAAAATATTTTTTCTACTAGCATGCGGAAAAAGTAATTACTTATCATTGTCATATTATTATTTTCTTATTGAGACCGCTCTATTGGGGACTGCGTTTATGGGGACCGCTGAATCGGGATACCGCTGAAACGGGCACCGCTGTATTGAGACCGCTCAATCGGGGACCGCGCTTATGGGGACCGCTGAATAGGAGTGAAACCGATCTGCAGCCTGGATCAATTCATCTTTTTTCCCGAGAAAATTTAATTCTATATTTTCAAATATTTGTCATAAATCTGTCACTTTTAAATCTATTAAATCGGTCTCGTAGCTATTTTTTACAGAATTTAATTAAAATTTCCACTTCTGATACCAATGTAATGCGAATTTTAATTTATTGAAAGTCTTCTAGGCCTAATTCTAATGTACGGTGACTTTTTACCATGTATTTATTTAACAGTAGGTAATACCAATATATTTTTATAATTATATTTTATTAATATATTATATTTATATCATTATATTTTTGAAAGTTGGGGAAGAAACCTGCAAAGAGCAATATATTATGAAGGTGTGAAAATAGAAGGTTAGTGTAGAAGAAGAACCAATAAAGAAGTGGAAAAACTGTATAAAGAGCCAACGATAACGACGACGATCAAAGCACAGAGAATACGATATTTGGGACACATCGAAAGCATGGGAAGCAAAAGAATGTTAAAAATGGTAATCTCACGAAGACCAATACAGAAAAGAAGGAAAAGCAGGTCAAGAAAAAGATGAACGGACAGTGTGTACAAAGACCTGAAGCAAAGTAATATTAAGAGATATAAAGTACTAGCATTGGACAAAAGGATGTAGAGGGAGGTGGTTAAGGAGTGTATAAAAAGACTGAAGTGTAATTATATAATTTTTTTTTTAAGACTAAAATAAAATGTAATCAGAAATGTAAACGCTTTAGCCCTAGGCCTACAAGGCCTGATGAGCTTAATAAATAAAATAAAATACAAGTATATACTTGACTTCTTCTTCTTGTGGCGCTTTCTCCTTTAGTGGAGGTTAGCGACTACGCTGGCAAATATGTATCTGCCCAATGCGGCTCTAAACAAAGCTGTTGAATCAAGGCAAGTCCAGTCTGATATTTCTAAGCCATGACATCTGGCGCCTACCGGGACCCCATTTTTCATCAATCTTACCTTCGATAATCACATTGCGCGAGGCGGTACTTTTCGTTTCTGATCATGTGTCCCAGGTAGCCAACTTTTCTGACTTTGATGTTTTTAAGCTGCTCCCTATCTGTACCTATTCTCCTCAGAACCAGAACATTTTCGTTGATGGTGTGGGTTGTTCCAGGTATTTTCAAGATTCTTCTATAAACAGTGCCGGATTAACCAATAGGCAAAGTAGGCAGTTGCCTAGAGGCCTCGGTCCCAAAGGAGGCCTCGCAGTGCCCAAAATGAAAAAATAAAAATAAGATTTAAATAAAAATAATAAATCATATTTTGTTGAAAAATTCAAATATCGCGCAATACCATAAAAGTGATGGTACAATGCATACTTTTGTTCACATAGAAAGTCTATGTTATGAGAATTAGTCGCTAAGGAATGCCACTTGATAGAAAAGAAACAGTACTGCCTACCAGTCGGCACGGTTTCTTAGAAAAGTAGCAAGAGCAACAAATGAGACAGCGCCCCATCGCTACCCTCTCCTTCATTACCCATAAACCATGCTTTTCGCTACATGTCGGGCATGTCTCCAGGTTCATTTATCTAAGATTAACAAACTTGTAATTTACATTTTTTGTGCCGCACACTATCTTTAGTTGGAGTTTCTATTTTTTGTGCGGCACACTCGCTTTAGTCGGAGTAAGTGCTGCTAAAAGTTGCGTTGGACCCGTTGGAGCAATACCGTATTTTGGATTTGTTCAGTTCGTGTACAAGTTTTTTTCAGCCTCTACCCACCGTTGGGAAGCTACAATCAAATGCTTAAATGAAACCTAACTAAGGGATCCTATTCGCCACGATCTAAACCTTGTCCTTAAAAGAACAAGCAGCACTAGATGGACTGCAAGGGCTGATGGAACAAGAGCTTCGTCTAAAGGTTACAACGCCTTAAAATCTCTTCTTCTCTTCTCTAAAAGCTGAAACAATTCATGAGGCTAAGTGTTTGTTGAAAGACAATGAAAAAGAAATGTCAAAACAGAAACATTTATAATGAATGAGTTTTGGGCAATAATTTTTGAACTCATCAACGCTGTCAGGAAATCATTACAGAGAGAAGAGATACTACGAGCAGAAGGTCTGCGATCTACAATACTCTGAATATACCGACGAGAGTAAACAAACGCGAGCAAGAAAACTACATTTTGATAATGCTAATTCCAATGAAATTTATTTACAGGGTGGAGAAAAGTTAAATTTTGAAACCAGTCTACCAATTTTGGATAAGCTAAATATTGAGCTTATTCGTCAGTTGACAGCGTACGAGTCAGTAACACAGTATTTGGTGTTTTGTGTGTTTTTCCAAAACCAAGTGATACTCAAATAAAGGAGTGTGCTTCAAAACTACACGAAAACTACACTGATGATATTGAAGCTGAAATTTAAGATGAACTACTGCAGTTCAAATATTTCATAGTCCATGTTCAGGACTTATAGCGAAAACAATTTATTCCTGCTTCATAGTCTTTTTGGGTTATTTATGAGAACAAATTCGAATCAAAGTTTCGAAATTTGTCAGTAGCTTGTAAGATTTATCTTACTCTAATGATTACAAATGCAACAGGCAAACGGTCATTTTCAAAAATGACAATTATTAAAAACTGTCAACGTTCGACAGTGGCACAAAATAGACTAGCATTTCTCTAAATTATGGCTATTGACAATGATGTGCTCAAAAATTATTTGGAAATTGAATATATTCTAAGTAGTTTTATTTCTATGAAACTCAGAAAAGTTGCTTCATAATAACTATATAATATAACTATTATAAGGCTTTAAAAACTCAAGCTAAATTTATTTCATACATAATTATTTATTATTATATAATTATGTAATAAGTAATAGTATATTCTTAAACGAGCTTGTAATGATGGGTATCACTCACAATGATGAGGTTTGCAACACGAGCCAAAGGCGATGGTCGTTATTCATCAGAGTGAGTAATAGCCATCACATGTCAGTAGAATACTATACTTTTTCTACGACCTTCTTTTTTTTCATTATTAGAAAATGTATTATACTTTAAAATGAATCGTTTGTCTATTGATAAATATAACAAAAAAAACTAAAATAATTTTTTATTGCAAAATTTAAGCAAAATTATATAAATAAACAGTTCCTTGACCATTTCTTTGTTTTATTTCTTCAAGCAACACGTTTTACAAAATAAAACAAAAATTTAAGTTTAAATCTACAAAATGTCCACTAATAAATCAAAGGAATATCATTCGGAGATGGAGGGGTTATCCGAGCTTTTGGGGGGAAAAGACAAAAGTTTCTTAAGGCACCTCCTAGCTTGGGTTGCCTAGGGCCCTCAAGATTATTATTCCGGGACTGTCTATAAAGTCAGAGTTCAAAGGCTTCTAACTTATTAATTAGTTTTATGTCGAGTGTCCAGGCATCCCTTCCATACAAAAGTATTGACCACACATAGCAATGCAGAAAACGACGTCTAAAGTTGATATTAAGGCTACTGTTAAAAAATAAGCTTTTATTTTGATAAACTCTTGTCGGGATACCTCTATTCTCGCTCTTACTTCTTGTTTATTATCAAGTTGATTGTTAAACCAACAACCAAGATATTTGCATTGGTCTACGTATTCAAGCAGTTGGTGGTTCACATATATTGAAAGGGGTAAATTTCTGTTCCTTGATATTTTCATAACTTTGGTTTCCGCAGGGTTGATCTTCATCCCCATTTTTTCACAACTATCAGTAACCATATTTAATAATATCTGAAGACTATGGTCCGAATCAGTCATTAAAATCGTGTCATCTGCATACGGGATGTTATTTACTGTTTGACCGTGTGTGCTTCTGAAGAGTGCGATAAAGCGTTCGCAAATATTACCTTCAAGTAGACGTTACACAGTATCGGTGATAGCACACAACCCTGTCTGACACCTAGTTGTATTTTAATTGGCCTTGACGTGGTAATTTTGGTTTTTATGATTGCTTTCTGATTCCAATAAATAACTTCTATCATTTTAGAATGCCTTTTGTCGACTCCGATGTCGTTCAATCTTTCTATCAAGGTTCTGTGCTGCACCCGGACGAACCCTTTTTCAAAATCTATAAAACAGACAAACAGGTCTGTTTGCTGATCTTTGCAGAGTGTGCCAGAGTTTCAAGACAGAATATTTCTTCTCGTGTCCCCATACCTTTCCCGTAGCTAAATTGTTCTTGACCGGTGACCTCCTCGTCACATCTTCTATATAAAATTCTGTTCTGTATGATTTCCAAAAAAAAACTTCAGAATGTTATTTAGTAGAATTAGAAGGCGGAGATCCTGGCATAATTCGGCATTATTCTTTTTAAGCAGTGGTATGAAGACGGATTCATGCCATCTTTTAGGGATCGCTCCTATACTGTAAATATTATCAAATATTCCAAGAAGAAGGTCCAAATTTTGCTCGTTGATTAATTTCCCTAAGTTCAATCGCTCAACTGGTATTTTATTTTTTCATACAAATTTGTTGTTTCTTAGTTGATTTAAAGCATATTCCAGTTCTGAATATACAGTTGAGTCCATGATTCTTTACCAGCGCGCCATCATTAATTTAAAGCATACGAAATAAGTCGTATATATATTGTTTAGGTAAATATTTTCATACATGAAATGCCTCCCAGGTACAATCGAAATGCCTCCGTTTCGTTAATCATTTACGCTGATATTTTGTCTATGTAATCTCTGTATAATGACACAATGTTGCCAAATCATAATTTAAATAGGTAGTATCTATCTATTTTGATTTTTCTAATTCTTAAAGCAGTGTACATAAAATTTGTTTCACGTAAATATTTCACAATACGACATATTTCTTTTTAGAAAAGAAAGTTGTTACCCGACAATCTAATATCCAGCTTTTCTGGGAAATTCCAATTTCGATTCTAATCTCTTCCATATTTTTTATAAGTCCATTTTATAATTCCATAAATAGTAACTTTTACCTTAATCTTTTTGTTTGCTAATATTCTCTGGGTAATTCCAATTCCGATTCTAATTTCTTCTTAACGATTCCTTGAATAGGTACTTTACCTTAATCTTTTTGTTTGTTTATATTCTCTTTTGTAAATTGTGCTTATGGGCTAATGCTTGGTTGCACCAACAAATCTTAAGCTTAAGACGTGATTTAAGCTCAGCTTACGAAATATAAGCGTTAAACCATTGAGTCTGAGATTAATTTTCAGCTTGTCACAATGGATTGCCACGTAGATTGGATCGATAAAAATCGAAAATTATGGTGCAAAATAAGTTAGACTTAAAGCGGCCCTATCTAGAAGCAGAGCTGGGCTAAGCTGGAGCTTAAGATTTGTTGGTGCAACCAGGCGTAAATGTTGTATAAATTCTTGAAAGTTTATTAGTTCCTGCATCAGTCAGTTTGTCTATTTCAAGCTTGTCAGTTCGTCGATTTTAAGATCAAATTGTGTTTGTCATAACATCCGAAATAATGGAATCAACGATAAGAGTCAGTCAAAAGGGCAAACCTTTACTATCAATTGATGGTTTTACATTCGGTTTTCAAAAAATGTTGGCCAAAGATACAGTAAAACGGTGGACATGTAATAAAAAAACCTGCAAAGCATTTGTGAAAACACAGGGATGTGAAAAAGGGATGAGGTTTGGGATGAACACTATTCATCCTTACAAGGAACCACAAACCCATGCGAAAGTTTTCATTCCCAGTATGATTCTTCTTTCTACTACCCTCATCCTAATATTAATAATTTTATTGATATAATTTTAAAATTTCAAATAAATACCTACATTAAAATGAATTCTGTTTCGACCAAAAAATAATTGTTGCGGAAAGTACAGCAAAAATAAATTTTCTAAATGAACAAATTTTAGAATTAAGAGAATGTAAAATAAATAGATTAGAATTTGTTAAAGAAGTATCATTTAGTACATATAAATTTAGGAAAAATATTTTGTAATTTTATATTTCTATAAGTTAGTTGAAATTTATAAATACCGCCTAGTGTCAATAATGTTTAATACATAAAGGTTGAAACTAAAATAAATTAAATAACAAAATACGTCTCACCTTTACATAGAGATTAGAAGCATGTAATGTATTTAAAGCCTGGGAGGCAATTCGTATGTGACCATTTTAGCGACAGGTAAAAAACCCTTTTTTGGGAGGCATTTCATATGCGGCCACAAAAAGAGGGTACTGCTCCGATCACGGATTAAATTTAAAAATTTGAAGTTGTCAAATAAATAGAACTTAAAATTTTGGTGCAGAATTACAGCTACATTTGAAGTAGGTAACTTAATAAATTATTGTAATATAATGTCGAACCCGCTTATTAGAATACCGCTTAAAGGAATATCCCGGTTTAAAGAATAGAAATTTGAGGTCCCGAAACAATTTTACTAGCCACCAATGATGGGTTATTAGAATTTCCCGGTTATAGGAATACTTTTACTTGGCACGAAGGCTATTCCAATAAGCGGGTTTGACTGTAGTAATATTTAATATTTGTTATAATATAAATATCTAAAAATAAAACATTTTCTTTTTGTTATTTATTTTACTTTTACACAAACTTAAACAAAATCGTTCCTTTACTGTGAATGAGGTTAAGTTTGTATGTAAATTAATACACTTACCATAAAATTTCAAACTCCAGTATAAAATTGGTTGTAAAGACAACTGTTTGTTTAATATAAATAACTTCTAAATGCAAAAACAGGGTAATATAACAACAAAAAATCCAACAAACTAACAGTGACAAGTAAACACACCAGAAACACAAATTGTACTTAAAATCTGAAAAGCGTCATATTTGTACCTAATCTTTTCGATGTACTGATTCTAGAGTGTCTATAAAAATTACATGTGTCTTTACTTCAATAACAGGCGGTATCTGGTGTGTCTTTAGTTTCAATGCGTGGAAGACAATGATGCTAGATAAAAAAATGTTAATAAAAAAATGTTATTAAAAATTCTCCTCCACTTGCTGATGCTTTTATTTATGCAGAAAACCATAAAAAACTCATATATACCCTAAATAACTATCCATTGTACGAAACAAACTTTGAAGCTTTAATACCTTAACCAACCATTATCATACCAAACTATCCGGATAATTCAAATCTCACAAAATTAATGTTCAAATCTCTACTTGGTAATTTAGGAGAAAATAAAACAGTCATATATACGGATGGATCAAAAAATAAAAATAAAACGGGCTGTGCATTTCTTGTTTCAGACACCAATCATGTTGAGGAATTTAAAGTTCCATATTATTTAACAGTTTTTAGTGCAGAAGCGATAGCCATATGGAAAGCTCTAGATTGGTGCGAGGCTAATGTAACTTCATCTGTGATAATTGTAAGTGACTCTCTTTCAGTTTTGCAGGCAATTAATAGTTCCCCAATAAAAAACTATAAAAATAATTTTATATTATCTATAAGAAATAGTATATTTAAACTGCTAGAGCGTGGTACAGGATTTACACTAGTTTGGGTAAGGGGTCACTCAGGGATATCTGGAAATGAAGTCGTTGATCTTGCAGCCAAAATGGCATTGAATTCAGAATTGAGCTTAAATATTTATAACTCATTAGATATTATTAATTTGTATAAGCAAGATATTAGCGATAGATGGGAGGCTCATTACAGAATATCTTCATCCAATTCTGAAAGTCATTATTTTAAAATTCACCCAGTATTACCAAAAATTATTCCACACATTAACACTTGGAATTATAATAGGCGACATTCGTCTATATTATCGCGTTTAAAATTGAATCATGGACGTTTTCCAGCCCATTTGTTTCGGATAGGTATCTTTGACTCTCCGCATTGTACCCATTGTCCGGAAAATCCTGTAGTCGATATAAATCATATTTTCCTAGAGTGTCAAAAATATACTGCATATACAGATACGCTGTATCAAGAACTAAAAAAACTTACAAGTCTACCGATTAGTATCACTACTCTATTAGCACAACAAGACAATGGAATTTACATTTTAATTAAATTTATCTTAGAAGCTAAAATAGATATATGAAAAAGTAATTATACCTAGCAAATACAACAAATTTTAAATTAAAAAATTCTGTGGCAAATAGACATGCCCTAATGCCATCCACTCTCATCACACACACACACACACACACACACACACACACACACACACACACACACACACACACACACACACACACACACACACACACACACACACACACACACACACACACACACACACACACACACACACACACACACACACACACACACACACACACACACACACACACACACACACACACACACACACACACACACACACACACACACACACACACACACACACACACACACACACACACACACACACACACACACACACACACACACACACACACACACACACACACACACACACACACACACACACACACACACACACACACACACACACACACACACACACACACACACACACACACACACACACACACACACACACACACACACACACACACACACACACACACACACACACACACACACACACACACACACACACACACACACACACACACACACACACACACACACACACACACACACACACACACACACACACACACACACACACACACACACACACACACACACACACACACACACACACACACACACACACACACACACACACACACACACACACACACACACACACACACACACACACACACACACACACACACACACACACACACACACACACACACACACACACACACACACACACACACACACACACACACACACACACACACACACACACACACACACACACACACACACACACACACACACACACACACACACACACACACACACACACACACACACACACACACACACACACACACACACACACACACACACACACACACACACACACACACACACACACACACACACACACACACACACACACAAAAGCGTATTTTATCTCACCAAGTATTAATGACGCACTGGTAAAGAACCCTGGACTCAAGTTGTATTTCACTAGCTCCTTAAATTTTAATTGCACTTATACGAGTTTATAGTATCCGTATAGAGCGTCACTCTTCGAAACGCTTCCAGAACCCAGTGGAATTCATTCAATCAGGAATGCTGTAGCATAGACCAGTGGTTCTCAATATTTTTGAGTCATATACCACAAAATACTTTTTATTATTTTTGTTACCACCTAACTGAAATACCTATCTAGCTAGGTAATCTAATTAACTATAATAGTGATGCTGATTTAGGCTATTTTTGCTATTTGTGTACCACCGCTAATAATGATATGTACCACCAGTGGTACATGTACCACAGATTGAGAACCGCTGGCATAGAGCATGTTCGACTTCCGATTTATAATTATTTTAAAAATTAAAATTATTCTACAATTTAGCATTTTTAGCATATCCCGTATAAAATTACGTCATATCGAATAAATAAATAAAATATAACGTGCTTTTCCTTTTGTCTGTGTTTGTTGGCACCGCTGGCATAGAGCATGTTGGATTTCCGATTTATAATTATTTTAAAAATTAAAATTACTCTACAATTTAGCATTTTTAGCATATCCCGTATAAAATTAGGTCACATCGAATAAATAAATAAAATATAACGAGCTTTTCCTTTGGTGTGTGTTTGTTTAAAAGTGCAAAAAACTGAAAAAACTAATTAAATGAGTGATATCAGCCGAAATCAATACATTTTTCATTAACCTAGATGGCTTAAACTACACATGTTAAAGCTGTCTCCCTCATTTGGGATTCCGCATTTCAACAAACGTTTCTGTTACCCTTTAATTGCATTATCAGAGACAATCTACAGTCTGTGCAATTTAAAAGGAGATGGGATGATCCGGTGCATGTACAATGTTCGTACCAAAGTACACCGAATAAATTTTTCTCTTTTTTAAGTAACCTCTTTAGATGATAATTGTGCGCTGTTTTAATCAGGATCGTACTTAGTTTGTTCATTATACCAAAATTACAGAAGCTGGAATTCCGAAATAGAGATTTCCCTCTATTTGAAATATTTTTGTAAAAACATAAAAGACTAAATATGCAAAACTGATTGGTCCTCAACAATTACAATACTTTTTCTGTCTAGCATTATTCTCGTGGCAGCTTTGTTACAAGTATTCTACAATTTGAAAAAACAATAACTATGTTCTGAAACTGTTTTATTTATTTACAATATCTCAAATACTAATTGTTTTTTTGAAAAATGCTCAGACCCGTCGATTAGTATTTCAAATTGTCCTTTTTGACATATAATAATAATGTACAGTTGAGTCCGCGAGTCTTTACCCGTGCGTCATCATTTAAAGCATACGAAATAAGTCGGAAATCTATTTCACGCAACAACAACTTTGTATGTTTTAAATATTAATTGCCAAAATATAATTATTTACCTTAAAATTTCAAAGCCCAATATAAAATTAGTTGTAAAAACAACTGTTTGTGTAATAAAAAGAAACTTCAAAACGCAAAAATTCGACAAAAACCGCAAAAAAGTTAACTGACTGACAGCCACAAAAGTAAACAAAGCAGAAACGTCAAACAAGTTGTGCTTAAAATATGAAAATATACCGAATCGTCTTTTTTTGTACCTATCTCTTTTCAATGCACTGAGTCTAGATGGTTCATAAAAATAACATGTGTTTTACTTAATAACAAACGGCAGCTGGTTTGTCATGAGGTTTGTGCGTGGAAGAGAATGATGCTAGATAAAAAGTATGTGTCTCGCCAGGTATTAATGACGCACGGGTAAAGACTCGCGGACTCAACTGTATACAGGGTGTCGCAATTTAGAGATATGACGTCATCGTTGATTTTCTTAAATGACAACACTGTCATTTTGATAGTTATTTTGATAGGGATAGAATTTACAAGATAATAGAAAATAACAAAGTTATGTCTGTAATTTGGAATAAATTCAATAATTAAAATACTAATTGTTTTTTTGAAAAATGCTCAGACCCGTCGATTAGTATTTCAAATTGTCATTTTTGACATACAATAATAATGTATACAGGGTGTCCCAATTTAGAGATATGACGTCATCGTTGATTTTCTTAAATGGCAACACTGTCATTTTGATAGCTATCTTGATAGGGTGTGTAAAGTTATACACAACTGCAAAATTTCAAATTTTTATTTCCTACCATTTACAAGATAGTAAAAAAATAACAAAGCTATGAAAAACAAATAATCAAATAATAATTGAATTTAATTATTTCAATTAAGCAAATGCTTATAACGTAGCCCATTGACAAGTTGACAATAATTGAGGGCAACATTATGAGTATTTGCTTAATTGAAATAATTAAATTCATTTACTATTTGATTACTTATTTTTCATAACTTTGTTATTTTTTATTATCTTGTAAATGGTAGGGAATAAAAATTGAAATTTTGCAGTTGTGTATAACTTTACACACCCTATCAAAATAGCTATCAAAATGACAGTGTTGCCATTTAAGGAAATAAATCAACGATGACGTCATATCTCTAAATTGGGACACCCTGTATACATTATTATTGTATGTCAAAAATGACAATTTGAAATACTAATCGATGGGTCTAAGCATTTTTCAAAAAAATGATTAATATTTAATTAATTGAATTTATTCCAAATTACATACATAACTTTGTTATTTTCCATTATCTTGTAAATGGTAGAGAATAAAAATTTGATATTTTGCAGTTGTGTATAACTTTACACACCCTATCAAAATAGCTATCAAAATGACAGTGTTGCTATTTAAGAAAATCAACGATGACATCATATCTCTAAATTGGGACACCCTGTACACATTATTATTGTATGTCAAAAAGGACAATTTGAAGTACTAATCGACGCGTCTGAGCATTTTTCAAAAAAAACATTGAGTGTTTGAGATATTGAATTTATTCCAAATTACAGACTCTCTCTGTATAGGATTTATAGAGGCATTTCCATACTTAATACGGCGTACAAAATCCTATTGACCATCCTATTAAGTAGGTATCTAGGCTTCAGTAGAAAATTTCATAGGTGCATACCAAGCCGGATTAAAAAAAAAATAGACCGACCATAGATCAGATTTTTACTCTGACAGCTGCTTCAAATAAGATGGGAATTCAACAGAATTATTCATAATCTCTTCATAGATTTCCGGCAAGCGTACGAGAGCATTTAAAGGAGACCAGATTCTGATGTGAAATGCAATGTCGGAACTTTCAGTTCCAAAAAACTTATCCAACTCTTGAAGATATGTGTAAACCTGCAAAGAAAGATTTTCCTGTAGCTGTACAATTCATCACAAAAAATTTTTATTGAAAAATTTCTTTATAAAAGGTATATTTATTAAAAAATTCTCAAAGGGCCACATTTATTACAGAACGGTTTGGATCTAAATAGATCATCATCAGTGCCGGTAAAGGCAAATCACATGCTGAGTCACCAAAAATACATGAGTATAAACCCTTTAAATGTTAACAAAATATTACAATGTCATTATTATTAAGAAATCCAAGTGATGGATAAAAATCCGTAAGAATATGACCTTTGGCATCCTATGACTCCCCACAATCTAAAGACATACTGTCAAATAGGCAACCCACGTGCCTTGTTGCATATTGTAACATATTTTGTTAACGTTTAAAGGGTTTTTACCCATGTATTTTTAATGGCTCACCATGTGATTTGCCTGTAACAGCAATGATGATGCTCTCTTTAGATCCAAAACGTTCTGTGATATATGTGGCCTTTAAGGGTTTTTTAATAAATATACCTTTTATAAAGGACTTTTTAAATGAAATATATGTGTAATGGCTAATATCCAAAGTATTGATGCGCTTTCACCCCTCCTTTTTAATATAATTTTTATGGATCAAATGGACGTAAATGGACCAAAATTACTACTAACATACGCGGATAACATTGACATTGGAAACACAGTCACCAACATGAAAGCGGCTTTCAATAGATTAGAGGTCTTCTTCTTTTGGTGCCTATTCGTTTTGAATATTGGCGATCATTCTGGCTATAATTATTTTAATAACTGATGCTTTAAATATTAGTTTTTGCTATGGAGAACCATTCCCTTAGGTTCTTTAAACATGATATTCTTTTTCTCCCAATTTTTATGATTAACTATTTAGATGAGACATTATTTTTTCAATTTAATTGTGGCTTATTTTCCTCAGTAATCTGTATTTAGCGCGGTCTCTCATTATGTGTCCGTGAAACTAATGTCTAACTTTCTCCTTTTAATGGTATACATCACCTCTCTTTCTTTTCTCATTCTTCGTAATACGGTCTCGTTGGTTATCTTGTCCGTCCATGATATCCTTAGGATTCGCCTGGTCTAAGAGTCAATGAAGGGAAAGCCAAATACATGTGCATTAATAGACAAAGGAGACGAAATAGAATAGGACAAAATATTACAATAGACTCATATGACTTTGAAAAAGTAGATAGTTTTAAATATCTCGGAGCTACAATTACCGCAGATAACGATATCACGGAAGAGATATAAGGGAGAATACAGGTAGCAAATAGATGTGTGTATAGCCTCCACAACACTATTAAATCTAAAAGTCAAACACGAACATAAAAAATCAGGGTATATAAGACAGTGGTTAAGCTGATACTCATCTATGGGTGTGAGACGTGGGCGCTCACGAAGACAAAGGAAAGAAAACTCTGGTGTTTTGGGAGAAAGAACCTCAAAAGAATCTTTGGGCCTTATCGCGAACCGAATACTAATTAATACCGAATGAGAACAAATGTATAGGTCAAACAGATGTATAGGGCTAGCGACGTAGTCCAAGAGATTAAATCCCAACGTCATAGCTGGATCTGGACATATCATATCCATAGACTCCCTAATACCCGACTTTCTAAGCTAATCTGAGAGGAAGCCCCGAAATAATATATGGTCGGATAATAGGGGTAGTTACTGACCCAACTACCATGGGCGTCCGATCGAGATGGAAGCGAGTTGTAAACTTGTACAGGGCAGTCCGGTGGCGCCCAAATTTCCGACAGCCAAAATCCCGACGGTCAAAACACCGACACGCCAGAATCCCGACACGCCAGAATCCCGACAGGCCAGAATCCCGACAGGCCAAAATCCCGACATGCAACAATCCTCGCATAAGCAAAAATTCCGACGACTACATTTTGAATATTTATTGTTTCCTTTTCAAATGCAATACCAAATCATATTATAGAGTATTGAAATTGAAAAATAATTACTTACTAATAAGTACGGGTACTAATTATTATGTATTTTAAAACAAACAATTATTTGAACACTTCATTTTATAATATAAGAGCTATACTTACTGAAATGTAAGGTTGTAAGGTGACATGATAATATCGATTATATGAAAGTAAACTTGAATTCAGGATTTGATTATACATATAATATTGGACTATACATCGACAAAAAAAAATAATTTAATTCATATACCCATGTTAGAAATATTATTTAGAAAATTAGATCATATTAAATGGTAAATACTTTTGTTTAGTAACAAAAAATAAAAAACAGATGACCTTAAATAAAAAACAAGAAATAAATGTAATTATAAAATCTGTTAAAAGAAACTTATTAAACCTGTCGGGATTCTGGCGTGTCGGGATTTTGGCCGTCGGGATTGTGACTATCGGGATTTTGGCTGTCGGGATTTTGGGGTAGACCCAGTGCAGTCAGCCAAGACCCCTCCGGGTTGTAGTGCAAGAAGAACTAGTTTATATGGGATTAAGCCACATTTATTAGTGTAATAAAATAGTACATTATATACCGCGGGACTGAAGTAGTACATTTAATCCTGAAGGTAAAGTTTATGGCCCGACCGCAGGGAGGGCCATAATTTACCTGAAGGATTAAATGTACTTCAGTCGCAAGGTATACACGATACTTTTCGTACTTCCGGTATGATTTTATTAATTATTTCAATAATTTCAATCAGTTTTTTCTCTCTTCAACTCATTTAATAAACTGTCTTTAAAATAAGTTACCATAGTAACATTGCGTTGTGACAGTTATAATTTAGAAACATTGTCATTACTAGTGTCATTGTAAAGAAACATTGTTATTGATAATTATTGGTATCATGAGTGAAGAAGGTGTATCTGATATTGATAAAAGAGCAGCCGAAGTAGGTGAAGAATTGTTACCACCGAAATCTAGAAAACTATACGAGCAGCAGTACGATGCTTTTAAAAAGTGGTGCCGCTTAAAAAATGTGAGACAACCTACTGAAAATGCGCTGTTAGTCTACTTCGATGATAAATCAAAAGCGGTTTGTGCCTCAACTCTCTGGGCACATTACTCAATGCTGAAATCGGTTATTAACATTAGAGAAGATATTGATATAAGTAAATTTCCAAAATTATTAGCTTTTTTGAAGAGAAGAAATGAGGGATTTAAGCCAAAGAAGTCAAGAATTCTCACGTCTGAGCAGGTAGATCAGTTCTTACGGGAGGCTCCGGATGATAAATATTTAATGCTTAAGGTAAATTTGGAAATTTGTTTATATTCAGAAATTTTAAGAAATCAATTTTTTTGTAGGTTGCACTTATTTTGGGCGTTGCGGGAGCTTGTCGTGGAAAAGAGTTGGTTGATTTAGAAATCGACGATGTGAGAGATTTGGGCGATTCCTTCCTAATTGCGATTAGAAACACCAAAAATAAAATTGACCGAAATTTTGTGATCAAAAATTCAGAAAACAGTGCCATCAGTTTTGTGGCGATATTTCGGAAATATGTGGCATTGCGAAAGACAGGGACAACTCATTCAAAATTTTTTGTTCAATACATCAACAAAGAATGTACTACGCGAGTAGTAGGAAAAAACATGTTTGGTACAATTCCACGGCAAATAGCAGCTTTCTTGAAATTAGAAAATGCGACGTCTTATACGGGACATTGTTTTAGACGCACATCTGCGTCTTTGTTAGCTGATTCGGGAGCAACAATAGACGTGCTGAAGAGACATGGAGGATGGAAATCCTCCAACGTGGCCGAGGGATATATTGAATCGTCTATTAAAAATAAACAAAAAATTTCAGATAAAATATTTGGTCAAGTCGCCGATTCGTCCACTATAGTTATGCCACAGTCCTCATTCTCGCTTCCTGTTTCCGCAGGATCTTCGAAACAAACACCAGTTCAATATGAAAAGGACCTATCTGTTACTCGTCAGTTACCTGCTGCATTAACCCAGGAAAGACTGGTCAATATGACGAACTGTCACAATATTAATTTGAATATTAACGTTAATTACCATTCTATTTAATTATATTTTTCAATAAAATATCCCTTAAATTCGTTTGTTTGTGATTTAATCGTTCCGGGAGTTTCGTCAATATTTAATCCCGGAGGGATTAAATGTGACACTTTAGTACCTGTCACAAGGGAGTGAAGTTGTCACTTTAGGCCCGGAAGTACGAAAAGTATATTTTTAATTCTTAATTCTTAATTGTCTTGAATAAAATTGAAAAATTTTATGTGAAGATTTTATAACCTAGATTTGTAGTAACCCTTTCAGGTTAACTGACAGTTTGGAGGCCTTGCAGTTACTTAACAAAATATCAGTTGAAGGAATTATGCTTGGCTTAACAATTAACATATAAAACAATGACATGGGACTGGAGTTCTACTGGACATACGAAAAAGAAATAACACAATTTTACAATTTGAAGTATATGGACAGTCCTTCTTCTTCTTCTTCCTTCTTGTATGTAGGCTTTACAGCCTAGGTTTCTTCGTCAATATTAGCCTCCTAAATTGTTTAAATTATCGCATCATCTTTTTCTTGGTCTGCCAATACTTCTCCGTCCATTTGGTGACATCTCGTGCTATTCGTACTATCATATACTCTGCAATTCTACTAATGTGTTCGTTCCACTCCACCAATATAGACAGTTCGACTGATAAAAATATTAGTCCTTACTTAAAAATCATTAGAGGTCGTGTTCAACTAACCAGAGAAATCTGTTTAAAAATACCTCTTAAGCGACATATTACTGAATATCCCAATAAGTTGTATTTCGATAAACTTCTAGATATATTCCACACTTTTATATTGAGTTGCTGATGAAAAATCAGAAAATGGGAAAATGGAGTATTAAGATTTGCTAATTTCAAGACGTATTATAGACTCCAAAGTTCAAAGCCATCAGAAGTCACGATGAAACTTTTAAGGCCTTTGAAATTCAAAACTATTAGAAGTCTTGATGGCTACAAACAAACTCTCTGCAAAGTTAGGCTCGCTAGTGCTTGATTCTAAAATCATAATATGGTAACCACGCACTAGACCTGTATAAGAGCGTATAAGACCGTATAGGTGGATTAGGGTTCCATTGAACTGACTGAATAAAGGATGTACAATAAGCCAACTGGCTAAAGCGCGACCGGCTTATAATATGTAGGTATATAGACGGTTTTCATGGAAAAACACTTATTATGTTTTTAAAATGATAGTTTGCAAAATGAAAAAATAAATGATTTCACAACAGTTGAAATGTTTGTAAATGATTCAGTTGAAATTTACGATTTCAACTGAATCAGCAACTGCTCCAGACTATCGTTTGTATGCTATTGTTTATAAACATTTTTATTTAGTATCCGTATTGTTTCATTTTATTTGTAATATTCCTTTCGTTTTTCAAAGATTTTTATCTACCACTCAATTATAAAACAGAAAGGGGGAAGTTATCGAAGTGCACCTGTCTTTGTCTTTTTTACCTTTGCCAACTGTTTTAATAATGATAACACCCATAGCGTCTAAATTGCATATAGTTGTTTCCTAGCACGCGATTATAATAGTAAAGGTGTCATTTTATGAAAAGAGGTTATTTTACGAGTTTTAGTGTTACTATGCATTTTGCCTTGAGGTAAAAAACATGATTATTATGTACAAAGTTATTGTGCCTTATATAGTGTGTCAATTTGAAAAGGAACCACCCTCTATAATTTGGTTTCTATAGAAAATGTAAAAATATGCAAAAACACGTCGAATTTATTTATAAGCGGGACACTTTGTAGACCAGTTTTTAACTACATTACGATAGCGCTCTAGCCGGGTAGGACAAAACCTCCAAAATCTTTAATGGAAAGGGGGATTGAGTGGTACCTCATCTTAAAAGTGGTTCATCCACTTTTTTAAAAATACCACATATATTTATTTTCAATACTTTTGAAAAAATCAAGTGAAACCGTACAGATATTACATAAGTATCGAGTTCAGAACTCCAAAATTTTTTTGGAGTATTGAACTTCAAATAAATTTTTTTTGAGTATTGGAATATTTTGAGTTTTGTTTTGAAGTATTTTTGGAAAAATTAAGTGAAACCATAAAGATATTAAATATCGATGTCAGAACTCCAAACATAGAGGGTACCACCCTCTATAATTTGGCGCGTATAGAAAGTCTAAAAATATGCAAAACACGTCAAATTTAATTGTGACGGGACATTTTGTAGACTAGTTTTCAACTAAATGACATCAATTCTCTAGCGCGTTCGGACACAACCCCCAAAAATCTTTAATGGAAAGGGAGGTTGAGTGATACCTCATTTTAAATGTCGTTCAACTGCCTTTTTAAAAATAACACATACATTATATTTCTTTTCAGTACTTTTGGAAAATCAAGTGAAACCCTACGGATATCAAGATCCGAACTCCAAAATTTGGTTATTTCTTTGATAATATATTGTTTTATTTTAAAAGACACACACAACGGTAAAAGCGTCGATAGAAATAGACCTTAAGAAAGAGAGAAACCGCATGCTCAAAAAGAAGTCCCCAACTACCTGGAAAGAGCCTAATAATATAAATGCATTTGAAGAACATATTAACAGCATTCTCGAAAGCAATAGGAATACAGACCTAAATGTTAACACCCTTAATGGTATTATCATAGAAGCTATAGAAGAGAGCCAGAAGATACAATGGCAACAGACATCACATAACAAAAGAATATGTCCCCAGACACAAGCAGTAATGGAAGAGAAGAAAATGAAAAGTAAGAGAAATAAAAAATATCACAAGGAAAAAATTCCTGTAACTGGTTGTATACCATAAATCACAAAAAATAAAAACCTCATCTTGTAAAAGGTATATTTAAAATCTCTAAAAGGGGAATGATACAAAAGAATGTTTTGGGAATCAATATTCCATCGCCAGTGTTATTACCTAAAATAAGTATAACTCCTTAAGTAAAGCAAACGTGAGGTTAAATTTTGACTAACGTAAAAAAGTTAATAGATAGTTGTACTCACAGGTCACATTACATGTTTTAAGCCACAAAGATATACGGGTAAAAACCCTTAAGTTGTTTTAAAATTGTGAAATTTACATTATACATATTATAAAATTTTAGGGGGTGTTAAAAATATTTCCAGATTAACTCTCGGCATCACATGACATAATAATAAAAATAGTAATTAAAGTCCGGATTAAAAGCATTTTGCTATTTTTTGCTTTTTTGCTTATAATTAGGATTTTTAGTAAAAATGCTTATTTTAAAGATGTTGCTTATCTTTATTTATTGTATTTCTTATGATAAACTATAGTTAAATTTCATGTATAATGTCTTGCAAAATTCTATGAAGTATACAGGGCTATAAAACTCTTAAAATTCAATAAACCATTAGAATTTTAATCCCCTAGGCTTTGGAGATAAACGGAAAACCCATCGTTATACCTGTCTATGTAATAAACTAATATTTGTCTGCAGACAGCCCAAATTTATTATATTGTTGTAAAATACTTTTCATTTTAAATTTGTGCCGATGATTCGATTAAATTTGTGATGATGATGATTCGAGTTACATATATACCAGTAACTAAAAAATTGTTACAATCTAAAGAACTACCAACACACGTGCTGCATTTGTACACCAATTGCCAATTTGTTGTAACATCGTTAACAAAAATAGAAAAACGAGAAAATCCTTCAATAGATTCTGTTAATATGTATAATAAAAAAATTTAGAGAACATGCACATTTAGTAAGTAGCGGGAAAAGGCATTGTGGAAAAAATGAATTCAGTTTTTGGAAAAAATAAAGGTTTTCAAACATTGACAATTATAGCACCTAATTTAAATGGAGAATATTCTAATTATTGAGTATCGGTACATTTCGGTGTCTAAATATAAATACACATCAATCACATCTGTACTGTAGATGTTGAAAGAACTTTTTCTACGTATAAAATATACACAAAAACAAACTTACATGGAATCATCTGATATTTCTTAATATTTCGTGCGAACTTAAAAAAACGAATACACGAAGTCAAACAATATTTATATTAAAGCTATTTAATAACAAACATAACAATTAAATAAAACAATAAAGTGTTTAACAGACAAATTGAAACTAGTTGTTTTATAGTCAATAGGATAAAAAATTTCAATTTAAAACGAATAATGTTTAAATTGATTTTATTTTTTTTTCTTCTTGGTAGTCAGTGTTATTACCTTTAGTCTTTATGCAAGCTTTAGTTTGCGTGGGCACGCTCCTAATCAAATTATCAACATTTTGTTGTGGTAGGTTCCTCCATCCTTCAAAAGCAGCTTGTACTAGCCGTGCGGTGTTTTGTGGATTATCCCGGCGAGCTCTAATTTTTCTTTTAAGCATATCTCATAAATACTCTATACGGTTAAGCTTGGGTGAGCAAGCAGGCCGCTCCAAACAAAGGATACCTTCTGCTTCAATGATGTCTCTAGACACTCTAATGGTATGTGAAGATCCATTATCATGCAATAAAATTAAATTTTCGCCTGTTGCACGTCTCCAAAGCCTAAATAAAGGTTATCAACATACCTGTAAGCGGTTAAAGTTGATTGGATGAAAATTAAAGGAGTTTTTTACGGATCCCAATTCCTCCCCAGAACATTACACTTCCCCTTGTATATTTGTGAAAATATCTGACAGTTTTCGTTCTTGCTTGTCTTCCTCGACCTCTAAGTACACGATCTCGTGGGTCATCTGATTTTACACAAATCCTGACTTTTTCTGAAAATAGCATATTTTGTCAATTCCCATGTTCCAGTTTTGGTGGTGAAGACTCCAATTTATGCGATCAATCTTGTGTTGCCTGGTTAACTCGGGGACCCATAACTCTCTCCGGCTGTATACTTCTTGGCACGAAATCTTCTTCTTATCGTTTCAACTGAAACAGTTACACTTGTAGCTTCCAAAAGCTGCCTTTAGACCTGCAGGTGAGAAATGGTTGGGTGTCTTCCAGCTGAGTTTAGATGGCAACTGAACTTGTTGGCTCTCTGAACGATGTCAGCACTAGGCTGTCAATGTACTTTGAAAAACTGTAATATTATGTATAGTTAATTCAGCCAATAAATTTAAATTTAATGTTAAAATTTAAAAGAAAAACAGTAGTGAACAAACATTTGTTGGTATTAAAATTAACCTACCCTAAATATGCAGGATAGATACATCCACTGATTATATGGTTAAACAAGAGAGAATTAATATTTTAGCATTGGATAGGCAATTATCATTATATTATATCGTCGGAATTATAAATATATTTGATATATTTACCTAATAATCCTAGATAATAAAAGGGCCATATATGTTAAAGCATCCAGGACTGGAAAAATTTAAATGTGTACATAGTTGTACTTTTCTAAAATATTAGTTAAACTGGTGTTGTAGACTTAAAAGATGATATTATTATATATTTGGTTTGACTGAAGAAATATATATTATTAGATGTGAATATAATATAAATAATACAAGTAGTAGTGAGGAGACTGAGAAGTCCAGAAACCTGACATCAAGTATCTGGATATGAAAGACTAGCAATGATGGTACATATAGAAGGCGCGGATCTAGAAATTCAAAATAGGGGGCCCAGACTTACATCAAATTTATTATACCGGGTGTCCACTTATATTTTCCCCCAATTTAACTGCCTATAACTTCTAAACGGCTTAAGATAGAAAAATGCGGTTTTCGCTGAAATGTTTTAGTTTAGTAAAAGTTTTGTCTGAATGTATTGAATTTTTTATATCGCTTTCAAATACGAAAAAAAATGGCGGAATTTTGGAAAAAAATGTTGTTGACTTTTTGTTTAATGGAACACCCAGTATATTTTTTTGTAAATTGAAAGAAAAGTCGTTCACCTATCCAGCGATAAAAAGTTTTCCAAAATGGGTTGTCAAATCACTGAGTAATTAATTTTTAAAATGAGCGGTGCAACGTGGATATCACATATCTAAATAACATAACTACTAAGCAAAATGATATTATGTTATGTGATTTCCACATTGCATCTCTTATTTTAAAAATTATTTGCTCAGTAATTTGACAACCGATTTTAAAATTTTTTATATCTTTAGATAAGTAAATGACCGTTTTTTCAAGCTACAAAAAAATAGACTGGGTGTTTCAATAAAAAAAGTCAACAACGTTTTTTATTTAAAAAATCCGCCATTTTTTATCTAAAAGCGATATAAAAAACAGTCATTTACATAAAAACTTGAAAAAATGGTTATTTACCTATCCAACGATATAATTTTTTTTAAAATCGGTTGTCAAATATCTGAGCAATTAATTTTTAAAATGAGAGATGCAATGTGGAAATCACATCAATTCGCTTAGTTATGTTATTTAGGTATGTGATATCCACGTTGCACCTCTCATTTGAAAAATTAATTACTCAGTGATTTGACAACCGATTTTGAAAAACTTTTTATCGCTAAATAGGTGAATGACCTTTCTTTACTAATTTACAAAAAAATATACTGGGTGTTTCATTAAAAACAAAGTCAACAACGTTTTTTTCAAAAATCAGCCATTTTTCTTTTCGTATTTGAAAGAAATATAAAAAATTCAATCCATTCAGACAAAACTTTTACTAAAATAAAACATTTCAGCGAAAACCGCATATTTCTATCTAGAGCCGTTTAGAAGTTATAGGCAGTTAAAATGGGGGAAAATATAAGTGGACACCCGGTATTTTCCGATTTAGCCATACAACTCACACTTACTCACTAAGGATAAAATACACTATATATATAATATATGCCCCCTATTATGACACCGATATTGTCCAAGAAATTAAATCACAGCGACTAAGATGGGCAGGCCACGTGCACAGACTTTATAACGAGAGACTTGTAAGACTGGTATGGTAGGAGATTCCTACAGGCAAAAGACCCCTCGGACATCCCAGAATGCGATGGAGAGATAACATCCAAGCAGATCTCCGAAAAATGAACATTGCATTTGCCCTAGGTTGATGGAAGACCGCACAAATTGGAAGAAAGTTATACAGTCAGCCAGGACCCAACCAGGGTTGTAGCGCTACGTGATGATGATGATGAAATTTGAAACGTGACTTTTCATGAGATAAGGTTTATACCCAGTGTAATGTATTTGCATTTTAAAATATCATTTTTTTATTCTTTGAATTGAGAAAAATATTTCCGTTGTTTATGGTTTCACCGCTACCCAAACAAATGCGCCTGCAGATTATTTTTCAGAGAAGGGTGTTTAATTAGATTTTATAGCTTCTTTCAATTCTTTGGAAGCGGTTGTCTTGTAATTTAGTGTTGTACTGATGGCTTAAAGTTTAGAGTTAACAGAAAAAAATAATAAATAATAAAAAATCCTTATAGACTAAATACAATGTGGGGTCCATGGACCCGTTGACCCTCCCCCTGTATTCGCGCCAGCATATAGGATATAGACTCTGAGGTGTCTCTTATGAATGAGTTTTTTTATGAGATTGGAGTCATAACCGTTATTGAATGCTATTTGACATAAGATATTGAGTTATTTATTGTAGTTTGATGGGGATAAAGGAATAGTTTCTAAGCGATGCACATAACTGTGAAAGACTGCATGTTTGTGCGACATTGGGTGGTTAGAAGATATTGGTATGATATGATCCGTTTTCGAATTGGGCAGTTCATCTGGTGATCGTATGGTCAACTTAATTGATTGGGATGACTCTAGTTCCATGGTGAACTTGATGTTGGGGTGGATGTGGTTGATTTTGGAAAGTAATAAATCTGTTTAATGAGAATTATCTGATATGAAGACTACACAGTCATCAAAATATCGAAACCAATGGAGAATTTCAGGATTTTTCATAATAAGGGTGGATTCTAAATTATCCATAAAAATATCAGCTAAAAGAGGAGTAATACAGCTACCCATGACTAAGCCGTCCGGTTGTATGTAATATTTATTATTAAATACAAAGAAGTCCTGAGCTAGACAAGTTTGTAATAATTGAATAATTGACTTGGTAGTAGACATGGTGATAGAATTTGCTCTTGGAAGAGAATGGACCAGATTAATAATTTCTTGTTTGGGGACAGAAGTGAATAAGTTGCTTACATCAAATTACAGCATTGTGATATTGGGATGAATATTAATTCACCATACTGAAGTAAAAACTTCTTTTGTATATTGGTATAAAAAGTTTTATTAAAAAACATAAAAGTCCTCCAAAAGGATTTGCAAAACGTTTTCAATCTGAATCAGATCATCCTCAGTGCGTTCTGCTTCACAAAAGAAACTAGCAACTTATTTAGAAAGGTTACATCGATATAAATGGTTTACATAACAATTAAGTGATATTTGTAGCGACTCCAAGTCGATGTTACAAGATGAAATGTGCTAGGAGTGCTCAAAGGGCAACATGGTTCCCTGCTCGTTAAGAACTCGTGGTTCTTGCCAGTTCAATGGACACAGACCAACAGTCCATTGAACTGGCAAGAACCACGAGTTCTTAACGAGCAGGGAACCATGTTGCCCTTTGAGCACTCCTAGCACATTTCATCTTGTAACATCGACTTGGAGTCGCTACAAATATCACTTAATTGTTATGTAAACCATTTATATCGATGTAACCTTTCTAAATAAGTTGCTAGTTTCTTTTGTGAAGCAGAACGCACTGAGGATGATCTGATTCAGATTGAAAACGTTTTGCAAATCCTTTTGGAGGACTTTTATGTTTTTTAATAAAACTTTTTATACCAATATACAAAAGAAGTTTTTACTTCAGTATGGTTTTTTAACTATGGTATACAGCCAGCTACGGGGACTTTCCCATTGATTTTGAATATTAATTCGTTGGAGGTTGTTGACTAGATGACTGGTGTTTTTGACTAACAAACGAGGGGTGAAATTCGTCATGTTGTTAATGAGATTCAATATAAATTTTGAAAGAATAGAGACTGGAGTGTTCATGAAGCTAACAACTAGACGAATAGGAATGCCCTCTTTGTGTATCTTAGGTAAACCATACAGTCTGGGTGTCAATGGGTTGCTTGGTATTTTGTATTATGGGGCAAAATGTTCTGAAAAAAATCGTGTGATATGTTTATTGGTGTGTTTAAGTTCGCTTATCCACTGACCGTGAAGGTCAGTGGATCGGAACAGCTGGAGCAGATGGGTCATGGTTCTTTTGTTATTAAGTGATTGTGTTTTAAGGCAGTATGGCCAATACTAAGACTCTTGATAACAATTTGCTTGCTTCTGTTGAAGGGATTATTCAGGACAGCATTTATTTTTAGGCAGATTACATTTAATTTGGTATCTAATTTTTCCCAATGATTTTGCAATGTATTAGTACAGTGAATCTAACCATGTTTTTCAGCTCGGTGTAAGGATATTTTTTCAATTTTTTTGAGTGTTTTGAGCTCATTATACTTTTGTTTGCCATTTGATATGCTTCGAAATTTATATTAGATTGTTTAAAATGAGCTTCTTGAAGAGATAAGATCTTAGGCATACTTCATTTATTAAAAGTTTTAACTATTCTAAATGGGTATAAAACTGGGATAATGAATTAATTGTAATGTTTTTGTAATATTGTTTTTGTTAATTAATAAAATTTATTGATATTGTTTTCTTCACGTAATAAAAATCAATTCAGATAAGCAATTAAAATAAAAAATTAAACAAATAATGTTTCAATATGGTAATCGAGCATGTGCTTGTAACATGATGAAAAGATATATTTTTTAATAGCAGCTTTTTTTAATGATTTTAACTTCCAATCGTGTAGTAAGATTTTTCATCACGTGTTTAATTCTGTCCACTCAGATTATTATTATACGGGGAATATTCTACCTAGATTATTATACTGGGGATATTTTAGGTAGACTGTTTCTGTTTAATTACAACGAGATTCCTAGTTTTTACCACTTTCACATTTAAGTAAATGAACCATGATAAACTTTAAGTTCTGTATCTAATCTCAAATTGTTACGGCGACAAAACAAATCGGCAATTTTAAGCGCTCGAGTGAACTTCGGTAAGATTATTTTTTATGAATAAAACTGTATTTGAAAAAGACTAAGTTTTCAATCTAATAGAACATAAAATAACACCAAAAATATTACTTTACATCCCAACAGATTATAAATAGTGGGAACCTTCTATGGTTACACCTCCGAGGCTTCTAAAATTTGCAAGCCATAACGGATGCTGAGACTAAAGAAGATGAGGGAATTTTACAATTTATAATTCACGTCCCATCTGCTCAGTGCGATAAAGTCCCAACGAGAATGGTGTCCTTCGTACCCCAATCAGAGTAAACATGTAAATCAAAAACGAGTAACCATATTCAATTTCTTTGAACACGAAACTACAGCCGCACCATATTCTAGTTCAATCAGAGAGTGCAGCAAAAACCTCTACCGGTTTCGAAATTTATTAGTCTCTCATCAGGAGGCACATATGCTGCTCTCTCTGACCCAACCAGGACAAACCCCGGCGTGCAGTTACGGATTGCAACGAACGAAATGGCAGGGATGCCCTAGCGGCACCTACTAGCAAAAGACAAAGTTTTCAATCTAATAACACATAAAATAACATCAAAAATATTACTCTACATCCCACCAGATTAAAAACAATGGGAACCTCTTCTGATTACACCTCCGAGGCTTCTAAAATTTGCAAGCCATAACGGATGCTGAGGCTAAAAAAGATAAGAGAATTTTACAATTTATAATTCACGTCCCATCTGCTCAGCGCGGTAAAGTTCTAATGAGAATGGTTCACTTCGTACTCCAATCAGAGTAAACATGTAAATAAAAAATGAATAACCATTTTCAATTTCGTTGCAACACGAAACGACAGCCGCATCATATTCTAGTTCAATCAGAGAGTGCAGCAAGCACCTCTACCGGTTTCGAAACTTATTAGTCTCTCATCAGGAGGCACATATGCTTCTCTCTCTGACCCAACCAGGACAAACCCCGGCGTGCAGTTACGGATTGCAACGAATGAAATGGCAGGGATGCCCTAGCGGCAACTGCTAGCAAAAGACTAAGTTTTCAATCTAATAGTACATAAAAATAACACCAAAAATATTACCAAAAATAATATTTTATTGATATCTTGGTCTGAATATTTTCTTAACTGTGCTGGTCACTTGGACAAGTCGAAAAATGTGTGTCATATTAATTGGTATTAATGTCACCGAATGTTTTTAAACAAAGATTTGAATTTTGTAAGCGAGTATTAAAATGTAACCTGTCGAATATCACACGATAATAAGAATAAATAAGAAAATAATTTTTTTCTTAAACTTGTTTCCATTTGGCAATAGTCGCTCGAGCCCTCCGGCCTCTCTTGCCTCTTTTCAGGCAACAAATTTTTGAAAAATTGTCGCAATATTTTCAATTTTTTATTCTCACTCTTTTGTGATAATATTAATGTTGGGAATTTAATTTTTAGAAGGTGTCATAGTCAACTTGAAGACAAAAAAAAACGAAATATGACTTCTTTTTTGTGGTGTTAAATGGCTCAGCTGGGAATCTTTTTAAAATGATTTGTAAATATTTTTCCTAAAATTATTATTGCATTTTCGAACATATTGGGAGAAACACATAAACAATTGGGAGATCCAGTGTGGGTAAACTTTTAATTTAAAGTCAGGCAATTTAAAGTCAGTTTAATTTATAGAATGACAATGTCGAAACGTAGGAATAAAAATAGACATTGACGTAGTGTATACACTATTTTCAACCAATGTGAATTACAAAAATTTGAATACCCCAAAATGATAACTTGGTAAAAACCAAAAAGGTAATTTTACAGGAGACAACAAAAATTTAAATACAACAAGTTTTCATTCTCAATGATCGAAATGGATACACTCTCGCCATCTATTGGCAAAACTACTAACCGAATATGTTCAGTTCTCACTCATAACAGGTGTATTAGGTCTATATGACTCGAATCACGTAAAAACCAATTTTTTTATAATGGTTTTTACCGACTTATCATTCTGGGGTACACAATTATTACACACAAAAGATACGATAAGATTACAAACAGTATTTAAGAGCACACAGTAGCGATCAACAGTAGCAACAAACGCGGTCCAAGATTGCGAAAATTCTGCGAACTTTCAAAAGTGGGCAACAGTGCGTCGGTAATTCGACACTGTCAGTGAGGTTTATACTATCAAAAACAATAATTTTTATACACATAGGCGCGAAAAGTTGCCAAGTAAGTGACGTTCGATTTCTTGTTATAAAAAAAATCGATTTTTAGTAGCTCCAATGTGACACAAAATCTAGGCACGGGATAAAAAAGTTTATTTGAAGAAAGTGTATTTTTTTGTCTTTTTTGATGGCGGTACATGCTCCTTTTTTCAATATTTTATTTAGTTATAGAGTAATTTCCACATACTAACATATTTCTGAAATAGGGCTCTGTACCCCCATTCTTAATTATATTACGAATATGTGTGCCAAATATCTCGAAAAAATATTCAAAATTAGAGCCGCAATCTTGGAACGCGTTTGTTGCTACCTGTTGATCGATACTGTTTGCTCTTAAATCAAATTTACCAAATACTCTAAACTAAAGGTAAAAACCTCCAATCAGTACGTATTGCCAGTTCTGACATATGGAACTGAAACTTAAGCCTTTAACAACAGCGTAGTCCACAAACTTAAAGTAACTCGGAGAGATAGGGAAAGGAACATGCTCAATCTTCAGCTCAGTGATCGCAAATCCAATGAAGAGATAAGAAGACGATCAAAAGCAACAGATGTGATCCAGAAGGTTGCTATTTCAAAATAGAGCTGGGCAGGACACATAGGCAGAATGGAAGACAACCATTTGACTAAGCGAATTCTCGAATAGCGACCAAGGACAAGCAAAAGAAGTAAAGGCAGACCTCAAACAGGATGAACTGATGACATCAAGCGGATGGCTGACCACGAATGGATGCAAAAAACAACAAACATACAGTGGAACCTCGATAACTCGGATTAATCGGGACCGCGGCCGATCCGGGTTATCGAAAATCCGAGTTAGCCAGAGAATATAGTAAAAATTAACAAAATACGGTATACTTACAGATAAACTCCGTTATAATTGAAATAACATGAAATATATATATGCACAGTACCTACACATCTAAATTATTAAAAACACGCAAACACAAACCTAAGCAAACGGAAGCAAACAATATAAGACTACTACACACAATACAGTCACAATCGGAACGATGTTATGAACAGTGAAAAGTAAGACCATTGTTTAAAAAAGAATTTTTTAAAAATAGTCTTTTAGTCTTTATTAAACAATGCTAAGACAGTTTGAAATAAATAAAGGAATAACAGGTGCTTGTTGTTTCCGATAAATCCGAGACAATGACCGTCGCTCTGCCGCCGCCGCCTTGTGTCATGAGTCATTTTTACTATCGTATACATAGTTCAAATTACACGAATACACATTATCTCTCAAATATTATATTACATACTATCCCTTGCAAGATAATTCCGATGGTATTCCCCAGATTAAGAGATTCTGCCGATATCAAGCACAAAATAATCTGGGGAATTCCATCCGAATTATCTTGCAACGAATAGTACATTTTTATTGTTGAAATGTTTGTCTCATGAAAATCGGTCCGGGTTAGCCGGACTTCCGGGTTATCGGGGGCCGACTTATCGGGGTTCCACTGTATATGTAAAAACACCTAAGGGAGGCTTAGGTACATCCGACGATGGATGGAATATCTTTTTATGGTGATGATGAAATTGTGTTATTAGAAAACTGAAAAGAATATACATAAATAATGTGGACTAAAAATGAACCAAGAGGAATGCGAATATCTAGTAATGGGGAAAACACAATCGAAGACCTTACTCTGGAGATTGTACAGATCTACGGATAAAAGGAATAAATGGAGTTAAATACCTAGAGGTATCTGAAGCAAAATGAATAACGAAAAAGCGATTATTTTTAGAGTGTAAAAGCCAATTATTTATTAACGCTCTAGTTTATTCAAACTATACAAGTTTAGAACCAAGAATTTTAGTTTTATAAATGAGCGACCTATTAGTTTTCGTAGGTTAACATTTACTACACTGTAACTCTGAGAACATCAAGCTAAATTCAAGCGTGTGCACATTTATATAGATCTACGAGATATATTCAAGTACATTTCTTGTTTCTATTCACATTCCCAAATCTCTTCCGCCAAGTCACCACCATGCAGCTATGTACTATGCAGTTTTCTAGCCATCCAACTCCGCCGAGTTTGTAGAAACATTCCCAAATTGAATTACTTTGAAATTGTAACGGACAGAGTGCAGACATATATGTAATTAGTGAGCAATTGGGTAAGGGCAACCAGCTGTTAATTCGTGGCTTTTTTTTCTTTGTAGAATAGATAATAGGTAAAAATATATTCAAAACTTTTCATTGTTCAAATAATTTGACTAGTTTGGAGAGAGAACTTACCCACATAACTTTTTTAATTAACCTGACAAATTGATCTTTTAGTACTCATTTTTTTTTGTTCAAGTTTTATTTTTAACCACTTTACATTTTTTACTGTTTTAATATTTATTTTTTAATGGTTCTCTCTTTATAGAAATTTCTTCTCGACACACGATTGTTTTGACTGGCTTTCTGGTTTCGTACTATATTATATCATTTTTGTATCACCACATGTGATTTTTTTTTCTGTGACATTTTTTTTATATTGGCCTGAATACACTGTGTCCACACAATTATTTTTCAAATAGAGAAAACACACATGATGTCAAAAATAATTTTTATATAAAATGTTAAGCAAGTTTTAGATATTTATAATTAACCGTCCGTCGGTCATATGGGACAAATTTAAGGTTTAAGTCTAGGGAAGTTTATGTGACCTCACAGTCAGATATGCATTATATTTACTGTGGTTTTAATTTTCTGCACACATTTTTGTTTTGTTACAAATAAAAACAATATGGGCAAAACATTTATTAACCTTTGATAGCGGCTAGCTTATAGAATATTTGATGTTTACCTTAAGTTCTTGCATTATCAAATATGGGTTCGGTCAAAAGAAACCTAAAGATATTGATGTGATCTTGATTATTGATATGAGATAATAATTTTATTTAATTTAATCAATGCTTTAATAATAACCTAATTAATTTACCAGATCATATATCAATATGTTTTCAATCTCAGGGCTTTTAATAAAATTAAGTACTTACATACGTGGCTTCTAAGTATTTCTTAATGGTTCCTAATCGGGATAGGAAAGAAAAGAGTAAAATAATAACACATATGGGTTACAATTGTAATCAAAATATTGTTTATTTTATTTAAATGGCAATCACTGCTTAATATTTGCTATAACTTATTATTCTTAAACATAATATTTATACATGGGAATCTTATTTCCTTTTGATTTCCAATTGAAAGTTTTTTTTAACATTTAACTATTATGATTTATCAGCAACAATTCTATTTAAGTTTGATGAAGCTTTTCTGATATTATTGATTATGTTTTTTCAATTTTAAATGTGGTATTTACTACGAAAAACCCATACATTCATGTCCAAACAAATGAGACTGACCTTTTTCTGGTGCACTGAGAATGTCTTCACACAAGACCCGTTTCCTGCTATCCTTGGCTGCAATCAAAACCTCGTCCTGGCTTTCAGTAATGTTCTCCTCTGAAACTAGCTCGTATAGCTCTCGTTTCCTGCTTCTGTCGTGATGCTGTGTTCTACCTTTTTCGAAACTGCAATCAGCTACCGGGAACTCTTGGCTCAAGGAGGTTCTTTTACTCTCAACCTGGCCTACCTCTCGTTCCACGATAGATACTCCACACTCACGGAACTACACCGGCTTTCTCACTCTCCGTACACTACCGTCTACTACTCGACTTCACTTCTCGACAGCTCAAAACATTCTGCTCTCTATTTGTCATTCATTCCCCTACTTTCTAAATATCCCTTCCAGATTCACAAATCAAAATTCCACCACCAACTCTCATTCGCAGTATTCCTCAAAACCAATTTTTAAACTTTCTAAATATGCTTAATGGATTTCAAAGAAAATAGTTAATTCCCATTCTAAAATTACTTTCTACTATATACAAATTTTAATGACCTATTCTCTATTTCCACTTAGTCTTATTTAGCATCGGCTAATGATCGATCCTTCCGCGAACAAACATAATTACCTATTATCGATTTCACTTGAGTCTTATTTAATCACTTCTTAAAATTAAATATAACAATTTGTTGTATACAGGTTGTTCTAAATTTATATGCCCGTGGTTGAGAAAATTGAAAATATTTTATATTAAATTGAATTTTGTCTATAATTATCAAATTTTAATTTTCATATCAAATAGAAATATAACAAATCCCCGCCTTGTATTCGATAAAATTTATCTGCATTTTTAAATAAATTTTCTCGAGGCAAAACCAACTCCCTATATATTTCCTTACTCTAATCTACGTCTTATATCCTAACTTACTATCTACTTCATGTAATTCTGTCTTTTATTCGTGATATTTGTATACATCGTGAATATTATAAATTCCTCGGATCTTTTCCGAGTTCCTGTGCCTCAACTCATAACTATTTATCCCATTTTCATTATTCACGATATACGGGCCTTCGAAAACAGGCATCAACTTTGCGCAAATGCCCCCAGGAAGATTTGATACTCGTAATGCCCTCACGAGTACTTTTTCACCCTTTTGGAAAGTCACTGGTCTTCTTTTTCTATTTTGTTCCTGTCTTTGGATATATTTTTCGTTGCTTCGCCGTAATCTTCTCTGTACGGTTTCAATCACCTGTTGATATTCTTTTGGCTCTTGGTCTTCCCATGGCCTTATCGGCAGTACACCCTTCATGATGTATTCTGGGGTCTCTTTTGTTACTGTGCTCGGAATTGTATTTAGATACCTTTCTATTTCCGCCATTTTCCTGTCCCAGTGGCGATGTTGACCATCTGTTGCAATGCGGAGAAATTTCGTCACTTCCTGTATGAATCGTTCCGAAGGATTACTCTGTGGATGCCTGATGCTGACAAAATTTGTCTCTATTCCTCGTTCTCGAAGTTGTCCCTTGAAACGATCATTTCGGAAATACGTTGCATTGTCCAGTAGAATCTTTTTTTTTTGGTGTTCCTACTATGGCTATAAAATTGTCGATTTTTCTTAATATTTCTTCCCCCTTTGTGGTGCGGCAACTATATAATTTTACGTATTTTGAAAACACATCCACCATTACCAGAATATGTTTGTTCCTTTTAGTGGTCATAATTAGATCGCTTAACATATCTATTGCTACAATGTCTAGTTTGTTTCGGGCTTCAATATTTTTGGCAACATTTTCGTTTTTGAAATTCCGACTCTTATATTTTTGACATACATCGCACTTCTGGGTAATTTCCTTTGCAATGCGGTAATCCTGTCGGCTTATGTAATTTTCCCTAAAAACGAGCCAAACTTTTCTGCTACCGATATGCCCATTGTCCTCATGTAATTTCTTTATTATCTTTTCGGCCAATGTCTGTGTCACTAAATATAGTTCCTTTCCGTCTATTCTCTTAAAATATATGTTATTTTCTACTTCCGCTCTTCTTTTCTCTCTTTCCTCTAGGTCTTCCTGGTTTGTCCTTATCTCATTTAAAGAATATGTCCCTTCTTCTTGTATTAATCTATTTAGTCCCACCTGTAGAGTAATTGTTTCCTTTTTTCCGGTGTCCTCATCCCGTGTTAGAGCGTCGGCTATTATGTTGTCTTTTCCTTTTATATATCGGAACTCAAAATCATACTCCTGTAATAATAGAATGCCTCTATGTATTCTATTATTTACTAATCTATTCTTCATGATATGTACTAAAGCTGCATGGTCTGCTTCGATTGTGAATTTTGCTCCCAATAAGTAAAACCTCAATTTGTTTACGCAATATAGTACACTGGCAAACTCCAATTCTGTAACACTATATTTTCTCTCATGTGTTTTAGTCACTCGAGATATAAAACATATCGGCACTTCTTGGTCGTTTTGTATTTGAGACAGAACTCCTGCAAATTTTTGTATGGACGCATCAGTTCGGAGTATAAAAGGTAAATTGTAAATGGGGTGGTATATTTTCGTTCCTTTTGCGAATTCTCGTTTTAATGTTTCGAAAGCTTCCTCCTGTTCTTCTTTCCAATTCCATTTTATTCCTTTTTTAAGCAATTTTATCAGAGGGATTTCCTTTTGGCTCAAATCGGGAATCAACTTTTTAAAATAATTTATCGTGCCAAGAAAACCTCTCAATGTTTTCAAATTCGTTGGTCTTGGGTATTCATCTATGAGCTTGACTCTGTCTTCGGCTAATCTTACTGTTTTGGTGTCCAATTGAAAACCCAAATAAATGACTTCTTTTTGAAAAAATTGACATTTTTCAATGTTTAATTTCAATCCCGCTGTGTCCAATTCTTTCAGAATTATTTCTATGTGTTCGAGATGACTCTGAGTATCTTGTGAAAAAATTAATAAATCATCGATATAATGAACTATGAAATCTTCATGGCGATTCAAAATGGTATGTAGAGCTCGGACGAGTGCAGCACAAGCACTCTGCAATCCAAATGGCACTACCTTAAACCGGTAGACAATACCATCAATAGAAAAAGCGGTGTAGTTTCTACACTTTTCAGCTAACGGTATCAACCAAAAACTGTGTTTTAAGTCAATTTTCGAAAATATGTGTGACCCGGTGATTCTTCCAAAAATGGCCTCGATGTTTAAAGGTGATTCATATTGTGATACAGTGTGCTGGTTGATATTCCTGGCATCTAAACATAATCTCAATTCTCCATTGCTTTTCTTTACTATCACAATCGGGTTAACATACGGTGAATCACATCTTTCGATGATTTGATCTTCCAACATTTTATTTATTTCTTCTTTCACCTCTTGTCGATACTTGTATGGAATCGGGTAAGTCTTTGATCGAAAATTTCCCAAGTTTTTCACCTCAAATGAATGTTCGTACTTTTTAGCCACTCTGTTTTCCTCATTGATCAAATTTTCGTAGTTTCTTAACATCAACCGCAATTCTTTTTCTTTCCCTTCTCCACATATCAATTTTCTGTCTTTTTTCTCAGATTCTTCACACATGTTTACCGTGCATTCTGCATCCTCGTTTGCATATACCTCATCTTCAAATACCACTGTTTCAATCATATTCTTTTCACTTTCATTTTTAAGCTTTATTTCTTCTTCTCCTGAGCTCGTCTCTTCTTTTGAGGAATCCCAGGTTTCCTTTGTTTCTGATACTCTCAAATTTTCTTCTTCTGGGCTCAACTCTTCTTTTGAGGAGCCACAGGTTTCATTTTCTTTTATCCTTTTCTGACTTTTTCTCCCTTTTCTTCTTTGTCCTTGCTTCGTTGCCAAATTCATTTCCACTGTTTGTTCTTTACCTGATTCGTCCGTATTTTGTTTCTCCTGTTCCTTGTCCTGTTCCTTTTCTTTTTCTTCTGTTAGTTTCATCGTATTATTTTTAAAATCTATCACTACATGTTTTTCTGCCAATTCGTCAACTCCTACTATCATGTCATGTGACATATTTGGCATTATTACACATTGTAGTGCATACATATTCTTACCCAGTCGTACCATTACTCGTATGCCTTCATTTATAGTTGCCAATGTCCGTTTGTTTGCGCCCACTAAATTTACCCTAGGTATTTTGTAAATTAAATTTGTTAAGTTAACTTCTTCTATTAGTTTTCTGTTGACCAATGTTATTTCCGATCCAGTATCTATCATAATTTTAATTGGTGTCTCGTTGATAAATCCATCCACAAATTTTAAATTAACTCCATTTTTCTTTTCGTTGTTTCCTGCCAATTTAATAAACTCCTTGGGGTGACAAAAGATTCCTGTTTGATTTTTGGTTTTTAGTGAGCGCCGTCGTGAAAAGACGCCGGTTGCTCATCGTTGTTTATATTTTCGTCATAATGTCTCTCTCCGTCATATTCATCTGTCTGGGTATTATTTACTTCTCTTCTATTTTCTCTTGGTCTGTCGGATCTGTTTCGGTTTTCTCGATATCCCTGTTCATTTTGTCTACCATTATTTCTGTTTTCTTGATTTGAGCGTGTGGTGTTTCTATTCTGGTATTCTCGATTTCTATCCTCATTCCATTGCCTATTTCTTTGTTCATAATTTCCTCTTCCGTTGTCTCTATTTTCGTTTTCCCTTCTGGGATTAAAATCTCGTCTTGTATAGTCCCTCCTATTTTGATTTCTATCTCTGTAATCTTGTGTTTCTCGGGGCCTGTAATCTTCTCGCGACCTTCTTGATTTTCTTTCTCTTAGACGTGATTCTCTTATTTGTAGGAATTGGCATAAACTATCTATGTCTTTGTAATTTTGCAATGTGATATGGTCTTCCAGCGTTTCCTCGAAATGTCTTGCAATCAGTTCGACTAATTGTTCCGATGAGTAATTATATTGTAAATGCTTTGCATTATTGTAAATTTGCAAAGCATATGTCCTTTCTGATACACCCATCCTATCATTGTATTTCCCATTTTGCAATTCCTTGTTAATTTCCAATTGTTGGACCTTTCCCCAGAAATAATTCAAAAATTTTTGTTCAAATTGTTGCCAATTGCCGAATTCTTCTTCTTTGCTATCGAACCATAGGCTTGCTTCATATTTGAGATGGTTTCTGATAGTTTCTTTTGCTGTTTCGAAATTTCCGATGTGCTGTATTTTCTTTTTCAGGCTATTTATGAACGGCACTGGGTGTAATCTTCTTACATCCCCGCCAAACCTTATCTTCACGTCATCTGTGCTATGTATAACCATTTCTCTTCTTTCTCCTACATTCTGTTGCGTATTGATTTCCGCAATCTTTCTTTCCACTTCTTCTATGTCTGCTTGAATAGCGTTTTGCAACTTGTTTTCCAAACTTTCCATTTCTTTTTTCTGGCAATCCGTTATCTCCTTTATTTTATTTTGAATTTTCATTTCTTGTTCTTTCATCTCGTTTTTCATTGTTGTTAAACATCCTTTTACTTCCTTTTCTATGCGTTCCTCCATTTTCTTGTTGTTCTCTTCTATTGCTTGTTTCATTTTTTGTTGTGTTTCATCCATTTTTTTATCCAATTTTTGTTGTGTTTCATCCATTTTTTGTTGTCTTTCATCCATTTTCTGTTGTGTTTCATCCATTTTTTGATCCAATTTTTGTTGTGTTTCATCCATTTTTCGTTGTGTTTCCTCCATTTTTTGATCCATTTTTTGTTGTGATTCATCCATTTTCTTTGATGGTTCTTCCTGATTTTTATCCATTGTCCTTTTTGCTTCTTTTTGATTGTCATCCAGTTTTTGTTGTGTTTCATCCATTTTCTGTTCTATTCTTTGTGACTGGAGTTGCATCATTTGTAATAATTTATCTATTCCTGATAATTCTTGCTGTTCTGATGCCATGATTGTCGTGTCTAAAATATCTTCTTGGTCTGAATTATTTTTTTTTTTTTTTTTTTTTTTTTTTTTTTTGTTGTCTTTGCTTTGGTTTCTTGTCACAGACATTTGTTTTCAAGAAGTACTGTCCCCGCCAAATATGAAATTTTACTAGTATGTTACCAAGACGACTTTTTCTCACCCAAATATTATAAATTGTCAATAAATATATCAAATGTAAATATCGTAAAAATAAAATATTAAATCAGTTATGTAAAATTTGTACCTAAAGAGATCTAAAATTTTATGTTATCAAATGTAAGTATCTCACTTTTTACCACAGGCATATAAATTTTCAAATACCGGCTTTACTCTTTCTATCCTTCAAATTTGCCACTAGAAATACTTTACAATGCCCTCCACGTTGGACGACAGTTGTTGTGATCTTGATTATTGATATGAGATAATAATTTTATATGTCATTTAATTTAATCAATGCTTTAATAATAACCTAATTAATTTACCAGATCATATATCAATATGTTTTCAATCTCAGGGCTTTTAATAAAATTAAGTACTTACATACGTGGCTTCTAAGTATTTCTTAATGGTTCCTAATCGGGATAGGAAAGAAAAGAGTAAAATAATAACACATATGGGTTACAATTGTAATCAAAATATTGTTTATTTTATTTAAATGGCAATCACTGCTTAATATTTGCTATATCTTATTATTCTTAAACATAACATTTATACATGGGAATCTTATTTCCTTTTGATTTCCAATTGAAAGTTTTTTTTAACATTTAACTATTATGATTTATCAGCAACAATTCTATTTAAGTTTGATGAAGCTTTTCTGATATTATTGATTATGTTTTTTCAATTTTAAATGTGGTATTTACTACGAAAAACCCATACATTCATGTCCAAACAAATGAGACTGACCTTTTTCTGGTGCACTGAGAATGTCTTCACACAAGACCCGTTTCCTGCTATCCTTGGCTGCAATCAAAACCTCGTCCTGGCTTCCAGTAATGTTCTCCTCTGAAACTAGCTCGTATAGCTCTCGTTTCCTGCTTCTGTCGTGATGCTGTGTTCTACCTTTTTCGAAACTGCAATCAGCTACCGGGAACTCTTGGCTCAAGGAGGTTCTTTTACTCTCAACCTGGCCTACCTCTCGTTCCACGATAGATACTCCACACTCACGGAACTACACCGGCTTTCTCACTCTCCGTACACTACCGTCTACTACTCGACTTCACTTCTCGACAGCTCAAAACATTCTGCTCTCTATTTGTCATTCATTCCCCTACTTTCTAAATATCCCTTCCAGATTCACAAATCAAAATTCCACCACCAACTCTCATTCGCAGTATTCCTCAAAACCAATTTTTAAACTTTCTAAATATGCTTAATGGATTTCAAAGAAAATAGTTAATTCCCATTCTAAAATTACTTTCTACTATATACAAATTTTAATGACCTATTCTCTATTTCCACTTAGTCTTATTTAGCATCGGCTAATGATCGATCCTTCCGCGAACAAACATAATTACCTATTATCGATTTCACTTGAGTCTTATTTAATCACTTCTTAAAATTAAATATAACAATTTGTTGTATACAGGTTGTTCTAAATTTATATGCCCGTGGTTGAGAAAATTGAAAATATTTTATATTAAATTGAATTTTGTCTATAATTATCAAATTTTAATTTTCATATCAAATAGAAATATAACAATATATAGATGCATCGATTTTACAAATTTCGTTATACAGGTATTGTATGTAGCCTAAAGATCTCATAAGTTTTTCCTTTCCGAACGAAACAATGTACCAACAACAATTCCTCCTAAATATAGCAGACCAAATAAATCACACTTTATTGATGCTACTTTTCCCCGAATTTTGTTGTTATTCTTCTATTCCTCAATTAATAATAGATTCATCTATAAATATTAACAAGTCGCAGCAAAATTAAACACTTTTGGTAAAGTTACCTTATTTTAATTGCGATGTCTCCCTTCGAGGGTTGGCGCTCCAACTGCAAAAATTAAACATAAAGAGGCTCTGAAAATTTCGCATAATGTTCTGCCTAGATCCTTGACAGGAATTATGCGTTCTTCCCATTAACTTATTCCCTTAAAAGTTATCCCCTACCATTAGGTATCCAATATACATTAGCTTACGCTATTTTATTGTTGGCATCCCTTTTCCACTTCAGGTTTTAATATTCTTTTCTTACAGAAAATCCGTAGTATTTTCTTGTGAAGTTACATTTTGAAAGCTAAGATGCGTTTCGCAGCTTACCGTAATTCTGTTTTCCATAAGTTTCTATCGTAAGTCCTATCAATATGAATCCCCTTTACCGACATGTCCTGCCTAAGCGTCTTTCCCCTGGTCTTCTTTGGTCTTCTCCTACTCCTTCCAGAAACCCGTAGTTTGGCAATTCTTCATATTGGCGATTTGGAGATTAATCTCATGACGTTGAACATGACCAAACCATAATAACATATGCTCACTTTTTTCGGAATCACCATAGATTTTTAATTTTATCCTTTTTTGTCACTCCACTCATCCATCTAAGCATTCTCATTTCCGCCACATGCACTCATTGTCTCTCTTTCCTGTTGTTGTCCAAAATTTAGTTCAGTACATCATAGCCGGTTTTATTGATGTTTTATATAATTTTCGTTCCCCTTCCTCCCTTCCATTTCATCTATCCCATTCATCTATTTCCCCATTACTTTGTAAGTAGAGTAATGGAGAATGAATTGCAGTATTGCCATTCAAAATAATAATTTAACCATCTAAAGATTTTATTTTTAGTAACCCCATCATGGACATTACAAATACCCTGTTTTATCCTATAAAGTTTTAAAGCTTTTTCCTTAAGAGCTTGTCTCCACTCTTTCAGTTTTTGTTCTAGAGTCGCTTTAACTATAGTAGGAAAAATGAAAGAATACCCATGAACGAACATATAAAACACGCTGTATTTTCCTGTCACCGTGTCACACAAAAAATTGGCCAGCGCAAGTACATGTAATAATTATTGTTACATGTACTTGCATTAGACAATTTTCTTTGTGACACGGTGACAGGAAAATACAGCGTGTTTTATATGTTCGTTCATGGGTATTCTTTCATTTTTCCGATTGTATTTCTTAATAGCACTACATCTACAGCATACATTAAGCACCAGGGAATGTTACCCTGTAGTTTCGCTCTTATCTGAGCCAAGAATAAATAATGACTAACACCGCGCCTTGGTGCAATCCTACTTTTACAGAAAATTTGGCAGTCTCTGATACACCTTTTCTAACATTAGTTCTTATTCCCTCATACATTATCGTTCACAATCTTTACATATTTACCGACTTTGTAATTGAGTGTGAATACTTTCATGGCATTCTCTCCCATATTTTCATGGTGTGAATAAGTAGATTCTTTTTGACCCTGTAGTTTGTACATTGCTATATAACACTTGCTTTTATAAACATAGACTGCTTCTCTATTCATCCAGCAATTATCTAACTTCCATAATTCTATTAGATCTACCTGTTTGCCAACTTGTTCCTGTCTCTCCTAAACTCCACACTTTCCGATATAAGAGATATCAACTGGTCCAACTGCTTTTTCTTTCTGTATTTTTTGAGTGCTTGATCCATTTCCTCGTTTGATATTTTGGTGACCATTGGTGTCCAACTGGTTTTCTATCAAATTATTCACTCAATATACTGTGAAAGTAATTTTCCCATACATAACACTTTACATTTCTTTTTGCATTTCTCCACACCTAATCTGTTAATGTTCGCATTTTTTGCATTTCTCCACACATAATCTATTTGAAGTCGCAAGACGGAAAGCGGACAAGACATGTAAAAATAAAAAGAGAGCCTATGAAAATGGACAAATAGAAAAAATGCAAGAAAATTTCAAAAACAACGAAATTAGAGGGGCTTATGAGTACCTAAAAAAGATAAAAAGTGGGTATAAACCTCAAACAAGTCTATGTAAAGATGAAAGTGGGCAAATAATCAGTGACCAACAGAAAGTCACAGAAACCTGGAAGCATTATTTTCAGACACTACTTGGAACTCAAGTAGACATGGATGATGAAATGGGTATGATCTACGTAGAAGAGAATGGAGTAGCAGCTCCAACCATAGAGGAAGTTTTCGAAGCCATTAAGGCCCAGAAAAACAATAAAGCTCCGGGAGTTGATGAAATACCAGGAGAACTATATAAGGTAGGTGGCGACCACCTAGCAAGTCACATCCACGCGCTCATCAAAGAGGTGTGGCAAGAAGAGAAAATACCCGACGACTGGAAGAAAAGTATAGTATGCCCGATCTATAAAAAAGGAGACAAACTCCAGTGCAAAAACTACCGTGGAATCTCTCTACTATGTACAGCATATAAAGTCCTCACGTATATTATAAACCAGCGGCTCCAACCACTAGCAGAAAATATTATTGGAGAGTATCAGACGGGCTTCCGACGGGGAAGATCGACACTGAATCAAATATTCACAGTGAAACAGATCTTGAGCAAAGCATGGGAACACGATGTTGATGTTCACAACGTGTTTGTAGACTTCAAACAGGCATACGACTCAGTCAAAAGGAACAAACTATACTATATATTGGCTGAATTGGCAATACCACACAAGTTAATAAGACTCATTAAAGCCACAATGGATGAAGCTCAGGCATGTGTACGAATACAAAACCACCGGACAGACTTTTTTAACATTTCGCAGGGACTAAAACAGGGAGATGGGCTGGCCCCAACATTGTTTAACCTGGCACTGGAGTATGCGGTTAGGCAAATGCAAACTGGACGAGGAAATCTACTGACCAACCGAACGGTTCAACTGGCCGCTTATGCTGATGATATTAATATTATGAGTAGAACATCAACAGAAGCACAGGAAACATATGCAGAGTTAAAAACACAAACAAAAATACTAGGTCTGGAAATTAACACAGAAAAAACAAAAATAATGACTCAGACGAGAAGAAATATAGTCCCAGAAAACATTATACATGAAGATGACATTGAAACGGTTGAAAAGTTTACATACCTGGGAGTAGAAATATATGCCGACGGATCAGAAGATGGAGAAATACGGAAGAGAATAACGCAGCAAACAGAGCTTATTTTGCCCTCTCCCATATATTTCGGTCTAAAAGTGTCCACCGAAATACAAAGATAAGAATATATAAAACCTTAATTCGACCAATAACATGCTATGGCAGTGAAGCCTGGGCGCTGAAAGAAACATCCAAAAACAAACTCGACACATTCGAAAGGAAAGTACTTAGGAGAATACTAGGACCTGTGAGGGAAAACGGAATCTTCAGAAGTCGATACAACAACGAGCTTTATCAACTTTATAAGGAAACGCCCCTGTCAAACTTCATTAGATTACAAAGATTGCAATGGGCCGGACATGTGATAAGAATGGGAGAGGATAGGCTACCAAAACGAGCACTGAATGCTAGAATGCAAGGAAAGAGACCGGTTGGGAAGCCACGAAAGCGCTGGGAAGACACAGTAAACAGCGACGCACAAGCCCTTTTAGGAGTCCGTGTATGGAGAAGAGCAGCCACCGACAGGCAAGGGTGGAGGCAAAAAATAAAGGAGGCCAAGACTCAATTTGGGCTGTAGTGCCGTAGAAGAAGAAGAATCTGTTAATGTTCGCTGATATTAAGGCAGGAAACCAAATAGATATTAAAGCCATCCTGTTAGTTAAATATTTTTAAAATTTAATTCTTGAATGATACAGAATAATGTAAAGTCATATTAATATTATTTTAAGGGATTTTGAACGGTCTATTTTTTTAAGTACTCCAACACCTATACAATAGTTGCAGTAAATACTGCAATTTCCTATAATAATGTAACGTTTATACTCACTTTTTCATCCCCGTCATCCGACAGGTGAACTTTTCTGCCACTAACAGACAGGTGGGGTGTGACAAACCCCAGCAATTGAAAGCGTTAAAAAGTCTAAAAAAATCTCTTTACGTTTAGTTGTCTGTGATACTGTGATGTCTGGAACGTCAACATCTTAAAGCTGGTCGGGATAGTCATTATTTAGACTAACATTGTATATTTCTTCACTTACTTCCAAATAACTGTTGTCAATACATTCGTCACTGTCTGCTTCATCCCATAAGACCTGAAGACGTGTTACGTGTTTATTCTCGATCGTAATTTATCTTAGCTTAGACTAATAAAAAAAGATGTTAAAATCTGTAATAAGTATTATTCACTTACCTATACTTACTTATTTATAGGAGTAAAATAAAATAACGACAATTCTGGCGAAAGTACAAAATCAGAAACGTGGGGCGTGACCACTTTTAATCCAAATGTACTTGCCTATAGAGATGTTGAAAAAGTATCTATTCGTTACAAAGTACTCGTTAGTTACGAATACCGAAAGTAACGATTACTATACAGAGAGGCAAATCGTTACTTTGATTACTTTGATCACTTCGTTACTCTGATTACTTTGTTACTTCGTATCAATCGTATCAGAGCGAGTAACGAATATTGTATCTACTTTGATTACTCTGATTACTTCGTACAATCTTACAAGCAAGAGCTGGCGGGTGACCTTGCGCAAAAATACAGAAAGAGAAATACACAATACGAGAAGGTCACCCGCCAGCTCTCGCTTCTCGGATTGTACCAATCGTATCAGAGCGAGTAACGTCTATTGTATCTAATTTGATTACTTCGTACCAATCGTATCAGAGAGAGTAACGACTATTGTATCCACAACCAGTACACTTGATTACTTTCTACCAATCGTATCCCAGCGAGTAAAAACAGATCGGTGAAGGTCGTTGTCATTATTATATCGGAATACCTATACAAAATACCTACCTACTGAGAAATAAGATTCTCGATATTATTACCAGTACTCAAATACAAAAATAACAAAAGTAATCATAGTAATCAAATCATTTTTATCCCTTAAACAGATCGGTGAAGGTAGTTGTTATATCGGAATACCTGTACAAAATACCTACCTACTGAGAAATACGATTCTCGATATGATTACCGGTACTCAAATTCAAAAGTAACAAAAGTAATTATAGTAATCAAAGTAACTTTGTAACGATTTGTAAATGATTACTTTATACAAAAGTAACGATTTGTATCGAATACTCGAAAGTAACTATAATAAACATCACTACTTGCTGAAACTAAACAGACAACTAAAAACTATGTGTCATCGCATATATTATAGATGAATATACAATAGAGAGCTATCTAGTGTATCTAGCCGCTGTGGCCACTACATACAAAATTTCCTTGTGTTTTAGGCGCTTTAGCATTGTTGGGGTGTACCACACCCCACCTGTCGGATGCCGGGTTAACAATTTAAAATGAACAACTAGTCTTAATTATTGGGTAATAATATCGGGTAATAATATTATTTTAAGGGATTTTAACCGGTCTATTTTTTTAAAGAGTACTCCAATTCCTATACAATAGTTCCAGTACATACTCCAATTTTCTATAATAATGAAATGTTTACACCTACTCACTTTTACATCATTATCAATTTGAAATGAACAAGAACAACTTTAACTGTCTTTCCAAAGGAAATAAAACATCTAACGATGACCCCCGTCGAGGATGCGCAACCTTCTTCAGTGTGCCAAATGTCGGGTCGAGGTAGTCGCAGTATGCGGTATTATTTACGTTTGTATTGTTTTCTATATAGGTAGAAATAGCTAATAGCATATGTCGATTTATATTATTTTTGTTGTAGAATAGACAGACATTTTGCTAAAAAAAATAATTTTCGATTATATCCACACACACTATGCGGCCTTAACATCCCATTTCTCGAATAAACGTGTTAACCCGCCGTTACACGCGTCTTCTATTGCGACGTGGTTGCACGCGTATGAGCGTCGCCCTCACCTACATAATTTCGACTTATTTCGAGGAAGAATGAATGTCAACATGTATAAATATAAAATGGGTTGTACTCACATATTATAGAAAGTCTCGTAAACCATTTTTTTTATTAATTTAACAAAACAAAAGTAAAAATAATATACATAGATCCAAAGCAAGCTTTTTAATTTTCAATTTCAGCAAGCCACTGAAGAAATTAACGTTCTTTACGCGAATTCATTTTACTAAAAATACAAATTAAAATTAACAACTGTTCTGAAGCTATTTCTTTGTGGTATTTATGTAATTAACTATTAATATTTTGTATTTTGATAACGACGTGCGAGGTGGAATTCGAAACGTCAATAAAATAAATTATTCAAGTTAAATTGTGGCTTATTTCCCAATTAGAATAGGTGAATTTAAAAATGGGTTCTTAACCAGTGGCGCACCTAGAATTTTCCTCTGGGGGAGGGGGGATAGCTTGGGCACCGACAGTTTTTTGTATTATTTGTGAAAGACAAGTTACATTTTCCTACTTTATTTTATATATATTTCTATATGCTCTGGATGGGATTTTAACCCCCAAACTCCCCGCTCGGTGTGCCACTGTTGCTAACCTAATCCAAACAATAATATTTTAATTAAACCTACCTAAATATTAAATAAAAACCTAAAAGTTTCTTTGAGATAACAGAAACGTGATTTCACCGTGATTGCACGCGCAGTGAGGAATTCCCTCACTTTAAGAGGGATGTTTCTTCTTTCAACTATCACACAGCACACTGACACCCTGAAATATTCTATAACTTTTTCATACCCTCTCATGAACCATGCTAAAGGCATTCCTGGGTGCTTAAGGTTATCGTATTAGTTTACACAATTTCATTGGTTATAAACAAATATGGTGAGGGATTCCCTCATAGCGCGTGTAATGGAGGGTTAAGAACGCCGTTGTTCTATTGTTCCAAAATTTAATGATAAGCGTGTAGTAAGGTACATTAATTTGTGAACACTTCAACAACAGTTCTAATATTATTAGTATTTAAATTTTTATTTGGGATTAAATCTGTAAGACTTTTAGGTATTTACGGTCAAAGATAAATCGAGGTGGTATTTGTAGGAAATAGATAAAAATGAAAATAGCATGGGTAACACAAGTCACAAAAGTAATCTATGGAGTGATATGGAACAACACTCTAACCAAAAAAAACAAAAAATAGATCTTTCAGAGCATAGTGCTCTTATACACTGTGGGCCGAAATAAAGGAGTACATTTTTCAGTTGAAAATAACTTTTTTGTTTTTTGGGTGATTAATTTTGTTTTGCAGTGCTAATAGCCCAACATATCCTCAATATGATTGCAAATTTTGAAGCAAAATAACGTACACAATCGGATTTGTAAAATATTTATGTAACAGTACATTTGAGCTCGTTGTAAATGAAAACTGTCTTAGCTAAAATTGAACTGATAATATGCTCTTTTGGTAGATTAACTATCCAGAACACTTCAGCCAAAATGAAATTTTTCAAAATTACCGGATTCGCAAAATATCATTTTTTTATGTAAATAATGTTCAGAACACGCCTTCGCCATAAAGTTTTAAAAAATCCCGAATTTTTAAAATATCATTTTTTAAATTAGGAAATCTTCTTCGAGTACTTTTCTAATATGTTCAACCGAACGAAACCATCTTAACACTAAATTACATCTTTACAATTTCCATCGTTTTTGCCTCATATTAGCAGTAATTTTTGTTAAATGTCTTAAGGTTTCTCAAACGATCAAATATGTCAATTTTGCTTAGTAAGCCATGACTGCTTAAGTTGTCATGAAATTTGTTTGACATTTATAGTTAAATAAGTAAATTGGCCAGTTCATAATGCCACTTTGCAGCAAAGAGGACAGAATGTTAATCAAATATTACCGTGAAAAATATAATTATGCTGCAAGAAAAATTGCAAATGCATTTCCTGAGAAAAATTAGCATATTCGAACGATAGCAAAGTTCTTCAGACATATAAGGGAACGCATGGACTATTGAACTTAAATGTGGAAGCGGAAGGAATCGAAGCTTAAGAACTGAAGAAAATATTGCTAGAGTAAGGGTTGTTTTGGTAAATTTGCAACCTGGCCAATCTGATGGAATAAGGAAAATCGCAAAAGAAACTAGGATTTCCCGCACATCATTTCGAAAAATCATTAAAGAAGATTGCCATCTTAAAGTATTTAAAAAAGTTTACTGTCAAAGACTTACTGCCAATGTAAGAGAGAAACGACTGGAAAGATGTAATTTGCGACTTTCCGCAAAGAAGATTCCGCTCTCGTGAAAAGATTAGAAAAATATGATTTTCAGATGAAAAAATGTTACTTACGGCCTTCTAAATATACCCAATATAAAATGAGATGTATTCTAACGTACATACAATTTAAGAGAGAAATTCCTCTAGAGCAGCTTTCAATTGACAAAAGTCATTTCTCAAAAGGTGTAATAGTTTCTGTTGCAGTGTCCATGTTGGAAAAATCTCGTCTGATTATTGTTGATGCCGGGATAAGAACAAGTCTTGCAGCACCTATTACCTGAAATTGAAGAAATATGTTATAATTACACTTTCCAGCAGGATGGTACTCCTTCTCATACTTCCCACAATACAAGAATATTCTTGAGTGAAAATTATTCACTCGGACTATATTGAGCCAGAGATATGGCCACCTCACAGCCCAGAATTAAATCCGGTTAACTATTCAGTTTGGAGAATTTTCGAACAAAATTTGTATGACTGACATCAATTTGAAACCATCGAAGAGCTCCAAGAAAAATGCAGTTTACTTGGAACAATTTTGGCAAGGGTTTAATAAATGGGGTATCAATTTATGGCGCAGACGACTTCAAGAAGTAGTAAACAATAAAATTGCGGCCACATTGGTAATATTTTAGTCCAAGCTTAAAAAATATTAACTAAACTGTTTTCATAAATATGTTATTTGTTAAAATGTTATATTTTCTTAATTTAATAAAAAAATGATATTTTGCGAATCCGGTAATTTTGAAAAATTTCCTTTTTACTGAAGTGCTCTAGATAGTTAACCTACCAAAAGAGCCAATCAATTTAATTTTAGCTAAGACAGTTTTCATTAGCAACTATCTCAAATTCACCGTTATATAAATTTTTTTATAAGTCCGACCCTGTACGTAATTTTGCTTAAAGATTTTTCACTCATGTTGAGGACATGTTGGGCTATTAGCCCTGTAAAAAGAAATTAAATCGCCCAAAAAAATTATTTTCAACTAAAAAATATACTCATTTATTTTGGCCCACAGTGTATGTTACCTTATATGGAGCGGAATTATGGCCAATAATGAGAATATGTCTACAAATCACCAAAGAGGGTAGTGTTATGTCCTGAATATTAGGTAAACGGGAAAATATTATTTACTCATACACTGTACTTTGATTATTACTTTTATTTAATTAGTTTATACATTTTAAATTATATGACATGACATGAGTTGTGACATAAGTCAAACTGGGGGCCTGGCTGTCAGCTGCGTTGCCAGACGTCTTTGATGACCTTGATATATGACACGCCCCTTCTAAAAATAAAAATTAAATTTAGTATGAATACTATTACAAACAATATGATTATAAGTTTAATCTTTCTGGCTGCTTTATAGTACGTCCACTTCTTGTGAATCTTGCATTTTCTTCTCCTTTGGGGTCGTTTGGGTTTGATGTTAGTGCAGTTTGGTCCCTCACTTGAGAAGTGGGTTGGCTTGGCGAATGAATAGTGCGAATAGGGGAATTTTCCACATGGATTTGAGGGGTGTTATTGTTTTGGTCTTCAAGGTGATTTCTGATGTTTAGTGGCTTTAGAAACGATCGGTTTCTTCGATATTGGCCATCACCTGCCTGCACTATATAATCTCCATGGCTTGATTGGTGTTTAACAACGGCTGGTGTCCAGTCTCTGGTTCCTTTTTGAAGTAAAATTGGTTGATCAACTTCAAGGGTTGGGAGCCTTTTCGTTCCTTTGTTATAATATACCCTTTGTCTAGATTGTCTTTTTTCGAGTGCCTTCTTTACACCAACAGTTGGAATGTTAGGTTTAAGGACATCAGTTTTGACTGGTATTATTGATCTGAGCCTCCGACCCATTAGCAATTGGCATGGAGCAGGTAAATCAGACTTGGGAGTTATGTTGTACTGTAGGATGGCTAGAAATGGGTCTTCGCCTTCCTGATAAGCCTTAGTTAACAAAGCTTTTATTGTTTGTATGGCTCGTTCGACTATACCATTTGAGCGGGGATATTTGGGACTGGAAGTGTTTAGAAGAATGTCATATTTCTTTGCAAATTGTTGGAACTCATACGAATTGAATGGAGGACCGTTGTCGGAAAAGATCTCTTGAGGAATTCCATTGATTGAAAAAATATTTTTTAGGGTTGACAAAACAGTTGATCCCCTTTTATTTGTTAACTTGTTGACAATAGTGAATTTGCTGTAGTAATCTACAAGGACAATGAAATCCTCCTGGCCTAAAGATTTAAAATCCATGCCTACTTTTTGCCAAGGTAATATTGGAATTTCATGAGGGGTCGGGGGTTCCCTAGGATTTGAGACTGCATACTTCTGGCAAGTTAAACAACTTGACACAATGTTTTCAACATCTACTGATAGACCGGGCCAGTATACACAATCGTTTGCTAATTTTTTGGTGGAAACAATGCCCTGATGAGTGCGGTGTAATAAATTTAAGAACTCTTCCCTCAGAATAGATGGGATAATTAGTCTGTTTTGATAAAAAAGCATGTCTTTATGAACATATATATCATCTCGAATTGTCCAGTATGCTTTAATTGGACTTGAAACATTAGCTTTATGGGTTGGCCAGCCATTTAGGGCATAAAACTTGACTTTATGTAGAATAACATCCTCATTAATAGCTTTAATAAGCCTGGCCTCATTGTCTGGAGTGGTGGATAGTACAGAATACACCTTCAGGTTGTTCTCCAGATAATCAGTATTGATAATATCGTTGATTGGTTCACGGCTGAGTGCATCAGGGACATGCATCAGCTTGCCTGGAACATAGAATAATTCAAAATCATATCTTAATAGTCGAAAAACTAGTCGTTGGATTCGGGGAGAGAGTTCATCTAATGGTTTTTTAAGTAATCCTACTAGCGGGCGGTGATCAGTTTCTACCTTGAACCTACGACCAAACAAATAATAATGGAATCGCTCACATCCATGTACTACAGCCAATAATTCTTTCTCGATATGATTATATCTTTGTTGACAGCTGGTTAGTGATACAGAGGCAAATTCAATAATATGGTCTTCTTGGCTTATCATGGCGCCTAGACCGTAAGAACTTGCATCAACAGAAAGTGTGACGGCTTGATTTGGATTGAAAAACGACAGGACTGGGGTTGATGTTATAAGTTTTTTAAGTCGTTCAAAACATCTTGTTTCATTAGCAGTCCACTGCCATACATTCTTTTTACTCAGAAGTTTTCTCAGCACTGCTGTTTCAGATGAGAGGTTAGGAATAAATTTTGCAAGGTATGTGATCATTCCCAGAAACCTTTGGAGTTCTTTACAATTTTTTGGAGCTTTCATATTTACAATGGAAGAAATCTTTTTTTCATCTGCTTCCACACCTTTTTCACTAAGCACATGTCCCAGGAAATTGAGACGACTAGCACAGAATTTTGATTTATCTAAATTTAAGGTCAAGCCAGATTCTGAAATTTTATTTAAGACAGCGTTTAAGTTTTTGTTATGTTCCTCTAGAGATCTTCCAAAAATTAAGATGTCATCAAAATATGCAATTACACCTGGAAGCCCATCCAAAGTTTCTTGAATAAATTTTTGGAATATTTCGGGTGCTGAAGAAATGCCATAGGGTAACCTCAAAAAACGATATCTGCCAAATGGGGTTGCTATTGTGCAAAGAAATGAGCTATCACCACTAAGCGGGATTTGCAACAATGCAGAAGAAGCATCAAGTAATGAGAAATATTTGGCACCAGAGAGTTTGCTAAACAGAACATCTTGAGTGGGGATTGGAAAATTTTCCCGTCTAATATAAACATTTAAGGACCGAGGGTCCATGCACACCCTAATATCGCCGTTGGCCTTGGGTGCTATTACTATGGGGTGTACCCAGTCCGTTGGCTCACTTACAGGTACAATAATTTTTTCAGCCACCATTTCATCAAGTCTTTCCTTCACTTTGGAATTAAGAGCAGCAGGTATTTTTCTAGCACCAGAAATTCGGGGTATAGCATCATCCCTTAAGGCTATTTTGTAGCACCTATCAACAAGTCCTATACCTGAAAAAACTTTTGTATGTTTGCACAGAATGTTATTTACACTAGTTGGAATGGGAATGTGTTTGTCGGAGTCTATAATAGTTTCACAATTGTTGCCATTCAGGTTTAATATTTTTAAATCATTAGCAGCACTAAGTCCCAGAATAGAACTAGGGTAGGGATCCCTTAGAACATAAAATAAAAGTTTTTTCTGGATATTATTATATTCACAATTTATATAAATCTGTCCGATAGTGTCTATTTTGTGACCAGAATATGATGAAAGTTTTACACGTGTTAATGAAAGTTTATTAGATGGAATATTTAAGTTTTTAAAATCACTAAAATTTAAAATGTTTACATGACTGCCCGTATCAATTTTGAAATTAGTTTTAGTACCCATGAGAGATATCCTCTCAAACCACTCAATAGCATCAACTGAGTCTATTGTCCACACGACATTTTCGGAACAGTCAATAGAGTCTATACGCACTTCTAATTCCTCAGTACTGTCTTCCAGGTTTTCGGAAATTTCGTGTACTCTATTCATGCTGCGGCAAAATTTACGATAGTGACCCCTACGGTTACAGTGGCCACAAGTTCTATAAAAAGCAGGACACTTACCTCGTACATGTTGAAGACCGCAGTTCATACAGTTACCTCCAGCCGTTCTGCCACTCCTGATGTCAGCACTTTTACTGTTGCCGCTGTGCTCTGCTTTAGACCGAAACTGTTCATTTTTCTGAAAGTTGCTACTTGTTGCACTACGCGCACTATCACTATTTGGCATGTATTGTTTATTAATTGCACTTACGGATGCACTGTCTTCCGCTATTTATCTCTGGGTTAAAACACTTGATTCCATTGACCTGGATATGTTTATAGCTTCAGCTAAACTAAGATCTGGCTTTTGTAATAATTTCTCCTGTATTCTTTCATCTATAACTCCAAGGACAATCCTATCCCGTATCAATACATCTTTTTCTTTAAAATCACATGAATTTGCTAACTCTTTCAATGACATGACAAATTGTTCTATTGTTTCACCCTGTAACTGGTTTCGTTTGAAAAATTTGTAGTGCTCAAATACCTGATTTTTAAGTGGCTCACAGTATTGATCAAACTTTTCCAATACTACTGACAATTTGTTTTTGCCTTCTCCTTCTTCATACTCAAAGGTATTATAGATACGGATGCCCTCATCTCCTAAATAGTTTAATAGTACTGCTATTTTTATGCTGTCTGGTTTAGTTGACTTCCCACTAGCCAATATGTAAATATGATATTTTGGCTTCCACAACTTCCAGTTTGCTGGGAGATTGTTACCCTTGAATTCGAATTGTTCAGGGGCTCTACACTGTTCAAATGACTCGGCCATTTTAAGAAAGTAAATTCTACAGCTAGCTAGGTATTATACCACCTTAATTTAATGTGTTTTTATCAGAAAAAACCGAAAATGTTTTTATGATTACCGCTAAATCACGCCGTTGACATAACCTTTTCACACAAAGTTATTTTAAACATTAGTTTTCCGTTTACCGCTGCCACCATGTTATGTCCTGAATATTAGGTAAACGGGAAAATATTATTTACTCATACACTGTACTTTGATTATTACTTTTATTTAATTAGTTTATACATTTTAAATTATATGACATGACATGAGTTGTGACATAAGTCAAACTGGGGGCCTGGCTGTCAGCTGCGTTGCCAGACGTCTTTGATGACCTTGATATATGACAGGTAGAACAAGAACAGAGGAAATATGGAACAGAATAGAAAGATAATGCTCAATTAAAATAAAGTTGGAAAACAGAGCCATGCAATGGTACGAGCTTATACAACTCATTCCAAAGCATAAGTGGTCGAAAAGAATATTGGATTAGAACTCTCGGGGAAGAAGACGGAGAGAAAGACCTGCTATGAGATGAAAACCGTACATGGAAATGATACAATATATAGAGAGGGGAACAAGGGGTTGTTGTAACAGGGGTAAGTAGTAACACGGCTTTTTCATAGGTTATTTGACCGTTTTTAACTAATTTAACTGACTCAATCTTATTCTCTTATCCCCCTGCAAATGACACCGTCTAGCCAGCCATCCTCCGATAGTTGCAAATAGAAGTTTTTTGCACGTGCTTCATTGGGATGAGGTAATTTAAAATTTGACTCCCATGAAATTTTGGTTATCGCAATTGGTTTAAATGGAAATGAATCTTTCGGTGTTCATTTCTTTTCTAAATTTAGTTATACTTTGATGTTGCTTTACGATTTTACGATTAGCAAGATATTTTTACAGTTATTTTAATAAGTATACAAATGTGTGCTATGGGGTATGTTGTAACAAAACGTTGGGGCTTGTTGTAACATGTTACAAATTGCGCTGAATCTTACTAAATTTATGATCTACAATATAAAACGTATTATTTAGTTTAGTAATAGTCCAGAACGAGACAACATAAAAGAAAATCAAAAAGAGCTACTCAAAGCCAGGAAGTGAAGTCTACGAGTTAGTTTCAGCGGAAATTTTAGATAATCAATGTAGCATAAAGTAAGCAACTAAAACAGCACGGACTGTGTCATGTATCTTTATAACGATATAGAAAAAAAAAAAAGAAAAACATTAAGAGTCTACAATTGGCTGTACTAAACCAGGGATAGTTTTTACAGCAGAAGAAGGAAGTAAAATGGCTTCGTATATTCTGAAGTGCATCGAAGTATATTTTGGACTAATTCCCATGAAGATGCGAAAATTGCCTTACAAATATGCTGTGAAACTCAGTGCTAAGCAACTTCCTTCTTCTTGGTATCAAAATTATAAAGTTGGTCCAGATTGGGTCCAAAATTTTATGCGTAGAAATCTACGTTTATATTTAAGAACACCAGAAGCCACCTTATTAACTCGAGCAACATCTTTCAACAGGAACAACGTTGGTATTTTCTTCGAAATATTCCAAAAAATTCTAATTTTCGTAATGTTACAACCTGCCCCAATAGATGTTACAACTAGCCCCAAGCGCGGGGTAAGTTTTAACAATGCACATTTTTTGGTAAAATGCTAGTTGATTAAAAAATAACAATCTTCTTAACTTTTCTTCAGTTCAATTTTATTCACAAAAGAGTTAAACTAGCGTTTATTGTTTAATTAGTGATAATTGCGAAAATAGCTGTCAACATGTATTTGATTTTATGAAAATTGTTACAACTAGCCCCCTGCTCCTCTACTTCAGAGAAGGTGACTTGGAGACAGAATGCTGTGAAGGACAGAAACGGTGAACTCATAATGGGAAAGAGCCGAAGAAGAAGATTTTTAATAATTACTCAAATGAAATTTCTAAAATATATTACACAAGATTTTTATTTTATCTTGTTTACATTATTCAGGTTGCCGTTTGTGTATCTTCTTTTTAGTTTGCGCAATTCACATTTTAATATATGAACTGATATCTAACCTGACAAAGATAATACATAATAATGGTGAAAACACGTAAGGTCAAGGAACTGAGAATTGAAAATATTAGTAAAATTCCAATTATTATTAGTATTCACCAATAATATGCTGCATAAATAAATAAAACTAACTCAACTGTAAGTGTATAGTATATTTTACAGCAATAGTAATTCTTTATTTTCTTCAAAGATTTCTGATATTTTTTCTATTTATATCTTGTAATTTTGCTGTGCATATTTGCTGTAACAGAATCCTGGTTCCTAAAATCCTTAATTCTTTTGATAAACTTGATGAATATTTCATGCATTGTAACGTTTGCAACTATAAATCACATATGCACCAGAATCATCCTCGAACAAGCTAGTTAATGGCAGAAAGATATAATTTTAAGTTTCATCGACTTTGAAAAAGCTTTCGAAAGGGTCAATAGGGAATAAATGTGGAAATGTTTACGACAGTATGGATTATCAACAAAAAATATTAACTTGATCAAATTGTTTTATGACGGATACAAATCTAGACTAGAAACCGAGGGAGTGATAGAAGCACAGAAGAAATAGCTATTGAAAGCGGTGTATCTTCTCTCCTACTTTATTCCTAATCTTGGTAGACTCGATTATAAAGAAAGTAACAGATAATCGGACAATTACTACTATGGAAAAGAACAAAACAAACCAGTATAATAACAACAATTAGGCAGAAGAAAAGAAATGAATGGATCAGACATACGTTAGGGAATGGTCCTAGTAACATCACCAGACAAACACTCAAATACCAACCTGAGGGCACAAGAAAGTGGGGAAGACCAGATAATACCTGAAAGGAAACAGTAACCAGAGAACACAACAGAATCGGTTTAAGATGGGGGGAAATAAAAAACAAAGCAAGAAACAGAGGAAAATGGAAGGAACTGGTACGCAGATTACCCGGAGAACTAAAATGTAAAGGAGATACGCTGAGCTGGCCACCAGCCGTCTTACTTCACCAGTTCACCGGCCAAAAAACGCAGGTGCGCCCATTACTCCACTAGGACTGATGGTCCGAGAGATATAGAGAGGGAGAGAGAAGGATCGCCTATTTCGAGGGGAAGATAGTTTCGAGACTTGTTTAAAAAATCGAAAATAAATTCTATTCTCCCATGACAATGCAATTTAATCTTTTTTTATACTTTTATTTAAGGCGAATCAACCTATGGGATTATCAGCGCGGCAAGGGATTACAAATTATTTATTTACATTTTTTAATACACATAAAATATTGATATTGGCATAGTAGGGCGGGGTTAAAAGGTCCAATTTCATAATATTGCTTCATAACTCTTCAACTATAAGGTTCACGAAAATTAACCATACACCAATGAGTTACGTAATCCTTCATTTAAACATCTCTCTCTCTCTCTCTCTCTCTCTCTCTCTCTGTTTCTCTCTCACTCTTCTCTCTCTCTCTCTCTCTCTCTCTCTCTCTCTCTCTTGTCGTTTCCCCATTACTGAGGATCGTGATTTCTTCCAATATTCCTAATAAAGTTTCTCCATTGGTCTCTATCTTCAGCTGCTCTAAGAGTTTCGCAGAATGAGTTTCCCGCTGAATACTTTATTTGGTCAGACCATCCAGTTGGTGATCGTCCTCTTGATCTTCTCCCCGGAACGTTTCCAGAAACAATTAATCTCTCCAAACTGTCGTCATCTCTGCGAACCACGTGACCAAAGAATTGCAGAATTCGTTGCAGACATATTGTGGACAGCCTTTTTTTTAATATTGAGTTGGTTTAGAATGGAAACGTTTGTCCTATGAGCTGTCCAAGATATGCGCAGTATTCTTCTCCAGCACCACATCTCAAAGGCATCAATTTTTTGACGCTCGCATGCGCGACGAGTCCAAGTCTCTGCTCTGTAGAGAAATATTGAGAACACAAGGGCATTCACTAGTATCATCTTGATATTTTGAGAGATAGATCTGTCTTTCCAAACTTTAGATAGGCAACTCATCGTATTTTTTGCCATACCAATACGTATCCGAACTTCTGCTTCACAGTTACCATCGTTAGTTACACTAGACCCGAGATAAAAAAAGGTGTTTACTATCTGGTATTATTGTAACATGTTAGTCAGTTGAATGGCGTCGAATCTGTCGACCATTATTTTTGTCTTAGCTTTATTGATTTTCAGACCAAATTTATTGCTTTCTTACTCAACTCTTCGCAGAAGATCAAATATTTCCTGCTCATTTGCTGCTATAAGTATAGTGTCATCAGCAAATCTCAAATTGGAGATTTTCCTACCAGCTACTGTTACTCCACCGGCTCATCCTTCTAAAACCATCCTCATGACATGTTCACCATAAATGTTAAATAAGTCAGGTGACAACACGCATCCTTGTCTAACAACTCTCTCGGTCTTGAATTAGTTTGAGAACTTCTGATATAGTCGTACTCTCGCTATATTAGACTGGTACAGATTTTTAATAAGTGTCACCAGGTGCATTGGTGCGCCCATTTATATTAAAATTGACCACAGATTTATCCAGCTTACACAATCAAATGACTCTTGGTAATCAACCAAGCATTTAAATATAATTACTAAAAATGTGATTAGTTTATTTCTGTACGCCAGATATTAAAGATTTAGAAAATCAGTTGGAGTGGTCCTTTAAGCCCCGCTATAGGGGCAAAAAGGACCAGTGGTAGTAAAAAGGACCAATATCAATAAACATCGGATTCTAGTTAATTAAAGGATATAAATAAAATTTAATTCAGTTTAATTGACAGGTTTTATATTTATTTACAAATTACAACAAATTTCAGTCTTAATAACAAGTCTTTAGTTTGATTTTTGGTGTAGGTCAACAATATCCATTATGAAATTGACTTAACATTCATTGACAACGTAAACAGTTCTTCTTTCTTCACTTTTGGCGTGCATACTAGTGCATTTGCCAGTAAACGTAAACAGTTATAAAACATGGACATTTAAAAAACAGACAAAAGTAAAGAAATTTAGTCCTCGTCAGAACGTCAGAATCACAATTATAATATGTTAAAGATGGCAAAGATCGGTTACCGCACTTTTCATGGGTCCAGCCCTTACAAGTAAAGCATTGCATCCAGCCTTTCCCAGGGACGCTTTCTAAATACGATTCACAGCAGACTATTCTTCTTCAGAACTCGAACTTTTTTCGTTTTTCTTTTGTAATTCCTCATTCTGAAATAAAAAACACAAAATTTAATTCATTGATTGCATGGGGTTAAAAGGTCCACGTAGTCCAGGGTAATAAGGTTTTTTCCATGACACTTGAACAGCCAGGGAACTGAAGCGTTTCTTCGACAGATAATACCTATAAGAGCAAAATGTTAACTATTTCCTGCATAGGATCTGGCGGCCATTTTTATTTGTAAACAATTAAGTATCAAAAAATGGCATTTTTCATTTTTTTTTTCAAATTAATAGAAATCAGGGAAACTTATGGTTTTTTTAGTACAAATATCTTCGAGATTATGGAAAAAGCTTTAAAATGACGTATACGTACAAAGTTTGATATACTCATTTATTGTTAATATAATTGCGAAAAAAGGGCGGAATTGCAAAAAAAATATATTTTCGCAATAACTGTTGTAAAAATTAGTGTACAGCTTTGAAATTTTTGTCAAATGAGGGTTCTTTGGTGATAATATGTGATAAAAATTTCAAAGCGATTCAGTCAATTGTTTAAATTTTATTCAAATTGTTTATCCCAGAGAGCATTTTTTTTGCAATAACATAAGTTAAAAGGAAATGACGTTAGAACCCTTCCACGGGTGTCAAATGAAAGAGCATGAGCTATATTTTCAACTTGGCTTAAAAAAAGTGAATAAAAAATGCCATTATTAGTAATAAATAATTATGCAAAAATATCGTGAATCTTTCCTTTTAAACTTTTTATTTTGTTATATAATTAATTATACATATTTATTAAAAATTTTTATCAATTATGGTATAGATAACATTACTTGGTTGTTGTGCACTTAAAACAGGGTAAAAAAGTTAATTTTTTTGGAAAAAGTTATTCAAAAAGTTTATAAGAAAATTTAACGATACTTTTTGTTAGCGAAAATGCCATTTTTTGACAGTTAATTGTTTATAAATAAAAATGGCCGCCAGATATAACCTGTCAAAAAAAACGCTTCAGGGTATATTTTTGTCTTATTACTCTGGCCGAACATGTGGACCTTTTAACCACAACGATTCACCGAGTTGAATTTGAGGTTATACAGAAAAATCTAATCTACATATTCAAAAAACAATTGTTCTACGTAAAATTATAAGCTAAGCCACTGGAAAAAACTAGCTTTGTACTTATTGTGCTATTACAAACGCAATTCTCAGACTAAAAAGAAAAATTTGGAAAATTTTACTTACGTGAGTTTTTTAGGCTGCAATCGGTTTTTCTACCCTACATAGAATATTGTCATGTTTAGTGTGTGTTGAGTAAATGTCTTGTTACTTAGTGAAGTCGCCTTCATTCTCTTTAGAAAGAGACGCTAGTTGTACCCGAACATCTGGTGACTCACGTCTCTCAGGTGAGTACCGATACCACAAGGATAGAAATTATTTTTATTTGTTAATTTTCTTAAAAAAAAATTTCCTTCCCCGCTAGGATTCGAACTCGCAACTCTTGGAACCAAGGCTAGGCTCTCTTACCAATGAGTCACGATACGTAGAATTTTAATGACATTGGTTTTTATAACTAAATTTTGTGTTTTTTCCAAAAATGTCATCATCATTATCATGCAACCTCTTCTGTCCACTGCTGGACATAGGTCTCTCCCATTCTTCGCCACTCTTTACTGTTCTGTGCTTCTTGTTGCCATTTCTTGGATATTCGGTTAATGTCGTCCATCCAGCGTGTTGGTGGTCGTCGTGTGCTGCGTTTGTTTTCTCTTGGGCGCCAGTCAATTAGTTTTCTGGTCCATCTTGAGTCTTTCAGTCGCGCTATGGGCTATGGTCCATCTTGAGTCTTTCACCCGCGGGTAGCGGGTAGGAACTCCTTTGGAGTCCTTTGGACTCTATTGGATAGTCCTATCAGGGAAAGTGAATCAATCCCTGCTCCCCGCAAATTCCAGGAGCTTCTTGACCCGGGAAGCTAGGGAAGCTTGTCCCAGAACGGCATCCAAGTCTGACCCGGAGCGGGCGGCTTCAAACAGCGTCGGTACTCACAATGAACGGCTAAATTAGAAACTCACCAACCCGCCTTACCAGCGTGGTGTTTCAAGGCAAATACCTCCAAAAATTTATTTTGAATTAATCTTGGGGCAATTAATTAAATTCAAAATTTATTTCTTCTTTGGCCCCTGTATAAATTATTATTATGGTAATAATTAAATTACTGAATAGTGAATTGTATAATATTTTAAATAAGCTAGTACACGACCCCTATTATCATTCAAAACATCACCAATTACATCATCACACCCAGATAGATAACGTCACTTATATGACGTGTCTGCCAAAATTCATAATTTAAAAATAAGAATCGACCTGTTTCAGGATTTTTTATGTCGCGGCATAAAGTCGTCACTTACTTTCATCTTTACCAATTAAATCTAATGAATAGTGTTTTATGTAACAGCTTCGTAGTGTTAGAATAGACACATTTTGATCTAAGGATATTATTAAAACGCACTTCCAACTCGTTCACACATCCGATCACGAAGTATCTTTTAGCATCGGTGTAGGAACGTCGTTGTGTGGGCCGGTGGGTGGTAATTCTCGGCCCATAATGACGGGGTGTCAAAAGGAAATGGAGATGTTAAAGCGAGACAATGCTTGTTCCCTTCTTCCACACCGCTTGCCTCTAAGCAGTAATAGTTTTTTTATAAAGAGAGAAAGTTGTATCCTAGAAAATGATAATGGTTATAATAAAGTCGTGTTTTAACCGACAAAGAAATATTATTAATTGCTGTTTACAGATAATTTCTGTTTTGCTATCACGAGATAAAGTACACGGTATACAAATGTTTTTAATAATGTGGTCAACAATAACAGAAATACGCAAATAACACAAAACTGTTCCATTTTCTTCCCACATAATTTTAAAGCATTCGGAACCCATCCCTCACTTTCTCCGCAATGTACAATAATTAGCCGCGAGCCTTTATTTGCAGGCATTTCTGGTATGCACATGCTCACATGCTTGAACCATCTGTCCATCCTTTCTTTACTGTATCGTGGGTATCATACCAAGTTTCATCTAAATAATAAATTCTTCTATTTCCTTGCCTATATTTAGTAATTTCTTCTAGGTACATATTACGTCTGTTGACTATTCTTTGGCTTTCCATCATTGCTTGACGTTTGTTTATTTTTTTTTTAACTTAAAGTCCATTTTTTTACCCAATTTTAAAGAGTTTTCTCACAGCAGTTCGACCGGTTGTTTCCAATTTCTTTCTTATTATTTCTATTGTAGGTATTTCATTGCTTTTGTAGCAGTCGTATATTGTGGTTTTGAATAGTTTTACGAGTGAAGGATTTAAAGATCTTGAAAATTTGTAGTCACATCATTTCTTGCGATGATAGGGTTCATTTTTAACTATTTTATATACATTAGAAAATGGAATTTCTGTTAAATCAGAGGTGGCTTGTGCCAATAGTGTTTCATCGAAGCTGAATTTCGTACGTAGATTTTTGTATACATTCAAACATACTTGCCGTGTTTCTGCATTTAAATGCATTCGAATCTTCTTTACGAGCTCTTTTTTTTTAGTAATTACATTCACACTAGCACTGGCAATTTCTACAATATCAGCGTTATCGTACGCGATATTTACATTATCCCACGGGCGCCACATCACTATTCACATTAATTAAATTACAATAATTAACACTTGACACTCTCCAAACGAAATACTAAACCAATATTCAAAATAATTACAACAACAAAACACTCGTATCACTTAACACACCTACACTCCAGTACTAACACACTGCTAGCTACCGAACTAAAACTAAGATTTTGCACGAAACTTGTGAATAGATATGCGGGAGGTCTGACCGTAAAAACACACATGCTTTCAAAGGGCCGCTTCTTAAACGTTTGACCTAATATCTATATTCGAAGATTATCATATTTCACCGGCTTAAAGCTATTCCACATTATTTTTTACTTGGACAATACAATATCATTGTAACTGTATGTAACTGTATAATATTGTAACTGTATGTTTATTGTGTTTAGATATTATCTGGGACACGCAATGAGGGGACAGCGACATAAAATGCTAAGACTGATAATGGAGGGAAAGATATGAGTACGAGAAGTATAGGAAAAAGGAGAGTGTCGGGGTTGAAATAGCACTCTTCAGAGCAGTGGTAGGTAGAGAAAAGATAGTGATGATAATATCCAACCCCCGATTGGGACACGGTACTAAAAGAAGAAGAAGAAGAAGCTATTCTGCCTATTAATACATAAGAAATATAATTTACAACTATCTCTGTAATATTTGTAACAAAACAGCAAATTTGATTCATAATTTTTTAATTGTAGAAAGCGTACACATCAGTCAGATATCCTTGAGAAAAATCTAAGAAGTTTGAAAGTTTACGGTCCATACCAAGTTATGAATCTTTTGGCATTAAATAATATACGTTAGAGTTTATTTTATTTTCAACGAAAACTTTTCATTTATAAATTCGCAAAGTGTGTGTTATTGCGTCGCCGCTCCTGCAATACTTAGAGCAGATTTATCAGTGGATCCATATTGTAGTTTTGTCTTCTGAATCCAAATCTGAAAACGGCATTTCGATATCTCTAACCATCTTCGAGATAATCGACGTCAAAGTCTAAAATATGACGTCACTTTTATTTTCTGCCGACACACTAAACGTCAGCTGAAATCGTTGCTAGTAAGTAGGCTAGTTTTTATTTGCCTAGAATATTTGGTATTTACATTTAAGTTTGACACTTCGTGAATCTCAAACTAAATTTTAAATTAGCTATTAATAAAATATAAATGACATTTTATAGTGAATTTAATTAATATATAAAATAAATAAGATGTTTAAACATACAATTTGAGTATATGTATTTTGAAAGCAATAATGTATTAACAGATTTAAAAAGGTTTGTACGAGTATACGGCCTCCCCTTTCATGATAAAAAGACTGTTCCACTTTTAGGCGAGCGGCAGCAACCCCTAAAATTACATTATACTGACCACGAAAATCAACTTTAAGGTGAATGACCAATTTTGGCTGCTGAATCTGAATATAAATTTTATTTTTATCTGGACTTGGTGGAACATGTTAAAAAATAAAATTTTATGCAAAAATGCGAAAAATCAATTTTAATGATTTTTCAACTTTACCTCGCTGTATCTTTGGTCGCTGTAAATATTTCCTTTTGAAATTTTACTGTGCCATCTTTGAAGTACTTAAATAACAACGAGCTGTATTCAAACTGTTTAAACAAATTAAAAGAAAAGTTGTTAATTTTTAAACATTTTTTCGTCAGATTTCGTTAGTTTCATGTTTACTTAAAAAAGTTGAGTGACAAACTTTTTAGTTTATAATTTTCACCAACAGGAATAAAATATAATTCATGAAGAAATTTTTTGGAAAATTTTAATTCAAAATATGCAATAAGAAAAAAGTTATGTGACTTTATAGACGAGTGGCACTCTTAAAATACCGCGTATTTCTCGAGATACTGACCACGGTGTGCTGAATGGCTAATTTTCGTCTAACCTAAGGTTTTGATGGTGCTGAAAACAAAAATAAGGTTTATTTTAAATCATCATTTTCATTTATAACTCTTCTATTTTTAATTTGACGAAGAAAAGTTATTCTTCATAAAAAGCTCTTCATGGTCTAATATTTACGATGCAACGATCACATATCAAAATTTATTAATTTTATACGAGGTATATAAAAAATATCAATTTCGAGAACATTTCAATTAGAATGATATAATTGCACATTAAAACATAATTTATAATTCTAAACAACTTTTCGTAATAGCAATTTTCCATATTATGAATTTAAATACGTAAATAAACAAAGTTATCGTTATGATAATGCTCGCATTTTCAGCATATTACCTTTAAAATGATATTGCCAATATTGATAAGTTGCGTTCCTGGGACGACTTTACTAAAAGATACTAATTCATTCGTTTACATGAAATCTACCCCAACTCAAGAATATCCGCCACAAAAAATCATAGCATGTGATCTGTCTTTAAAAAGACAACAAATGCAACGATGGCAGTAAAATTCTCGCGCTAGAGATTCCATAGTAAATCACGAGGGAAAACCAGAAAAAACCTCGTGATACTATCCCAACATCGTAAGTATTTGGGCTTACATTTAGTTTACTCTCAAAACTAATACCAAATTCTGACTTAATGTTTGTATGCTATTTTAAATTATAAATAATAATAATAATACATAGATATTATATAAATAAAACTAAAATATAAAATATGTACCAACTCGATATGTTAATGACTTATAAGTTATAGTCAGATTAAATAAATTGTTAGAATTTTTTACTAAGCAACAACATTTTTGTTTATTTAGTATTATTTTGTATTTTGACAACGACACCCGACTTGGGCGCCGAAACGTTAATAAATTCATTTTTTTGGTAAAATTGTGGCTTATTTCTCATTTAAAATAGTTCATTATAACAATGCCACAAGGAAATAGCTTCAGAACAACATCTGTTTCGAAGGAAATGGATTTAGCCTCTTCCAACAAAACATGTTTCTTTGTTCGAGTCGCATCTTCGATATGGTCTTCCTTTTTGGGGTTCTGGTACAGCTGCCCAATCGAATGTTATTATTAAATTACAAAAAAGAGCAATAAGATATCTGTTTGGCCTCAAAAGAACAACACATTGCAGAAGCTACTTCAAAGATCACAGGATTCTAACACTACCTTCTTTATATATTTTAGAAACTGCTTCCTTAATTCGTAAACATCTACATGTCTTTCCAGCAAGACCTAGTCATGACTAATCCACCAGAAATTCTACTTTTGATATTTATTTACCGATCCCGTCCAGTGAGTTGAAAAGAAATCTATATTATATTCTGCAAAAAAACTATACAACCATATCCCTCTACAACTTAAATCTGCAACATCTGTTCCCAAGTTCCGTAAAATGAGAAAAGCCGATCTATCTGAAAGACCATATTATTATTAAATAGCAGTTTTTTAACCAATAAATAAGAAATTACAATGTGTATTTTTATACATAAGTAGAATTTTAATCTATATTTGAGTGTCATATGCACCTCTGCAGCAGCTTAACGTAACTTATTAAATTTCTTAAGGTAGATTATGTAATTTGCAATTTTTTTTTAAATTTTGCAGTAGATTGTTACTGTTTTTGTTTCACTTCAATATATTTTATTTATATTGACGATTTATATAATTTTAATAAATTGTATTTGCTTTTGTTTTTATTTATGACTTTTCTAAGCTTTGTCTATAAAATTATTAAATTTTTCATGACAATAAAGCATATTTCTATTCTATTCTATATGCTTTTTCTACTTCATTATCTGCGTTCCAGAGCATATTTTTTGCAATTCTACTTTATTCTAGATTCTAGAACTACAATCTTTTTTATGTGTTTTTCTCTCTCCCCACATCTATCAATAAATTAACAGAAACCTATAATATAAAAATATTGTCACCTATGGTATAAAATGGATTATTTCATTCATAGGAGATTCTGACCAATAGAAAGCTACAGCAATCTGAATTAAATCGATAATTTTTGATAATCTCCCGTCGTTAAGTATATTACGTCAGATGCCCTTCGTTGCTACGAAAAAATACATTCAGTGACATTAATGACAATTAATGTTTTAAAAATTATAAAAGTGATGACTTTCAATCGTCAAATATTTATAAAAACTGTGTGTTTAATGGTACTTACATCAATAAATTCCAATACAATTTTGGTTTTGAACAGTTTTATTCATGAAATAATCGCAACAAATTGCACTCGACCTCTGAAATTAATATCTATAGAATTATATGTTTTGCTCTCGTGACACTTTGACATAATTTCACTCGCCTTCGGCTCGTGAAATTAAAACTGTCAAAGTGTCACTCGGGAAAAATTCAATAATTTCAGAGCTCTTGTGCAATTACTACTGATAATTCATGCATTCAAACAACGTTTATTACTTGTCATATTTCATAGGCGAGGCCAGGGTTAGATTCTAGGACAAACCTAAATCTAAAACTAAAAAAATTCGACTAATATGACTAGTGACTAGTATTCCAGAATAAACCTACTACTATTAGAAACCTTTCTAACGAATATTGTATTTCATGACTGTTTAGCGCACTATCAATTTATTTTTTCATTATATCGATTACAAGTTTTTGATGGAAAATTCATTAAACCCAGTAAGTTTGGGTTACCCTGTAAGGATAAAACATTTTCCATCGGAACTGCATCATTAAAATTGACTATGACAGCCCTTCTTCTTTAAATTTTCTCCCTTTCAATGGAACATAATACCTCATTATAATACCGCTTGGATCTTGGCGATACAAATACCAGCGGAATCTCATCAAGTTCGCTGTGGCGCGACGTCTCCCACACTCTGGCGACACTCTTTTATTTTATTTAATATGCACCATTATGGCATCGACTTCGGTCACGGTGATAGCGATCTTCTTTGTAATTATGCGGTGAATATCAATGTACGTATTCTTTTGAATCTACTATATGGTATTTTATTTAAGAATATATTTATATTGCATATAAAAAGAAACATAAGAAACTACATTTTATTTTTTACTCACTCTCTTCTTAAGGCACGTATCCATTACGTTGGGCTCCGTGTAGCTGCTCCAATGGATACTGCATGCGCTCCTCTACATATACGAGATAAACAGCGCTCCTCTACATATACGTTGGCGTAAACCGCCAACGATTGGATCGCCGAGCGGGAAAAACCAACGTATCCACTATGTGGAACAACTACACGGTGCAACGAGCACCAACGTATAATTAGCTTTATTGGTACTAAGCAGTTGCCTTTTTCTGCACATATAATACATTTAATCGGGTCATATCTTTTTTTTCTGATGTTAACCGTTGTTCCAAACTAGAAGATTTACCCTCTTTTTTTCATGTTTTTCCATCATTTTGGGCACATGCGTTTTCTCAACTACTTGTTTTTTACTAGAAAAACTACATTATATTCTGTCGAATATACTAATTTTTCATCATTTCTGAAGTACTAATAAATGCACAATCATCTCTAAATCAACAGGTGCAAATATCCAATGAACTATTAAAGATACTGTAGAGTGTGGATACCTACAAATGATTAGGAATATGGAGATCATTAAATATTGTATAAAACCAACTCTCGATAGGGGCTGCAGAACCTTGACCTGGGTTCGGGGACCTAAGCTGACTGTTCAGATAGGGATGAAGTCTGGCGCAGCAAGTGGAACAAGTATGTGTGCGTAAAGGTATCTAGCTTTTTTTTTATAGCCTTTTTTTCTATTCGAAATGTCGAATAAAGGCCTCTCCCATTTCTCGCCATTCATGTCTGTTGTATGTGAGACGTTTCCACATTGGTCCTGCGACTCTTCTGATGTCATCGCTCCAGCGCATTTGAGGTCTTCCTCTTGGTCTCTTCGCTTCGTACGGTCGCCAGTTTCCAACTTCCTTGCTCCATCTACCATTTTCGAGACGTTCGTTGTGTCCAGCCCATTTCCATTTTAATTTGGCCGCTTGTTCCACGGCATCCCTTACTTTTGTTTTGTTTCGGGTTGCTTCGTTTGTTTGCCGATCTATTAGCGAGATACCAAGCATCTGTCGTTCCATGGCTCTTTGAGTTTTTCTAATCTTGTCCATGTTCATTTTTGTGAATGTCCAGGTTTGAGCTCCGTAAGTGAGAACGGGAAGGATACAAGAATCGAACACTTTGGTTCGAAGGTATTGTGGTATCTTTTTGTCTTTTAGTATATATGAGAGTTTTCCGAATGCAGCCCATCCCATTCTTACTCGTCTGCTTATTTCGGTAGTTTGATTTTCTTTGTTTACCTTGATATTCTGACCTAGATATATATATTCTTTTACATGTTCCACTTTTGTTCCTTGGATGGTTATCGTTGGTTGATCATCTTTGTTCGACATTAGCTTAGTTTTGCTCAAGTTCATTTTTAGTCCTTTTTTTAAGGATTCTCTATGAAGCTCATCGATCATCACCTTCAGTTCTTTCCAGCTGTCGGCTATTAGTACCACGCCATCTGCATATCTTAGGTGGTTTAAATACTTTCCATTTATCGAGAGTCCCTTTGTTTCCCAATTTAATGATTTAAAGATGTCTTCAAGTGCGGCAGTAAATAGTTTTGGAGATATGGTGTCTCCCTGTCTTACTCCTCGGTTGATTTTGATTGGCCTAGTTTTCATGTCGTTATCCATCGTGACTACCATTTCAGCATGTTTGTATATATTATGTATTAATATCCTATATCTAGAATCGATTCTGCTATTGACCAGTGCTTCCTCAATAGCCCATAATTATATGCTGTCAAAAGCTTTTTCGTAATCTATAAATGCTAAGCAGATTGGTAAGTTGTACTCGTTAACTTTTTCCATTAGGATTTTTAGTGTGTGAAGATGGTCGCATGTACTGAAGCCTTTTCTAAAACCGGCTTGTTCTGCTGGTTGATATACATCGAACTTTGTTGTCAATCTATTTGTAATTATTTTTGTGAATGTTTTATAAAGTTGTGATAGTAGTGATATTGGACGATAATTTTTCAGATCTGTATTGTCACCTTTTTTGTGTATGAAGATTGTGTTAGCCGTATTCCATTCCTTTGGTATGTTTCCTTCAAATAGGCATTTATTGAAAAGTATTTTTAGGTATCTGATAACTTCTTCACCGCCGTCTTTCAGCATTTCTGCCAGAATTCCATCGTTACCCGGTGCTTTATTTCTTTTCATTTCTTTAAGTGCATTTTCTATTTCTGCTTCGCTTATTTCGGGCATTAATTCAGAGTTTACGTTTGTTATTTGCCTTTTCAGATTTTGCTTTGAACAGTCGGGGGGATCGTTTTTTGAATGGTATAATTCAGTATAGAAGTTTTCAATTATCTTCGATATCTGAGCTTTGCTTGTTTCTAGTTGGCCTTGTTGATTTTTTATAGCTATAATATTTTTCTTGCCTAATTTCGGTTTGGTGTATTTCAGACTTCGATTTTTCTCTATCACTTCTTCTATATGGTCTTCTTGCTGTTTTCTAATGTCGTCTTTTATCTGTTTTCGTATGGCTCGGTTAAGTTCCTTGTATTCTGTGGTATTTCTTTTGTTTCGTGACAAGAGCTCTCTTCGTTGTTTCAGCATATTCTGCGATTCTGCACTTATTTTGGATTTTTTATTTTTATGACGGGTCGCTATTTCAGAGCTGGTATTCAATAGTTCTTTTGTTATAACTGAGTTAATTTTATTTATGCTGAGTTGTTCTAGATTCAGTGCTTGGGCGGTTTTTAATTTACTAGCATATTTTTATTTATCGGCTTTTAGCTTTTCTGTATCTAGCTTAGCTCTCTAGAATATCTGAGAATCTTTTCTAGCTGGTCTAGAGACTAGGAATGGACGAACTCCCTCAGCGATCAAGAAGAAATCTACCCAAATTAAGGTGTAAGGTAATCGTGCCCATGGCCGTATGGCCAGATGGTATATGTGGTCGTGAACGATCAGCTTAAAGTATCAGGCAAAACCCCTTTCTATATAGCCTTTCCTTGGTAATGCCGCACTCTGCCATGGGTAACCAACCTTTTCCTAGCTACTCGTAGAAACATCATAAACAAATATAAACCAATAAACCAAAACCAATTCTCGAGGCTGGACCAAAACTTTCACCTCAGGCTTAAGCCGCAGTTAATGATGGACATAAATGTTTACTTCAAACTCTGGCTCAACCAAAGACTGGAAAAGGATCACCTCTGTTAGATCGACTAAAGTGCCACACACTTCGTGCTGTCGAAGCCAAACGAAAAAGGAAGGCCAGAGAGGCAATAAGAAGAGCAACCATGGGAACTCTTCATCCCACTCCAGGCCACTCAAAACAAAGTTAAAGGTTTTTCACCTTTGAAAGCTAAGAAGCACCCAAGTACCTCTACGGAGGGTACGCCACAGAAGCACAAGAAGACACAAAGAGGTAAAAACGTCGCTGTCCCTTCCCAAAGCTTCGTGGAAGCTGCCTTAAAGGACCTTACGGTCGTTATTATAGATAGCCGCTATTAAACCAGTAAATCAGAACGGCGAAATCTTAGTTAGCTGGGACAACCTTATCAAACGCAAGCTGCTGGAGGAATTGGGCAGAGCAATCTAGCCCACCTCGAGCAGCCAAGTAAAAGCGTCCAGGTTCAAAACTAGGCTTATTCTGGTGAGATCATCAGAGTAGTCTGTGGTGACGATATGGCGCTTGAGTAGCTGGAAAAGGTCACAGCCCACCTCAAACCGTGGAAGAAGGCATCAGTGGCTGTTGTCGTTCAGTAGGATTGTTATTTATCAGCCATACATCTTCGTTTTATTTCTTTGTTGAGGTTTTTCAAACTAGTTTTTTAACTTTCACTATGTACACCACTTTCACCAAGATTTCTTCCGTTCGCAATTATTTTAAGTGTTCATCTAGTAGAAAACCTAAATAGATTTACATTATTATTTGTAAAAAAATTATAACACTATGCTCTTAGAGAAAGTATCCGTATGGAAAATGAAAAATATATAATTTAGTCGATAACAACACACCAACGGCTTGTGTATTCTTAGACTTGGCAAAGGCTTTTAACAGACAACTGCTAAATACTTTGAGCGGTACAGGTATAAGATGGAAGGAATATAATCTGATGTAGAGCGATAAAAGACAGTCAACAAAAAATAGTGATACTAGAAAGGACACCAAGTAATGCTGGAAATATTAATTTTGGTGTACCGCAGGTGTTAGGATTTATTTTATTTAACCTATGTATAACAAATACACTTAAATTTTTAAAGTAAAGCTGACTCTTAATCTTTTTATATGACACAGCGAAGCTGTAGTCACATCTGGATCAGGACACCTGGATGAATTTAAAGCGTGAAATGGAAAACGACCTACATAACAGGGAAGTATCGATTTTTCCAACACACTCATTTGACACATGTATCTAATAGCTGCTTTAGAACAATTTGGTAACAACATACATGTACTAAACATAATATGAAAAAGATTAAACGTCATTTTTTACTTATAAACAATTTAAACAATTACTAAAAGTAAAGAATGATAAATGAATATGGAAACGTGACACAATTTTGCTGAAAAAGTATAGAAAATTCTATAAATAAGAATTTGAAACGTCTTGATTACATAGCTTCAATAGTCAATTATTTGGAAAATAAAATTAACATGAAGTAAAACTCCCTAGTGTAGTTGGTATATTTAATTTTGGAATTTGGTATTTGGAATTTGGTATGTGGAATTTGGAATTTGGTATTTAATTTTAATTATTTGGAAAGTATCAATAACTTTTTAGTCCTGTCGCCAGTGGGGGTACAGCGGCCTCCTTAATTCAGATGGACTTAGGCAAGTTTTTTTATGTATTTTGACGCGTAGAACACGAATTTTTTGGGTAACAGTCGATCCGGATGTCGATAAGATTGTTATAAACAAAGAACTTGAGGAATCACACCACAGCGATTTTTCGCAAAACGAAACATTGTTTTGTATTTTTTGGGTCATTCTAAGCAAAAAATGTTTTTACAAGTTTTTTCGTAGGATGCATAGTTTTCGACATAAACGCGGTTGAACTTTCAAAAAATTGAAAAATTGCAATTTTTGAACCCGAATAACTTTTGATCGAAAAATAAAACAGCAATTCTGCTCACCGCATTTGAAACTTCAAGTCAAATTCTATCGGTTTTGATTACTTTCATTGCTAAAAATTAATTTTTTTATTATTAAACAAAGCTATAAACACATAGTGATTGAATGATATTTTCAATGCATTTTCCATTTGAAATCGAACGAGTAGGCGCGCGTGCAGACAATTTCTACCTAGATTACAGTTGAGTCCGCGAATCTTTACCCGTGCGTCATCATTTAAAGCATACGAAATAAGTCAATGATAAGTCGGAAATTGAAATTTAGTAAACGCAACAGCAAGTCATTTACGGTCACTTGCTGTTGCGTTTAGTAAATTTCAATTTCCGACTTATCATCGACTTATTTCGTATGTTTTAAATAATGACGCACGGGTAAAGATTCGCGGACTCAACTGTACGTACATTAAAACGCATGCATTCAAAAATTGCACCTTTTCGATTTTTTGAAAGTTCAACCGCGTTTATCTCAAACTATGCATCCTACGAAAAAACTTGTAAGACTGAGACTTTTGCTGAGAATCACCCAAAAAATACAAAAAAATGTTTTGTATTGCGAAAAATCGCTGTTATGTAATTCCTCAAGTTCTTTGTTTATAACAAACTTATCGACATCCGGATCAACTGTTACCCAAAAAATTCGTCTTCTACGGCTCAAAATACATAAAAAAACTTGAGTAAGTCCATCTGAATTAAGGAGGCCGTTGTACCCCCCTGGCGACAGGACTATTTCTAAAAATGCACAAAAAGCTTTCGTGATAATAGGAACAATGTAATACAGTCTGTTCCAACGAAAATTTAACCCCCCGCCCCCCACCAGAAACTCAGAAACTAAGAGCTTCTTCAAAATAAAAAAAAAACGTCAATTTATATTGGGAGGGGGACGAATTTTCATGCAAAATTCATGCCCTCAAATGTAACCCCCTACTGCCCCGCATCAACCACCACTTTTTTTAAATAACAAGAAGTGTGGTCGAGTGGTACATCATTTGAAAGGTGATTTTTTCTCTAGACGGCACTCTATTTTTTTTATTTACGTAATAAGTTTGAAGATAATTTTGGACTTAACAAATTTATTATAAATTAGTAAAACCCAAAATTATCATTAAAGTTACCATGCAAATTAAAATAAATAGAGGGTCGTATAGAGAAAAAAATTACCTTTCAAAGGATGTGCCACTCGACCACATTTGCTATAACTGGAGGTTGATGCGAAGCGGTAGAGGGTTACATTCGAGGGCATGAATTTTGCTTGAAAATTCTTCCCCCTCCAATAAAAAATGTTAATTTGTGAAGAAACTCTTGGTTTCTGAGCTTCTGGGGAGGGGGCAAATTCTCGTTGGAACACTCTGTATGTATTCAGCTATAAAAGTTTATGTAAGTAATATTACATTATTGCATTTAAATTATGGTAGGGGAGCCCAAGCGCGGATTTGTGCAGTTACTCGAGCGCGCCAGATTTAACACGGGGAGAAACATTGTGCCCTGAAAATGTACCTTTTTCATATACCTATTGGATCTTAATGCAGGGGAGTTCGTTAAGGGGGGGCTGAAAGAAAAAATCTATCCTTAGAAAAACCCGAAATCCTCAGATTAAGATAAGGTAAGTTAATTACATGCAACACAGAGTATATTTCAAAAATCTGACGATTTGAGCAGGGCGTAAGTAGTAAGGAAATGGATGAGTCCCACAGTTTTACAAGAAAAAAGCGAATATTTCGCGAAATGAATAACAGATCGAAAAAATAAAAAATACCTACTTAATATTTTTCAAAAATCTATCGAATGATATCAAAGACGACTTCCCGCGGAGAGGGCTGGGGGTTAAATTTAATATTTTAAATACGAATCCCGCGATATTTCGCGAAATGAACATCAGATCGAAAAACTGAAAAATACACTTATTCAATATTTTTGGAAAATCTATCGAATGGCACCAAACACGACCACCCACGGAGGTCCCATTACCACGGAGGTAAAATCTTAAATGGGAGCTCCCATTTTTTATTGCACATTTGGATTCCTTACGTAAAAATAAGTAACTTTTATTCCAGATATTTTTTCGAATTATGAATAGATGGCGCTATAATCTAAAAAACCGATTGTTGGAAATGGAAAACTAAATTAAAAATGGTCAAGTCCCCACTAAAATGGAAAAATTTACTTAACTTTTTTTGGTTTTAGGGCCTACTCTTCACAACCCAATAGGTCCCCACAGTGCTCGAGTGACTGCACATTTAGCATACTTTGCTCCGCTACCATAATGTATGCAGGGCCCCCGCAAGGCTGACTGGCGCCCGCGTGCGGGACATATTTTAGCGCCCTTTAAATCTACTATATAAAACTAATAAATATTTTTGAAAGATTTAAACGCATAATGAAAGACTATTATTACTGAGGCCGAAAGTCCCTGAAAACTTCTTTAATGTTTATTTTAATAAGTAAACGCCGGACTCCACTTGCGATTTGTAGTCCCGCGATTGGTTTGTAAATTGAACACATTGTTTCAAATACAAGTCAATCCATTTGCGACTAAATAATCGTGGATGGACTTGTATTTGAAACAATGTATTCAATCTTCGCGACAAAACAATCGCGCGACTATAAAATCGCAAGTGGAGTCCGGCGCTTACAGGGGTGAAAATAAAAGAGAAAGTGTGATTTTTAATGCGGGGGTATTTTTTCTTTTTTTTTCCATCTTCTTCTTTTTTTGGAATTTATGGCTATGGTGAAAATTAATTAGCTTTAAATAATAGCTAAATAATTAGCTAATAATTGTCACACATAATATTTCTAACATAACATGTAAATAAAAATACTATAAACTAAAAATTTGTTGTAAATTGGTATTTAAATTCGTTTAGTTAGATAAAATCTAACGCGCGACCCATTACGTGACAGAATAGGGGCGACTGTTCCCGGGTTAATTGCAAATATTTAATTCAAAAGAAACTTATTAATTATTCTAAGTGACTGTCAGCCCTCGGCCGTAACGTTATCTTTCATTCTGCGTTTAAATTTTTTAAAAATACTTATTAGTTTTCTCAGGATTCGAAAAAAATTAATATATTTAAAACACATTGAACATTTTGTCAGGCGATATTTTGCTCCTTTTCCCTTAAATTTTTTTGCTACATTAATGAAGCACCCTGTATATTAAATTAAAAATATACGCTTAAGTAAATAAACAATATAAACAATATAAACAAATTTTATATAGGGTGTCTACATAACTAGGAACCATATGGGAAACTGTTTTATTATTAGTTTTACGAGAAAAAATTATTCTTCATAAAAAGATCTGCATTATCTAGAACTCAGAATACAACCATCAAATATCAAATTTTAGGAATCTTTATATAATTTATAATTTATTTATGTAACTGCCTGACAAAATTTATTAGAGCACTAAAACTAACAAGTACGTACTGTATAACTGTCAACTGTCAAATATAAGTCAAGTTATTAATGTAAACATTGTTAAATCAAAATAACAATTTACTGTTTTCACCATTCTGCAAAATACAGGGTGCTCTAGAAATAATCGGTAAAATGTATAGATACTTACGTAATAGATAAAATATGGTATAGGGCGTCAATCAGTTATTTCATCAATGACATACCACGACGCCACTTTCACTTTTCCTCCCTAGGGAGGAAAATTTGACGACTTTTCTTCCTACAGTCAGGTCAGGAAAAGTATACTTTCGGTAGAAGTAGGTGGAAATAATAATTTTTTACGTATTAACACAATATTTGATTTTTGAGGTGTCTCTAGCTGTTCATGAAATAAATAAAATTGTGCATAAAAATGATTATCTCATTTAAAATAAATATTTCTTATTTACCAAACCTTCGGTTTGGTGCCCCTTTGGGGTTACGCCCGCGTGCGCCGCACGCCCGGTTACGGCGGCCCTGAATGTATGTGAATATTTGTCACGTGAATAAACGCTACTATTTTATATTTATGTTAGAATTATCTTGATCTCTGATTAAAGCATTACTGTTTTACCACTAGGAAGATTATTTTGAATGTATAATATAACTTGGAGCTTTTATTCCGAGCTAGTTCCTTAGTAAATACCTCTTGCCATAATTTATATTTTGCCGTAAATACTCCCCTATTAGCTAAGTCCAGCACCTAGTTAAACTACCATACTCATACATACAAGTCTTAGCTTTTCATTAAGGTGAAAATACCCTATCGTGCGTTCCAGATTAACCTCACAAACACAAACTAAAATATCTGGGAGCCCTTTAACCCTACTAAATTATTGATAATATCCGCTGCACTCGCAGGTAGGCGTACTTAACAGGATACAGTGTTAATAAGATATTTTAGTTAACAACAGTTCTCGCCTGTCCATCCCATTACCAAATTCCACTTAATCGGTCCGTTATGCAAAGTGATGGTACTTTAGTTTATACTCCGACTCGTCTAACACTGGATTATAGTGCGAGGCCAACGATATGTTCCATAATGGGATGTTTAATATACAATTTTGGTATATTCGGGATGTCTTGATATTCAGACAAGGGATGAAATAACAATGTGTTTGATTTAAGAGTTTTGAAATGAAGCTATTTGCTTTATATTAACAAAGCAACGGTCAAATTACAATTTTGCGATGGACAAAACCTATTAGTAAAAGTACATTTATGATTTAGAATAACGAATGATAGAAATTTTAAGTTTACATTTAACCAAAGATATGAGCGGCCGTGGAGTAACGGCATAAACGCTGGCCTCATACGCCAGTAGACGTGGGTTCGAGCCCTGCCAAAGACAATCCATTTTCATTTCCAATAATGACACCAGCCGTCTCACCGTGCCTCGGAGAGCACGTAAAGCCGTCGGTCCCCTGGGCTAGTGTACATCGGCACTAGTTACTTAAAGCAGGGTTAAAGATGTAAATGGCGCCGGAACTATCCGAAAGGATCTCCCCGGCAAAAATGCCATGCGATATTATTATTATTACCGAAGATATGAATATTTGATTAATAGTTGTTAATATTAATGGCGTGGGCAAATTTTGAAATATAAAAGAAGTTACCAATATTAGATATTTATATCTGACGACCAACAAGCATGTTGATCTTTCACGGATGTTATATTTTTTTTACGACAGAGAATAGAAAAACTCTCAACAGAAAAAACAGGTATGTGTAATGTGTATGTTTTAAAGATCTAGGGATGGTGCAAATAACCAATCTTATCTATTTATTAAAAGATAGCCAAATTCCTGTCTCAATAGAACCAGATTAAGTACACATAATATATTAGACAAACCGAATTAAAGAAAAAACAAACTAAACGGAGAACTTACAGAATAAATATGAGTGGCAAATTATACAGGGTGTCCCGAAAAGATTGGTCATAAATTATACCACAGATTTTGGGGTCAAAAATAGGTTGACTGAATCTCACTTACCTATATACAATAGTACACACAAAAAAAGTTACAGCCCTTTGAAGTTACAAAATGAAAATAAATTTTTTTTCATATATCGAAAAATATTAGAGATTTTTAATTGAAAATGGACATGTGGCATTCTTATAGCAGCAACATCTGAAAAAAAAAATTAAAGTGAAATTTGTGCACCCCATAAAAATGTTATGGGGGTTTTGTTCCCTTAAACCCGCCCAAACTTTTGTGTACGTTCCAATTAATTATTATTGTGTTACCATTAGTTCAACACAATGCATTTAAAACTTTTTTGCCTCCTAGTAATTTTTCGATAAGCCAGTGTTTATCGAGATATTTTGAATATTTGTCGAATCCACCACATATCTGTATAATATGGTAAGTACGATTATAGAGACCTGTTAATAATCTGAAAATTTATTTATAATTTACATTTTTAGGTATATTTTGAAACGGAAACCACATCTTGATAAAAGGTGATTTATCAAAAAAAGACTAGGAGACAAAAAAGTTTTAAAAACACTGTGTTTAATTAATGGTACCACAATAATAATTTGATTGGAACTTACACAAACATTTGGGGGGTTTAAAGGAGCAAAACCCACAGAAAATTTTTATGTAAAGATATTAAAAAAGAAGCCGCATCTCGATAAAAACTGGCTTATCGAAAAAATACTAAGAGGCAAAAAGTTTTAAAAAATTTGTGTTTAATTAATGGTACCGCAATAATGAATTAATTGAAACGTACACAAAAGTTTGGGGGGTTTAAGGGAACCAAACCCCCATAAAATTTTTATGGGGTGAACAAATTTCACTATAATTTTGTTTTAAGATGTTTCTGATATAAGAATGATACATGTCTGTTTTCAATAAAAAATCTTTCATAGTTTTCGATATATCGAAAAAAATCGATTTTCATTTTGTACTTTCAAAGGGCTGTAACTTTTTTATGAGCACATATGTACTAAGGTAAGTTCGGTTCAATCGAACTATTTTTTTTTGACCCTAGAATGTACGGTATAATTTATGACCAATCTTTTCGGGACACCCTATAGGGACGGTCTTATTAAGTTCATATTACATATTAAGAATTTCAACAATTTTCACTGTATTCCTTAAATCAACCGTTCCCTCCATTTCTTTCTATTTTGCCAGTCCCCTTAATGCAGATTTCTTCTTTTTATTCATTCGTCCACTTCCTCTCTAAAAGATCTTCGGGGTCTGCTTCTCTTTCGTTTTCCTACCGGGCTCCACTCTGTAATTCTATTTATCCAACGATTTTGGTCTGTTCTTCTGACATGTCCGTACCAGGTTAATATCTTCTGTTCGTTGTAGTCGATAATCATATTTATCTGAGTTAATTCTCATTTTTTTTCCTAATCATTGTGTTATTTATTTTTTCTCTTGCTTGTTTTTACTTTTTTATTTATTGTTCAATTTTCACACACATAAGTGAGGATACTTCTTGTCGTGGTATTATATATTCTTCTTTTTGTTTTTATGTTGATGTTCTTATCCCACAGTAAATGGTTCAATTTTCGTGCAGTCTCTTGTTTGTCCTAGTCTATTTTTTATATCTACTTCCGTTGTGGTAGGGGATTCCAAGCGGGTATTTTTGCAGTAACTCGAGCGCGTCAGATTATCATATGGGGAGAAACTTGTTACCCTGTAGATGTACCTGTACCATATATTGGCTCTAAACACACGGGAGTTCGTTAAGGGGGGGGGCGAAAAGAAAATGTACCCTTAGAAAAACTCTAAATCGTCAGATTAAGATAAGGTAAATTAAGTACATGTAAAACAGTGCACATTCCCAAAATCTGGCGATTTGGGCGGGGCGTAAGGAAATGGGTAAAGTTTCACAAGAAAAAAAGTAAATATTTCTCAAAATGAACGATAGATCTAAAAACTAAAAAATACGTGATCAATATTTGTCAAAAATCTATCGAATGACACCAAACACGACTCCCTGCGGAGAGGGGTGGGGGCTAAATTTTAAATTTTAAATACAAATCCCGCAATATTCTGCGAAATGAACATCAGATCAAAAAACTGAAAAATACACTTATTCAATATGTTTTAAAAATCTATGGAATTGCACCAAACACGACCCCCACGAAGATGGGGTGGGGGGTTACTTTAAAATTTTAAATGGGAGCCCCATTTTTTATTGCAGATTCAAATTCCTTACGTAAAAATAAGTCACTTTTATTTGAAACGTTTTTTTCGAATTATGCATAAATGGCGCTATAATCGGAAAAAACGATTGTTGGAAATGGAAAATTAAATTAAAACTGGGAAGTCCCACTAAAATGGAAAACTTTACTTAACTTTTTTTGGTTTTAGAACCTACTATTCACTACCCTATAGGTCCCCAAAGCGCTCGAGTGACTGCACATTTAGTATACTTTCCTCCTCTACTATTGTTTTTTGTTTCATATTATGAAACGTACGTACTTCTACCTGTCTGTTCATGTGATTTGTTCACCTTCGTCTATTTCCAGCTGTTTTAGTTCTATATTCTCCGTTGTTAGGTATTGAATTTTATTCCTTGTATATTACTGTTCCAGTTTTCTCGTCATAAAACTTAGTTTATCTTGTGCGATCAATATTCGTCAGAAAAACTTAGAGTATGTAGATATCCGCTTCTGACTGGTATACCCATTCCTTCGCATGATTTCAGGATTTTTTACATTTACACATTTACATTTACATAATAATTTATACAGGGCGTCAAAAAATTATTTCAATTAATTTAATTATAATATAACTTAATTAATTTAATTAAATATAAAAAGGTATTGAACACGCTTTACCAAAGAAATGGAACACGATTTCTATGGGGCGCAAAGAAAAGTTTGGAAAAAACAAAAAATATGAAAAACCCATTTACGAATATAAAAGTTTAAATAAAATAGAACCAGAACGATGGACCGCCTATATAGAAGAACTATAGAAGGAAGATACTATAGTACAGTGGAACCTCGATAAGTCGGCCCCCGATAACCCGGAAGTCCGGCTAACCCGGACCGATTTTCATCAGACAAACATTTCAACAATAAAAATGTATGTATTATGTTAAAGCATTTTATCTGTAGCCGCTTCTGGAATGTTTTAAAAATATCGAGTTTCATTGATAAAACTTGGCTTCGACCATAATATAATATTTGAGAGATAATGGGTATTTGAGTAATTTGAACTATACGGTAAAAATTACTCATGGCACACGGCGGCAGCGGCGGCAGAGCGATGTTCATTATCCATTATCGGGCTATCGCAAACAACAGGCACCTTTTATTCCTTTATTTATTTTCAACTGTCTTTTAAAAAATTATTTTTAGAACAATGGTCTTTTAAACTTTAAACAATGAAATAGCCACTGTTCTTAAATAACATGACATCGCTCCGATGGCAGACGAAATTGACACAACCGAAACTGACCAAGTTTTTTACCTAGAAATGAACAATACTCTATCTATACTGTCTATACTACAACTATAATAGGTAAGTTAGATGTGTACTGTGCATATATATTTCATGTTGTTTTAATTATAACGGACTTTATCTATAAGTATACCGTATTTTATTAATTTTTACAATGATCTCCGGCTAACCCGGATTTTCGATAACCCGGATCGGCCGCGGTCCCGATTAATCCGAGTTATCGAGGTTCCACTGTACCTGAAGAAGAGGAAGAAACAGGAAATGAAGACGAATTCAACATAGACACAGAAATAGAAATCACAAAAGGAGAAATAAGGAATAACATACGTAAATTAAAAAATAGAAAAGCACCAGGACCCGATGGGATACCAAATGAACTCCTGAAATACGGAGGAGAAACCTGAATCGAAAACATAGAGATCCTCTTTCAAGAAATAATATGTAGCCAGCGTGTACCAGACCAGTGGAGGACGAGTATAACAATACCTATACACAAGAGAGGAAACAGCAGAGACCCTAGCAACTACCGTACCATCACATTGCTGAGCACAACTCTTAAACTGTTAACAAAAATACTTGCCAATAAAATAAATGAAGAATACACAATTAGTGAGGAACAACAAGGTTTTCGGAAAAATAGGTCCACAATAGACGCCATATTAATAGCCAGACAAATTGCTGAGAAAGCACTGTAATATAATAATCCTGCATTTATGTACTTTATAGATTAGACTAAGGCCTTCGATTGTGTAAGTTTGGAAGATGTGCTGATTGCTAAAAGAGAAAAATCGGCCCAACAAGATGATAAGGATAATTAAAGACATTAATACGAAGAACAAAACCAGAATGAAAGTCGAGAATGAACTAACATCGGAAGTAGGAATCAACTCGGGAATCAGACAAGGGGATAGCTTGAGCCCATTGCTTTTTAATTTAGTCACGGAAAAAATCATAGAAAACATTAAAGTTAATGGAAAAGGATATAAGATGGCGAAAAAACAAATAAAAATTCTCTGTTACGCTGACGACTTAATCTTAATCTCCAATAACGAGGATAACCTACAGCAAATGGCACAAACTTTCAATACAGTGGCGAAGAACTACAACATTAAAATATCAACAGCCAACAAAATCCCTGGTAGTGTCAAGGGAACCCATAAGATGCAAATTAGTAATCAACAACGAACTAATTGAACAAGTCTCGAGATTCCAATATCTGGGAATCGAAATATGTAGTTATAAATAGATGTTAAAGAGAGCGTCCGAAAGCAAGCGTATAAAGCCCATTACGTGTCAGGATGTCTGAGGGATGTCATCTGGAGAAACAAAGATATGAGGCTGGAAGGGAAAGTACGCATATACAAATCATGTATAAGACCGATCATGACGTACGCGATAGAAACAAGATGTGACACAGCAGAAACCAAGAGGATACTGAGAACATCAGAAATGAGAACGCTGAGGTCAATAACTAGGAAAACACTGAGATACAGAATACCGAAAGACAGAATAAGAGATCTCTGTAACATACAAGATATAGTACGGTGGGGAAGACAGAGAAGAAGAGAGTAGAATCAGCATGTGACGAGAATGGACAGTGAGAGAATAGCCTGTATAGCCAGAGATTCGAAGACAACAGGCAAGAGACCAATAGGAAGGCCCTTTAAAAGGTGGTGAGATAGCTGGCACTCAACATCACAGCTACTAATACAAGCTCAAAATCGGTAAGGAACTGGCCAAGAGGCCTATTATTATAAGAAGAAATAGAAGAAGAAGAATTTAATTGACACAAAAAAAGAATAAACCTATGTAATTTATTTCATTCAAAGTACATTTTGCTGCTGTTAGAAAACAAAAAAAAAATGACAAAGAAACATTGCTTTTTGTTTATTCATTTAATGTTTATTTGTAAATATATATTTTTTCTGATTTTTGCCAGCAGTAAAATTTATTATACGTTCTGTATAAATCATTATGTTAATAGCAACGAGAAACCTAAACGATTTAAATAAAAGTAAAAATCTAAAAAATTTCCTATAGTCCAGGGCGCATCTATAAAAATATTAATACATTTGGATGCTGAGAAATGACTCATATTTTTTGCAAAAATTGCTTGAAAATAATTCATATAATAATATTTAAGCTATCCTCCCACTCAAAAAGGTCCGGAACATTGTTTAAATAATTAAAAATTCAAAAAATGAAGGAAAAATTCGATTTTTTCTTCCTTTTTTGATTATAACTTTAAAAGTGTTCATTTTCGGAAAAAGTTGCATTGACGTAAATTTAAAAAATTTTCACTCTTGTTGCAAAATAGCAATAACTGCAAAAAGCATAAAACACAAGTATTCGAATTTTACATTTTTCAACCATTTATGCTAAACTTAGGACCTTCATATTTCACGCAGAAAAACTTTATGATACATTAAAACAACACTGCAAATTTGATTAAGAGGATCGGTACGTTTTTTCGGCTGCAATGCTATTCTAATGGGGATTCATTTTTTTCGAATCCTGAGAAAACTAATAAGTATTTTTAAAAAATTTAAACGCCGAATGAAAGATTACGTTATTAGCGACGGCCGAAAGTCCCTGAGAACTTCTATAATGGTTATTTTAATAAGTTACAGGGGTGAAAAACTAAGAGAAAATTTAGTGTTATATTTAATTTCAAATATCTCATTCAAAATAAACTTTTTATTTATTCTAAGGGACTTTCGGCCCTCGGTAATAATTTAGTCTTTCATTCTGCGTTTAGATTTTTCAAAAAGATTTATTGTTTTTTTCAGGATTCGAAAAAAATGAACACAATGTCCGTTGTAATATTTTCCAAATCTATCTTTGTCATAAAACGCACTTAGTCGAATAGAATATTGTCAGTCAGACACTGAAAATCAGTGACAGTTTTAACTAATTATTTGACATGAATCGAGAATATTTTTAGTTGTTGATAAAATATTATTAATATAAGTGTATTTGATAAATAATTGATTTAAGAGGTGAACTTTATAAAAAGTTATTTATTGTGTATTATTTATGGAAGATAGAAGCAGATAATACATTAAGATATATTCTGTGATCCAAGTATTTTGTTGTTAAAGATGTTTAAAATTGAAAGCGTTCCATAGTAACAATATATTATTAAAAAATCACTTAAACACTTTTCGTTTTTTCTCGATTGAGTATTAGTTTTTGTTGTAGGTATATATAAATTATTACAATCACTGAATACATAGCTAGTGAAAAAATTATCGCATTTATTAACTGAAATAATAATTTTCAATTATACAAAAAATAACAGTTATCCAAGAACATTCAAAAGCCATCTCTATAAGCTAGTTATGACATTGTCAAGTAGAATGACATTCTAGTAATATGTACATATCCATACCAGTGTGAATTTTACTACACGTAATTTGCCATGTAAAGACAGAAAAGGTAGGGATAGTCGTAAAATATTTGCGAATTATGTACCGATAGCCTTAAGATCGGTGTAATAGATTTTGCAAAATAAATTTTGCAATCCAGGTTTCGCAAAAATGCATTTTTTTCAATGTTGCAGGACTGAAAATAAAGCAGATAGGAGTTGGTATTTTTTATACATAATATAGAAGAACACTGTACCTTTCTTTTCCAATTTGCAAAATTAACATCGGTTAAATACAGACTTTCAAAATTGAGTGCCATTTACAACAAAAGTATAAATAATATTTTAATTTCTCGTACGCCAAAATATTTGCCATTTAAAGCACTTTATTTGTACAAACTTTCATAATGTTTGAAAATCATAAACACCTTAAAAAAATTTATGAACATATTCCGGATCAGTAAAAAACTAATTATTGAGCTGAGAAAAAAAATGAAATCTAACTTTTAAAATGGAAAAATAACAAACCGTTGCATCTTGGGTTCTAGTGAAGCAGTTTTTATCATTTTTTTAAACTGATGTAACTCAAAGCGAAAATTACAAATAACGTATTGATAAATTTAAATTTTTAGTACATTTTGATATAAATAAATTAATTTGTTTATTGCAAAAAAAAAGTACTCTGTCCTTTGAACTAATACATTTTTTAGCAAAAATTTTTTTTGTTCATATATTTTAACTTAGAGAATAAAAGTTTATTATTTTTAAACATATGCAATTGTTTAAACAATATTTCACAAATATTAATCAAAATAGTTTGATTTTTGTGGAATTAAAATATTAAAATACAATAAAATATAGAGTAAGAAAATAATATATTAGATAAAGATTGGTAGAACATTTTACATTTTCCAAATAGAATATATAACTTTTCATTACAATGCAAAAATATTTACATTTAAGTACCTGTTGATTTTAAAAGCTATTTAAAAATTCACTACAAGTATAAACTCTAAATAAAGTAACTTCAGTTATTAACAATAACACATACTTGTCTGTCCACAGACGCAATATTCGATAAATTTTGACAGGTCATTGGAATGCCCAATCAGACAAACCTATCCGTTGTCCTGCGTGTAGCACTAATAATTAATGTTTATTTAAAAAAATACCTGACGCCGTGTTAATCAACCGATTTTGATTTTGCAAATTATTGCCAATGAAAGGGGTACAGTATTCTCTATGCACAAAAAATATCAACTTGCTATCTGCTTTATTTTTAATTCTGCAACATTTAAAAAAATGCATTTTTGTGCGAAAGCTGGATTTCAAAATTTATTTTTCAAAATCTACTAAACCAGTCTTAATGAAATTTACAGTATTGTTTATCTATATCATAAAGTTTTTCAGGGTGAAATATGAAGGTTCTAACTGTAGCACAAATGGCTAAAAATAGTAAAATGTGAATACTTGTTTTTTTTTATATTTTTTTCGCAGTTATTGCTACTTTCCAACAAGGGTGAAAACTCTCAAAATTTTTAACTAGTCCTATTTTGTTGGAAATTTAATTGCGCAACTTTTATATCAGTACAACTTTTTTCGAAAACGAATCCTTTTAAAGTCATATTCAAAAAACCAAGAAAAAAATAATTTTGATTATTTAAACAATGTTTAGAACTTTTTGATATTTTGATTATATAAACAATGTTTCGAACTTTTTGAGCGGGAGGATAACTCAATTATTATTATATGAGATTATTTCCAAGCAATTTCTGCAAAAAAATATGTCACCTCTCAACATCCATCTCAAAACAGATGCGCCTTGGACTACTAGGTCGGAAACAAATTCAAATCTTCACCACTACTCCATCCTTTTAAAATTTGCAAGGAAAAAGGGCGATGAATGAATCGACGTGGGAAATCTAAAATATGCATTTCACAACATATCAATCTATTTAGTTAGAGATAAAACAAATTTGGATTCCTAGTACTCAATTCGTGAGTAAAAACTTACGTAAATAAAGGCAGTTAAGGTTTAATTTCGTTTCAGAGACCACCACCATCTGTTTATACATTTAGACCTCTTTATCTCATCAAAACAGCCCGTGGTGTGCTCTGAATTAAAAAAAAATCCAACTGTCTTATAGTCAAATTATTAAGAAATAATTTGCAAATAGACGGAATAGAATCAAAAGCAATTATTAGAAACCTACGGTCTCTATAACGAAATTAAATCTTAACAGGTTTTATTTTATAATTACATTAATGTTTATATTACTAATTAGAAAACTGAATAACCTTTCAACTGAACTAGCTAACGACTCCTATTTTTATTTAAAAAAATCATCGATTACGTTATCCCGCCCAGATGGATGACGTCACTGGTATGATAGGTATATAATATGCTTCTTCTTCTTCTTCTTCTTCTTGTAATAGGACTATGTCCTGTTTCATCTGTTACAGTCTTTGCTGCGATCCGGAGCTCCAACTCTCGTACCATCGTTTTTTGGGTCTTCCTATGGGTCGCCTGGTGTTGGGCTTCTGTGTTTTCGCCCAATGCGCCATACGTTCAGGGTCCATCCGATCTACGTGGTCTCTCCACATGCGTCGTCGCGCTCTTGTCCATCTCACTACGTCTTGAACGCCTAGCTCTCTCAATGTGTCTTCGTTTCGTATTCTATCTCTGAGTGTGATACCTCTTATGGATCTTAGGGATTTCATCTCTGTTGTTCTCATTATTTGTTTGGTCTTTGTTGTCTCGGCCCTTGTCTCAGCTGCGTATGTCAGTACGGGTCTAACACATGTCTTATAAATGCGGACTTTGCTTTCGGTGCTCATATATTTATTCCGCCAGATTATATCCCTCAGGAAACCAGATATTCTCGCTGCTTTCGTTGCCTGCTGTTTTGATTCTTGCCACAGATGCCTGTCGCTAGATATTTCCAAACCTAAGTATCTGCAATCCATTACCTGTTCGATTATATGGTCGTCCACTACTAATTTACATCTAATTTGGTTCCTGGATATTACCATCGATTGGGTTTTCTCTTTGGATAGTGTCAGGTTATACTTTTCGGAGGTTATTTTGAATTTTTGTAGTAGGCGTTGTAAGTCATCTTCGTTTTCGGCTATTAAGATTGCATCATCTGCGTAGCAAAGTATTCTCATGGTTCGGTTACCCATTTTGTATCCCTGATTCATTATGTTAACACTACCTATAACTTCATCCATTATTAAATTAAATAGGCATGGACTGAGGCTGTCCCCTTGTCTAATGCCTGCATTGATTTTGATTTCTTCCGTGAGCCCGTGTGTGGTTTTAATTCGTGTTTTGTTGGATCTATTGAGCTCTTTGATTATGTTTCTATACCTCTGACCTATGTTTTTCTTTTCAAGGATAGTGAGCACGTCCTTTAATCGTACTCTGTCGAATGCTTGTTTCAGATCTACAAAGCATGTGAAAATGGGCTTGTCGAATTCTATTGATTTCTCAACTAATTGTCGCATTATGAAAATAGCGTCTATTGTAGATCTGTTTGGGCGAAAACCCTGTTGTTCTTCCGATACACCGGCTTTCTTATATATTTTTTGGGATAGAATTTTTGTCAATAGTTTTGATGTAGAATTGAGTAGTGTAATTCCTCGGTAGTTGGTAGGATCTGTCTTTACGCCTTTCTTGTAGATTGGTATTGTTATACTCTCTCTCCATTCCTCTGGTACTGTCATGTTGTTTACAATTTTTTGGAATAATGTTGTTATCTCTTCTATTATTTTTGTACCTCCGTATTTAATTAATTCATTTGGTATATTATCCGGACCTGGTGATTTTCTATTTTTTGATTTTTTGATTGCTTCGTTTACTTCTTCTTTGGTGATGTTGTTATTCTCTGTTTCTTCTTGGTGAATGTTTTGTAGGTCATTTCTTTGTACTTCATTATTATCGTCGTTATCGTCTTTGTATAGATTCTCGAAATGAGTTACCCATTCTTCTGGTTTTATTGCGTTAATTTGTAATTCTTCGGTAACCGGCTTCTTCCTGTTCATCAACATGTTCCATACCTTCCTTTGACCTCCTCGTAAATCATGTTCCATGTCATTTGAGAATTTTTCCCAATATATTTGTTTTAGATCTTTGATTCTGTTAGTTGTTCTATTTCTTTCTGATTTATATCTTTGATACTCTTCTGGGGTCCTATTGTTAATATATCTTACTTATGCATCTTTCTTCTCTTTTGCTAAATCTTTGACTTCCTCTGTGAACCATGGTTTTTGGTTTCTGCCGCTGTTTAAGTCAATTGTTCTTTCTCCAATGGCTTCTTTTGCACTACTAGTTGTATGATTTTTTATTTTTTCCCATGCTTCTTTTATACTGCCTGTGATTTCAATAGGGCTAAGATTGATATTTTCCTCAAGTCTTTTTTGGTAGAGATCCTTAGTACTTTCGTCTTGTAGGGATTCTATGTTGAACTTGGTGATGTAGTTAGGTGGTTTCTTTCTCTCTATTATGTACGCGTGACGGTACTTACATATAACCATTCCGTGTTGCGTTCCCACATTCGCAGACGTCATTGTGCGTACGTCAAGTACTTCCCGTGGGTGAACTTTTCTGTTGGTTATCACATAGTCAATCATCGATCTGTGGTCAAAGTATGTATTGTTGATACGCAGCTCGTTGTGTGCACATATCTCTATTAGTGAATCTCCGTTATCATTTGTTGGTGCTTCGTTGAACTTGTGCATTATTCCTTGGATGGGTGTATTTCCTATTCTTGTGTTGAAATCTCCCAACAAGAATATTTTTTCTGTTTGTGGCAATCTATCTAGGGTCTCTTGAAGTTTTTCGAAAAATTCGTCTCTCTCGTTCTTCATCTGGTGCATAAATGCTAACAATATGGATTTTTTCATTAGCTAACTTCATTGAAATATCCATTATATGCTGGTTGGTGTAATTAACCTCTTCGATGTTATTTTCAAATTTCCTGTTTACTAATATGCCAACACCTGCTTGTGCTCTGATGTTCTTGTCTACTCCGCAGTAGAAGAATATATGATTTCTATATACTGTGTTACCTTTACCCTTTTTCTTTGTCTCTGAGACTGTACATATGTCTATTTTGTGCTTTTCCATTTCTAATATAATTTCTTGGTCTTTAGCGTTCCACGATGTAGTGTTCCAGCATGCGAATCGTGGAATATTTCTCTTCAGGTTTTTTTTCCACATTCGTTTTTTCCGTTTTCTCGCTAGGTCGTCATCGTTATTCCATCCAGTATCCGAGGCTACTGTTCCAGTTCTTTGAGCATTGTTTTTTTTACGAAGGGTAGGTTGCTAGCCTTGCTCTTCAACCCTCCTCCTTTACCCGGGCTTGGGACCAGCAGTGATGGTGACTTCTGAGCTACTCGTTTCACGCAGCATCACCACCCCAGTCGGAGTTATAATATGCTAAAAATCATAATTTAACAATATAAATAGACCTGATTCAGAATTTTTCTTTAAGTCGTCAGCTTATGAAATAAAGAATTTATTCCTTACATTTGTACCATACTGTATGTAAGCGGCATTAAAATACACAGAAATACATACTTCCAAAATAATATTTATATAAAAATTAATTCAAATAGATTTTTGTTAAAATAAAATAAAATTATGCCAATATATTAAAAATAGAACATTGGCGACCGTATTATCAACCACCCAAAGGTCTTGGTAATCTCAAGTCAGCGTCAGCAAAGCAAAGCAGTGCGTTTGCCATTGATATGGCACGTTATAGGTCGACTTGATCAGACAGTAATGATAATTGAATGACTATAATGGCGCTGGTGGTAAGTATTGGCTAATTAAGATTTATGCATCAGATATCGCAATAAGGGGACGGAGTATAAGCTCATACCGTTCCTTTTTAATATGGAGATTTAGGACGGCTTTGCTGCTGGCCTTGGATGTTAGGTTAGCAGATCTGATGATAAAACTGTACGTTAATACTATGATATTCTTTCTGGTCTGGAATAAAATTTTCGTTATGCAATTTTTATTTACTCAATTCTTTTTTACGGGATGTAATAGAAAATTAAGGTTTACAAATGATATAATCCTGTAAATATGATTGATAGGAATATGTAAGATGATTAAGCAAAGTGTTGTTCAATTTTTTTTTCAATTGATTACATTTTGAATTTTTTAATTTGTTGTAGTCATTGCTGTTTTAGCAATAAAAAGGAAAAATAAAAGATACTGAATTAGGTAGAAAAAAGTTTAAAACGAATAATTTTTAAAGAAAGTCAAAGCATCAAAAAACAGCAACGAGAAACCGAATTTATATTAGAGAACACATTTGATCCTATTTTGTCAGATATAATCGAACATCATAACAGGCATCCAGAAGATGATTTGTATTTAAAAAAATGATTCACGTCTGCATTGTAAGACAAACGTAATGTTATACCCAGGCAATGGATTGGACGAAGGGTTTGATTGAATGTCCAGCAAGATCTTTATTTTTAACACTCCTAGATCTATTTTAATTAAGTTATTTAAAAATAAAGATTTATAGTACCTTGGAGGAACCAAGACGAAGAATATGTGCATGAATGTACTCTAGTGACTCTGGACTTGTCATGCTTTAAAATGTTCTCTTTTCAAACAGCGACTTTATAATAATTGTATGGACGTTAGTGGATATACAGGGTGTCCCGAAAAGAATGGTCATGAATTATACCAGAGATTCTGGGGTCAAAACTAGGTTGATTGAACCTCACTTACCTATATACAATAGTGCACACAAAAAAAGTTACAGCCCTTTGAAGTTACAAAATGAAAATCGATTTTTTTTCATATATCGAAAACTCTTAGAGATTTTTTATTGAAAATGGACATGTGGTATTCTTATGGTAGCAACATCTTTAAAAAAAAATTAAAGTGAAATTTGTGCACCCCATAAAAATTTTATGGGGGTTTTGTTCTTTAAACCCCCCAAACTTTTTTGTACGTTCAAATTAAATTATTATTGTGGCACCATTAGTTAAACACAATATTTTTAAAACTTTTTTTGCCTCTTGTACTTTTTCGATAAGCCAGTGTTTATCGAGATATTTTGAATATTTGTCAAATCCACCACATATTTGTATATTGTTAAGTACGGTTATAGAGACTGTTAATAATCTGAAAATGTATTTATAATTTACATTTTTAGGTATATTTTGAAAAAGAAGCCACATCTCGATAAAAGGTGACTTATCAAAAAAAGACTAAGAAGCAAAATAGTTTAAAAAATACTGTGTTTAACTAATGGTACCACAATAATAGTTTAATTAGAACGTACACAAACATTTGAGTGGTTTAAAGGAACAAAACCCCCATGAAATTTTTATGTAAATATATTAAAAAAGAAGCCGCATCTCGATAAAAACTGGCTTATCGACAAAATACTAAGAGGCAAAAAAAGTTTTAAAAACGTTGTGTTTAACTAATGGTAACAAAATAATGAATTCATTGGAACGTACACAAAAGTTTGGGGGGGTTTAAGGGAACAAAACCCCCATAAAATTTTTATGGGGTGGAAAAATTTCACTATAATTTTGTTTTAAGATGTTCCTGCCATAAAAATGATACATGTCCATTTTCAACAAAAAATATCTAATAGTTTTCGATATATTGAAAAAAATCAATTTTCATTTTGTAAATTCAAAGGGCTGTAACTTTTTTTATGAGCACATTTGTACTAAGGTAAGTTAGGTTCAATCGAACTATTTTTGACCCCAGAATGTGTGGTATAATTTATGACCAATCTTTTCGGGACACCCTGTATTTTGAACATTTAGTTAAATAATTAAAGCTGTTTTGGATTATGAATTTATAATTTAGTTTATTTAATTGATTTTTCATTTAATAGTCTCCTTTTGGTATTAAACATTTCGTTTCTATGTAGTTTTTGACGTGACGGGAAAAATATAAAATATCATAGATCAGGGAATTCCTCAGCAAAATACCAGTCTTATGATGTGCCACACAAGGTATATTCCTTATCTAAATTAAAGCCCCTAGGACAGAAGTGATGTAAGTGAAAAGTTTTGAGGAAACTTTGTTCAAAGTTGTAGACAAATTTAAAAATCTAGTATATACTAGTTAGCATGTTTTCAATGACATGTCATTTTTGATCATGTTATTTTTAGTTTATATAGAAAGTTGGAAGCCACCATGTTTTTCATGTATTTGGGACTCCAGTTTTGTATTTAACCCAATTTCCTAAAAATTTTCACTTACACACCTAGTGTTCTAGGAGCCTTAATTAAGGGTATCTAGCACTGATAATAAGTACAAATTGACCTGTGTTAGCATTTTCACAACACTTAACTAATATTATCATATATTAGGGTGGAACCTTTTGTAAGCCCACCCTGTATATATCTGTATAAAGTGATAAATTTATTTTTAGCAAAATTAGCAAAGCAGCATTAACATATTTAGCAAAAAAGATCTCTTAATATATTCTCTTGCAGCTGATAAATGCAGCACTATCTTTTTTTAAATTTTTTCCATAGCCGCCTTTATTAACATCTACCTACCAGACTTCTCTTATCTAACGTAACAAATGTCTAGATTCTACCTACATGGCAGTACTACCAATCTTGGCACCTCGTCTTCACACACTCCTTTTTCAGTAAAGCTCTATGTCAATCTCTTACCTGCCATCTTCTACGTGTTCACTCGGAAGTGGCTAGTCAACCACATTTAATTGATAGCTAAACGAAAGAAACATCAATTTTAAACAAGCATTACTGAATTTAACAAAAGTTTATGTTTCAGCGTCAACTAAATATGGTTAAATTAATGTGAGCCATTTATAAATTTTAATCAATATTTTTGTTGGATTTGTTGAATAAAAACATTCAACTATTTTCATTATTGGTTCACTAAGTTACAGTAATATTAAATTATATTGGAGATTTTAATGACCATCCAGAACAGATTTTAACAGCATTTTAAAAATTATCTTGGAAAATTCATTGGTTAGACAAAAGAAAACCCTAAACGAAGGATATATCGTCCTCTTAGTACTATAACTTGATTACTCCAAAATTGGCGTTTTTGAGATAACTGGTTCACAAGATGTATTTTATTTGCCTCCATATTGTGTAAAAACTTGATATATTCCGTCCGCTCTAACCTTTCCCATGCGTCACGACTTATTTTTAAACAAATTAAGTCAAAACCTAAAGTGAAACGAAGGTCGATGTGTGTAGTATATAGTATAAGTATACAAAATGTATATACACATCGACGTTCGTTTCACTTTTAGGTTTTGACTTAATTTGTTTGAAAATAAGTCGTGACGCATGGGAAAAATTAGAGCGGACGGACAATTAATAACTCTCCCCAAACGGGATATGTATTTATTTATGATTTACGAAAGTTGATAAAACTCAAATGCCCCCAATATTCAGTGCTAAAACTTGATAAGATGGAGTTATCTGGTGAGTGTTTAATCGAAATAATCGTGAATGCGACATACACTGAATCCTACAACTAGCTAATTCTAGTTATCTAGTTGTACCACGTGTTTTTCTGAAAGCATTGAGCCTACCACGTAATTGCTATCTGTTGATTCGGTTCATGTTAATGCAAAAGTTTGAGAATTGTTAGCAGATCTGGCAACCTTCATGGCGGAGGGCTAATTTTCACCAAAATAATGCTTAAATTATTAGTTTTTTTAAAAGATTCACTTAGATGCTACTTGGCACTATATGCGACATTACCAAATGTTAACATTATGGTGGTGCTAAAAGTTGATAACTTTACTTTTTCGTGTTATTCTCCTTATTGGAAAACAAATTTGCATCGTGTTCCTAAATAGATCAGTAGCCAAAAAGTTAAGGAACAGCATTTTAGAGCTGCAAAGTGAATTCCGTATTTACCAACATCATGGTAGCAGAACAAATATCTTAAAAATCTTTAAACCAGTTCATCTCAGAACTACTAATTTCGAGTTATCAAGTTATAGTATTAAGGCGACGATATATGGTTTATGATTAAATGTGTTTTCCTAGTTTTATATAAAGTTAATGTATAACCTGATTTACTTAAGAGCACACAGTAGCGATCAACAGGTAGCAACAAACGTGGTCCAAGATTGCCAAAGTTCTGCAAACTTTCAAAAGTGAGGCAACAGTGCGTCGGTATTTCGACACTGACAGTGACGTTTATACTATCAAAAACAATAAAAACAATAATTTTTATACACATAGGCGCGAAATGTTGCCAAGTCAGTGACGTTCGATTTCTTGTTATAAAAAAATCGATTTTTAGTAGTTCCAATGTTACACAATATCTAGACACGGGATAAAAAAGTTTATTTGAAGAAAGTGTATTTTTTTTGTCTTTCTTAATGGCGGTACAGGCTCCTTTTTTTCAATATTTTATTAAGTTATATAGTAATTTCCACATACTAACATATTTCTAAAATTGGGCTCTGTACCGCCATTCTTTATTATATTACGAATATGTGTGCCAAATATCTCGAACAAAATATTTAAAATTAGAGCCGCAATCTTGGAACGCGTTTGTTGCTACCTGTTGATCGCTACTGTTTGCTCTTAAAAACAATTTAACACATTCAGGAACTATAGAGTAACAAATACATATTTGTTTAATTGGCAAATAAGAAGTAGGTATTTTTTTAGATTTGCTGTCCACGTGGATTAACTGATTGTTGGTTTTTATGTTGAATTATTTGTATTAGTTTTTGGTTTTTTGGATTATTTTAAGACATTTAGCTTAAACGAGTTTTAACATATTTAATTAAAGTTAAAAGCATCGAAGCAAAAATATATTTTGCAGACTCTATATTCTAAATTTTTGGATACCTAACGAGAGAACGAATTAACACTAAATAAATATTTAGAGACATCTGTTGCCGGCTTGTATCCTATTGTTTTTTTCTTGTGATCAGTTGTTCCAATACAGGAAAATTTTCTAATGCGCTCAAAATTAAAGTCATTGATGGTGATGTTATGACCGATACTGTCTTTGCTTCAGTTATTGCTGCTCATATACATATATTTCGTTTTACTTTCATTAACCTTCCGATGGTCAAACTTTTTTTGTTACACGGATGACCGACGGGGTTAAAAAATGACCCCAAGTCAAAAATAAATAATTTCAGCATTTAAATCTTCACCTAATAATACATCCTCGTTTTCTGATACTATTTCATCTTCTGTATCATCATAAACATCGCTAGCCGTAACAATTTCCTGTAACTCAGCCTCAGTAAGATATTTGCGGGCCATATTTTATATGTACACAAAATACTAAGAAACTATAATATTATACGCCAGGAAATAATAATAATGACTAACTGTAGCAGACAGGAATGTCATAATTCGTACATAACAGGCACCACAGTCTAAAAATAGATTTTGATAACGCGCAGTGTACAACTACTTAAAATTCCAGATAATAGACGGTATTTTACTAAACTTCGGAATATATTTTCTATTCGTAAAATATAGGAAATTTTTTTTATTTCAAAATATGAGGATATCTAGAATGATATTAAAGTCAAATAAAAAAATAATGAGTTAAAAATTGAAAATACTTTCAAATGTATTAAAGAAAAACATACGCTGGGGTCAAAATTTACCCCCTTGGTCATCGAAAGGTTAATTAGGAGCCCCATCTTCTCTGACTCCCTTTTGAATCTGAAGAAAGAGTCCTTCATCCTTAATCTGGTGTTTACTATTAGATCGATATCGTCTGCAAATGACAACAGTAAGTTTAGTACTGCTCGATGAAATACATACTGCAGTCGATTTTTTTATTCTTCCACTTCTGATTATATGTTCCAGAACCAGAATTAAGTTAAAGAGTTGTGGTGAAAGTGCATCTTCATTTTTTAGTCCATTGTTTATTTCAAATGTCTCCTATGAGTATTGTCCAACTGTCACCTTACATCGCAACTGTTCCATACACATCCGTATCAAAGTGACTAGTTTTTTGGAAAGCCAAGTTCCTGTGTCGCTGTCCATAGTATAGCCCTGAATACTTTATCAAAAGTATGTTTAAAATCTATGAACATCTAAGGCAGTTCACGATCAAACTCCCAGCATTTTTTAATTAACTGTAAATATCTCATTGCAATAAAACTTTTACCTGTAGCACAAGACTGTCCAAGTTGTTGTGACCCTTATTCTTTCTTATCCAGGCCGCCTCGTATAATCGTGTTTTATCAGTAACGTTGAACGACTCATATGTGATTGTAGTAAGAAATCGTCTTAACCTCAAGCCTATTTTACGATAACTTAATCCATTACTTAATACTTTAACCATTGATTAATAAATATAGGGGGAAGATACGAAACCCTGTGCATTATTTTGTTTCCTTTAAAATCTGCCTGTATAGTGGCGCGCCTAGCGTAAATTTGTTGAAGCTAGCCAAGAACAAGCACTTATTCTACGTGGTCCGTATTCAAAATTTTAATGCACAGTCGCTATCATATTAATCTGTATTAATACCTGTATTAATTTTTTTCTGCAAAAACGTTGAAAATATAAATTGACTATAGAGTTTTTTTCACTAGTCTTGACCTCACAAGTAAATACTTTTCGAGTTATTTGCGCGTGGATATATTCATGTTCCAAAAAAAGTATGTTTCATGAGGAAATGAGTAAGTATTTCGCCAAAAAAAATATTCATAGCAAAAATACAGCTTATGAAAAAATGAAAAAAATGTTTTATATATGCCATATGAAGTAGACCCAGTAAGAGCAGAGTTGTAGCTAATAAAAAGTAGGTTCTTATTCGTCAAGTTCTAAATTGAATATTTCTACTTGAAATAACCAAAAAATTAAGCACTTTTCGGGGAAAACTCATCATAACTGTTTTAAAGTGTTTAAAAACAGCTTTATTTTTTTAAGTTTATAGTATCAGAAGTAAACAAGTTCCGCACAAAATAAAGTTGATCCGTTTTTTTATAAAAAAAAATCTTAAAAATCACCTCTTAATTAGCATCCCAGATGAAATTAATCAGTAGCGCTTCATAAGTTACTTTACGTATATGTATGCTTATATAGTAAGTTTCATCGGTTCAAAGTGCTTATTTTTGAAAGGCTGTAGTTAAAAGGGCTTCAATGGGTCACTAGTCACGAGTATATGCAAATTTGGAACAGTCATATCTTAACCAATTTTTGTGTTACAGAAAAACAAAATATTCAGAAAAGCAAAACCTTTACACTTTGGGATATTTCGTATCACTGATAATTATAATGTTATTTTGAAAAAAAAGGCATTTTTCTTTCAAAACAAAAAAAATTACTGTAAAACTAAATTTACGATAAAACTTACAGATCATGACAAGGCGAAAACGGCGGGTCCGCTGGGAAAAATATTCCCATGAGATTTTTTGGCATAATCACATTCGTGAGACATCCCAGAATAAGGTTCAAGAAGTCGCCCACGTGAAAAGTGGTTCAATTTTTTTTTAGCAATTTTTTTAATCAAATTGCAAAAATCAATATTTTTGGCCCGGACATTTTTTTTGTAGGTTTTTTGGACCATTCTGGATAAAAAAGGTCCCTTATTATTTTTCTCTAAAGTTGTTCGTTTTCGAGTTATAAGCAATTTAAAATTGAAAAAAAAACGAAAAATGGCGATTTTCAAGGTTTAATAACTAGGTTAAAAGTTATTATTATGAAAAGTCAGAAACTGACTAAATCAAAGTTTAATGCCCCCCCCCCCCTACAAGATCCTGAAGAAATTTTTGTCATTATTTTATTACTAAGCTGTTATTTTTAAGTAATAATAATGAGCGCCATGCACGAGGTAGGCGGCCGTAAATGTGAGTGCAAGTAAGATGCACAATTGGACTGCCGGAGTGGCATCTCTCTCGCACTCAGCATTTACGGCCGGCAACCACGTGCATGGCGCTCAATATTATTACTTAAAAATAACAGCTTAGTAATAAAATAATGACAAAAAATCCTTCAGGTTCTTGTAGGGGGGCATTAAACTTTGATTTAGTCACTTTCGGACTTTTATAATAATAACTTTTAACCGAGTTATTAAGCCTTGAAAATAGCCATTTTTCGTTTTTTTCAATTTTAAATTGCTTATAACTCGAAAACGATCAACTTTAGAGAAAAATTATAACAGACCCTTTTTATACAGAATGGTCCAAAAAACCTACAAAAAAATTGTCCGGGCCAAAAATATAGATTTTTGCAATTTGATTAAAAAAAATTGTTAAAAAAAATTTGGCCCACTTTTCACGTGGGCGACTTCTTGAACCTTACTCTTAATAAAATAATGTAGGTAATCCTGACTATCTAATATCTCACCTGACAATACAATCCACGGTGGACGCCTACGCAGAAATACAAGGCACCTTTAAGAAGTAAAGTTAATAATAAATAATTCAATAAGTATACTTAGTCACGATTTTCCCCCTAACTCGGAAAATATCGACCGCATGAAAAAACTTGGAAGAAATTGTAGGAAATCGAAACAACTTAAGTCCTTACCAATTTTTCGAAGAGTTTAAAGTGGCCGAGCGGTTTACTTAGTCAATTTTATATTAAGTTACCGTTGCAATATCTCCAAACAAAATATACCATCATCAGAAGAGACTGTAATTAACGAAAATACTTACCTAATTTTTTATCGAGATTATGAGGCAAATAAGATAAATGTACAATATCTAAAATCACCCAGTGACTTAAATCAAATTAAAAGACAAATTACAACTACAATTATTCTTGTTAATTTAAAAACGAGTTTAGAAAGTAATACATAAGTACACTCCAATAATTATTTTAAAGATTGCCATTGTTATCGTTGAATGAGAACTCAAATTTAAATACATCAAAAGAAATAAATAATTTTTATTATAATCCGATCGACCCGACCGACCCCAAATTCCGATAACCAAAGCTACCTGAATACGTCTCATCGTTGTCTCAGGTAAATTCAATCTCGTACCTAGAAAGCTGCTAACGCCATCTATTTCTAAAACCACTGGTGTCGTACATAAACGCTCGTTTAGTTTCGTATCTTCTCCCCTATATTTATTAATCAATGCTTTAACTATAGTACCTAATTGCCTCAACACATTCATAGCAGCCCATACTTGTTGAAATGCAGTCCACGCTTACTAACTAGCCTACCAAAACAGCAAAATTTATTGAATTTTAAACAATAATTTTAGTCTAAATCACTTCTGTCATTTTCCTTATAAAGCCAATTACCTGTTTATATTCTATTAATGAACATTGAATTCAATCAAACTACGTTTTACTTTGAACGTACTTTTATTTGTTGATAATAGAGATATCGAGATAATTTTTTATGAGAATATTAAAAAAAGGTGAAAGTATCTTGGAATATTAATAAGATTTATCGTTTGTTTCTAATAAATTTCACGGTTATGGATAAAACGTGAACATTTCCCAAAAACATTGATAAAGTAATTCCTTAGAAATAGACCTATAGTGTGATAAAAAAAGACACAAAATTCCGAAGAAAAATATCCTTATGGCATATTTAAGACGGTGCGTTGATTTTGTAGAGTAGTGTATGTTTCGCTATAATCAGAACATTCCGCTGCTAGTCACTCCCTGTCAAATTACGGCACGCATGTTCGAAAGTAAAAAACTAGTTGTTGCCTTCATAGAAGTAACTTCAATTGTTTATGTCAGTAGTTTATGGCTAAATGACGGCTATTTTTGTTTTTGTTCTCAGATCAATGGGTCTTTGATGAGATATAAACCGACTTTTTCAGAAATCTTTAACAAATTGATTTTAATCTTGCAAAATGGTCGTTAGTACATCACGGTTAAATAAATTTTAAGAAGACGTAGCTTCTTGGTATACGAGTGGACAAACAGTTCTGTAAAAAGCTGCGTAATGTGATATTCTAGAAAATAATATTAGCTCTAAACAATGAGTCTCGTACGTTTCTAAAATAGGAAATAAGAATAAGAATAAGGTACGTCGTTTGGACTTTCGGTGCTAAATTAATGCAAATAGATTTCTGGGGATTTTTTGGGGTCGCTGAACATGAATACGCCATCAGAACGGATCCCTGGCGCCCAGAGTCATTGCTAAAACACGCGATCTTCTGGAGTTTCAAGGGTTTTCTAAATTAATGCAAACAGATTACTAGGGGGTTTTTGGTATCGTGAATACGGATACGCCATTACAACCAACACTTGCAGCACCTGATGCTCAGGGTTACACCTATCGCACGTTATCTAAGGCACCCTAAAGGGATTTCGGCACTATTTATCTATAAATAGATTATTAAAATATAATATTTTATCCCCGAATACTCTATTTGCAATAATTTAATATCGGACTGTCACGAAATCCCCGAAGACGACGTGCCCCAGCAGTGACCCTGAACACCGTTAATCCCGGTGGACAGTTCTGATGATGTGTTAGTGTTTAGCCATGTCAAATATACCAGAATAACTTTTTTGCAACAATTTAGTGACGAATAGCCACGAAGATCCAGATGACGTGTCGTAGCATTAATCCTGAGCACCAGGTGCTCCGGGTATCGGTTGTGATGGCGTATTCATGTCCAGTGACAGCAAAAGCCTCCAAGTAATAAAATCTGCACTTAATATACTAATTTTGACAGCATTTTTTGCACTGTAAATACAATTATGCATTTTCACCCATTTTTCGATTGTAGACTTTTTCCTGGCATCATCTCGAATACAATGCAAAGTTCCTACATGCTATATTTAAAAATCGTTTTTTTTTTCTAAATGCCGTAGACTAATATTTTAGTAAAAATTATTATTACATGCATATGGGGATATAATATTCGACAGAAAGGTTATAATAATTACACCGAGAAAATAAAACGAGCAAGTTGAATTATGTTATTTACTTACAATCGTTAAAAATATTATGATCCAATTTTATAAAAATTTATATATAATAGTTGCGGACAGGTACACAGGGCTCTATTCAAATATGAGGATATTTCTGCATTCCAGGTAAAGATTTGTGCAATTTTTCATAAGAGAAATAAACAGAAGGTATATATATGTTACCGGCCAAACCCGACTTCAGGATAAACTAGTTTGGCCTAGGCCAAACTAGTTTATCCTATCGCGCGTAGGCCAAACTAGTTTATCCTAGGCCAAACTAGTTTATCCTGATATAAAGACGCACACTTCAGGCCAAACTAGTTTATCCTGACATAATAAAGATTCACATTTCAGGATAAACTAGTACGGCCTTCTTCTTCTTCTTCTTGTAGTCCCTATCCGTTTCGGATATTGGCGACCATCATGGCAATCTCTACTTTTCACACTGCTGCTCTGAAAAGACTTGTAGTGGTTGTGTTGAACCATGCACGTAAATTTTTCTAGGTCTTTTTTAGATGCGCCTGTAAATACGATATGATGATTTTTAAAATAATTTTCTATGTCTGAATTAAACATCATATTTCTCGCGTGCAATACGCGCGCATAAGGCGCGCAAAACGCGCGTATAAGGCGCGCAAAAGGCGCGCATAAAGGGCACAAAAGGCACGCCTAACGCTAGCGTTGTGAAGCATTATGCGCGTTTCGCGCGCCGTATGCACGAGTTATGCGTGCGCTTTGCACGCCTTATGCGCGCGTTTTGCGCTTGTTTTGCGCGCGAGATATATGATGTTTAATTCAGACATTGAAAATTATTTTAAAAATCATCATATCGTATTTACAGACGCATCTAAAAAAGACATAGAAGAATCTACGTACGTGGTTCAACACAACCACTACAAGTCTTTTCAGAGCAGCAGTGTGAAAAGTAGAGATTGCTGTGATGGTCGCCAAAATCCGAAACGGATAGCCACTACAAGAAGAAGAAGAAGAAGTCCGTACTAGTTTATCCTTAAGTGTGAATCTTTATTATATCAGGATAAATTAGTTTGGCCTGAAGTGTGTTTGTTTATATCAGGATAAACTAGTTTGGCCTAGGCCATACTAATTTATCCTAAGGCGGTTAGGACAAACTAGTTTGGCCTAGGCCAAGCTAGTTTGTCCTGAAATCGGGTTTGGCCGGTAACATATATATTTCTACATCCTACACTTCTATAATTTTAGACTCGTATGTGGTTTAGCTGTAACGTAGTAGCCAGGGTTGTGTATTTGTTCCGCCACATTCCTTTGTGGGCGGATTTTTTGCCGGAAAGGTACTTTACGCCTGTATCCGTGTATCATGTGATCAGAAGTCATTTATAAGATATAATATTTCATTATAGCCTTTCTTATAACAACGGTATTCAAAAAAGGAAGTTACTGAAGTACCTCCCTAGCTGTTGTTAGTATGTCCCTTAGAGCCCCTGTAAGTCCAAAGTTTTTACACCTTATAGTCGGAAAAATGAAAGAATACCCATGAACCATCACACCAATCACTTATTTTGTATTTACTGTCTTTTTCTCTAACAAACGTTTGTTATTTATAGAAAAAGGCAGCAAATACAAAATAAGTGATTTATGTGATCGTTTATGGGTATTCTTTTATTTTTCCGACTGTATGTAGATTGCAGTTTTTTGCTTCACCTTTGACCATTTGATAATTGATTGACATATTATTATTAACCACCGTATTATAAATCCAATATAAAATGACTGGTTTTTACGGATAATATTTTCCATGAGACCTTTCTTGTAAATTTCATGATTTTGGACTTCTGTGGGCTTACAATTATCACTGCCTTTTGTAGTTTATAATATACGAGTGCACCATGATATTTATTATATTTGTAGTGGGCTAAGTTGCTCATACGAATAGACCTGCACTGTAGATATCAACCTATCCATGAATAGATTCCACCCAATATATTATATCCCTAAATTCGTCCTTCCAGTAAATGTCATGACTTTGGATGTTTAGAGGCGTATGCCAACTATAGCTAGAGCCTATTGTATTACAGGTTTCACCATTAAATTTGACATAATAAGTCAAGATGACCAGGTCATCCGTATAGTCCAGGACATAATGCCTGTCGTTACTGTGTCTAGATATCAACCCATTATAATAATAATAATAACAATAATAGGGTTTATTTAGGGTAATAATATAGGGTAGTAATAATAATAATAGGGCTACCGACAACAGCTGTATACCGAATTTTGCAGGACGTACCCAGATATTCAAGTATCGGAGCAACGAATATCAGACCAATACCGGGTAATTATAAGAAACAACCTTATCCCAGAGACTAGACGCAATATCATCAGAAGCGAAGTCGAACGGGAGATTCATAACGATGTTGTAATTGAAGATCAAGTCCCCAATGAAGTGCATGAGCAGATTCCTGAGCTTGCCATACAAGAAACTCAACCTAACAATACAGAGCAGGAAAACAACGATCTACATGATAACCTAGTAAGCGAAATGGCACGTGCTGTACAAGAGTTTAATGGAACAAACCCACTTAGCAGACCACCTCTACCACGAATAAACTCTTGTAAGAGACTAGGTGTGCTGTTACAAATTGTGAACACTGAAGTCCTACCCAATTATGTCGTAGAAGCCCACACATTAGAGTATTTGCACATGCTAATCTACTGTGCAGCAACAGCAATTGCTAATGTAATGGGCATTAAGATCAGAACACGACAGGGTACTAATAACGGAAGGACTGGTAGCAGAATTGCACCCTGGGAAAGAAACTGCTCGAAAAGATTGAATTGCTGCGTAGAGATATTGGTCAAGCCACAGAATATATACGAGGTGTAAGAAGTACAAGAGTCATCAGGAGAGCTGAAGAAATAATACAGAATACTGCAAGACACTCAAGATACGATCCAGAAAACAACACAGCCCAACAGTGCCTGGATACATTAAAACAAAGACTCTCAGTTTATTCAGGACGACTAAGAAAGTACAAAGTGAGTAACAACCGAAAATCCGACAATGCCCTTTTTGAGACTGCTGAGAAGGCGTTCTATCGAAAACTCAATTCCACCGTAGAAAATCTCGATAAGTCTTACCCAAGCCAAGAAGAAATTCATGAGTTTTGGGGAAATCAACTTTCCACACCAGCTGCTCTTAACAATGCTGGATGGACAGAAGATACGGCACAGAACTGCCAACACTACACTACTACTCTCTACGAACCCTTCACCACTGAAGAAGTCTCAAATATCATCAAAGAGCTTCATAACTGGAAATCTCCTGGACCAGACGGAGTTCAAAACTTTTGGCTCAAGAAGTTTTGGAGTGCTCATGAATGCTTATCAACACTAATTAATCATGTTATTTCTAATCCGCAGGATATACCATCATTCCTAACTCAGGGAACCACTTATTTAATACCGAAGGATCAAAATAACACCCAAGATCCAGCAAAATATCGCCCAATTACTTGTCTTCCAACTTTGTATAAATTGGTCACATCCTGTGTAGCCCGGCGTATCTACCAACACTGTGCTCTGAACAATATCATAGAGCCTCAACAGAAAGGATGCGCTAAGGGTTCCATGGGTTGCAAAAAACAACTTATAATCGACTCAGTCATTTCTAATCAAGCATATTCCAAAAAGAGGAATCTATTTACTGCTTTTATTGATTACAAGAAGGCCTTTGATTCAGTGACGCATGAATGGCTTATAGATATACTGAGAATATATAAAGTCGATGATAATATAGTGACCTTTTTACAACATATAATGACAGAGTGGAAAACTAGAATTCACCTTCAAATACCTGGTGAAAGTAACATCGAAACTGAAAATATTATAATCAGCCGGGGCCTGTTTCAAGGAGATTCGTTGAGTCCTCTATGGTTCTGTCTAGCTATGAACCCACTATCTCAGCTATTGAACTCCACAGATGCAGGTTTTAGCATCAAAAATAACAACAATGTGGTGGCGAAGCTTAATCATTTATTGTACATGGATGATTTGAAATTAATGGTTTCCACTCGAAACCAACTCGACGAGATGCTAAAAACTGTAGAAACTTTTTCTAATGATATTAGTATGCACTTCGGACTAGATAAGTGCCGTATTTTAAATATAGTCAGAGGAAAAGTACAGCCCGGAGGATTCGATATGCAAAATGGCCAGAACATCGAGGCCATGGATGAAAGTGATATGTATAAATATCTTGGAGTAAAGCAAGCGCGGAAAATTGACCATAAACAAATGAAAACAGAGATAACTACTGAGTTTATACGAAGGGTAAAACAGCTGCTTCGCTCACACCTTAACAGTAGAAATTTGTTTAAGGCACTAAACACCTACGCATGTTCCGCGCTTAGCTACTCATTTGGTATTGTTAAGTGGACAAAAACAGATATAGAAGCTCTTCAGCGAAAAGTACGAACACATCTCACAAAGGCACAAAAACACCATCCTAAAAGTGCAGTAGAAAGAACAACATTACCACGGAATCTAGGAGGAAGAGGACTTATGGATATAGGTGAGCAATTAGATAAACAAATTGCTAATTTAAGAACTTATTTTCAGATGCAGATTATGTCGACAATATAGCGTCGAACTACTGGTTGACATCAGGAAAGATGTTCCCTGAGACGGAGGGTTCATTACTGGCCATTCAGGATCAGGTTATACCAACCAGAAATTACCTGAAATATATCATCAAAGACCCTCAGGTTCAGAACGACAGATGCCGATATGGATGTCAAGCCCAAGAAACCATCCAACATCTTACAGGGGGCTGCCAGGCATTTGCTGCAACTGAATACAAGGAACGGCATGACGCAGTGGGAAAAATCCTTCATCAAGAGATAGCTATCAAGCTGGGACTTCTCCAAACAGACCATCTCCCGTATTATCAATACGTCCCTGAGAGTATGCTTGAGGATGGCAACTACAAGCTATACTGGGACCGCACTGTGCTCACAGACCAAACAGTGGCACATAATAGACCAGATCTCGTACTAGTTAATAAATTAACAAGACAAACAACACTAATTGATGTGGCAATACCTAACAACAATAATCTACGTAGTAAATTTACTGAAAAGATCGCCAAGTACAGAGATCTAGAAATTCAAATACGAAGGCAATGGAGAATGCAAAGTACCCAGACGATACCGATTATTATGTCTACTACTGGAGTCATTCCGAAGACCCTCCTCGAAAGCATAAAAAAGCTGGGTCTGAATGAACATCTTTATAAGACCATGCAGAAAGCTGTACTACTCGCGACGGCCAGATGCGTACGAAAATTTCTGGGAGATACACCTGCATTCCAAGTCACCTAGGGCTCGATAACACGGAAAGAGTCCCAGCAGAGCTGAATCCTTTTGACACCGTAGGTATCTGGGATGAGTCAATTTTCCCCTTAGAGGGAGTGTGAGCCGTATGGCTAAATAATAATGATAATAATAATAATAATAAAATAATATATAATATAATATAATAATATATAATATTGACTATAAAAATGCCTTTGGTTCAGTACCGCATGAATGGCTAATATATATTTTGAAAATATACAAAGTTGATGATAACATAGTGACCTTTTTAAGGCATATAATGAGAGATTGGAAGACTAAAATTCACCTCCAAATACCTGGTGAAAAAAATATTGAAACCGAAAATATCGCAATCAACCGGGGCCTGTTTCAAGGAGACTCGTTGAGTCCACTGTGGTTCTGTTTAGCTTTGAACTCCCTTTCCCAGCTATTAAACTCCACTGACTCAGGTTTTAGCATTAAAAGCAATAATACTGTAGTAGCGAAGCTCAATCATCTGTTGTATATGGATGATTTGAAATTAATGGCTTCCACTCGAGAACATCTAGAAGAGATGCTAAAAACTGTAGAAACATTCTCTAATGATATTAGTATGCAGTTTGGTCTAGACAAGTGCCGTGTTTTGAATATAGTCAGAGGAAAGGTACAGCCCGGTGGATTCGATATGCAAAATGGCCAGAACATCGAGGCCATGGGCGATAACGATATATACAAATATCTTGGAGTAAAGCAGGCGCGGAAAATTGACCATAAGCAAATGAAAACTGAGATAACTACTGAGTTTATAAGAAGGGTAAAACAGCTGCTTCGTTCACAGCTTAACAGTAAAAATTTTTTTAAGGCACTGAACACCTACGCTTGTTCCGCGCTTAGCTATTCATTTGGTATTCTTAAGTGGACAAAAACGGATATAGAATATCTTCAGCGAAAAGTACGAACACACCTCACAAAGGCACAAAAACACCACCCTAAAAGTGCAGTAGAACGAACGACATTACCCCGGTATTTAGGAGGAAGAGGACTTATGGATATAGGTGAGCAATTAGATAAACAGATTGCTAATTTAAGAACTTATTTTCAGATGCAGGCTGAGACATCTACTCTACACCGCGCAATTTGCGCAGTAGATGACACAACACCGATCAAACTGAGGGAACCAGAAATGCGCATAAACCACCTTACTAAGGACGAAAAACTGCGCACCTGGATGGGTAAACCTCTGCACGGGCGACATCCCAATGAAGTTAGCCAAGACTATGTCGACAATACAGCGTCGAACTATTGGTTGACATCAGGAAAGATGTTCCCTGAAACGGAGGGTTCATTATTGGCCATTCAGGATCAGGTTATACCAACCAGAAATTACCTGAAATATATCGTCAAAGACCCTCAGGTTCAAAACGACAGATGCCGATATGGATGTCAAGCCCAAGAAACCATCCAACATATTACAGGGGGCTGCCAGGCATTTGCTGCAACTGAATACAAGGAAAGGCATGACGCAGTGGGAAAAATCCTTCATCGAGAGATAGCTAACAAGCTGGGACTTCTCCAAACGGACCATCTTCCATATTATCAATACGTTCCTGAGAGTATGCTTGAGGATGGCAAATACAAGCTATACTGGTACCGCAGTGTGCTCACAGACCAAACAGTGGCACATAATAGACCAGATCTCGTACTAGTTAATAAATTAACAAGACTTCTTCTTCTTAAGGTGCCGAGACCGCTTGTCGATCGTTGGCTCTCATGTTGTGCAGCATATTAACAATCATTGTCTTATTTACAGCCGCACGAAATAGTTCAGTGCTAGTTTTCCCAAACCATTGGCGTAGGTTTTTAAGCCAAGAAGTTGTACGGCGGCCCACACTTCTTTTTCCCATTATTTTACCTTGCATGACAAGGTGAAGTATGTCATATTTTTTCTCAATTAACAAGACAAACAACACTAATTGATGTGGCGATACCTAACAACAATAATCTACGTAGTAAATTTACTGAAAAGATCGCCAAGTATAGAGATCTGGAAATTCAAATACGGAGACAATGGAGAATGCAAAGTACCCAGACGATACCTATTGTTATGTCTACTACTGGAGTCATTCCGAAGACCCTCCTCGAAAGCATAAAAAAGCTGGGTCTCAATGAACATATTTGTACGACCATGCAGAAAGCTGTACTACTTGCGACGGCCAGAAGTGTAAGAAAATTTTTGGGAGATACACCTGCATTCCAAGTCACCTAGGGCTCGATAACACGGAAAGAGTCCCACCAGAGCTCAATCCTTTTGATACCGTAGGTATCTGGGATGAGTCAATTTTCCCCTCAGAGGGAGTGTGAGCCGTATGGCTAAATCTGGATAATAATAATAGGGTTTATTTGTAGCGATTAGTACATAATAACAAACCCAAGTTCTAACTGAAGTTGTTAATCACATGGACTACAACTGGTGCGTGAGGGTTAAATTTTGATTATAAAACAACATTAATTTATCTTAAAGTTTACAAAAAGGTATTAAATAGTCTGTTTCGCTCATCTGTCTTCAAATTTGGGCTCCTCTTCTCTGTCAGTTAACGTTAAATTTTGTGTATCGGATCTAAGAAAATCTCTAATAAAATTCAACAAAGGATTGCGAAAAACTGCAGATGGGATTCTTCTGGCGGGACTTCGTTTTATATTAGAATTATCATGACTTTTAAGGTGTTTTATTCATTTTTACAGTAGTTTTCTCAATTTAAACATTTATAAGTGACATTTCATATATATCATTTTTGACATTAATGACTAGATTCCATAACAGAGCAGATACGACTCCCATCTGAGAGCACACTTTGTACCCTAAGCCGATTACCTACTTAGGAAAAAAAATATGTTTTGGCGATATGATACAAGGCTGTGTGGGGTTATTTTGGACATAATCACTATTTTTACTTAAGAAAAAAATTACTACCAAAAAACTTTACTAAACCAATTTTTTCCTGTTCAAGAAATCATCATAGCTATTCGGACTTTAGAGACGGCTGCTCTGAAAGTTCATTTGATGTAACTACCTACATCCGTACCATGCTTTGATGTTGCGCAGCCATGTTATCGTAAGTCTCTCGATACGTACTTCTTTTTCCCTGCATAATCAGTTTTCAATCTTACCCTGCATAATCAGTTAATTTAAAAGGAAAACAGTAAGATTTTTTAAAAATAATTGACGTCACTTTTTTATGTTGATAAAATCCACAACTATAATAATGTGCTTGTTAAATTTAACACACGCGGGTGTAAGTATCATCCTGCACTGCGGGTGTATCTCTATATTAGAAAACTGTCAAATCACCCATCAGCTACACACTACAAATTGATATTTTTCCTAATATGGTAAAAATATCCTAAAGAATACCCACTCTTGCATTGAGACTTCTTCAATAATCTCACACAAAGCATCGTAGGCTTTGCATTGTGCTTATAAAAACAAATTATGTACCTAGAATTTAACGCGAATAAATATTGACTTAACTGTCCGCCAGTGTTGTATCTCTTATTGGTTTATATTATTGTGTGTAGGTTATAGTCCAGGGCGCATCTATTTTGAGATGGACGTTGAGAGGTGACTCAAGTATTTTTGCAGAAATTGCTTGAAAATAAAACAAATAATAATATTTGAGTTATCCTTCCTCTCAAAAAGTTCCGGAACATTGGTTAAATAATCAAAATGTCCAAAAATTAAGGAAAAATTCGATTTTTTTCTTCGTTTTTTGATTATAACTTTAAAATTATTCATTTCCGAGAAAAGTTGTACTGACATAAAAGTTGCGTAATTAAATTTTCTATAACGTAAAATTAGTTACAAATTTAAAAAATTGTTACCCTAGTTGCAAAATAGCAATAATTGTGAACAAACCATACAAAAACAAGTATTCGCATTTTAGGTTTTTCAACCATTTATGCTACACTTAGGACCTTCATATTTCACCCAGAAAAACATTATGATACAGTAAAACAACACTGTAAATTTCATTAAGATCGGTTCAATAGATTTTGCAAAATAAATTTTGCAATCCAGCTTTCGCAAAAAAAAATTATTTTTTCAAAATGTTACAGGACTGAAAATAAAGCAGATAGCAAGTTGATTTTTTTTTCGTTTATAGAAGTGTACTGTACCTTTCATTTGCAATTTGCAAAATTAATATCGATTAATTACCACGGCGTCAGGAAATTTTTTAAGTAAACAATAATTTTTGGTGCTATGCGCAGGACAGCGGTGTTCGATTCACACAAGTTGATTTCCACCAAAATTTCTTCCAAACTTTATCTAATATATTATTTTCTTACTCTATATTTTGTTGTATTTTAATATTTTAATTCCATAAAAATCAAACTTATTTTATTATTGTTTGTGAAATATTGTTTAAACAATTGCATATGTTTAAAAATAATAAACTCTTATTTTTTAAGTTAAAATATATTAACAAAGAAAGTTTTTGCTAATAAAAGTGTTATTTCAAAGGATAGAGTATGTGTTTTTATTTTGCAATAAACACATTTATTTATTTATATCGAAATTCATTCGATCATTCGATTTATATCGAAATCATTATCAAAGGTCATTGGAATGCCCAATCAGAGCAAACTATCCGCTGTCCTGCGCGTAGCAACAATAATTAATGTTTATTTAAAAAAATTCCTGACGCCGTGGTGTTAATTGCTTTTAATTTTGCAAAATTGCAAATGAAAGGTACAGTAGACTTCTATAATCAAAAAAGATGTCAACTTGCTATCTGCTTTATTTTAAGTCCTGTAACATTTTGAAAAAATGAATTTTTTTTACGAAAGCTGGATTGCAAAATTTATTTTGCACAATCTGTTAAACCGATCTTAATGAAATTTACAGTATTGTTTTGCTGTATCATAAAGTTTTTCTGGGTGAAATATGAAGGTCTAAAGTGTAGCATAAATGGTTGAAAAACGTAAAATGCGAATACTTGTTTTTGTATGGTTTTTTTCGCAATTATTGTTATTTGGAAACAAGGGTGACTATTTTTAAAATTTTTAACCAATTATAAATTGTAGGAAATTTAACTACGCAACTTTTATGTTAGTACAACTTTTCTCGGAAATGAATACTTTTAAAGTTATATTCAAAGACGAAGAAAACGATCGAATTTTTCCTTAATTTTTTGACATTTTGATTATTTAAACAATGTTCCGGACCTTTTTGAGAGGGAGGAAAACCCAATTATTATTATTTGATTTATTTTCAAGCAATTTCTGCAAAAAAAATTGAGTCACCTCTCAACGTCCAAATGTACTAATATTTTTACAGACGCGCCCTGGTCTATTAAGGTTTGACCAACTTAAAAATTGATAAACAGACTGTAGGGAATATCTCGAAAAACAATTTAAACTCATAACAAACATATTTGTAAATAAATAATAATCTTCATTGATATTTTCTCTTTATTGAATTTATTGAAAATAAATAAAGTTTAATAAAAAATACTTTTACGTACGTTTCGAATTTTACCTGGGAATTTTAAAATACCAATTACATTATATTGTTTTGTTATTTAAAAATAATAAACATCCTTTCATAGAAAAATTATACTGGCGTCAAACAGCGACAGCTTGCATAAATGAAAAATCAACAGAAATATGCAAAATACAAAGAGATGTCAGACAGGGTTGTATACTGTCCCCAGTGTTGTTCAATTTGTATTCAGATAGAATATTTAAGGAAGCGCTGCATAATTTGGTGTGAAGGTTAATGGAATTCTGATAAACACAATCAGATATGCAGACGATACAGTTATTTTAAGTGATGATATGAATGGATTACAACACCTTTTAAATGCCACTGACACAGTGGGAAGAGACTTTGGCCTAAATATAGACTGTTCAAAAACAAAATACATGGTATTTAGCCGTTTGGCCCATCAAGATTCACGTTTATATGTTGATGGTCATATAATTCAAAGAGTACCCAGTTTTAAATATCTTGGTTGCCATATTACTGAACAACTAGATCCAGATAAAGAGATAAAATGTAGAATCGAGATAGCCCGCACGACATTTTTAAAAATGAGGTCATTCTTGTGTAATGATACCTTGCCACTTCAACTTCGAAAGCGCATGATTAAATGCTACATTTGGTCAGTCCTCTTGTATGGTGTCGAAGCATGGACATTAAAAATATCCACCATTAACAGTTTGGAGGCCTTTGAAATGTGGCTGCACAGACGTATTCTGAAAATACCATGGACGGCTATGCTGACAAATGTGGCAGTCCTTAAGAGAGCAAATGCTACCCGCGAGCTGCTTGATAACATCAAATATAGAAAGATGGCCTATTTTGGACACGTAGTAAGGGGAGACCGGTATAATATTCTTCAACTTATTATGATGGGTAAAATCGAAGGACGCAGAGAAATTGGTAGAAAGCAGGCCTCTTGGTTGAAGAATATCCGGGAGTGGACAGGAATAAACAAAGCAGAACACCTATTTAGAATAGCTCGAGACAGAGACAGTTTCGCCATGTTAATCGCCAACGTCAAGGGGACTTGATAGGGCACGTTAAGAAGAAGAAACATCCTTTTCATAGTTCAGTTTTATCGGCCTCACTCATAATGATAATGTAGGCTTGTATTATTCATTTCAACTTGTGTTCTAAATGAAATGGTAGGCTATCCCTATTGTCACTACCTTTAAGTCCTATTTGTCCTTTTGTTCTAGGATCGTTTATTTGATTGTTAGAATGATGTTAAAAGAAAAAAATGATTTGATGTGATCATTTTGTATTTGTCTTAAATTTCTTTTATTAGTAAACCAATCTTAATCGCGATTAAAACGGAATAAAAACATTACTACCCAAATATGGTAGGTATTGGTTCTTACATTTAGTTCAGTCCCAATAGTGATATAAAATACTAAGTTTGAAAGTTGGATAACTATATCATGTTAAACCATAGCATAATAATTATATGTATTCTAGATATTATCATATTCTTGAGTTGTTGGTATTTAATTTTAGTAATAAAAATAATGACAATACCATTTTAGGAGCCTACATCATCCGCCATCAATTTATTTTTTTTTTTCGAAACTTCTAATAAATTTCAACAGTGCGTCCGCAGTACGACAGTGACAGCATTGTGACAATTACACTATACCACAACTATACTGACAAAAACCATGGTACAATATTGCGATAATAGCTATTTGTATAACAGGAGTGCTACTTTTCCTCCCGAGAATGAAGTTTACTTCCCGACGCGTAGCGGAGGGTAGTAATCATTCAAGGGAGGAAAGGCACTTTACTCACATGTTATAGATATGATTTTTCTACCTCCAAATTTATTTATGTAACTAACTAACAAAATTTATTAGAGAACTAAAACTAACAAGCAGGTGCAGTATAACTGCCATCTGTCAAATAGAAGTCAAATTATTAATGTAAACATTGTTAAATCAAAATAACAATTTACTGTTTTTTACCATTCTGCAAAATACAGAGTGGTCTATAAATGAACGTTAAAATGTATAGATACTTACATAATAGGAAACAGAATATTCCATAGGGCGTTAATAAGTTATTTTATCAATGACATACCATGATGTCACTTTTACTTTTACTCTCTAGGGAGTAAAAGTACATTGTCTCCCTAGGGAGGAAAAGTACGGCTTTGCTCACTGCAACCAGGTCAGGAAATATATACTTTCGGTAGAGGTTGGTGGAAATAATATTTATTATTCTCATAGGGGTGCTAAATGTTGCCAAGTCAATCAAGTTCGATTTCTTGTTATAAATAATTAATTTTTAGTAATTCCAGTGGGACACAAAATGGGATAAAAAAGTTTATATGAAGAAAGTGTATTTTTTTGTTCTTTTTTGAAGAGAAAGAATGTACTAGAAGGTAAAATGGTAATATGCATTCACAAGGTAGAAGAAATAATGGTTATAATATTAATGACTTACTGTATGTGCAGAATCCTGTGACAAATAAGGCACAAATTTGAACTACAAATTAACCAGAATTATTATTATATTATAAATTATATATTATATTATTATAAATATATTACAAAAAGTAAAAGTGATATCCTTATCAAAAATGGCAAATCTTTGATAACATAAACAGTCACATCTAGGATGCGGTAAGAACAAGGAACGGCGTCACTAAGAGAAGATTCTTCTTCTTCTTCAAGTTGAGCTCCTATCGAGGGATTGGAAATCATTCTAGCAATTATAATTTTATTGGTTACGCACCTCAAGGTATATATCGAACTGCATCCAAACCATTCACGAATATTGTGTAGCCAATGGATTTTAGGTCTTCAGAAGAAGATGTCTATGGATGTTTTATTTATTAGACTACAGCACAACTTCTTAAAATCTACGCCCCTGATTGGTAAACAAAGTAAACATTAATAAACTAAACGCACTTATAAGGTGTGCCATATAGGTATCCAGCATAAAAGGAACAGTTTATTGGTAGGCGGTTAACAAGAGATGCAAACAAATAAGTGTATAGAGTAACATGTGAATGTGTTTTAAAATAATACGAAAAAGACAAATCATTTTTCATGATCTAATTTTTGTAATATTATTTATGGTAGGGGAGCTCAAGCGGGATTTTTGCAGTTACTCGAGCGCGTCAGATTATCACAAAGGAAGAAACCTTGTACCCGGTAAATGTAACTTTACCATATATTGGCTCTTTATACACAAGAGTTAGTTAAGGGGGGTCCGAAAAAAAAATATATCCTATAGTGCAGTCACAAGGTTTTCACCTTCGATTTTGTTGAACCTCCATCGATCTTTATGAAAATTGGTGAGTAGTTAGAAGATACTTCGAAAACCAAGGTGGAATAGTGCCAATTTGCGCGTTTACCCTGAGGAGGGATGCCCCCTCTTTCTGGGGTGAAAATAATTTTGTTGTTCTGAAGCTATTTTCTTGTGGCATTTTTAAACACGCATGGCATAATGAACATAGAGTTCAGTGGAGAGATTCAAGTATAGTCCTGAAAGAATCAGATAGTAAAAAGAGAAAAATCAAAGAAGCGGCTCTAATTATGCCAAATGAAACCAATTGTGTCGCAAATTCCTCGGTAGAATGCAGTAGGATGTGGTTACCCATACTGAAAGAGGAAGTCAATAGAAAGAAAATACCACGATTAGTAAGTCAATAACATATCGAGTACAAATTTTATATATTAATTAGTATTACTTATTGTATATCTACGTATTATTAATATTATTTATAATTTAAACACATTAAAGTCAGAATTTGGTATTAGTTTTTTGAAGGTAAATTAAATGTAAGACCAAATACTTACGATGTCGGGATAGTATCACGAGGTTTTTTCCTGGTTTTCCCTCGTGATTTACTATGTAATCTCTAACGCGAGAATTTTACTGTCATCGTTACATTTGGTTGTCTTTTTAAAGACATATCACATGCTATGATTTTTTTGCGACGGATATTCTTGAGTTGGAATTGATTTCATATAATCTAATGAACTATCTTTTAGTAAAGTCGTCCCAGGAACGCAAGTCATATATATTGGCGATATCATTTTAAAGTCTTTTACTTTAAAATGTACATATAATATACGTCTTAATTGCCAATATAAATAAGTCAGATAAAATAAATTATTAGAAGAATTTTTTTACTTAGCAACAACATTTTTGTTTATTTTAATAGTATTTTGTATTTTGACAAAGAAACCCGATTTGGGCTTCGAAACGTTAATAAATTCATTTTTTAGTAAAATTGTGGCTTATTTCCCATAGAAAATACTTAATTATGAAAATAATTTTATTAAAAATACTCCCAAAAATCGATACAGTGTCCAATTATTAAGTAATATAGGGTTGTATAAAGTTATTCAAATAAATCAATAGTTTTTGAGTTATTAAGGATTAAAGATTTTGTTTGAACACGTTTGAACGTGAAAAATGCACGTTTAGCGCGGCTTTTCGTAAATAACTCATAAACAGTAATAGCTGGATACCGTGTACCAAAAAAAAGTTGATTAATAGCAAGCTGAAAATTTGTTAATAGATTAACGGTGTTGTTCTGAAGCTATTTCCTTGTGGCATTTTTATAATGAACTATTTTAAATGGGAAATAAGCCACAATTTTACCAAAAAATGAATTTATTAACGTTTTGACTGCTAAGTCGCGTGTCGTTGTCAAAATACAAAATAATACTAAATAAACAAAAATGTTGTTGCTTAGTAAAAAATTCTTCTAATAATTTATTTAATCAGACTCATTTATATCGGCAATTCAGGCATGTGTTATACATTTTAAAGTAGAAGACTTTAAAGATAAGATAAGATAAGAAAGATAGTTCATTCGATTACATGAAATCAACCCCAACTCAAGAATATCCGCCACAAAAAATCATAGCATGTGATCTGTCTTTAAAAAGACAAAAAATGTAACGATGGCAGTCAAATTATCGCGCTAGAGATTCCATAGTAAATCACGAGGGAAAACCAGAAAAAAACCTCGTGATACTATCCCGACATCGTAAGTATTTGGGCTTACATTTAGTTTACTCTCAAAACTAATACCAAATTCTGACTTTAATGTATGTATGATGTCCGATTGTAAGTTATAAATAATATTAATAGCACATAGATGTTACCTATATAAATAAAACTAAAATATAAAATATGTACTAACTCGATATGTTAATGACTTACTAATCGTGGTATTTTCTTTCTATTGACTTTGTCTTTTAGTATGGGTAACCACATCCTACTGCATTCTACCGAGGAATTTGCGACACAATTGTTTTCATTTAGCATAATTAGAGCCGCTTCTTTGATTTTTCTCTTTTTACTATCTGTTTCTTTCAGGACTATACTCGAATCTCTCCACTGAACTCTATGTTCATTATCCCATGCGTGTTAGTGACATATTTGAGATCTATCAAATTTTCTATTTTTAATATAAGACTGATGTTCACTTATTCTAACGTCTAATGGTCTTGATGTTTCACCTAAATAAAATTGTTCGCATTCACAAAGTATTTTATAAACACAATTTTTTCTTCTCTCTTGTTCATTGTTAGGTTTAGTTTTAGATCGATCTCAATGTGTTTGTTGTTTTGAGTGTTGTTGAAATGTTGAATTTATTTCCTATTGTTTTAAGTTATATATATATATATATATATATATATATATATATATATATATATATATATATATATATATATATATATATATATATATATATATATATATATATATATATATATATATATATATATTATATATATTATATAATATATATACATATAATATCTAGGTATTATTAATAGTATTTATAATTTAAAATAGCATACATACATTAAAGTCAGAATTTGGTATTAGTTTTGAGAGTAAACTAAATCTAAGCCCAAATACTTACGATGTCGGGATAGTATCACGAGGTTTTTTCCTGATTTTCCCTCGTGATTTACTATCACATCATAATATTACATCAATATTGGTAATATCATTCTAAAGTCTTCTGCTTTAAAATGTATAATACACGCCTGAATTGCCGATATAAATGAGTCAGATTAAATAAATTTTTAGAAGAATTTTTTACTAAGCAACAACTTTTTTGTTTATTTAGTATTATTTTGTATTTTGACAACGACACCCGACTTGGGCGTCGAAACGTTAATAAATTCATTTTTTTTTGGTAAAATTGTGACTTATTTCCCATTTAAAATAGCTTAACGGTGTCTAGTCGGACAAACTTTGATGTACGGAAACACTGGAGCAGGGGAAGTTTTAATTGTGGAACGGGTTAAAAATTTGGAACGTCAGACTACGAAAACGTTCCATGTATTTTGTCGGACAGAACTTCCAATTGATTTGTTACCATTTCATTAAACTCTAATGCAAAAAATCAGACTGGTATTTATCACTAACTGGGCATTTTAATGAGTGGAATACGAAGAACATGTCAAATGGCAGGAATCATGTTGGTTAGTAATAGCAGTCTGATTTTTGCATGAGAGTTTAATGAAAGGGTAACAAATCAGTTGGATGTTCTGTCGGACAAAATACATGGCACGTTTTCGTTATCTGACGTTCGAAATTTTTAAACTGTTCCACAATTAAAACTTCCCCTGTTTAAGTGTTCCCATACATCAAAGTTTGACCGACTAGACAACGTTAAGCTATAAAAAAATTTAAGCTTGCTAAAGTTGTTATTACCAAAATTGAAGCTAATTAAAAGTAAACTAAATAGGTTATTAAAAAACCTTTTAGTATATATGTTACGGTAAATGTGATTAAATGGGAATTATTAATAATTACCGGTTACTATTAATACAACCCGAATAGCTAGGTAAAAGTAATATATATACCAGAAATAATCACATTGACTGGTAATTATTAATAAATACCGTATTCAAACGGTAAACGTGATAAATGTTGAATACCAATAAGTTCTTAGAAGGTTGTGGGGTGGAGGGTTTACTTATTACATGTCTATACTAAATTTACAATCAAGATGCAGTAGAAATAAACAAACCAAGGCACGTTAAATGCTACTAGAAGTACTCTTGAATTATAATTTACAATGTACCCATATACATTGTAAATCCTAAATCATGATTTCCAAAGTTTATACATTGTAAATTATGATTCGGAAGTGCTCCTAATATTAGTATTTAACATGTCTTGGTTTGTAAATGTCTACTGCATCTTGATTGCAAATTTAGTATAGTTAGGTTTTTGGATTGATAAGTTCTGTTTAACTGTCTAAATGTATTGCCAAAATACGAGTTTGTTAATACATATTTATTACATGTCTAGTTAGGATTTTTGATTGATAATTTTGTTTAAGGGCATAGGCGCAAAATGTCGCCTGACAAAATGTTCAATGTGCTTTAAATGTATTTATTTTTTTCGAGTCCTAAGAAAACTAATAAATATTTTTGAAAAATTTAAAGGCAGAATGAAAGACTTCATGATTACCGAGGGACGAAAGTCCCTGAAAACTTTTATAATGTTTATTTTAATAAGTTACAGTTATTTTTAAATGCAAATATTTCATTCAAAAAAATTTTTTACTCTGATGGTCTTGAGGCCCACGGTAATAACGTAATCTTTCATTCTGCGTTTAAATTTTTTAAAAATATTTATTAGTTTTCTCATTATTCCAAAAAAATTAATACATTTAAAACACATTGAAAATTTTAACATTCGACATTTTGCGCCTTTCCCCTTAAGTGTTTAACTGTTTTTACTTATTAAATGTCTAGTAAGGTTTTTTATTGATAAATGTTGTTTAAGTGTTTTAACTTTGTTACCAAATACAAGTCTAGTTAAATATGGTTTTTTGGTTGATAAATGTTGTTTAACTGTTTTAATTTTGTTACCAAATACAAGTCTATTATTACTTGTTTGTTACCAAATATAAGTCTAGTTAGGATTTTTGATTGATAAATTATGTTTAGGCGTTTAACTTTATTACCAAATTTGAGTCTGTTTTTACTTATTACATGTCTAGTTAGGTTTTTTGATTAATAAGTTCTGTTTAAATGTTTAACTTTATTACCAAGTTTCATAAATAAACAGTAGCGAAGCCCAAAATGCGTTTTTATTACATTTACCGGAGCTGTTAGGATAGTATTAATAATAACCGCTTAATCTAATTATAAAGGCATTATTAATCACATTGACCAACTGCTAAGGTTATTATAAATACAGACCAGTTATTATTAATACAGACCGGACTTATTACATTGACCGTAACATATATACAAAGTGAATTCAAAGTGAGACAAAAATCATTTTTTATAATCCCTCTACCTTTTTAAAAATTAGTTGAAAATTTCTCTTTTAGTTAGTGATATACAAATGAAAATAGTAGGTACCTTAGGGTAACTCCCAAAAATGTACTTCTTGGTCAATAAAAACACCAATAAATAAAATACGATAACAAAAAAACTTTATTTAAAGTTTTTAAATAAATAAAATGTAAATATATGTATAGAGTTAAAAAATAAAAAAAAATGAATATTTTAAATCGGTCAATGTCTAATGGGCATACAACTCTTTACTGCTTAAGATCAGTCTATTCCTGAATTATTATAGTCTAACGAACAGTAATAGTAAATATTATAGTAGGGGAGCCCAAGCGGGGATTTTTGCAGTTACTCGAGCGCGTCAGATTATCATGTGGGGAGAAACCTGGTACCCTGCAGATGTACCTCTACCATATATCTGTACCTCGGAAGGATACAACACTAAGTCCATTTTTTTCAGTTTTGACATTTGAACATATTAATAATCAACTTTTATCACTTTATTTAGAGGAATAGAGCACTATGGTCTAAACCATTTGCTAACGGAGATAGCGACCTTTAAAACAACATCAAGTCCATTTTTACTTAGAGGGATAGAACACCATGTGGACTTGATGTTTTATCCCTCTACGCATGTGAATTACCGCCACACATAGTGTTGCACACGGTTGCATTTCTTTATGATGACAAGTAGTAGATTATTAGTGATCTAATAGGTAGTGCTTTTGCCATTTACGGTGTGTTTAAAGTTATTTACGGTACGTATTTGGGTACGCACCTGAATGTAGAGAAAATGTATTAACTGTATATAGAGGATTATAATAACAATAATTTCAACCCTATGTTAAGAGCTAAAAAATGGTTCTACTATGATGTGTTCAACAAAAAATTTAAGTTGACTTTCAAACCGCCAGAAATAGACACATGTGACTTTTTTCAAGCAAAACTAAAAAATAATTTGACACCAGATGAAAAAAATCTGTTGAAGAAGAACATAATGGACATCTGCATGAATCTAAATCAAGGAATGATTTGAAAAGCAAAGACACCAAAAAGGCTAACAATACCATTAAGGTATTAACTGGTGATCTGCAAAAATGTTTGCCATCACCTCTCGTAACAAATTGCATAAGCTTCTATAAGATAAAACTGTGGACATTAAATTACACCTTGTATGATTCTTTTGATTCCTCAGTCCATTGCATTATGTGGGATGAATCCAAAGGAGCTCGTGGTGGATTACTCATATGGGCAGATACCGTCATTCCTGGCAGTGAAATAGAAGAAATCATACTATGGTCAGACAATTGTTACGGCCAGAATAAAAATGTTAGCCTTATTATGTGTTTCTTTTGAATACTCAATAAGTATCCAAAAGTAAAAATGATCACCCAGAAGTTTCTACTAAAGGGCCACACCCACATGGAGGCGGACACTGTCCATGCGCTGATAGAGCGAAAGAGAAAAAAACTTAACACCATGTCTATTTTAACACCCTGGGAATGGCAGCAGTTAGTCAGACAAACATCAATGAAATATACCGTACATAATATGAAATTAGAAGATTTTAAAAATTTTAGGTCTGTGTACGATGTCAAAATATCTCAAAATCCTCCTTTTATTAATAGAAAGAGAGACATCAATAAACAACCAGTTTTTCTGTCAAACTGTGTTCAACTGCAAGTAAAACAAAACAGCATGGGAATTCTGTTTTTGAAAAGTAATTTTAATGATGAAAACCAGGAAATTGATCTTGTTAGGTTTCCAAGGCGACACCTTACATTGCCAAAAGATTTGCAACTGGTATCACAAACTCCAATACCTATATCACAACAAAAGTACAATGATCTATTGGCATTACTGCCATATGTACCTACGTTTTGCCATGATTTTTATAAAAACTTAAAGCACACTAGTGATAATGCCAATAGTGACTATCCAGAGGGAGACTCACTTGAGGACGTCTGAGTGGTTTGTATCACAAAATACTATTTTGGTTAAATACATAAGATGTATTATTTGTATTTTTGTAAAGGTGAATTGTTTGGTTAAATAAATTTTGTAAATCAAATAGTATTGTAGTTGTTATTGAATACCCCATACTAAGACATACAGTACAATAACTTTGTTAGAGGAATACAACACAATGTCCATAAAAGGGTTAAAAACACAGGAAATTTTTTTTATTATAACAAATGTATTATGTAAACTACAATAGATAAATATTCTGTTAAAATATTGTTTCAATATCTCAATAAATAGCTACAGCAATAACACTTTTTGTTGAAAAAAAAAGTTTAAAACTGCTCTTCTGTAAAGTTAAGAAAATGGACAAAGTGTTGTATCCTTGCGAGGTACAGATATTGGCTCTTAACACAGGGGAGTTCGTTAAGGGGGGCCCGAAAAATAAAATCTATCCTTATAAAAAGTCTAAATTGTCAGATTAAGATAAGGTAAGTTAATTACATGCAAAAGAGTGTATATTTAAAAAATCTGACGATTTTTAGCCAGGCGTAAGGAAATGGGTGAGTCCCAAAGTTTCACAAGAAAAACAAGAAAAAAGCGAATATTTCGCGAAATGAATGACAGATCGAAAAACTAAAAAATATTTGCTCAATACTTTTTAAAAATCTATCGATTGATACCAAACATGACTTCCCACGTAGAGGGGTGGGGGGTAAATTTAATATTTTAAATACGAATCCCGCGATATTTCGCGAAATGAACATCAGGTCGAAAAACTGTAAAATACACTTATTCAATATTTTTTAAAATCTATCAAATGGCATCAAACGTTACCCCCCACGGAGATGGGGTGGGGGTTACTTTAAAATCTTAAACAGGAGCCCCCATTTTTTATTGCAGTTTCGGATTCCTTACGTAAAAGTAAGTAACTTTTATTCGAAAGAGTTTTCGAATTATGGATAGATGATGTTATAATCGGAAAACGATTGTTGGAAATGGAAAATTAAATTAAAAAATGGCAAGCGCCCACTAAAATGGAAAACTTTACTTACCTTTTTTTTTATTTTCGAACCTACTCTTCACAACCCAATAGGTCCCCGAAGCGCTCGAGTGACTGCATATTTAGCATACTTTGCTCCTCTACTATTAGTAGGTATACGTTACAAAATAAAAAAAATATTTAAGAAGCAGGGATGGCAAAACCACAAAGGTGGGGAAAAATTATGATGGATTCCAGGTTTCTGGATGGAATAGTTGGGAAAACCAAAAGTGTTCCACTGCAATCTTCCCTAATACCACTACATAACTATGATTTGGGGGATAATATGTATTTTGAGTCCGCCCTTGAATTCTCAGGTATACTCAATATTTGAATTCTCAATACGATAATATTTTAAAAAAGCAGAACGTAATTTTTTGTTTGAGACAAAAAATGGGTCCCAACAAAGATCTGCATTCAAAATACGACTTTTATTTATCTTTTCTAATGTACGTGAAAAATACTTTCACTCTGCTATAACAGATACCAGATTAAATAAATGAAAACAGAATTTTTCTTTATTAAGTAATAAACAAAAAAGAAATACAAAACTGGGACACATTTGTCTCAACAGTATGAAAAAAAATTGATACAGATACCGCACCAGTAACAAAAATACTTATAGTTAAAAAGTCAACTTAAGGTGAAACAGTAGCGATCAAAACGCGTTCCAAGATTGCGGCTGTAATTTTGAATATTTTTTCGAGATATTTGGCACACGTATTCGTAATATAATAAAGAATGGCGGTACAGAGCCCAATTTGAACAATATATTAATATGTGGAAATTACTCTGTAATTAAATACAATATTATAAAAAAACGAGCCTGTACCGCCATTAAGAAGAACAAAAAATATACTTTCTTCAAATAAACTTTTTTAGCCGATGCCTAGATTTTGTGTCATTTTGGAACTACTAATGAAATAAAAAATTTTAGTAGTTCCAAAATGACACAAAATCTAGGCATCGGATAAAAAAATGTATTTGAAGAAAGTGTATTTTTTTGTTCTTCTTAATGGCGGTACAGGCTCGTTTTTTTAATATTGTATTTAATTACAGAGTAATTTCCACATATTAATATATTTTTCAAATTGGGCTCTGTACCGCCATTCTTTATTATATTACGAATACGTGTGCCAAATATCTCGAAAAAATATTCAAAATTACAGCCGCAATCTTGGAACGCGTTTTTGCTACCTGTTGATCGCTACTGTTTCCTCTTAAACGAAAATAATAAATTTCTAACATTTAAGTGTAAAAGGATTGAAAACAGTCATTGCGCAAGGGACGCTTACTTCCTGAACAAATAGTTTTTGTTCATTTTTCCCTATTTTTGAGGAATATATGAATTTAACCTTCGACGAGTTTTTCCTGGAAACGGCTAATGATCTCCTAGGTTTACAAGATTTTGTGACGAATTTGAAGGTATTCTAAAGTCATGCTCCATTCGAGTACACCTGCATAATATACTTACTTAGGTACTTAGTTTACTCCTCTTGATTCCATCTGAAACATAGGGCCTCTACACTCCCCCTCCATTCATTTCTGTTTCTGGCCAGGGCTCTCACCTCTTTCCATGTTAACTTTCTTAACCTGTCTTCTAGCTCTCTGGTAATATTTATTTTCAAGGATGTCATTGGTCTGCCTTGTTCTCTTTTTCCAGTTGGTTGGTAATCAAGGGATGGTTTGGTTATATCGTCTTCATTTTTCCTTATTGTGTGTCCAATAAACGGTTATTCGCCTATCCAGCTATATAGAGTTTTTTACATAACTAAATATCACATAACTAAATATCATATTATTAAAATAACTTATTAAGTTAATTTATGGTAGGGGAGTCAAGCGGGGATTTTTGCAGTTACTCGAGCGCGTCAGAATACCATATGGGGAGAAACCTGGTGCCCTGCAGATGTACCTCTACCATTTATTGGCTCTTAATACAGGGGAGTTCGTTAAGGGGGCCCGAAAAAAAAATCTATCCTTAAAAATACTCGAAATTGTCAGATTAAGATAAGGTAAGTTAAGAACATGTAAAACAGTGTATATTTCAAAAATCTGACTATTTGAATGGGGCGATCGTAAGGAAATGGGTGAGTTAAAAAGTTTCACAAAAAAACGCGAATAATTCGCGAAATGAACGTTATATCGAAAAACTAAAAAATATGTGTTCAATATTTTTAAAAAATCTATCGAATGATACCAAACATGATCATCCACAAAGAGGGGTGGGATGAAAATTTAAAATTTTAAATACAAATCCCAATAAACATTAGACCGAAAAACTGCCAAATCCACTTAATCAATATTTTTGAAAAATCTATATAATGATACCGTACACGAAACCCTACGGAGGTGGAGTGGGGGGTTACTTTAAAATCTTAAATAAAAGCACCAAATTTTTATTCCAGATTTGAATTCTCTACGTAAAAATAAGCAACTTTTATTCGAAAAATTTATCAATTATGGATAGATGGCCAATGTCCAAATTAAATTAAAAATGAAAAGTCTCCACTAAAATGAAAAACTTTACTTAACTTTTTTTGGTTTTAGGGCCTACTCTTCACAACCCAATAGGTCCCCAAAGCGTTCGAGTGACTGCACATTTAGCATACTCCGCTCCCCTACTATTATTACTGTTTTGATTTTTACATTGCATCTCTCATTTTAAAAATTAATTACTTAGTCATTTAACAACCGATTTTCAAAAAAATTATATCGCTGGATAGGTGAATGACCGTTCTCTTAACTTCCAAAAAAATATACTGGGTATTTCATTAAAAAAAGTTAACAACGGTTTTTTTTTAAATCCGCCATTTTTTTTTAAATCTACAAAAAATTCAATCGATTCAAACAAAACTTTTATTAAAATAAATGATTTCAGCGAAAACCGCAATTTTTATCTTAAGCCGTTTAGAAGCTATTGGCAGTTAAAATGGGGGAAATATAAGTGGAGACCCGGTATATTTCCAATATTCGTCTAAGGCTTCTATTTACAAATGTTTTGTATAATATGTTTCACTCCAAGTTTCTAATGCATATAGCAAAATGCGCTTTACATTTTTTGTATTAAATATCCTGATTTTGACTTTGGTTGTTAATTTATTGGACATTGGACATTGGAATTTTGAGCTTTAGTTAGCCTTCCATTAATTTCTTCTTCTATTCCACTGCTAGCGTCAATTATGCTTCCCAGATAGCAAAACTTCTGTACATTTTCTACTACTTCTCCTTCAATGTATATCCTCATTTCTATTTTAGTGTTTATCTTCATAAGTTTGGTTTTTCTGGTGTTTCTAAAATTCGAAATAAAACTAGAATTTTGTTTTGCGTCAAAATGAAAATACATTTTCGCGCCACGTAATATTCATATCAGATCTTTTGTAGCTGGAATGTTGTATGCGCCACTCATTTTTACGGCGTTTATCGGTTTTCTATTCTTGTATCGGAGTTTTTCAAAGTTATTTATAAATTAAATGTATGAAGTTGAATGCAATGTTTCTCGATTAAACGTTAAGATTTATAAATGGTCGCCTTTGTCGTATTACCTCCCAAATGATCTAGTGTCCATCGACTGTACATTAATTTTTTTTTCTATTCGAAATAGGTTGAAAAAAATATTGGGATGGCCGGTAAATAAACTCGGATTGCCCGTTGCCAGATCAAACTTAGCGTCGTAACCACTACAACTACATAAACCCTTTCGGGAATAATCGTTAATTGGTTTATACTTTTGTAGCTTAACCTTCCGACGACCAACCTTTTTTTGTTACACGGATGACTAAGGGGGGGGGGGGGGAAATGACCCCAGGTCAAAAATGTCAAAAATGACAACAAAAAATTAAGTTTTTTATGGCATGGACTTTAAGCCAGTCACAACATGAGTATTAGTGTCATGTGTAGTGTGTATGTTGAGTAAGTGTCTTGTTACTTTGCAAAGTCGTCGTTAGCGTAAAACTACTTGGAATTACACATTATAGACGGTATTTTACTAAACATCAACTTCAGAATATATTTTTTATTCGTAAAATTTAGGGAATTTTTTTAATTTTAAAATATGAGGATATCTAGAATGATATTAAAGTCAAATAAAAAAATAATGAGTTAAAAATTGAAAATACTTTTGAATTTATTAAAGAAAAACCTGCGCTGGGGTCACAATTTCCCCCGCTTGGTCATCCGAAGGTTAATAACTTCTAAACAGCTTAACCGATTTTGATCACTAAACATGAGTTTGAAACGTATTGACAAGTAGTATCTAATGCATCTAAGTTCAAGATCCTGACGGCTTATACACCAGTTTAAAGCTTAACACTATTGATTTAATGTATTTGCGGTTCTACTGTCTCTTCTTGAACCGAAAATATATACGCTTAAACAATTTGCCGTTTTGTACCTACCAAGTCCTATAGCTGGCTTATGGGTGGTCAAAAGTCACAAACTATACACTACACCGGTTCTGAATCGGCCCTGACCCCCTCTTCAAACACAGAAAAAAATATTCAGATCGGTTTAACTTTTCCACATACATAACATATTATTATTATGTACATATCCACAAACATTTTCCCTTTTTTAATTAGAAATTGAGTCATTATTTCTGAGCTCGGTAACTTTTGAATGGCATAACCGATTTTCAAAATTAGATATGCCGTAAAATCCACACCCTTGGACCAAAATGGATGGTTGACATATGAATGGGTGAGTCTTTCCCTGAACTTTAAGATAGGAGTTGGCCCTATTTTCAATTCAGTTATATTTATAAAATCGAAAATTTCGTGTATATATACCTAGTGTCGCGTGTAGGGGGTGTGGGTGTGAGCCACTGGCGAGAACTGCCGTTCTCTGGTGATAATTATAATGTCAGACCAAGCAAATACACTGCTCAAAATGATTAAATCTTACTAAAAGTCATATCAGTTTTTTTAGGAACCAGCTGTACAATAAGCCAATAATTGGATGTAGTTCGTCCGGTTCATGTATTAAATATTATATAATATCAAAAATCTTATCAAACTATCTTTTAAATATTCTCATCAATTGTCAAATAAACGTCAAATTGAAAGGCAGTTTATTTAGAAGTCCTCCTAAAAATTATTAATTTTTAAGGTTTTTTCTTAACTTTTTGAGTATTGCTAGTTGTATAAAGAAGTACTAAACTAGTGCTCTGTAAGAAAGTGTGAAATTTCGCGACAAGAAGTTAAATTTCAGAAAACAAGTAATATGGAAGGTATACCACCTGAACCTCCAGATAAAGAGAAATTTTATGTAGAAATGGAAGGAGATGGGATGATGGAATATGAGGAATTAAATAAAAATAGGCTAAATAATAAGGTAACAAACAAACAAAACCAAACAAGTAGCATTATTGAGGTAAGTAACAAATTTAGTTCCAATAATGATGAAACTTTGACAAATTTAAATCAAACAGATAAGTCAGGTAAGCAAAATTTAAATAAAGTAATAAATTTAAGATTAAAACATAGATATCAATTTGGAGATAATGCACCTTATATAGTACACATAGAAAATAAAAACGGTAACATTGGTCGATTACACAGGATCGGCACGGCCCGTTTGATTTTAAGTGCAGTACCTGAAATTGAAAATAATATCACACAAATTACAGTAGTTGGTAGAAATAAAATCAAGGTAGAACTAAATAATTTTGCTAGTTCTAATAAATTAATTGACTCTGAAATTCTAAAAAGCAAACAGTACGAGGCATATATTCCAACGTTTTTTACTCAAAAGAAAGGTGTTATAAAATTGGTAGATAAAGAGATAGAAGATAATGATTTATTATCATTAATTAAACCTAGATTTGGAATTAAGTTCGAAGTATTACATGTAAAAAGAATTATGCGGAAAGTGACTCAAGATAATGGTAATACTATTTATGTAAAAACAGGAACCGTAATTGTCACTTTTAAAGGTCAGTCTATACCAAAAAATGTAATAATAGAAAAAATGATATACGAGGTGGAAAATTATACACCCAGAATAATCCAATGTTTAAAGTGTTTGAGATTTGGGCATATAAGTGCTCAATGTAGAGGAAAAGATAGGTGTGAAAGATGTGGCGAAGAACACAACAAATCTAATTGTTCCAATCCGAATAATTTACTTTGTGTATTGTGCAAAGGAAACCACAGCGCTACTGACAAGGGAGCAGATTGTACAGAAAGACAAAAACAGGAATATATTAAAAAAGTTATGAATAATGAAAATATAACATATTATGAAGCTAATAATAAATATAAAAAATATTATTCAACAGTAAGCAAAGAACAAGAAAATACTTCTAATAAATATACAATATATAAACGAAAACGATCAAGTAGTATTGATTCTAGTAGTGTAGATAAAGAAACAATGGAAGCACGCAGAAAAATTTTGCAAACACCAAAAGTACAAAGTCAGCCTTGTTATAATCTTAATAATCCCATTTATTCTACCAAAACACAAACACAAAACGATAATCAAAATAATATAGGAGAAATAATAGTAAATTTTATTTCAGCAACATTAAATCAAATTAATCACAACTTAGATAAAAAAACGTTGGAATTATTAAAAAACAATATTTCACAATTATTATTACCTCGTGATGGCTAACGTTTCATTTCTTCAATGGAATGCGAGATCAATTAAAACAAATAAGGGATATTTAGAAAAATTCTTGTATGACAATAAAATAGATATAGGATTAATATCAGAAACTTGGCTAAAAAAAAGTAATTTTATTAACTTTACTGGTTATAATGTCTTTAGGAATGATAGAGATGACGGATATGGTGGAGTAGCCATAATTTTAAAAAAATTAATTAAATTTTACAACAGTCCTACTTTTTACCAAATCAATGACATAATGTGCAATAGCATATCAATTAAAATTCAATCCGGCAAAAAGATAAACATTTATTCAATATACGTAAAACCCAATCTTAAAATCACAGTAAATGAATGGAAAAAGTTTTTTAATAGTCTAGAGAAGCCTTTTATCATTGGTGGTGATTTTAATAGCCACAATTATGTTTGGGGTTGTAGTACTGTAGACACTATAGGAAAAAATCTGTTAGAAGCTATTGAGGACTGTAATCTTGTAATTTTAAATAATGGTAAAGAGACTTTGATGCGTAGATCGAATAGCAACAATAAATCTGCAATAGATCTTACAATATGCTCAGCAAATATTAGTCATTTTTTCGATTGGGATGTTGTGGACGAGACATTAGGTTCAAACCATTTTGCTATTGTTATTAAGTCAAATATTAATGTCAAGAAAGCGGAATGTGTAAATACAAAATTCCAGTGGAACATAAATAAAGCGGATTGGTCTCTTTTCTCTTCTATCACTGATAATTTCATGGAAATTGATAATAATTTAAGTTACCAACAATTTTTAAATAAATTAAATGAATATTGTAAGATATGTATACCGGAGAAGAGAACAGGGACTAATCCACGATTTAGAAAAACTTGGTGGAATGACAATTGTAAAAAGGTAATACAAGAACAAAAACTAGCCTTACGCAAGTTTAAACTACAGTCTAATATACAAAATTATATAAATTATAATAAATGTGTAGCAAAAACCAAAAAAGTTGTATTAGAGAGTAAGCGTAATGCATGGAGAAATTTTTGTAAAACTTTAAACAAAAATACACCAATTAAAGATATGTGGAATCAAGCCAAACGATTACAAAACATTTTTAAACCACAAGTAAATCCAGTGACGGAAGGAGAATGGGTTGAGGAGTTTTTAAGAAAATTATGTCCAGATAATATATTTTCAAAAATTAATGTAATGGAAAGGAAAAATTCTAACCATCCACTTTCAGTTCCATTTAGTTTCTGTGAATTAGAAATAAGCCTTAAGAATAAGAAAAATACTTCTCCAGGTATAGATAATGTACATTATATTATGTTGGCCAATTTACATCAAAAAGGAAAAGAAACACTATTAAATTTTTTTAATCAAATATGGCTATCAGAAGATATTCCAGATAACTGGAGAGAGTACCGGGTGATTCCTATTCTCAAAACAAATCGGAATCCTGATTCAGCAGAATCTTATAGAGGTATTTCATTGAGCTCCTGCATAACAAAAACACTGGAAAGAATGATAAAACTTAGGCTCGAAAGTTGGCTAGAAAAAAACAATAAATTATCACAAACACAATTTGGATTTCGAAAAAATCATTCTACTGTGGAAGCAGTGAGCCATTTGGTAACAGATATCAATTTAGCGTTTACGAAAAATTCTTCAGTAATAGCTCTTTTATTAGATGTCGAAGCAGCATACGACAACGTTAATTTAAATATACTATATAACAAAATGATACAAATAGGTCTGCCAGAATGTTTCTGTCAAAAAATAATAAAATTGTATGACTGTAGAAAAATTTATATATCGGTAAATAATAACACATTTGGTCCAAGACTAGCGATGGGTGGTTTACCTCAAGGAGGAATATTAAGCCCTTTGTTATATTTAATTTACACTTCTGATATAGAAAAAAATTTACACTCAACAAAAATTTTACAATTTGCAGATGATATAGTTATTTATCAAGAAAACATTAAAATAGAAAATGCAGTCAAATCCATTGAAGAAGGAGACAAACATATTAAAATATGGAGTGAATTACATGGACTAAATATATCTGATTCCAAAACCAAATTATGTATTTTTACAAGAAAACGAAAAGAAATACCCAATTACATCTTAATAAACAATATATCCTATCCTGTACAAAGTTATGTTAAATATTTGGGTATTACTCTGGATAGACAGCTTCTCTGGAAAGAACATATAGACCATATAGTTAAAAAAACAGAAAAAGGAATAAACCTTCTTCGATTCGTATCACACTTACGTTGGGGAGCAGATCCAAATATTTCATTGTTGTTATTTAAAAATAATATAAGAGCTATATTCGACTACGGATCAATATTATACAGTGACGCATCACAGTGTCATTTAAGTAAAATAGACAAAATCATTAATAAATCCCTTAGATTGTGTATAGGAGCCCTAAGAAGTACACCGATAAATAATCTACAAGTTGAATGCTGTGAAATACCGATGGATATAAGACGAAAAAAACTTGGCATCAGCCTTTTAGTTAGATTGTATGAAAAAAAGGCAATTTTAATTTCCAAAATACATCAACTGTTTTTAGCAGACTTGACAGAAAAATATTGGATACAAAAGAAAACTCTAAATATAGTAGATTTATATTCAAAAATGATAATATATGATAAACAACTTTATAAATATGACATACACCCAAATTATAATATCGACTTTAATACTATGGAACAAGTTCAGGTATGCTTTTTAAGGGACTATAGCAATTTGCCTCTATCTTTAAGAAAATTAGTGTTTATCTCAGACAGTTCACAAATGTTCAAAGATTGTTTTATGCTATATACAGATGCATCAAAAAATATTGAAGGTGTGGGGTGTGCCTATTGGGATAGCAGTAATAAAATTAGTAAAATGTTTAAACTAAATTCTATTATGAGTATATACACAGCTGAATTAATAGCGATAATGGAAGCACTAAAATATTTATCTAATATAAATCATTCAAAGTTTATAATTTTTAGTGACAGTAAAAGTTCTCTTAGTAAAATTAGTGCTATAAATCCTAAATCAAAAGTGAACTACATTGAATTATATATCATAAATAAAATTATAGAACTTCAGCAACAAGGAAAGTCTGTTAAATTGGCATGGGTTAAAAGCCACTGTGGAATAACTGGAAATGAAATGGTAGATGAATTGGCTAAAAACGCGGTGACACAAGGAGTATTAACCCATTATCTTTGTACGCCAAAAGATATTGAATCAAATTTATTCAAAGAGATTAAGAAAGAATGGAAAGAAAGGTATATTGATGAAAACGCAAATACAGGAAACCACTACAGATCCATCAGAAACTATATAACGGATAAACCTTGGTTTTCTAAAATGGAGTCGACAAAAGATATGACAAGAACCATATGCAGAATGAGATTTGACCACTGTCTTACTCCATCATATTTATTTAAAATTAATATAGCTGATAGTCCACAATGTATTTGTGGACAGTTGGGCAATCTACAACACAAAATTTTGACATGTTCTCTTATCTCTAATAAAGTTAATATGTTTTTAAATTCACTGTATTCTTTGACTGATGTCCACCATCCCGTTAATTTAAATTATTTATTAACATTAGAAAATAATGAGTTGGTATACCGACTATTGTATAAACATATTTTAGATATTAAGCTTAAATTGTAATTGTAAAATATAGATTAAGTATTTCTTGTAAATTGTTATATGTTAAAAGATAAAGAAAAGAAAAGAAAAAAAAGAAAAAGAAAAGAAATATAAAAAAAAAATAAAAAAAAAACAAAAAAAAAAGAAAAAAAAATATAAAAAAGATATAAAAAAAAAATAGAAAAAATATATAATAATTAAAAAAATATAAAAAAATATGTAGATAAAAATGAATGACGAACTTGGACAGTCCATAGTAAAATAGCTTTCGAATGAAGTAGAGGGCTAAAGAAGAATGTTGCAGTTTTTGCTGTGGAACTCTGAGAACATCATTTAGAAAAAAATAAATAAAAAAAATATATAAAAAATTATTAAAAAAAAATACAAAAATAATTATTTATTAGTAGAATTGTTTATTATATTAGTATTAGTTTTAGGATAAGATACGAAAAAATGACTAATAAAATAAAAAATAGTAAAATTGGCGAATGGATTTAGTGTCCGCAGTCATATAAACCCAAACAAACAACAAATATTCTCATGTGTCTACAAAACCCAATTTGCAAAACTTAAACTCCAAAATAAGTCAAGAATACGCGTATACTATAAAAGAAAATATTTAAAAAGTCCAGTATCATTTTAACAAGTTTTGCATAAATCCTAATTAGAGTCTGTCAGCAGGCAATATTAAAACAAGTTAATTTTGTTTTCTGCAGGAAGTCCCGTTCCAATTTTGCATCATGTGGCGAATTTTAATTCTGTAACGAATTACGGAATCGTCAAAAATTGTGAAGGAAACAAGGCCTGGCATTGTCATAAAAATAAATTGAGGAATTTAATGTCCGCACTGAAAGTGTCGGGTGTTGACGAAGTACATCAACGAAAGATTGTTGCGAAGTTGTAAAACGTTTAGAAAAAAAGTCTCTAATCATACAGGTGAACTTTTTTTACAAAAATTGAAGATTGCCCATAATGTTGTTTAGATTGAATAAATTAAAATAGATAATAAAGATGAAAAATTAATTGTAAACTATATTGCGACGGATAATATTACATCCATAAATATTTACATCACGATGGAAAAATTATAATTTATATTTATGCTTAACATTCTATGAAGATCCGTGGTATTTGTTTATTACGCATACATATTTATATTAGATAACTTAACTTTAATTCAACTAACAATATTTTTATTTACAATATTATTTAATTTACTTTGATTAACAGTCTGCTCCCACCGAACACGTCTCTTATTTTTACCATTACCTTTTATTTACCGCTATTCGTTAATTATTTGGGAAACTCCGTTATGCATATTTACACATGCTCCAATACGACGGCACCAGGGTGCTTAATCGGTTAGTCTTTGGTATACACTATTACGCTACAAACTCTCACTGATTTAGGCACTTATTAAATTATAGGCCATCTATTAAATTATGGTGCCTAAGTTTTTATTGCCATTAATATTTTAATAAATAATACACATATTTGTTATTATTTTAAGTATTGTACATAGGTTTATATTTTTGATAACAAAATAACCAATATTTTATTGCTTGAAAAGCAACTGTAGAAATGTCGAAACTGCAATAAACCGAACATACTTAAGAATGTATTTTTTGACCCTAATCCAAGAAGCAAATAAAACAAAAATTATAAAAAAACGCCAATGAATAAAAAACAAATAAATATTTTTTTCCGCAAATCGCCAGGAAATTTTGACATTCCTGTCAAAATTTCTTGAAGAAAAGGTCAGGACTTCCTTACTGTAAGGAAATGTCATTTCCTTACTGTAAGGAAATGATATTTCCGTACAGTTGTTAGTGTTCTACATAAATGATAATTCAACCTCAATACGTTTCCATAGTAACCCAAGTAATTTTATTAGGAATTTCAAAGCACCATTTATTTGGGAATAAAATTATCGCGTTTTTTTTAAATCAATCAATATCTGTCGAATTTTAAACGATTTGCGGAAAAATAGTATGTTTACCTCGTAGGAAAAGCCACATTCCTGGACTCTGTGTTGCTAAGTCTCGGCTTGCGCCTCGACTTAGCAATCTTCACAGTCGTCCAGGAATGTTAAGCTTTTCCTACCCGGTAAACAATGTACTATTAATTTTATATATAAGTACAGATATTATTACTCGTATACATGTGTAAATGTAGTAGACCGGGAGATATTATACAGAAGTTCAGCCACGATTTTCTCAGTCCTGCCTTTTGCGATACTGGAAGGGTAGACGAAGTACTTACAATCTGTGGAAACATCCACAAATTTCCTGTGACATTTTCCTGCAAAAACTAGATTTTCCCAAAAAATAAAAATAGGGTTTTGCGATGAATTTCTGAGTCCTGCCATATCCGTAGAATGACAGGATACTATCGATTTTATGAAGAAAATTTTTTGGGCAGGAGGGTTGCAAACGGGCTAACGGAGTATACTATATGTATACAAACATGTAAGGAAAATAATGAAATTTTCATGATTTTCTGGGTCCTGCCAACTAAATAAATTAAACAAATTTATTTCAAAATGATCAAAAAAATATTGGCATGACGTCTCCTAATATTTAAGTTAACTTGTCGCTTGGAAAATTCTGCGGAAAATTTTCACCCTGATTCCGTGATTTTATGAGTCCTGCCTTTAAAAAGTTTTAATACTCAAATGCAATCAATACTTTTTCGGTAATCGGCAGAAAGGTTAAACGGTTCTAGTAAGACGGCAGGTGTCCTAGATGTGTAAGAAAATTCGTGAAAAATTCCACGATGTTCTGAGTCATGCCATTTTGCATATGTTTCAAGAATCTTAATATAAGTCTATTTACAAATAGGCAGGATGGTTTTATAGTTATTTCGTATACAGGGTGGGGCATTAGTGTGACAAAGTCCAATTACTCGTTTGTCGTAAGAGATACGAAAAAAGTTATTTAGGTAAAACGTGGGGCAAAGATAGGATCACAACTTAAAAATATTTTCTAATATACAGGGCTACCCGTATTGACAGGACGACACAAACTTATGTTTTTTTAAATGGTTTTAAATAGAACACCCTGTATATAATTTTAAGATTCCTAAGATCTTTTTAAGACAATTTAACACACCTAAAAAAATTTAAATACGAAAAATATTGGTTTGAAAGAAAAAAATTATTTTATCTAGAATTTTAATATTTTAATGTTAAAATAAATCGAATTTATGTCTTTAAGACGCTTATTTGTAATTTTTATGTAAGCCTTATACTGTAATCTATCATGGCTTTCAGCATCTCCAGAAAGCAATATGGCCGGAAATCCAAATAAAACTATTTGGTCTATCGACAGAGAATTGTTAAGATCAGAAATGGTTATATTTTATACGTATCCAAGAGAAAAATATACCCTACATAAAAGCAAAGTTGCCTTGGAATTAAAACCGTTTAGTTTTAATGCTGCGTTCAACAATGCCACTCGGTTTTAATGTGAATCTAACCCAAAATCGAATCGTCGTAGTGCTGTGTGTGTTGTATTTTTCTTTTAAAATTACCAGTTCGTTTATATTTTAAGTACTTGCGACTTATTTCTTCCATACTAACTGTACTTCCACTTGTTACAACACACTACACCACTGTTTCGCTCTAAAACAAATGGTCGACCATTTTTGACATGCAAGAAGAGGGGATGAAATTAGTTTTATTGTTTCTGACACATTCAGTTAAGAGAGTTTGGTTTTCATATAGCCTAATAATTGCTTTTAAGAAAGCAACTTTAAAGAAAACTAAAAAAATATTTTTCAGGCATATGTTTGACTGACATAATAGTCTTGAGATCAAGTAGTTTTAATAATAGGTTTTATGAGCCATATTAGGAGAAACATTAAAACTGCAATAAATCTAAAAGGAAACAAGCTAAAATCTAATAAAACCAAACAGTCCGGAAGTTCTTCATAAAACTGATTAGTTTTAAAGTGAACTGAGAATAAACCATTTTAAAACTACAATAAGACAAAGTATTTATTAAGATTAATTAGTCTTATTTGATACTCTTATTAGATACTTTAAAACTAGTGACAAATGCTTAACAGCTTTAAAGTTCTGACAGTATATCTACAAGGTAACTTTAAAACTATAATCTTCTTATTTACCACAATAAAACCTTTATAAACCTTAAATAAATCTCAAATGTTTTTATTATGCTACTTGGGTAGATGATAGTGTAGAAGAGCCACATCGAGATAACGCCAAGACCCTCGCTGCTCAGAAACAGCTAACAAGCACACCAATCCATATAGCTACGTCAAGGAACTATTCACTGAATTCACATTCACTATTGACCACGTCAAGGAACACAAGGATATTCAGTGACGTCTGAAAATAAATTGTAGCATTAAGGAGGCGGCATCCTAGTACTCAATTAGATAACGCATTGGCTAAGACCCCTCATGGAAGTCAGAATTACAGCTTAATAAAACAACGTTTACCCCGTGGGTTTTAAAACATGAAGTGAACTGTGCATGTGATATTGGAACCCAGCAAACTACAGTCAAATTCAACAGTATGCCTAGGAACCCCATGATCCCCACTCGGGGGACGATAAAGTGGCTAGGGAAGGAGTAATGAGGAAATATCTAGGGTATTGTTATTTTTGGTTGGGTTTTATTTTTTTCTCGATATCGATATTTTCAATAATATCGAGGCAAGCGTATCGACAATACAATAGTATTGTAATGATTTCAGACAATGAGTATCGTATCAACATTAATATTGCTAAGGTATGTATTGTATCGATATCGTATTGGTTTTCGATACGATATCAATAAAATATCGATATTTTTATCGAATATCGTGAAACTCTGATATGGTCCCATTATGGTCGCATTACCATAATGGTCCACATATTATTCAGTAAAAACTTACATCATTTTGAGAGTCGGGTTTGGGGGTTAGTGGGAGGAGAAAATTCGGTAAATTAGTAGTTTTTTAACACTCTCATCAATATTTCTAAACCAATGCGGTTTAGCAAACAATATTCTATACAAAAATGTTCTGCATTAAATTTGAAACGAAAAAGTTCCGATGCATAATTGTTCTAAAATCAACGGTTCCGGAGTTACGGAAGGTGCAAAGTGGTGGTTGTCCATATTTTTTATATTTCTTGGGCAAATGATAATATTGTTACTGAGGAAACAAATTTTTTTAACGGGATTGTGTTTTCTAAATATAATTTGCTATTTCAATAGCCGGTGGTATGTTACTGATAAGCCGTTGATGGAACGTCAACCTCACCACCTTCAAGAGGTTTCTACAGGCCTATGCCATATAAATCTCTGGTACAGAGGAACACAATCTGAAATTTCTATGGACAATGTCGCTTGAACATCTTTCCAACAGTAAAATTTTTGGTTTCAAATTTAATGTAAAACCTTTTTGTATAGAATATTGGTCACGCTAAACCGCTGGTTTAGCCATGTCGACGAAAAACAAAAACAACTACTAATTGTCCGCTTTCTCCTATCCCCCCCCCCAAAACCCGACGCTCAAAATGGTGTAACTTTTTCCTGAACAATATGCGGACCATATAGAACCATTTGGGGTTGGAAGAAAACTGTTATTTTGGATGAAGAGGTTAGGCCTTATTTTGGACTAATAAAATTATACTATACTACCTATGTAACTTTGGAACCATTCGTTTTAGATGCATTATGCATATAACCTTTTTTGTTTAAAATTCAATGTAGAACATTTCTGCATAGAACATTGTTCATGCTAAACCGCGTATTTTTAGAAATATTGACGAAAACCGTAAAAAACTACTAAATTAATGATTCCCCCCACCTCTCCCCCAAACCTGACGCTAAAAATGGTGTAACTTTTTACTGAACAATATGTGAACCATAGAAAAATTTGGTGTTGAAGGATAACATTCACCTTGGATGTCAGGGTTTGGGTCTAGTTATACCATACTAATGAGCATTATAGAAGGTTTTAGAGACTTTCGGCCCTCAGTAATAATGTAATCTTTCAGTCTGCGTTTAAATTTCTCGAAAAAAATTAATACATTTAAAACACATGGAACATTTTACAGGAGACATTTTGCGCCTATGCCCTTAATATTAGAATTTGTTAAAAGCTATTTTATTTACGAATTATTTATAAATTTATTTTAAAGAAAATGTTAACTAAATGGAAATAAATAATAACAATCAGTCGTGTGCCCTTTGCGGTTGAATAGCTACATAAATATTCCACTATACAGTAAACAGACATGAGGAATATTAAAAATATTATTATTGGCCAATATTTTTTTACTGACAGCTTACAATATAAGACTTTACGTAGTCAAGAATAATTGTTATTTACTTTTAGTTGAATTAGTGCTCTTCCTTGATTCCCTTTCGTCCTTAGATGATTTTCGTCCTGAAAACATTAGGATGATTAGATCTAAGAAAGAATGGAGAAAAACAGTTTAAAAGCAAAGAGTAGAATATTACTAAAGTTCATATTTTAGTAAATAATTACCGTCTCTAAAGTTATACATAATAGAAAAATAAAAACTAAAACCAGTTTAATGGTTAAAAAATCATCCATTTTGGGGTAGGTACCAATGACATGGTGGGAACAAAGCAGCCATAGTGGCGACTATTACTTCCGCTCGGACGATATCACTACAACTCAAAAATCAATGCATCCATTTTATATTTAAATCTCCCATCAGCTATTCGCACTCTTCTACTTGATACCGACACACATGTGCCAAAACTCTCTGCCACGTTAGAAAATATACCCGAATCAAGTGAAGCTCATTGTTCTCTGAGACAGTAATAATTGATTTGGTAAAAGACGCGGATTTTATTTGTGAAGATGCTGGTCAGTTGCTTTAGTTCCGGATAAGAAGAAAGATTTATTATTAAAATAAACTCTAACATCGAAGTCAAACAAAGTCGATGTAATAATAAAATCTGCATTAATATTAATATTAATACTAACATTAGTATGCTAAGAAATATGCTAGAAATAATGCTAAGTACTGCAAGACACTCGAGATATGATCCAGAAAACAACACAGCCCAACAGTGTCTGGATACATTAAAACAAAAACTCTCCGTTTATTCAGGACGACTAAAGCAGGCCGCGCACTGAATCGGCATAGAGCGATCGGCCCGGCTAAGAGCAATGGGCAGATTTTGCTATACATTGAAATAAATAAGCTACCGCGCACCGCCTAAGAACGTTCGACTGTCGGTGACGGTGCGGTGCGCGGTGACTCATTTATTTCCATGTATAGCAAAATCTGCCGATTGCTCCTCGAACGTTCTTAGGCGGTGCGCGGTGACTCATTTATTTCCATGTATAGCAAAATCTGCCGATTGCTCTTAGCCGAGCCGATCGCTCTATGCCGATTCAGTGCGTGGCCTGCTTAAGGAGGTACATAGTTAGTAGCAACCAAAAATGTGACAATGCACTTTTTGAGAATTCTGAGAAGGCGTTCTATCGAAAACTCAATTCCGCTGAAGAAAGTGTCGACAGGTTTTACCTAAGCCAAGAAGAATCATGAGTTTTGGGCGAAGCTACTCTCAACACCAGCCGCTTTTAACAACAATTCTGGATGGATAGAAGATACGACGCAGAACTGCCACCACTACGTTGCTGCTAACTACGAACCATTCACGACCGAAGAGGTCTCAAATATCATCAAAGAGCTTCATAACTGGAAATCTTCTAAACCAGAGGGAGTTCAAAACTTTTGGTTTAAGAAGTTTTGGAGTATTTAGTGCTTAGCAACATTAATTAATCATGTTATTTCTAATCCGCAGGAAATACCATAATTACAGGAAATTTTAAAAGGATTAAAATAACGCCCAAGATCCTGCCAAGTACCGCCCAATTACTTGTCTTCCAATTTTGTATAAATTGGTCACATTCTGTACAGCCCAACGTATCTACCAACACTGTACTCTAAACAATATCATAGAGCCTGAAAAGAAAGGATGCGCTAAGGGTTCCATAGGTTGCAAAGAACAACTTACCATCGACTGAGTCATTTCTTACCAGGCATTTACAAAAAAAGAAACCTCTTTACTACCTATATTGACTACAAAAAGGCCTTTGATTCATGAATGGCTTATAGATATATTAAGAATATATAAAGTCGATGATAACATTGTCACCTTTTTAAGGCATATAATGACAAGTTGGAAGACGAAAATTCACCTCCAAACACCTGGTGAAAACAATATCGAAACGGAAAATATCGCAATCAACCGGGGCCTGTTTCAAGGAGACTCGCTGAGTCCATTGTGGTTCTGTTTGGCTATGAACCCCCTATCATAGCTATTAAACTCTACTGACTCAGGCTTTATCATTAAAAACAACAATACTGTAGTAGCGAAGCTTAATCATCTGTTGTATATGGATGATTTGAAATTAATGGCTTCTACTCGAGACAATCTAGAACAGATGCTTAAAACAGTAGAAACATTCTCTAATGATATTAATATGCACTTTGAACTAGACAAGCGCCGCGTTTTAAATATAGTCACATTAAAGATACCGCCCGGTGGATTGGATATGCAAAATTTCCAGAACATCGAGGCCATGGGTGAAAATGATATATACAAATATCTTGGAGTATAGCAAGCGCGGAAAATTGACCATAAGCGAATGAAAACTGAGATAACGACTGAGTTTATACGAAGTATAAAACAGCTGCTTCATTCACAGCTTAACAGTAAAAATTTGTTTAAGGCACTAAACACCTTCGCTTGTTCCGCGCTTAGCTATTCATTTGGTATTGTTAAGTGGACAAAAACAGATATAGAAAATCTTCAGCGAAAAGTACGAACACACCTCACAAATGCACATAAACACCATCCTAAAAGTGCAGTAGAAAGAACGACATTACCACGGAATCTAGGAGGAAGAGGACTTATGAATATAGGTGAGCAATTAGATAAACAAATTTCCAATTTAAGAACCTATTTTCAGATGCAAGCTGAGACATCTATTCTACATCGCGCTATTTGCACAGTAGATGACACAACACAGATCAAACTGGGGGAACCAGAAATGCGCATAAACCACCTCATTAAAGACGAAAAAATGCGCATCTGGATGGGTAAACCTCTGCACGGGCGATATCCCAATGAGGTCAGCCAAGACTATGTCGAAAATACAGTGTCGAACTATTGGTTGACATCAGGAAATATGTTCCTTAAAACGGAGGGTTTATTACTGGCCATTCAGGATCAGGTTATACCAACCAGAAATTACCTGAAACATATCACCAAAGACCCTCAAGTTCAAAAAGAAAAATGCCGATATGGATGTCAAGCCCAAGAAACCATCTAACATCTTACAGGGGGCTGCCAGGCATTTGCTGCCACTGAATACAAGGAACGGCATGACGCAGTGGGAAAAATACTTCATCAAGAGATAGCTATCAAGCTAGGATTTCTCCAAACGGACCAGCTCCCGTATTATCAATACGTCCCTGAGAGTATGCTTGAGGATGGCAACTACAAGCTATACTGGGACTGCACTGTGCTCACAGAACAAACAGTGGCACATAATAGACGAGATCTCGTACTAGTTAATAAATTAATAAGACAAACAACACTAATTGATGTGGCGATACCTAACAACAATAATCTACGTAGTAAATTTACTGAAAAGATCGCCAAGTACAAAGATCTGGAAATTCAAATACGAAGGGAATGGAGAACGCAAAGTACCCAGACGATACCGATGATTATGTCTACTACTGGAGTCATTCCGAAGACCCTCTTTGAAAGCATAAAAAAACTGGGTCTGAATGGGCATCTTTATAAGACCATGCAGAAATCTATACTACTCGCGACGGCCGAAAATGTACGAAAATTTTTGGGACATGCAGTCACATATGTATCGCCGTTTTGAATGCCCGCCATTTTTGTAAAAGGAAAAAAAACTGAGATGGCCTCGTCTCTAAATGTGAACCTCTATATGTGTAGTATATGTGGTCCAAATTATATGCTTCTACCATTAAATGCACAATAATTCTTATAATATTTGCACGAATCTGCCGCATAGAGGTACATGTGAAGATAGGTTTTGCACTTAATAAATGTTAATTAATATAACTAAAAAGTTAAAATTATTTCCTAAAAAATATTTTTACGCTCTTTTTAATGGCCGTATTAACTATTTGAAAAATTAATACATACAGGGTGAAATAATTGAAAAAGAACAACACATTTTTACATAAAAACCAGGAAAAACACAACTTCTGGTAATCAGATTCTTCCGGTTCAAAACCAGTATCTTATACATCAAAAAAAGAACCTATATTATACCGAATTTGGTTGAAATCTGTAGTCTCGTTCAAAAGTTATCATGCTATTAGTCACATATGTATAGTCGGCATTTTGAATCCCCGCCATTTTTGTAAAAGGCAAAACCTGAAATGGCCTCCTATCTAATTTTGAACCTTTATATGTGTAGTATATGTGGTTAAAATTATATAATATGCTTCTATTAATAAATGCACAATTCTTATAATATTTGCACAAATCTGCCGCACTATTAGTCCTACCTCGTATGCATACAATTTTATCTACAGTGTTAAAAAATATGGGTCATACTAAAAATTTAAAAGTGATACACTATTATGTCAAGTCACATGAATATTTCTAAAGTGGCCTAGACAATACTCATAATTTGTCTTTTATATCAAGTCATTGTATAGGTAACAGAAAATAAGTCAGGTGAGTTTATTATCCTCCAAATAGCTCCTGAACAAGCCAGATTTGCAAAAGAAAGTTGAACTTTTAAATTCATTAAAACTTATCAAAACATCAAGGAAATAAGACATCTGCCTGGATCTCTGTCTCGTGGACTAAGGGTGAAGCTTCCATAACATACAATGACATTTGCTTTGACAGTCATGGCAATCATTCAACCAATAATGCGATTGATAAACGCATTCCTCTTATTATGCAAAATTAGTAAAACTGCCAGAGAGGGCTGAATAGTACATATTATTATATCAAAGTTTGTTTAATATGTAAATGGAATACACAAAAATACTGATTTTGGATGAATGGGAAAGGAATAGTTTTTTTTCATGTCTAGATATGACAAGATCGATAGTTATATAGATTTAATTAGCACCATCAATAAGAACGGGAGCTCTTCTTCTTCCTCTATTTCTTCTTCTTTTTATATAGACTCTGTTTTCATCTCTGCTGTTTCTAGCATTATTTTTGTCCTTTCTGTATCAGGTCGTGTTTCTGCCCCCTATGTCATTATTGGTCTGATGACTGTTTTGTAAATTCTGCCTTTCACTTCTTTTCCGATGTTTTTATTTCTCCAGATTGTTTCATTCAGGCAACCTGCGGCTCTGTTTGCTTTATTCACCTGATCTTCCACTTCTGTTTCGAGCTTTCCGTAGCTGCATAGTGTGATGCCTAGATATTTAAACTCCATGACTTGTTCTATTATTTGACCCACAGCTTTAATTTACACCTTATTAGATCTGCTGTTATAACCATGCATTTAGTCTTTTTTGGGGAAATTAACATGTTAAATTTTCTAGCGGTTATATTAAATTCGTGCAGCATACGTTGTAAATCATCTTCATTGTGAGAGATTAGTATTGCGTCGTCTGCATAGCAGATTATTTTAAGTTGTTTTTCTCCCATTTGGTATCCTTTTTTTGTTCTTACTTTTTTATTATTTTCCATGATCATGTTGAACAACGGGAGCTGTAAACAAGAAATTCACAACGTACATATCCTCAATCTATTTATTCTTTAACATAATTTTCTTGACTTAGGGGCAAATAGTTCAAAGGAAGTATAGAAAACTAGCGTTTTCGGTATTTTATTGTTAGACAAAGGTAAAGTGTGTAACAGGTCTGGTTTCAATACCTCACCCAACGAAAATATGGAGATAACTTAAAAATAACCACAGGAACAAGTTGTCAGCTCGAACATAATGAGTATCCAGAATAGTATAATAATTATGTATGAGTATCAAGGATAGTCATAACTGGAGACTTTTTGTAGTGTGTTTTTAACATAAATTTAATATTACTATAATACATGTTGCGCTGTCCCGACCAGGCACCAATCTTAGCCGGTGGTCTACAATAGACGCTGTAGGCTGCGTACAACGTCACGTTGTAGTAAGTTAATTTTAAGAAAATTTGAAGGATAAAAACTATCTTAAAACCGAACATAGTTAAAAAGGAGTAATTCTAAAACAAGAGAGAGAGAGAGAGAGAGAGAGAGAGAGAGAGAGGAGAGAGAGAGAGAGAGAGAGAGAGAGAGAGAGAGAGAGAGAGAGAGAGAGAGAGAGAGAGATTACATGTCGTATGTTGGTACTGTAAATGTTGGTTTAATATCAATTTTATCATCTGATGAATAATTTATTTTTGATCATTACCATTTGTTGATCCTGGTTTTGCGGATTCAATATTTAAATTTTTCTATATGGCACTAGGTAGGTATATCCGTTATTACCAAAGTACCGATATATTACTTATTACCGAAGATCTGGGTAAAGCACAACAAATGCTACTAGAATTAGAAAAGGTATCTTCAACAAAATAGGTCTAAAAATGAACATCAGTAATACCAAATTTATGACAAATGTAGTTCCCAGCGAACACATAACCATCCAAAATCAAGTGGTAGAATTGACAGAAAAGTACATAGGTATAGACCAGGGTAATGGGCTTAGGCTAGAAATAGACCGTGTTCGGGACACTCAAAGATCCAGGTAGCTAACTACTTTTTTAGTTATTGTACACCTATAGGATGAAAATCTACCTGTTTCCTGCCTAGAGTTCGCGTCCGTTTTTTAAATATTAACAATTTAGTGCAAAAATAGCGATTTTTTCGATTTTTTACACCCCTTTCAAAAGCTAAATAGTTGACATAAAATTAAAAAATTTAATTTTTTAGAACATTAACAAACCTTCAAAATGTGGATTTTTGAAAGTTAAAAAGTTAATTTGTTGCTACCCATCATCATTCTCTTTGCCTTATCCCTATGCGGGGTCGGCTTCCCTAATTGCATTTCTCCACACAATTCTGTCTTGGGTCATATCAATGTTAATCCCCTTTACCAACATGTCCTGCCTTATCGCCTCCCCCCAGGTCTTCTTTGGTCTTCCTCTCCTACTCCTTCCAGGAATCTGCACTTCAGCTATTCTTCGTATTGGGCGATTAACGTCTCGACGTTGAACATGACCGAACCATCTTAACCTATGCTCTCTCATTTTGGCATCAATTGGTGCCACACCTAGACTTCCCCTAATATACTCATTTCTAATTTTATCCTTCTTTGTCACTCCACTCATCCACTCATCAATTTGTTGCTACCCAAACTGCAAAATAAGTGAAAATCGTTATTTGTTAATAACTTTTACTAAAACTACCTTAGAACTTTAGTGTTTTACCCAAAGTTGGGTATTGGGGTACTTAATAAACCTTCAAAATTTGAGACCGATCCACTGATTAGTTTAAGAGTTATTCTAATTGTTTATCCCAGAGACCTTTAATTTGCAATAACATAAGACAGAAAATAATGAAGATAGAGCAATTCTGGGTATGCCAAATAAAAGTAGAAAACTGGTGCTATCACAATGTACTAAAAAACGATAAAAAGATTATCTAATATAGTCAAAAATTCTAATGCCAAATTTGTGAAATTCTGTAGTTTAAAACATTTAGAATAACTTTAAAAATATTGTCTCTAGAAAAAGTCATTTTACATATTAGAAAAGCTGGTATTTTACATGAATTTTTAAAAATGTAGTTTAATTGGTGACTAGTCGTGGTAAGTGAAGGGGGAGCTGGGAGCCGACAAATGCACGAGTTCAAAAACTAAAAAAAGCAACTTAAAACTAATATCATTTCTTTTATCTCGGGATCTACTAAATATATTTTGATCGTTCTTTTTCTAATTTGTATGTAATTTTTCTGTACATTACAAATATGTAATTTGTATAGACATTTATTAATTAATAAACAGTCTAATTTTTTAAACAATAATTTTTGAAAAAAAAATTTTTCCCAAAAATCCATGATTTTAATCATACAATCTCCATTAATAGACAAAGTTAAGGTATACTTTAATAAATAAATTATCTTCAATATATAATTATCTAATAAAAATCATTTAATTATTAAAGTGTACTTTAACGTCTTCTGTGATCATTAATGATAATATGATTTAAAATATAGATTTTTGTAAAAAAACATTTTTCAAGAATTGTTTAAACAAATTAGACTATTTATTAATTAATAAATTTATAAACAAATTGCATATTTGTAATGTACGTAAACATTACATATCAATTAAACAAAGAAAGATCAAAATCCATTGAGTTGATCCGGAGATATAGCAAATTATATTCGTTTGAAATTGCTTTTCCGGTACTTTAACTCGCTGGATTTGTAGGTTCCCCCTATACTAGTAATTGTTTGCACTACATTTTTGAAAAATTGTAGAGGGTGCTCTAAAGGTATAATGTTTGTGCAATTTTTTTTAGAAAAAATACAAATCCCTTTCTATAAAATGGCATTAATGAGATTCCTTAATTCTTATAAAAAAATTAGCTGTGAATTAAAAAACATATGGCTAACTTTAGGCATATGTTTTGAAAATGTTAGCCAAATTTTTTTATTTAAAAGTTCGTGTTAAAATACTATCTTTTCGAATATATAAAAATATTGTTTCTACGGACAACATTTTTAAAGTTATTCTAAATGTTTATAAACTACAAAATTTTAAAAATTTGGCGTTAGGATTTTTGACTATGCTAATCATTTTTTTATCTTTTTTAATACATTTTGATACTCTTCTACTTTTATTTGGCATACTCAGAATTGCTCTATTTTCATTATTTTCTGTCTTATCTTATTGCAAAATAGAGGTCTCTGGGGTAAACAAATAGAATAACTCTTAAACTAATTAATTGATCGGTCTTAAATTTCAAGGGGTTTGTTAAGTACCCCAATATCCAACTTTTTGTGAAACACTAAAGTTCTAAGGTAGTCTTAGTAAAAGTTATTAACAAATAACGATTTTTATTTATTTTGCAGTTTGCGTAGCAACAAATTAACTTTTTAACTTTCAAAAATCGGCATTTTGAAGGTTTTTCAATGTTCTAAAAAAACTGAATTTTGTAATTTTATGTCAACTATTTAGTTTTTGAATGGAGTCCAAAAAATCGAAAAAATCGCGATTTTAGGTAGGTTTTCTTCCTATAGGTCTACAATAACTAAAAAAGTAGTCAGCTACCTGGATCTTTGAATGTCCCGAGAAAATTCTTATTACCCTGGACTAATATGTCGGTCATGAAATCAGAATAGGCAAGGACAATCAGACTTGCGAATTTCAATGATAAATAACACTTGCTTTGGCGGCGTATGGTTCACTAAGAGACATCTTTAAGAGCAACATCCCGACAGCTATGTCTGTCAACCGAAGACATTTTACCAATGCGTTTTGCCTATTATGACATACGGAGCAGAAACTCTCACGCTCACAAAAACAACAGCACTAAAAATGCGAATGGCACAAAGGCTCATGGAAAAAGGACAACGACGTGGAATAAAAACTATTTTAAAACATATATAAGAAAATACCCTGCTTATTATTTTCATCTTTTGAAGTCGAATTTTCCTCTTTCTTCCCCTCTTTTTGTGGATTGGGGTCTGGTATAGGTATGGGCAAATGTTCTTCTAAAACAAATTTAAATTTTTTCACATTAGCACCTGCAAATTTGTCTACAAGCACGCCTTTTTTGTAAAACAGAAAATATGGAGTCGCCATAACTCGATAAGTATGAGCAATGTCATCACAGGTATCCACATCGACCAACAGAATAGGCATTTCTTTATGTTTTTCAGCAGTTTCGTGTAATACTGGAACAAAATTTCGACAAGGTGCGCACCAATTAGCATAGAATTCTACAACAACTAACATATCCTGAGATTTGTATTGAGTCATTAACTCCTCCATTTGGTGGTCTTCTTTTATTTCAATAATCATTTCGTTTTTTGGTTATGGGGGTATATAATACGTGTACGAGTTTCATTTAATTTCATATAATTTTTGACAAGAATTTTTATTATGACAATTAGTATTTGATAATTAACCGTTCGTTTTCTTCTTCTTTTTGGTTTATTTTTATATGTACATAAATTAGTTCGCGAACTCAAGCGAGGGTGCTGCCACTTATTTGGAACTAAAGGAATGTAAACAAATCATCCGTTAACCTATGTATTAACGTCGTTTGAATGCTTGTTGGATGTGTTCATTTAATGACTGATTTACTTATATTAATTATTTACATCAATAAAATTATTAATTATATCAAAATTACATCGCCCATTTTCATGCAACTGCACTGCCACCTATAGTGGATTGAGTTCGCGAATTGGGTCGAAAATTCCTTTTACGCCAGTCAGTGGGAGCAACAATAGGATATTACCTCCGAATTCTATCCTACTGCATGGATTTTAATGAAATTTTGGGAGTAGCCTCTACTTATCTTCTAATTCAAAGTCTACCCTAAGCCGATGTGTGCTTTTATCTTGGAGGTGGTTCCTACCTCTTCTCGTGGTTGGAAAATTTTTTAGTTAAAATAACCACGGAAGTGGCTAATGAGCCAGGGAACCTAATTTTAAGCAGAAACTATTCTATAATCTTTTTTTGAAAACTCAATACTTTTTGAGTTATTAGTGGTCGAAAATTGGCCATTTTCATTGAAACATAACACCTTTTCCAATAGCTTTTTGCTAATGCCTTAAAAACTATGCATCTAACTAAAAACTATATAAAACATTTTTGTAGCTTATAAAAAACAAAGAGACTCGTTACTTCATAAATCTTCTATTTATAGTATAAAAAGGGGTATGGTAGGCGAAAAGAATTTGTGTTTTTTTGGTGCTTGCTTAAATTGGTTATTCAACTTGAAATACCAGAGAAACAGTCGATTTTAGGTGCAGAATGCTACCAATACCTTTTGTAGTGCTTGAAAAGATCTTTAAATTGAGCAATATTAAAGGACGATTACATTCCAACTAAGCCAGATATGCTGCAAAAAAAATTGTTGACTAATGTACTTTAAGAAAAAATGAGAAATATTTAACCCTCCTTCACCAGAATTTAAATGCATCGTTTTCCTTCTATAGTACCTTTCATTATAGTGTTATTTTTATGTTCAAAAAGTTGGACAGGTTTAAAATGAATTGTTTTTGAAAAAAAAATAAGATCAAATTATTAAGCGTATTTTTAAATTTTCTTAAAGGTCTTCTATTTTCTCCAAGTAACTTGAAAATTAAAAATAAAAACAAAATTTTTATCTCAAAAAACCCTACATTTTGTGCGGAATCTTTTTTTTTTTCGTATCTCTTATCATTTTCGAGGTACATGGAAAAAAGGAAGATTTTTAAGAAGATTTAAAAATGCGCTTTATAATTTGATCTTATTTTTTTCAAAAACCCGTCCAATTTTTTGAACATAGAAAAAACACTATAGTGAAAAGCATTGTAGAAGGAAAATGATGCATTTAAATTCTGATGGATGAGGGGTCAATTATTCTGATTTTTTCTTAAAATACATTAGTCATCAAATTTCGTGCAGCATATCTCGCTTAGTTTAAATGTAATCGACACTTAATATTGCTCATTTTAAAGGTCGTTTCAATCACTACAAAAGGTATTAGTATTATTATACACCTAAAATCGACTGTCTCTCTGTTATTTCAAGTTGAATACACCGATGTGAGCATGCACCAAAAAAACAAATTATTCTCACCTACCATCTCTTTTTGTATTATAACTAGAAGATTTAAAAAGGAACGAATCTCTTTGTTTTTTTTAAGTTACAAAAATATGTTCTATATTTTTTTCGTTAGATGCATAGTTTTTAAGGTATTTACAAAAAACCTTTCGCAAAGGTGTCATTTTTCAATGTAGACAGCAATTTTCAACCACGTATAACTCAAAAAGTATTGAGTTTTCAAAAAAAAATATAGAACAGTTTTTGCTTAGAATTAGATTTTCGAGCAATTTCCGTGGCTATTTTAACCAAAAAAATTTCCACTCTCGAGAATGGGTGGGAACCACCCCCAAGATAAAAGCGCACATCGGCTTAGGGAAGACTTTGTTTCTTGAGCTATTCTCCACTTACTGTGAAAATATTAAGTAAATCGATGTAGTAGGATGGAATTCGGAGCCAAGTAGCCTCATTGACATTTGTATTTTTTAAATCAGATTTACAAAAATTTGTTTTTGTTCTTTTTATTTTCAAAAGATGTAACATACTTCTAGTATAATAAAAATACGTATTTTAAAAGCATCGACTAAAACATTGTTCAATTTTACGAAGTTACTTGACAGCATGGTTACCTATCTGATTGTCTAAGTATAAAAAACGGTTATGTCTGGATCCTGCGTATGAAAAAAAGTTTGTTAATAGCAAGTTGAAAATTTAATAATAGTTTAACGGTGTCTAGTCGGACAAACTTTGATGTTCGGGAACACTGGACAGGGGAAGTTTTAATTGTGGAACAGGTTACAGATTTCGATCTTCAGACTACGAAAACGTCCCATGTATTTTGTCGGACAGAACTTCCAATTGATTTGTTACTTTTTCATTAAACGCTCATGCCAAAATCAGACAGCTATTTACCAGCAACATAATTCCTGTTATTTGACATGTTCTACCTGTCTGACTTATATATTAAAATGACCAACATATTTGTCGGAAAAACATTTTTTCATATAATGTTTGCTATTGAATGCACTTAAAAACAACCTGCTAGTTTTCACAATAATAAACTTGTCAGGATGACGCGTCCCACAATTAAACGTTCAACAATTAAAACTTCCCCTGTTCCAGTGTTCCAATGAATCAAAATTTGTCACAATAGACACCGTTAAGGCCGGCCATTGGTAATGTTATAAGTATAGGCGATCCCATCACCTTTATAAAGTACACCACTCATAACCTAGAGCATATATGTATACCGAAAAATGCTTAACCTACTAACAATATATGTCGCTAATTACAGCCATATTTTTGCTATCCTACCTGTTGTGTATTGTTTATAAAAAAATGTGAAAATTTTGCTTTTTTCTCAATAAATTTAAGAGCGTTTATATCTAAATTACTCAAGTATTTAAATGAATTTCATGATAAAATTCCGTCTAGCACTACAATATACGTAATGGAAGGATATAACGTTAAAAAAATGTGAATTAATAAAGTACTTTTTGCGTGGTGTACTTTTAAACTAAATTTCTGCAATTAATAGAAATTGGCATGTGAAACGTAAATATTGGACATATAATACGAATAAAGTATAGGAATCTGTAAGAATCTAAGCTCTGTTAATGTAGCCATTATGTATAAGATGGCACTACGAAAAATATTATATACATATGCAAAATTCAGGAGCGTAATGGCCCGTTTGAAACTTTCCTTTGGAAATTTCGGTACTGTACAGAGTACTAACGTTTTGAGGGATGCGGGTGGTTCATTATTAGCAGGGCGTACTTGGAATAACATATTGTTTTCACCCAATTTTGAAAAAATGTGAAAACTTTGAATTATCCACGTCCGTCTGTCCGTCCGTCTGTATGTAATCATAACTCCTCCGTCAATATACCAGCTATAATGACAAATGAGGTGTCAAATGAAAGCTTATGATCCAAGGATGGTACTAATGGTGAGATATTTGCCCTAGGCTGTCTGTCCGACCGCGAATATAACTCCTCCGTCATTATACCAGGTAGAATGACAAATGAGCTGTCAAATGAAAGCTTATAATCCAAGGATGGTACTAAAGGTGAGATATTTAACCTAGGCTGTCTGTCCGTCGGTCTGTCCGACCGCGAATATAACTCCTCCGTCATTATACCAGGTAGAATGACAAATGAGGTGTCAAATGAAAGCTTATAATCCAAGGATGGTACTAAAGGTGAGAAATTTGACCTAGGCTGTCTGTCCGTCTGTCCATCCGACCGCGAATATAACTCATCTGTCATTGAAAAATGAGGCGTCAAATGAAAGCTTATAATCCAAGGATGGTACTAAAGGTGATAACTTTGATCTAGGCTGTTTGTCCGTCGGTCTGTCCGACCGTGAATATAACTCCTCCGTCATTATACCAGGTGGAATGACAAATGAGGTGTCAAATGAAAGCTTATAATCCAAGGATGGTACTAAAGGTGAGAAATTTGACCTAGGCTGTCTGTCCGTCTGTCCATCCGACCGCGAATGTAACTAATCTGTCATTGACAAATGAGGCGTCAAATGAAAGCTTATAATCCAAGAATGGTACTAAAGGTGATAACTTTGATCTAGGCTGTCTGTCAGTCGGTCTGTCCGACCGCGAATATAACTTCTACGTCATTATACCAGGTAGAATGACAAATGAGGTGTCAAATGAAAGCTTATATGTTAGAATATATTCAACTATAAATTATGGTATTCTTATTAGTGTTAAAATGGACATAGCAGTCAAAGTGGGCGGGCTAATTCCCCGAACCTTTTAGGTCGAAAACTCTTACATAGGATTGATTGCATGAAAGTATCGTGTTACAAGACATATGGATGTGAAAGCGATTTTAGTAGTTTTGTTTTTGATATTTTTACAGTAGTCTGGAAGTATACGTTGTAGAAGACACATCTTAATTTCTTTGTTTGTATATTATTATAATACGGTTCGGTTAAAATAAATAGTTTGTTTAGTATTATTTGTACCTTTTATTATCTACTATTTCTAATAGGTTCTGGGCTCAGTTACGTTGTTAGCTCACCTGTATTAAGATAATAATTAAAAGTGTACAGTCGCGAAATTTTCGTGTTAACCGAATACATAATGGCGGAGAGTGCGAAATATAACGTCGAAAAGTTGAACGGCAAGAACTATCAATCTTGGAGTTATTTAGTGAAAATGTTACTCATCAATGCTGATCTATGGGAAATAGTTTCGAGTGAGTTACCATTAGAAGCAGATCGAAGCAGTTCTTGGAAAAAACAAAATGATAAGGCTTTGTCAGCTATAGCCTTACTTGTTGACGTTAATCAATTAGTGCATATCCGGAACAGGGAATTCGCGCGCGATGCGTGGATAGCGCTAAGGGAGTATCATCAGAAATCAAGTTTGTCTAGTATGGTGTTTTTGTTAAAGCAAATCTGTAGGCTATCGCTAGAGGAGAATGGTGATATGAAAGCACACATTAGTTTATTCCTAGAATCGTTGAATAAACTGGCCGCCTTAGGGGAAGAAATTAAGGACAGGTTCTCAGCAGGAATTTTGCTGGGAAGTCTTCCAGACTCATACAGTTTTTTTATTACAGCGCTGGAAACTAGGCCATCGAGTGAATTTACTCTAGAATTTGTTACGAGTAAATTAATAGATGAGTACAGGAGACGTCAGGGAGCTTTGGGAAGAAATCAGGAGGAGTCGGTGATGAAGTCAGTATACGAGGGTAACAAAAATAATGGTACTGCAAGGGCAGAAGCAAGGCAGTGTTATTTTTGTAACCGGAAGGGCCATTTTAAACGAGATTGCTTTAAGTACAAAGCGTTTAAGAAGGAAAAGGCCAATAAAGTCACTGAAGGTACTGATGATGCATGTTTTATGGTCAATTATAGCTCAAGGGACGGAAAAAGGGATTCTGCTTCGTGGTATGTGGACTCAGGAGCTTCGAGCCACATGGTTAATTACAAAGGATTCTATACCCAATTTGACGGTAGCAGAAAAGGCGTTGTAAGTTTGGCGGAGAAAGGGCAATACTCCGAGGTTCAGGGTATAGGAACAGGACTTATTGAGTGCGTGACTGGATCGGGAGTGGAAAATTTAAAAATCGACGAAGTGTTGTATGTGCCGGGATTAGACTCAAATCTGCTTTCGGTGAAAAAGCTAACAAGTGCGGGACATAATGTGCAATTCGATAAAAACGAGTGTAAAATCGCTTTACACGGAAAAGTCGTCGCGAGTGCGGTGCCTTCACCGGACTTATACAAACTTTCAACTGTGGACCATGGATTGAGTGCTGTGGAGCACTCCAGCAACTGTCAACATGCATGGCATAGACGGTTTGGACACAGGGACATGGATGCAGTCAAACACTTAATGGAAAAGAAAATGGCAGTCGGGATTGATATGACTGACTGTAGGATTAGGGAAACTTGTGAATGCTGTATGAAAGGTAGAATTTTACGTAAGAGTTTTCCAAAATTTTCTCATAGCAATACATTTAATATTCTTGACTTATTACATTCGGATATTTGCGGGCCCATGAAGACTGTTACTCCAGGGGGTAAACGTTATATTTTGACTTTAATTGATGATTTTTCTAGATATACAACTATATATTTATTAAATCATAAAAATGAAGCGGTAAAATGTATAAAAGAGTTTATAGAATTTGCGAGTAATCAGTTAGGTAGGGTTCCAAAAGTAATTAGGTCGGATAGGGGTGGCGAGTACGTAAATAATAATTTAAGGGAATTTTTAAAGGGTAAAGGTATAAAAATTCAATATACAGCGGGGTACTCTCCAGAACAAAACGGGGTTGCAGAAAGAAAGAATCGATCTCTAGTTGAAATGGCTAGGTGTATGTTAATCGATGCGGGTTTAGCAAAGAAATTTTGGGGGGAAGCGATAGTGACAGCCAATTATTTGCAAAATCGATTACCTACTAAGTCGAAAGAAAAAACGCCCTATGAATTGTGGCATAAAGTAACACCGAATGTGTCGAATTTGCAAATATTTGGGTCTACGGTTTATAGCCACATTCCCAAAGAAAAAATGAAGGATAAATTTGATCCAAAAGGTGAGTCACTGATATTTGTAGGTTACTCTGATGAATCAAAAGCGTATAGATTGTTAAATGTAGATACAGAACGTATTACAATTAGCCGTAGTGTGGTGTTTTCCAAGAGAAATATATATGCGTCGAGAAAAAGGAGGCAAAAAGTGAGGAAATATCCATTGGGTCCATGATGGAACGGGAAAAAATAGAGCCAAACGACGTAGAAGACAGAGAGGTTGCAAATTTTGAAAACACGGAGGAAATAGAAAATTCTACGGACACATCTAACACGTATGAGAGCTTAAGTTGGGAAGAATCCCATGACGATGACGGTGATTCTAACTATCAATTAGATACAGATCTCGATATAGAGAATTCAGGTGATCGTAGATCTAGCAGAATAAATAAAGGTATTCCACCTGAGCGCTACATAGCAAAGTTGACAGAACTCGAAGAAGTAGAACCTAGAAACTTTAAAGAAGCGCTTAAAAGAAGTGATAGTGAAAAATGGAAGCAAGCTACGGAAGAGGAAATCACGTCATTAAGGAAAAATAAAACTTGGGATTTAATACAAGCACCAAAGGGAAAGAATATAGTCTCATGTAAATGGGTATTCAAGTTAAAAACAGGCGAAGATCAAAGCTCGAAGAAGTACAAAGCACGGCTGGTAGCAAGGGGTTTTAGCCAAAAGTTCGGCGTAGACTACGATGAAGTGTTCGCTCCGGTTGCGCGGCAAGCTACTCTTCGAATTTTATTGACAGAGGCATGGAGAAAAAATCTCATAGTAAGGCATATAGATGCAAAAACAGCCTTTCTAAATGGAGAACTGTCAGAAGAAATTTTTATGAAACAGCCTGAGGGATTTGAAGAAAAGGATACAAGTTGTGTTTGCAAATTAAATAAAAGTTTATATGGTTTGAAACAATCTGCCAGAACTTGGAACAAAAAGCTTGATGAAGTTTTATCTAAAGAGAATTTTTGTAAAAGCAATATTGATACATGTTTATATATCAAGGTAATAAATAATGAAAGGGTTTACGTACTTATATACGTGGATGACATTTTAATAGCAGCAAAGGATACACAGGTAATTGATACATTTGAAGAGAATCTAAAATGTAATTTTGAAATAACGAGTTTGGGATTATTACAAAATTATCTAGGTATGAAGATTGAAAGGTGCGATCAAGGGATATATAGTTTAAATCAAGCCAGTTATATTGACAAATTGCTGAACAAGTTTAAGATGAAAGATGCAAAAGAGTCCAACATACCGCTGGATGTTGGATACTATAAGCTTAGCAGAGAGAAGCCGATGAAAAACAGTGAAATATACCAACAACTGATTGGTGGTTTATTATATATTGCGGTAAATACTAGACCGGATATATTGGCAAGCGTCACCATACTAAGTCAACAGAATAAAAATCCAAAAGAAGTAGATTGGAACGAAGCAAAGAGGGTGTTAAGATATTTAAAGAAAACTAAATATAAAAAGCTTATTTTAGGACAAGAAGGAACAGATAATGCATTATACGGCTATGCAGACGCTGACTGGGCAGAAGACAAGGGGAACAGAAAATCCAATAGCGGGTATATATTTTTATTACGGGGTTCGCCTATAAATTGGGGATGTAGAAAACAGAATTGCGTGTCTGTATCATCAACTGAAGCAGAGTACATAGCATTGGCTGAAGGCTGTCAGGAAGCAATTTGGTTAAAACAGGTTATAAAGGAATTTGTGGGTTTAGAACCGGAAATAGTTATATACGAGGACAATCAAAGCTGTCTAAAACTTTTAGGAAATCACAAATTCATTAATCGGACAAAACATATCGATACAAAGTACCATTTCGTAAAAGAATTGCATGAAAAAGGGGTTGTTAACTTTAAGTATTGTCCTACCGAGGATATGATAGCTGATATGTTGACTAAGCCGCTGAATAGGGTTAAGTTAGAGTACTTAACTAGTGAAGGGGGTCTGTTTGACTAATTCAAAAATAATTTTAGTTGCGAGGGGATGTTAGAATATATTCAACTATAAATTATGGTATTCTTATTAGTGTTAAAATGGACATAGCAGTCAAAGTGGGCGGGCTAATTCCCCGAACCTTTTAGGTCGAAAACTCTTACATAGGATTGATTGCATGAAAGTATCGTGTTACAAGACATATGGATGTGAAAGCGATTTTAGTAGTTTTGTTTTTGATATTTTTACAGTAGTCTGGAAGTATACGTTGTAGAAGACACATCTTAATTTCTTTGTTTGTATATTATTATAATACGGTTCGGTTAAAATAAATAGTTTGTTTAGTATTATTTGTACCTTTTATTATCTACTATTTCTAATATTATAATCCAAGAATGTTACTTATCCAAGGTCAGATATTTGACCTAGGCTGTCTATACGTCGGTCGGTCCGTCCGACCGCGAATATAACTCCTTTGTCATTATACCATGTAGAATGACAAATGAAGTGTCAAATGAAAGCATGTAATCCAAGTATGGTACTAAAGGTGATAACTTTGATCTAGGCTGTCTGTCCGTCCCGTCCGACCGCGAATGTAACTCCTCCGTCATTGTACCAGGTAGAATGACAAATGAGGTGTCAAATGAAAGCTTATAATGCAAGGATGGTACTAAATGTGAGAAATTTGACCTAGGCTGGCTGTCCGTCTGTCCGTCCGACTGCGAATATAACTTCTCCGCCATTATACGAGGTAGAATGATAAATGAGGTGTCGAATGGAAGCTTATAATCCAAGGATGGTACTAAATGTGCCAAATTTGACCTAGGACTTCCGGTTTTAGAAATGCGACCAGAAGTACTGTTTTAAAGTCACCGGAATAGTACACGTGATATATTATTCGACGCTACTTCGCAAGAAGAAATGTTGACATGTTCTTCGTGTTAGACTTATTAAAATGCTCAGTTGGTGATAATACCAGTCTGATTTTTGCTTTCTGATTTTTGCAGTGTTTAATGAAATGGTAACAAATCAATTTTAAGTTCTGTCCGACAAAATACATGGAAGGTTTTCGTAATCTGACGTTCCAAATTTTTAACCTGTTCCACAATTAAAGCTTCGCCTATTTCAGTGTTCCCGTACATCAAAGTTTGTCCGACTAGACACAGTTAAGTTACAAATTTTCAGCTTGCTATTAATCAACTTCTTTTTTGTACGCGAGATCCAGGCCTATAATTCAAATTTAATTTATAAATAAGTGATTTTTACTCAGGTCAGCCATTATGATGAAACATTTTATTTTAGGGAATAGTGGGAATCGGTAATAGGAAATGAAGATAATATTTATTAAAAGTTCATTTCATCTGACATTGAAATAGATATGACAAACGTGATTCTCTGAGTTGGGCTAAATTTTTAAATTCACAGTCAAAGAAAGCCGGGGAACCATTAGTTTTTAATTATGTAATTTTTTACACTCCTCTTGACACTTGAGTTGAGGAGAGTGTCGTAATCGGGAATTGACTCATCACTTTTAATTTAATGTTATGGTATGTTATGATCAGGTATTAAATTGCCATCACAAATTTCCGAGGATTTTTTTTTCTTTGCAAAGTACCTAAGTTTTAAACAATACAGGGAAGTATTAAATGAATTTTAATACAAACGTATTAAAAATACCAATGAAAATAATTTTTTGAAGTTATACTTCTTTAGGCGCGATTTCATTGAGGGTGAAATTTTATTAATCTGCACGCATGCGCACAAAGACAGTATGGAGTTCGTTACTAAATGTTTTAATTTATGTATGTATCAGTCCAGAAAAGGCGTGGAAAGAATATATTAGTGTTTTTAAATATATTTTTCTACAAACGTGTTAAAAATGCTACTTTAGCATTGCCAAAAAAAGTGAATTGTCAAATTGTGAAACGTCAAAATATTTATATTTCATTTATTAACATTAATATTAATAATAAAACTTGCGCAATTTGAAAAAGGTGGTTTAAAAGTTTTTTTAAAATTTAATTTAAACTGTATTATTGCATTTTTAACACGTTTTTAGAAAAAAACTATTAAAATTTGTTAGAATATACAAAAATAAAAGTAGATGGTATTCTGATTTACGTATTGACAATATAGTCAGTTTTGATGTAATGTCAAGAAAAATATAAAAATGGAATGTCAGTCAAGTTCAAGTAAAAGTTTTTGTAGGTATTGTCCTGTAATTGAGAATGAATAAATTATAATTGTTGATTAATTGTTGACAAATTAAAATATTAATTGCCGCCGCCCTACCGCAAACGGCTGCTGTTTAAAAAACACCGCCAAAAATCTTTAAAGGATTATCATTGATTTTATTGCTCGATCCTTGTTCCCAGTTGTTTACAGTAGGAATCGATTGTAGTGCCGCCGGTACCACCTCCTGCCAATTAGGCGTTCGCATGGCACGTGCCGCTTGCTTTCATGTAAGCCGCTTTTGGGGCAATTTAAAGAAATAGTAAAATTAATGATAATTTACAACTTTTATTACACAAGATATTACCCAATTCATAAATAAATCAATTTTTAATATATTACAACATTTTAATAAAACTAGACATTTAGACAAATTTGAGTGATATAATTGTTCTTCCCTGGTATAATTTTATAATATTTGGACATGAAAAGTAGGTAACAAACTATGATGAACCAATATGCGAAATAGTTCATGTGGTGAAACCGCTCCCGCCCGAAAAAAATTATGATTCGGTTTCTTTGTGGATTCCTATTCAAAAATGTCCCCTTTAAACAAATCTGAAGGGTGCCGGGCAAAATTTTGGGGCAGAATTTGTTTAAACAATTTTTTTAAACAAATACAAAAGATTACATTTTTTTTTGTTCTTGAACATATATTTTTAGGTTTTCAAGGTCATTCTAAACAAGAAAGGTATCTTGCAATTTTTCTTAAAAATTGATAGTTTTCGAGTTATAGGCGATTTAAAATCTGAAAAATGCGAAAATACGCATTTTCGAGGCTAAAAACTCATATTTAAATTAGTATTCTTGAGGTTACCAGATATTTAATTTGAAGACTAAACATTAATCTTCAAGATTCTCAAGAGTGATCGCGTCTAACCTTAATTTATACCGTTTTTTTTACTTGTTTGCATTTTTTTTGCCGGTGCGGCGAGCTCTATTTCAAAAATCTTCTAGTTTCTTCCAAATAATTCTAAGTATTCTAAATAAAATAAGTTTCTTGACATTTTTCTCCAAAGTCAATGGTTTTAAAGTTATAAGCGATTTAAAATCCGAAAAATGCCAAAACGACGCATTTTTGGATTTTAAATCGCTTATAACTTTAAAACTGTTAACTTTTGAGAAAAATGTCAAGAAACTTATTTTATTTAAAATGTTTTGTTTAAAATTGGAGATTTTTGAAATAGAGCGCGCCGCATCGACAAAAAAATCGGATGGACATGCATATTTAACAATTAAAACACGACGGTTTAAATTAGGGTTAGACGCAATCACTCTTCAGAATCTTGAATCTGAATGTTTAAACTTCAATTTAAGAATCTGGCAACCTCAAAAGTTCTAATTTAAATATGAGTTTTTAGGCCTCGAAAATGAGCATTTTCGCACTTTTCAGATTTTAAATCGCCTATAACTCGAAAACTATCAATTTTTGAAAAAAATTACAAGATACCTTCCTTTTTTAGAATGACCCAATAAACTTAAAAATACATGTTTCGGGGCAAAAAAACGTGATATTTTCTATTTGTTTATAAAAATTGTTTAAACAATTTCTGCCCAAAAATTCTGCCCGGCACCCTTCAGATTTGTTTAGAGGGGACATTTTTGAATAGTAATCCACAAAGAAACCGAATCAGAAATTTTTCCAGACGGGAGCGGTCTCACCACATGTACTAAAATAGATTTCTCCAATACTTTTGGTTTAGATTTTACCACGAGATACGAGCACAGTATTTATCCAAGTAAAATTTTCAGCGAGACCCCGTCCTTAAACCGCCTAGAAAATTAAAAGTTCGCACCTGATATATAAAACGATTTCGAGTCGTCTTAGCAAGGCCGCACCTGCATACTCTCTGTACTTAACTAAACTATCGACTCGCTAAAAAGTCTGACGTTTGGGGCCTCGCTTAGATATATATTGCGTTATTTCTCCGATAGAGGCAGCATCTCTCGGGAAAGAATCTTTTCTCTCTGTTGTACCGCCAGTTGGGGACCTCTCTTTCATACAACGGCCGGCCTTAAGCCATTAACACAGTTTTAGCTTACTAAATAAACTTTTTTTTTTGGTGGGCGGAATCTGCATAGGGATTACGAACACTCGATACGAATCGAATCCGCCATGTTTTCCATGGCGGATACGATTCGTATCGAATGTTCTTAATCCCACCTCAGGTCTACTGATTTTGAGAATATGAGAATACACTACTGATTTTATCGCCTTATTATGTGACAATTAAATGACAAGATCAAGACAATATTTCATCATATTACATGACAAGAGTAAATTTTGAAAATTGGTGAATTTCACTTGGTGGAAAAAAAGCTATAGAACAAAATGTTGCTTACAGAATAATTAGTCAATTTATTAAATTCCGGACATTGTTGGACCCTAATTTTTTTCACCCCCGATAAGCGGTGAAACTCACCCTCCAGGGCAAAAGCGCACGTTAGCACACTTTTTTCTATGACATGTTAGTAGCTATATGCATGCCAAATTTCATGTCAATTTAAGCAGTTCGTTAAAATTTGGAGCAAAAACCGTGAGGAAACGGACTAACTTCCTTGTGATCAAAGTCAATTCGTTATACACATTATGCACTACGTGTGGCCTAACTTTTACAATACTACTCTGACAAAATGTATAACGTTTTTGCAAAATTTTGGAATGTGCATAATTCGTGTTTTAATATATGTTTTCGATACAGATTTTTTTATTTAGAAAAAAAAAATGTCGCCTCAACTATAAAACGACTATATTAGCGACTACAATTGGTACGTATTACCAACGTGTACTAACGTGTACCAACGAACCCGGTACCAACGAACGGGTACCAACGAATACCAACGTGTACTATTGGTAATCAAAATATATTTTTGCAAATTATAATTTTAATCTTGAGTACTTGATAATTATATTTTTTTACTAATTAAATAATAAAAGTCGTTGGAAAAGTATAGTATTCTACTTGCGTGTAATGTCTATTACTCATTCTGATGAATTACGACACTCGCCTACGGCTTGTGTCGCGAGCCTTTATCATCGTGAGTAATAATAGCATAGGCGTAACCAGGGGGTGGTTTTTGGGGTGTTATAACCCCTTCTTTTGGATGTACTTTAAGCTCTATACGCATAACACCATTATTATTCCATACCCCCAGAGACCTTCAAGTAGATGTAACCGCCCCCCTTCGGATCATCCTGGTAATAATAGCATAGGCGTAACCAGGGGGTGCTTTTGGGGTGTTATAACCCTCCCCCCTTTTGGATGTACTTTGAGCTCTATACGCATAACACCATTATTATTCCATACCCCCCAGAGACCTTCAAGTAGATGTAACCCCCCCCTTCGGATCATCCTGGTTACACCTCTGAATAATAGCCACCATTACATGCTCGTTGAATAATATAGGGAAGAGACTTGTACCTTGAACCGGATTTTTTTAAACCTCAATTATTTTTAAGTTTCTAAAGTTCAAGGAAAACTTTTTGGACTTACTTGTAGTTTACATACCATCGTGTACTATATCAAACGGTCTTTTAATAAAACAAAACCAAACACATTTTTTTAAATTTTATTAATTAGAGATCATTTGGTCTAAGGTACAAACCAGTCGACCAGTCCTGTACCTTGAACCACCTAGTCTTGTACGTTGAACCACCCTTAAACCTTTAAAAATATATACAAAACATTGTGTTATTCAACATTGAACCTCTCAAAATCTAAGTCAAACACACGTACTCATTTTTTCCTTTCAGACTCCCCAGCCTGACTTGGTGGTTTAAGTTTGAGCAAGACATCCCCAATTCCAATGTCAAATTGTTGATCACTTGGGTCAGAAAATTTGTAGCTGTTCAGAATTCTCTTCAGATAGTGGACCGTTAAATGGGGACTTGCAGCAGTTACTTGTGCAACATAAAAATGTGTATTTTTTTTCCATTAATTTTGTACGGCCCAACGTACAAGCCCTGATAGCGGTCCAAGGTACAAGACTCCGCCGAAAAGAAAACAAATGTGAATTTATTTATTTATTGTTATGTTTCCCACTATGTTGTTTAACTACCTGTTAGTATAGGCATACACACCCTTTGATTTAATTTACGATATCCGTTAACACCAAAGTTAAAAAAGAAAATGATCTATCCTATAAATAGTTACTTTTCATGAAATAAAACACTATATTTTTACGATAGTCGCAAATGTTTTCTAATCACGTTCAACAACTAACCACACAATGATGACGATCGTAGTAGAACTTGAGATAAGAAACACAGAGAGTTCGCGCGAAAATTAAAAGAAAAATGGGGTGGCCCATGGTACAAGCTGGCCCAAGGTACAACAAGCTTCTCCCCTACTATAACACTATTACTCAAGGGAAAGTAATGGGAGTTATTATCTATTCAAAAATAGTGAATAATGAGCATGTTATTAATCGGTCGTAGAAAAATATATTTATAGGATATTCAGTAGTAAGATTCAAAATACATATATTAAATTTTTAGCATCATAATAATTTGAAGAAATTCATACATTATCCATTTGTCTATTCCTTTGTCGTCGATTGCGTAATTCCCCATTTTCCTTCTCGCTACTTAGTAAGTTATTACCGGCAATTTTAATCAGATAAAAGGGGTGTTTTGTTACCAGCATATAACATTGTCTCTTTTGGCAGACGTTTGTGGGCCTGCAAAGTGCCAAACAGACACGACAAAACGATATCGCGGGGGTGCATCAAGTAAGCGATGCGAATCCGATTCGAAAGGGGAGCTTGAACATAACAGAGTATCTGAGCATCTGCCAAGAAGATACATGACAGTGAAGTACTCCGGAGTGTTAGTTAATACAAGGAAATTAATAACTTATTGATGGTATACTATATGTATAATTAAAGAGAAGGGTTCAAAAAAGAATTTCAAAAAAAATTGCGATGATCCCTACATGATCAGTAGCCACTCTATTGATATATAATAATGTTTCGTATATTTTGTTGAAAATTTTAGAAGAAAATATGTATTTTTCAACGAGTTATTGATTATTACGCTGGAAATTTCATCCGACTTGATTGCTTTCCCATTCTTGGATAGTTTTGTAGTTCTTTTCATTTAGTCGAAGGTTATGTTTGGATCAGTCGATATATCTTAGACATTATTTTATTTTAGAATACATTAGATTTTCTGTTCTATCGTCGTCAAACAGTTCCTCGATACATTCCCTCCATCTCTCCCGTTTTTCTTGTTCGTTGACTATAATATTTCGTCATTTGTCAAGTAGACTACTACTTGCAGTTGATCTCTATGATCTGGTTATTTCATTCACATTTTGTACATATTATGAAACATCTTATTCTCTTTCTGCAGCTATTCTGTGTCGAGGTGTTTGCCGCTGTACTATATTTATTTTGTATTCCGGATTTTTCTTCTGAATTCTTTTTTGATTTTGTTGTAGTCTTCAGTGTTTTAATTTTTTTGTTTTCATCTGATTTTCATCAGTCTTAAGTGATCTATTGTTGTTTGCGTTTATTAATAGTTTTATACTTTTTGTTTGTTTGTTGCATGATGGTTTTGATTTGATTCCAGTAGTTTTCGACGTTTTGATCTTTTTACAATCAATGTGCCTATACTCGTGTCGGATTGTATACTTATTTCTTTTTTATTGTCACAGTGATATTGCTCGAGAAAGGCCTGGGAATTCCAGTGTGCTTGTCTCTTCTGTCTCTTCTGTCTCGCTTGTCTCTTAGTATCTGAGGACCATGATCAGTATACCTTTTCTTATCATATGTTAGCAACATTATGAATGAACTAGGGAATAATAATGGGTGGTTTCCCGTTGTTTCCGGATCGCAGTTTCAGAGCCATTCTTACTGCTCCAGTCATGCTTGCGGTAATCCAGTTTCAAGCCGATCCAGGACAATGTTCTCTAAATTTTGAGCTGGTGCAGACGACTATTGCATTTCTTCATCAGGGAGGGAAAAGAAAATAGTAACTATGTTTTCGAAGGATACAGGGATGTGAGATGTTTTCTCTTAGTCAAGAGTTGAGAGTAAGGCATGGCTGCGTGGGCAGGGTAGCTTACCTGAAGTAGACCTATTCTCTACCAAGATCGTAGAAAAGTGTCTATTCACTACGCGCTAGGGTAGTGGAGAAGCTTGTACCTTGGGCCAGTTTGAACCATGGGCTATCTCATTTTTTTATTTTGCGTGCAAACTGTCTGTGTTTTTTATCTCAAGTTCTTCTACTATCGTCGTCTGTCTGTAGCTAGTTGTTGATCGTGATTAGGAATCATTTGCGGCTATCGTAAAAATATAGTGTTTTATTTCGTGAAAAGTACCTATTTATAGGATAGATAATTTTCTTTTTCTATTTTTGTGTTAACAGATATCGTAAATTAAATCACAGAGTGTGTATGCCTCTACTAACAGGTAATTAAACAACAAGTGAGAAATTAAAAGGCAAAAAGGAGTACATGTGTTTGACTTAGATTTTGAGAGGTTCCTTATTTTTACAGGTTTACGGCTGGTTCAACGGTCAACGTGGTTCAATGTACAGGACTGGTTTGTACCTTGGACCAAATTAGCTCTAATAAATAAAATTCAAAAAAATGTGTTTGGTTTTGTTTTATTAAAATGATCTTTTAATACAGTACACTATGGTGTGTAAACTACAAGTTAGTCTAAAAATTTTTCCTTAAAATTTAAGAACTTTCGAAACATTTTGAAACTCCGGTTCAAGGTACATGCCTCCCGCCTAATACTGGGAAAAAGTTCATATAGGTTTTGACATAGAAATGAAGGATAACGTAGTAAGAGTTATAAGAACGAGTGGTATGATAAAGATAGTAAATTTTGTACGTGATAAAGAAGTACTGAATGTTTTGTATGTGTGATCCTCAAATGGTACGGGTAGAAGAAAAGTTACCTATAATCAATTAGGAGACATAGAGAGATATTTTATCAAACAAAAAGAGTGAAAAGAGATGCTTTTAATGCACATCTGGGCTAATCCAAGAGATGATACTATATAGCAATACATAGAGTACTAAGCTTTGGAACTAGAAATTATGCTAAAAATTATATACTACAATTATTAGTATCAGCATTAGATCTGGCAGTTCTTAAAACATTTTTTATAAGAGGTAAAGCTAACTTATCATATAAAAAATTAACAATTTAAAACCACTCCCAAATAGGCTATTTTGTGACAACAAAGGAGAAAGGTGTAAATCTAAAAATACAAAGTAATGGTTAGTAACACCGTAAGGCAATCATACAAAGTAGAAAAAATATGCTGGAATAGTAATGGACATTTTATTATAATTAGGAGGAATATGGCCAATATTATTAGAGATACTGCTATTGAAATATTTGGAGAAACTGGAAACTAAGTTGGAAAATAAAACGACATGAGGAGGGCTGTGCATTTTGTATTGACCAGTATCTTCTGGAATCTTTCAATGGATATATCGTCGTATTTGATTTGGGGCTTCTTGATTTATTTTCGTTTCCTTTGCATACATAGCACCTCGACTCTTCAATTCTTTCTTGACTGTTTTATTAATTTTTTTGGTATTATCTAGAATTCTGATTTTACGTCAACCCCTTTGATCCATCATCTGATGAATGTTATTGGTCATCCGTTCTTTATCCTTTACTCTTTTTTTTTGAAGACGTTCTTATTCCGTATTCGGCACTACCTCTGTGATATAAGTCCATTTTTATTCTACTTGTGTCTTGTGTCGCTGTTTATATCTTTTCTCTCATTGTATATCTTACATTCTGACAAACTACTGGGTTTTTCGGCGTGTAATAATTCAGATTCTATTTTGGTTTACACTTGATAAGTTTTTTAGGTTAAGTTCTACCTATATGATACCTATTTCAAAAAGGATAACGGAAAGAAGCAAAAACAGGTGTATCACAGAAAGTGACGGAGTCGAAGAAAGCTGGGCAAAAATTAAGTCTAATATCTTAGCCTCAGCAAAGCAAGTTTTTGGTGAAAAAACATTAATAAAAATAAATTGCTTCCAACGCGAAGAACTTCATGGTTTTGTACAAAGGTGAAGGGAAAATGTAAAGGGAAGAAAAAAGCTTACCTAAAATACATGTCAAATAAGACACAATAGGCATACGATAATTATAAGATAATAAGTAACAAAACACATTCAGTCGTAAGAAGAATAAAAAATGATAACTGGGAACGTTTTTAGAAATAAATCAAACATTACATTTATGGTCTACAAAAGGAAATATTATACAGGTCTACAAAAAATTTATAAGAGGTCGAAAAAGGAGGTAAAGGAAAGAAATCATTTGAGAGAATAAGGCTCAAAGATGTAATTCATCATCTATATAATCTCTAGATATTATAAAAAATAGAACCTACAAAATGGATTGACCTACAAAAAAAGCTCTATGTACAGGAAGAACAAATAAAGCTAAAACGGGAAATACCAGAAATTACCACAAATGAAGATATTAATATAAGTACACAGAAAGTTCGAAAAACACTTGAAAAGCTGAAGAACAGAAAAGCTGCAGGTAAGGATGAAATACCAAACGAATTACTGAACTATTGTGGAGCAGCAATGATAGAACAATTAACAACATTAATTAACAAAATCATAAAACACAATAAAATACCGAAATAAATGAAGAAGGAGAGAACTAATTCTACTATTCAAAAGAAGAGATAAAAAGCAGCCTGAAAACCACAAGGTTATTAACTTGTTATACTACCCTAAAACCTACAACTAAAATTTTATAAGACGGAATCAGAGGATAAATTTAGCAGATAAAATATAGGGTTTTCGTACTGAAAGATCGTGTACAGATGCAATATTCGTCATAAAGCAAATTACTGAGAAATCACTAGAGTATAATAGACCAGAATTTTTATGTCTGATTGACTTAAAGAAATCATTTGAGAGAATAAGGCTCAAAGATGTAATTCATCATCTATATAATCTCTAGATATTATAAAAACTATTGAAAATATCTACCAAAACAATAAAATGGAAGTCAAAGTAGATGAACAACTTACATAACCTATAGATATAGACAGCGGAATAAGACAAGGGGCCTCATTGAGTCCTATGCTTTTCAACTTAATCATGGATGAAATCATCCAAAACGTCAACAAAGGAAGAGGATATAGAATGGAAAAAAAATAAAAATACCCTGCTACGCAGATGACGCAATATTGTTAGCCTAGGATAAAGATATTCTGCAAAGATTAGTGCACAGATTTAAGGTAACAGCGAAAGACTTCAATATGACAATGTCATATCAGAGAACTAAAACAATAATAATTAGTAAAGGACCGATCAGATGTAAAAGAATTGATGGTGTCAGTATTTAACAAGTAATGGAGGTAAAATACCTTGGAATTACATTGTCAAGTTACGGAGACCTGGACAAAGAAGTGAGAAATCACGTACAAAAAGCAAATGGACTGACAGGATGCAACACCATATGGCGAAACCAACATATTAACACTGGGATGAAGTCAAGAATTTGTAAAGTCAGTGTGAGGCCAATAATGGCACATGCATTAGAAATAAGACCCGATGCAGAACTAGAACGGGGGACACACGTGTGGTCAAATAGCAAGAGACAAATCACCAATCCGTAGAAGAAGTATCGGCCGACCGCGAAAAAGATGATGTGACAACCTTCCATAAAAATATCAATTCGCCAATGTTTTATATGCCATTAGATTGAAAATTTGGTCTTTTCCTAGCAGTTGCCGCCAGGGCATCTATGCCATTTCGTTCGTTGCAATCCGTGACTGCACCCCGGGGTTTGTTTTGGTTGGATCAGAGAGAGCAGCATGTGCCTCCTGATGAGAGACTAATAAGTTTCGAAACCGGTAGAGGTGCTTGCTGCACTCTCTGATTGGACTAGAATATGGTGCGGCTGTATTTTCGTTTTGCAAAGAAATTAAAAATGGTTATTATAGAATAAAATAGAAATCTGCTTTATGGTCACTGAAAATTTTTACAATTTTATGGACAAAGCTTACATACAGTCAAAAGAAAAATAATATCAATAACAAATTAATAACAACTACAATTTCCTAAAGTTAGATCGTCAATATACAGTATATACGATATGAAAGCAAAAACAAAAACAATTTATTGCAAAATTTATATGAATTTCAAATTGAACACACTTACAACAAATAAATAAATAAATAAATTACAACATTAGGAACTGAAAAGTTTAAACTACTGCATATGAAACCCAATTTTCTTAGTTATTCATTAAGAAATTCTTCTATTGAATAGTATGGTCTTTTAGATAGATAGGCTTTTGTCATTTTACGGAACTTTGGGAAAGATGTTACAGATTTAAGTTGTAAAGTTTTTTTTGCGGAATATAGTATAAATTTCTTTAATAACTCGGTGGATGGAATCGGTAAATAAATATCAAAGATTTAATTTCTGGTGGAGTAAAGATGATTGGGCCTTGCTAAAGAGACATGAAGGTGTTTACGAATTAAACAAACCGTTTTTAGAATATATAAAGATGGAAGTGTTCAAATTCCGTGATCTCTGAAGTAACTTCTGCAATGTGTAGATCTTCTGAGGCCAAACAGATATCTTATTGCTCTTTTTGCAATTTAAAAATAACATCAAATTGGGCAGCTGTACTAAAACCCCAAAAAAGAAGACCATGTCGAAGATGAGACTCGAACAACGAAAAATATGTAATTTTAGAAGATACTAAGTTGAGTTCCCTTAAGACAGATCTTATTGCATAGCAAGCTGAGGCGAGTTTCTTACTTAACGAATCGATATGAAGGGACCATTTGAGGTTGCTGTCAAAAAAAATACCAAGAAATTATACAGAAACAACGGTACTGATCTGCCTGTTATTAAGAGGAAAAGGTTGAAGAGATCTTTTATAGGATAATGCTACTGTTTTATCTACGTCAAAAGAAAGTAAATTAGAGTCAGACCAGGGCATCGGTTTTGACCCTTCGCTTCGTTATCGAACGTATTCGCTTCGTATACTAATCAGATACGAAACGAATACGTTCGATAACGAAGCGAAGGGTCAAAATTCGAGGCGTCTTTATTGTCAGTAGATCCGAAGTTATAGTTTCATGAAGAGATGCAATAGTTGAGTTGCTCCAAATGATACTGGTATCATCAGCAAAAAGAAAAATTTTCCCACCGATTTTTAAATTAGTGATGTCATTTATAAAGATAAGGAACAGAAGAAGGCCCAATACTGAACCTTGTGGTACTCCACATACAATGTTTTTGAGTCCACATACAATCTTTTTTGATTTACATGTTTACTCTGATTGGAGAACGAAGGGAACCATTCTCGTTGAAACTTTACCCTGCTGAGCAGATGGGACGTGAATTATAAATTATAAAATTCCCTCATCTTCCTTAGTCTCAGCATCCGTTATGGCTTGCAAATTGTAGAAGCCTCGGAGGTGTAACCAGAGAAGGTTCCCTGTGTTTTCAGTCTGGTGGGATGCAAAGTAGCATTACGCTATTTTATATGCCATTAGATTGAAAACTTGGTCTTTTTAAATAATTAAGTTTTTATCCTCATTTCCTTTATCATTTTCTGCTTTTGCCAACAGTGATATTAAAGCCAACCATGAATTGGTGAGTTCGTTATATTTGGTTTCCTTAAGTGACTTCTGCACAAGTGCTTACAACTTTTCGATGTCCTCTTCTGGCTTGTCTGATGTCAGAGAGTAGATTTGAATGGGGTTGGTATTAAAGGACCTGCTCTGCAGATTTACCAGAATGACTTCCGAGAAAGGAAGCATACCGAGTACAACACTAGACTCCTTTTTGCTCAGAATCGTCGCTAGATTATTTCAGTGCTATAGTTCATAGTTTCTATCGTAATATTCAACCTGTTTACCCACGCAGCACTTTCTAGAACCTGGTCGTCTCATACCGCTGATTTCCATCAGGTCACGTCGGTCTTTAGTCTCCATTTCTTGGATGAGGTTGTGGATCTTTCCCCCATCAAATATACTTCGGACTTTCCAAACACCAATTTTTCGAATACTCCACGTGCACACTTCGCCATCGGCGTTTGAATAATATTATATATTTTGTGGGTGGTCGACCTGGGAGCTTTACAGTTATATTCCTGTTGGTATTAGAGGTCCATGATCGGTAGCTTTTCCAATTTGGTGGATATTAACCATGATGAATGTTAATCACGGTTAATGTACTGGCGTACAAGGGAGTTTTAGTTTCCTACAGCCTCAATCTGGTAATGACATTATTGATGCGTAATGACATGTAAGCTTTGGTAATGCTTATTTACTTGCGGTAATAAATATTCGCCGTGTCACGCAGTAGTGGTAGGGGGCCCAAGCGGGGATTTTTGCAGTTACTCGGGCACGTCAGAAAATCACATGGGGAGAAACCGTGTAGCCTGTAAATGTACCCATACCATATATAGACTCTTAATGATGAAGAGTTCGTTAAGCGGGGTCCGAAAAAAAAATATCCTTATAATAACCCGAAATCGTCAGATTTAGATAAGATAAGTACATGCTGACTAGTGTATATTTCAAATATCTGACGATTTAAGTGGGGCGCAAGGAAATGGGTGAGTCACAAAATTTCACAAAAAAGCGAATATTTCGAAATGAACGTCAGATGAAAAAACTGGAAAATGCATGTTCAATATTTTTTTTAAAGCTATTAAATGATTTCAAACACAACCACCTGCGGAGGTGGGGGTGGTTACTGTAAAATCTTAAATAGCAGCCCCCATTTTTTTATTGGATATTTGGATTATTTATGTTAAAATAAGTAAATTATATTCGAGATATTTTTTCGAATTATGGATAAATGGCGCTATAATCGGGAAAAACTATTGTTGGAAATGGAAAATTAAAGTAAAAAATGGAAAGCTCAAACTAAAATGGTAAATTAACTTAACTTTTTAGGTTTTAGGACCTAACTTTCACAAACTTACATATTTGTGTTGCAAACGTTGCAATATTTATTTTTGTGACAACTTGATGATACATAAATATTGCATAAATAAATCGTTACTATATTATATGCATTACATCTGTCTCAATATCTAACCCTTTCTGGTACGACGCTGCTGTCCTTATAATATTATTCTCCAGAGGGAATCACTTGCAGAAGGACTAATTGAGTTGTGTGCAGCCACAAAGCATCTTGATACGAAACAAATGTAAGGATATTTCTCCCTTTCTAAGACAAATCATGATTATGAAGGGTAGATGGGTGTTAGGAGGAAACTCTAGGAGTTTCCTTGTATTTGCTCCACGGATTTCTCAGTTTACAAGGAAGTTCATATTTCTTACGGAAGTATGCCGAATATTAGATTATGGGGTGCAGTTTGGGATAAAGACATTTGCAAAATATTAAAAAGTGAAGGGGAATGTAAGGGAATATCTCGTTTTCGGTTGAGGGGGAGAAATTTATTTAAAATTGAAAAAAAAAATGGTAAATTGATGGATTGTGTTTATATATTGTATATTATTGTATATTTATATAATAAAATACAATATATCCAATTAACCAGAATAAGGTATACACAGAATATAAGAATAAAAAGCTTTTAGAAAGCGTGAACAACTTCAAATATTTAGACTGATTATCTTTTCCAGAGAAGGAGAAGAAACAAGGTAACTGACGTCATTGGCAGGATAGCTAGACTAAAATATAGATAGGTAGGACACATAGATAGAACGACATATGGGCAATAGACACAGAGGTTATTGGAATGGAGTCCAAGTGAAGACAAGAGAAAAGCCGGTCTTCTTTAAAATTTAGTACTTCTTAGGTGCTCATTTTCAACTCGACAAAAACTTTCATAAATTTTGTTTAAACATTGACTATTTGGATATGATTTTTTAATTATATCTAGTAGCACATCACAGTGAGCTGTAAGGGGTTAAACAGAATATCACAACACAAAATGTCAATCTCACCTGCTCGAGTCGTAATTTTACAATTTTAACTTGCTAGAAACTAACGAGGTTCTGCCCGTGTACAGGCGGTATTATCCTATTAGAGTGGCACGCATAGAGTAAAATGTGTTACTATCATATGTGCATGTGAAAGAATAGGGAACTTGCATAAAATTTTAAATCCGAAAAAAATGTTATAAATCACAACAGAACATATTTTAGAACCTGTATCAAAGATAAAAAAGTTTTGTTTGTCTTTCGTTTGGTCCGTAAAGACGACTAAAAATTCAACTTATACCAGCCACCCCAAAACGCGTCGTAACGTCACGCCGTTCTATGTTTACATTCTACACCAATTGTATATATAATTTTAAATTAGACATTATAAACGTCAGTAAAAAATACAGTTATGTGGCGTTAAAACTGTTTTGCATCGTTTGAACTATTCATAGAAAATTTGTACTTTTACAAAATGGTTTTATTTTCAATAGTAAACCTTCTTTCCTTTCCTTCAAAAAATGTATCAAACTCCAATCTCAACAAACTGGTATATATTATTACAACGACATACGATAAATGTCATTAGAATATAAATATTTTTCCTTTATTCCCCGACGACGAGCTGGCCAAATACCCAAGTAGGTGGAGGCCAATAAACTAAAGAAGGAGAAGAAGAATATACATAAATATAACGCTGTGTCTAGGTACACGCTAACGTGTACGCAAATAAAAAAGTCAGAGTGTTGGAATTTGTTTAATCGCCTTGTGTTTACACTTTAATTTTAATATTGATTAATAAAAATATTTCTTATTTTTTATTTGTTTAGTTTGTTTTTAAATTAACTTTGCAGTGTGGACAATTATTTAGTTGTTTTAATGAGTTTAACATTTTAAAACAGTATAAAAAGTTAAGAGACTATAAATTAATATATATTTTTTTAGTTATAAGTGAAATAGTATTACCGTCCAAAATTAAAATAAAAGGAAGACCTAAAACTTTCACAATAATTATTAACTTGTTCTGAAGCTATTTCCTTGTGGCATTTTTGTAATCAACTATTCTAAATGGGAACTAAGCCACAATTTAACAAAAAAATGATTTTATTAACGTTTCGACGTCTAAATCGGACGTCGTTGTCAAAATAAAAACTATTATTATGTTATCAAAACACAAAATATTAATAAAAAACAAAAATGTTGTTGCTTAGTAAAAATTTTTTTCTAATAATTTATTTAATCTGACTAATTTTTGTATTTTGAAAATGACATCCGATTTGGACGTCGAAACGTTAATAAAATTATTTTTTAGTTAAATTGTGGCTTATTTCCCATTTAGAATAGTTGATTATATTAATTAACTTACGTATAAAAATTATTTTAACAATATTTTTTACGTGTCATGTCAACTAAATACATACCTATATTTATTTTGCTAACCTAAATATATACTTTTATATACATTGATTTATTACAGTTAGGTTTGAAACATCTGAATAGTTCTTCTTCCCTTCCCTTAACAAGTATTTTTCTATCAAAAAAACACTAAACATATCAAAATAGCATGTACCAAAATATACAGTCACTGCGCACGCTAAATAATGACGTCACCGTCTTGATGAAGTTTAATTCGCGTGTACCTAACTTTTTTATTTGCGTACACGTTAGCGTGTACCTAGACACAGCGAAATATAACCATAATAATAACTAACTATTTTTAATGGGAATAAGCCACAATTTTACTTAAAAAAATGATTTTATTAATGTTTCAAAGCCCAAATCGGGTTTCGTTGTCAAAATACAAAATTTGGGCTTCGAAACATTAATAAAATCATTTTTTTTTTGGTAAAATTGTGGCTTATTCTCATTAAAAATAGTTGATTATAAAAAATGCCACAAGGAAATAGCTTCATAACAACATAATAATAACTAATGTAAAACTATGTGACGTCACGGGTCGTTTGAACTATTTTATAGCGCAGAAGACTTTAAATATGTATTTATATTATAATAAGTTATTACGAGTTTTTGAAGCGTGAAATTTTGGAAATCTCATTTTTAAACAAAACTGAACATTATTATGTTATAAAAAAAATGTGCTCGTTCCCTATTATATTATATTATTAATAATCATATTAACCTCGATCGTAGCAATTTTCAGAGCTAACAATAGATGAATGCCAATCAAGTTTTCTGACAAAAAATATCAAAATGTTGATTAAATGGATATATTCTGAGATATGCATAAAAAATAATTTGCAATTTACAATCTGTATAAGGAGTTCAAAGAGGCATTCGAAGAATTGGATAGACAAAGGTGCTAAAGAAATATTCTTGTTAGGATACTTAGCTAAAAAAACTATCGACCTGACACGAGAAGTCGTGAGCCAATAGAATATAAAATTTATGAAAAATGTAAAACATGATCGACATAAGAACAGAATTATTATTGATATTGATTGAAATATTAGCCTACGAATAAGGCTCCATATTTCTCTGCCTGTGATCAATAATAAATAGGGAACAACGTCAGTCAAAAAATGTAAGCACATATTCTTAGCTGTAACACTTTTTTACTAACGTTTGTACATAAAAGGACATATTATGAAGCCGTTATTAAGCCAGTGGTTACATATAAATGCGAAACCTGGACTCTCCCAATCTCTGATTAAAATCAACTAGAAATCTTTGAACGCAAAAAAAGAAAGATAATATTTAGACCAACCCCTTTGTACCAATGGTACGTTGAGAAATTAAATAAATCATGAGCTAGTCCAATTCATACAGGGCGCACACATCGTTAGATTTGTAAAGTCACAAAGATTACACTCACCTGGTCATTTAGAAAGAATAGCAAATAATGGAGCTGTTTTAATCAAAAATGTAAATTTAATCAAAAAATTCCAAGGAAGAAAATAAAAGAAAGGCCCCGTAACAGGTGGATGAGGATTGAGGATGTGGGCTGGATAGGGGGGGCAAAGAAAGTAGCCGAATAGAAGAGTATTCTGAACAGTGCTGTTAAGAGTAGTGCAAGTACAACTATTTAGCTTTTACAACTAAAATAGGTATAGGTATACTTTAAAAGGAATTTTTCAAAATAGGTATAGAAAATTCTTTTCAAATATGGCTTGTTATTATACAACTATAAAAATAAGGCATAATATACTAATAATTAGACGAGGGCATTTAGCACAAAATAAATAAATTTTTAGATACAGCACATAGAGACTTGCAGTTTTTTGCATTATGTTCAGGATGACGTCAGGAAAGAAGTCTACTATTCAAAAATGGGTGGAAATGCATAATTGCACTGTAAAGTGCATAGAATGCATCCAAAATTGCATAAATATAAAAATAAAGTCAAAATCAGTATACTAAGGAACAAAATTTATTATTTGGGGGGATTTTGGGGTCACTGAATACGATTACGCAATCAGAACTGACACCCGGATCACCTGGTGCCCAAGGTCAGTGCAAGAGACGTCATCTTCTGGAGTTTCGATGGTTTTCGGCAATAAATCGATGCAAACGGATTACTCACGGGTTTTAGGGGTAACTAAGTACTAATATGCCATCAGAATTGACCTCCGAAGTACCTGGTGCCCAGGGTCGCTACTAAGGTACTTCATCTTCTGGAGTTTCGAGGGATTTCGGCACTAGATTGATGCAACTGGACTATTCGGGGGGTTTTTGAGGTGGTAAAACACGAATATGCCATCAGAACAGACCTCTGGATCACCTGGTGCCCAAGGTCATTGCAAGGGACGTCATCTTCTGGACTTTCGAGGGCTTTCGGTATTAGATTGGTGCAAACGGATTACTCGGGGGTCTTTGAGGTAAACACGAATATGCCATCAGAATAGACCACCGGATTACCTGATGCCCAAGGCCACAGCAAGGGACGTCATCCTATGGAGTTTCGAGTGCTTTCGGTATTGAATTGATGCAAGTGGATTACTTACGGGTTTCTGGGGTCGCTAAACACGAATATGCCATCATAATTGAATTCCGGATTGCCTGGTGCCCAGGATCGCTACTAAGGTACGTAATATTCTGGAGTTTCGAGTGTTTTCGGCACTAAATTGATGCAAACAGATTACTTACATGTTTTTGGGGTCGCTAAACACGAATATTCCATCATAATTGAACTTGGGAATACCTGGTGCCCAGGGTCGCTACTAGGGTACGTCATTTTCTGGGGTTTCGAGGGCTTTTGGCATTTAATTGATTCAAATGGATTACTGGAGGGTTTTTGAGGTCGCTAAACACGAATATGGCATCACAAATAACCCCTGTGCACCTGGTGCCCAATGTGACTACAAAGGACGTCATTTTCTGAAGCTTTAAGGAATTCCGGCATTAAATTGATGAAACTAAATTACTCGGCTATTTAACGTCGGTAAACACTAACATGTCATTAAAACAGACAATCGTAGAACCTGGAGTCCAGGGTCACTGCAAGGGGCGTCATCGCTAGGCGAGGTTTTAGTTACTATATTGATGCAAACAGATTACTTATAGGTTTTTGGGGTTGCTGAATACTAATACCCCATCAGAACAAACACCGGAGGACTTGGTGGCTAAGGCACGTCATCTTCTGGAGTTTCGAAAGTTTTAGGTACTCAGTTAATGCCAACAGATTACTCACGGGTTTTTGGGGTTGCTAAATACCAATACGTCATCAGAAGACACACCGGAGCATCTTGGCCTAAGACACGTTAACCTCTGGAGTTTAGAGGGTTTTCGACTTTAAATACATTCAAACGGACTACTCATGCATTTTTAGGGTTGCTGAAGATAAATACGCCGTCAGAACAAACACCGGAGCACCTGGTGTCTAAGGTATATCATCTTATGGAGTTTAGAAAAATTTTGGTACTAAATTGATGTAAACGAATTCCTCATGGGTTTTTGAGTTTACATTATACGAACTCTACAATGTTGATTTATTTAATATTTTTACATGAGTTTTATTATGCGTTGACATTACTAGTGATTACCGTAATCACTAGATACTCCAGAATTCCTCATGTAAGCCATATTCGTGTTGAACAACCCCAATACCAAATAGTAATCAATTTTTATTAAGTTAATACCGAAAACTATCGAAACTACATAAGATAACGTGCCTTAGGCACCAGGTGCTCCGGTGTCTGTTCTGACGGCGTATTTATCTTCAGAAACCCCAAAAACCCATGAGTAATCCACTTGCATCAATTAAGTACCGAAAAAACTCTCGAAACTCCAGAAGATGACGTGCTCTAGGTACCAGGTGCTCTGGTGTCTGTTTTGATGACGCCATCGTGTTCAACAACGCCAAAATCCGATTAGTAAGTAATCCGTTTGCATCAATTAAATGCCAAAAATCCTCGGAACTACAGAAGATGGCCTGAATTAGGAACCAGGTGCCCCGAGGGTAAGATCTGTTGGCGTATTCGCGTTCAGAATCCCAAAAACCTATGAGTAATCCGTTTGCATCAATTTAGTACCGAAGACTCTCGAAGCTCCAGAAGATGACGCCCCTAGCAATAACCTTGGGCACCAGGTTGTCTAGGATTCGGTTTTGATGGCATATTCGTATTTAACGACTTCAATAACCCCTCAGTAATCCATTTGCATTAATTTAGTGCCGAAATTTCTCAAAACTCCAGAAGATGACGTCCCTTGCAGTGACCCTGGGCACCAGGTGCTCGGTGGGTCTGTTCTTATGGCATATTCGTATTTAGTGACCTCAAAAACTCCCCGAGTAATCCATTTGCATCCATTTTATGCAGAAATCCCTCGAAACTCCAGAAGATGACGTGCCCTAGTAGCCATCCTGGTCACCAGATACTCTGGAGTTCAATTCTGATATCATATTCATGTTTAGCAACCCCAAAAGCACGTAAGTAATGCGTTTTCATCAATTTAATACCGAAAGCCCTTGAAACTCCAGAAGAGGATGCCCCTTGCAGTGAGCTTGGGCTCCAGATGCACAGGGAGTCGGTGTTGATGGCATATTCGTGTTTATCGACCTCAAAAACCCGTAACTAATCCGTTTGCACCAATTTGATACCGAAAGCTCTCGAAACTCCAGAAGATGACGTCCCTTACAGTGGCCTTGGGCACCAGGTGACCCTAAAGTCTATCCTGATGGCATCTTCGTGTTTAACCACCCCAAAAACCCCCCGAGTAGTCCAGTTACATCAATTTAGTGCCAAAATCCCTCGAAACTCCAGAAGACGACGTGCTTTAGTAGCGACCCTGGGCACCAGGTACTCCGGAGGTCAATTCTGATATCATATTCGTATTTAGCGACCCCTAAAATCCCTGGGTAATCCGTTTGCATCGATTTAATGACGAAAACCATCGAAACTCCAGAAGATGACCTCTCTTGCCGTGACCTTGTGCATCAGGTGATCCGGGGATCAGTTCTGATGGCGTATTCGTATTCAGTGACTCCCAAAACGCCCCAAATAATAACTTTTGTTCCTTAGTATGCTGATTTTGACTTTATTTTTATATTTATGCAATTTTGGATGCATTTTATGCACTTTACAATGCAACTATGCATTTCCACCAATTTTTGAATAGTAGACTTTTTCCCTGACGTCATCCTGAACATAATGCAAAAAACTGCAAGTCTCTAGGTGCTGTATTTAAAAATTTATTTATTCGTGTGTTTTCAGTGCTAAATGCCCTGGTCTAAATATACTGATAAAAAGATGCAAAACTTTGTTTAGGGTTACTTATTTGGTTCGAAATATTTCTTTGTAATAGTATGGTATAACTAGATCCAAACCCAGAAGGGGAACTAGACATCCAAAGTGAAAGTTTCCTCCAACACCAAATTGTTTTATATGGTCCACATAATGTTCAGAAAAAAGTCACACCATTTTGAGCGTCGGGTTGGCGGGGAGTGGGGGGAGAAATCGGTAAATTCGTAGTTTTTAAGTTTTTCGTCAATATTTCTAAAGCTATGTGGTTTAGCAGGAACAACCTTCTATACAAAAATGTTCTACGTTAAATTTGAAACAAAAAAAGCCCTATGCATAATCCTTCTAAAATGAACAGTTACAAATTTACGGAGGTAGTATAGTATAATTGGTCCCAAAAAGGCCTAACCCAGACATTAAAAGCAAAAGTTTTCCTCCAACACCAAATTCTTCTATATTATGGTCCAGATATTGTTCAGTAAAAAGTTACACCATTTTGAGCGTCCGGTTTGGGGGGGATATGGGGGAGAAATCGGTAAATTAGTAGTTTTTTTAAGTTTTTCATCAATATTTCTAAAAATATGCTTTAGCGTAAACAATGTTCTATACAAAAATGTTCTATATCAAATTTAAAACAAAAAAGATCCTATACATAATTGTTATAAAATCAATGATTCCAGAGTTACGGAGGGTGAAAAGTGGAGGTTTCCGATAATTCTTATATTTTGTGGGCAATTTATAATATTTTTACTGATTGAAAGAAATTTTCTTTAACAGGATTTGCTGTTTCAGTGGCCGATGGTATGTTAGTGATAAGCCCTTAAAGAAACGTCATCCTCACCACCCAAAATCGTCATCAATTCCCCAAAAAATATAAAAAGTATCGAAAACCTCCACATTTCACCCTCCGTAACTCTGGAACCGTTGATTTTCTAATTATGGATAGGACCATTTTTGTTTTAAATTTTATGTAGAACGTTTTTGTATAGAACATTGTTTACGCTTAAACATAGTTTTAGATATATTGACGAAAAACGTAAAGAAACTACTAATTTACCGACTTCTCCCCCATCTCCCCCCCCCCCCCCAAACCGGACGCTAAAAATGGTGTAAATTTCTACTGAACAATATGTGGACCATATATGTAGAACAATTTATTGTTGGAGGAAAACTTTTACTTTGGATGTCTGGGTTAGGCCTTTTTTTGGACCAATTATATTATACTACCTCCGTAACTTTGGAACCGTTCATTTTAGAAGGGTTATGTATAGGGCCTTTTTTATTTCAAATTTATTGTAGAACATTTTTGTATAGAAGGTTGTTCATGCTAAACCTCATAGTTTTAGAAATATTGATGCAAAACCTAAAAAACTACGAATTTACCGACTTCTCCCCCCTCTCCCCCTAAACCCGACTCTCAAAAAGGTGTGACTTTTTTCTGAACATTATATGGACGATATAGAACAATTTCGTGTTGGAGGATAACTTTCACTTTGGATGTCTGGGTTGTCATTTTTTGAATCAATTCTCTCATACTATAAGTCTTGTTTAAAAATATATATGCGAAAAAGTTTTCACTTCGATTTTTTTTTCTTTAACTGAAGTGTTTTTTTAACTTCAGTTTATTTGTAATTTTTAGTGAGTAATTAAGCAATTGAGACAGGATGAGAGATATAATCTGGATCAGTCAATTTTTTTTTTGTTTCTTTTATGTTGACATTACTGATATTGATATCTTAGGGGCCACCCTTTTTTTCTGTTTTCTGAGCTCCACATGACATGTGCATTACAGACACGAATAAAATTTAAACTCACTTGTTATTTTTCATATGTTTCTTTCCCCCAGCTCCTTACCGCTCCTAGATAAGAACCGACAACTTCTACGACAAATCTAGGCTGGGCAAGGCGCTCAGAAGTTTCGTTCGCTAACTGAACACTTACGGGAGTGTCTTGATGAACACGGGTGGTTTAGTTTATCCGTTTGCAGCATCATCGGCAATTTCATCATATAAGCAGCTTCGAAAAAGGATGCATTGTACGTATAGAAGAGGCTGATTTTGGTTTACGGGGATGAGACTTATCGACGTCGTGGAGGGAGGGTTTGGACATCATAGAGATTTCAAAGGCCGTAATTTGCGCTATCTTAGACTTCTTGATCTCAGAAATAGACGAGACAGTGTACATCAAGTAAGAGGCGATATAGTTGCAGCTACAGGAGGGTGGTCTCAAAAAGAACAGTTACTCAAAGATTACTGACACTTAGAATGGTGCACAGCTCGGTAAAACTGGAATAGCTATTTGAACTTTGTCTGTTTCAGTAGTGAATCTAGGTTGTGTTTGGTTGGTTCTGATGGGCACAAAAAGACAATACCTTTTCGAAGTGAGAGACGAAATATAGACTTGAATGTCATGCAGTAAGCCAACCAAGCTTTATGGTATGGGATGCTATATATTTGGGAATCAGATCACCTCTGGTTTTTTCTAATGGTCCTCTGACAGCTCGACGATATATGGGTGAAGTACTGCAACGGGTTTTATATCCCAACCACCAAACCATTCCAAATTCGAACTTTGAAGAGACCACGAAGTTCATACAAGAGTCTGGTATACAGACTGAAGTGGCCATCAAGATCAGCTGATTTGTCACCCACCGAGCATATGTGGGATATGGTAGATCGAAACCTAAATTGATTGTCACGTTCTTCAGCAATCTTAGATATCCTTTGGCATGCCATAAGAAGAATCTGGATTAGTATTCCGCAATATGGTATAGACAACTTAATTCGGTCAATACGCCATAGAGAAACTAAGTATAGAAAATCAAGGGGGAGCCGGTTATTACGAATTTTGTGACGAACAGGACGTGCAAAGTTTGCAATGTTATTAAATAATCAGAATTTAGTACGTATACTTTAATAAATAAATATTTAAAAAATATTTGTCTTCTAGATGTTGAAGGTTTGGTTTGGCCATCTGTAACCGTTTGACGTTACGAAATCAATTTTGAACTTTTTAATTATTTTTAAAATTTTATTTTCTATTGATTGCTTTCAAATTCTCTAATTTTCTCGTAAAGGACTACTTACGTGACGTCATACTTCGGTGATCGAACGTACCTACTATATACGCCACCTATCGAGAAATATTCTTTCGTGTTCTAAGGTCGTCCTGGTGACTGACGAAAAGAACCTCGCCTCAGCTTTCACTTTTGGTTGGAACACCGTGAGTGGCTTGTGACAAATTGGTGTCAAAATTTACAGGTGAAGACCTAGTTTAAGAACTCAAGAAATAGATATATCGAGTTTTCCGGCATAGAATTATCGCAGTCACCGCCACTCACGTGAAAACTTAAAATATCTCACAACACCGAGAGCCAACCATTAGTCACTTTGGGGGAACAAGCTCTTTGGGGGCATTCCAGCTCCTTTTCGTTTTCGCACCTGGGTCTACAGGAGGCATAGTTTGGCACCATCCTAGTGCTCATTTTCGAGGATTCAGCAGCAACATTTAGGAGTCGTTTGGGTTTATTTTGGGAACATTTAGTGTTGTGCCTTTAGTAACTATTGTGTCTTCATATTACAGACATTTAGTTAATGCATTATGTTTAATCATTATTTTTCTTAAGATTCAGCTTGCATTTATTTTTTTTTGATATAGGTACATATATAAGTTTAGCAAGTTCCCAAACATGTATAATTTTGCGGTATCGTATGTTGAGCTCAGCCTATTTGCCAAAAAGTTATTAGTTTTTATATTATATTGCTTATTTAGGTCTATTTCATGTCATTATATAAATTTAGGTTGTATTAGTTGCTTGTTTCTCAAATATTTTGTGTTCATTATCTTATCTTCATTCATTCGGTCAATTCAAGTAGGTTGTATATTATATTTCTTCGCTTCGAGTCGTTCAGTTATTAACTGTGATTAATTTATTATATTGTATTTTCTCTTAATCAAGCTTGTGCCTATTTATTTGTATTATTTTCATCTTTGTCGGTTTCAATTTAGTGGTACGTAGCAAGCGTACTATAACCATTTGGTAGAAGTCTTATGTGAGTTGTACTTTATGTGTATAGTAAGAGCTATTTAAGTTTTTTACATACATATAATAGGACTCTTGTTATATTGTATATCATGTTTAGCGTTAACTTTACTTTGTCATTTTAGAGCCACTTAATAATTCAATTGGGTTTAACTCAGAGATTGTCAAAAATCTAGTAGTTATTTTAATAAATATTTACTTATTTTGTATATCATTTATTTTTATTATTCCTTTATATTTACATTTACTGATTAAATATACTGATTTACTGATTTAATATATTTAATACTTGACAGCAATGTAAGATACCAGGGAGAATAATCGAAGATCATTTTCTTGGCGCCCATGATTTGTTGGGTTTTTGTTTAATTTGTTCTTCTTTAGCAATTATTCACCTTTATTCATTTTTAGTACATTATTCTTATCTTAATATTTACCTTTTCTAGTCATGATTATCTACTTTGAGCTACTGTTCTTCGACAGGCATGCAAACGAGCCGTATCCATCCTTGACTATCAAGTTGTTCCCTTGCATTTCTTGCTAGCCAACTCCATTTAGTTTGCCTCTGTCTCGTCATACTTCTACATCTATCCCTTTTAACCCTCCGTTAGTAGCTATCGGTGTCACACACCGACGACAGAATTATTCATTCGGGATTTACAAAATAACTTTTTTTTTTCTATCGCCACTTTCTGTACCTCTTCCTATCAACTAACCTCGTGTTAGTATACATTCTTACCTATTTGGGTACAGTTGTGCGAGTTTTATAGCTATTTTCGGTGCAAGCCTCCGTAGCGACTAACGGTGTGGTTATTACTTTATTGGCATAACTTGCAGTTCAGGTAAAGATTTAGCATCTTATTATTGCATTTTATCAGTAAGTTTTAGTCAAATCTTATTTATAGATGTCCTTTGAAGCCGAACAAAAACGTTTGTTGGAATTATGGGAAATGGTTCCTAGCGAATATTTTTATATTACAAATAACAATATGTATATTGCTATACTAGGGTTTTTCATTTTACATCTGTTGTTTTTCAATAAAACATTTTCAAAAATATTTTTCAGGCATTCCTGTACACAATATAAAATGTTTGTATGAATTTTATAGCAATAACTATTTTTTTTAAATTGTCGGTTTATGACACCGTAGCGACTCTTGATGCTCTGTTTATCCTAGCGACTAACGGAGGGTTAATTCCCCTTTCCTCAACTTCATCATCTTATCATTATTCCCCTTCATAATACTATTGCACAAGTAGTATTTTTTTACCACAACCTCTCTTCATTTTTGTGCCAATAGTTATATGCATTTTCCTTACTTCTGTTGGTTTATCACTCTCTCTGTATTCACTCCAAAAGAAGTTCATCTTTCTTGTGTCACATCACTCATCAGTATATTATTGTTTTGTCCAGAACTGTTGTTTAAAAACATTTATAAAATAAAAAGATGGACAGAATACCTGAATGAATTATTTGAAGACGATAGAAACATTTTAACTCAGATAATCAATGCAACTGGGCCAGACATATTGAAAGAAGAAGTAGAATACGCAATAAGAAACGCTAAAAATGGAAAACCAAACGAACCTGATGAAATCCCTACAGAACTTCTGAAGCTTTTGAATGATAAATCCGTAACCATAATATTGCATATATTCAATACAATATACAGTACTCGTATAATACCGCAAGAATGGTTACTGTCTACGTTTGTCACCATACCGAAGAAAACTAAGGCAATGCAATGTTCAGATCATCGAACAATCTCCTTGATGAGTCACCTGCTTAAAATATTTCTTAAAGTCATCCACAACCGAATCTATCAAAAACTAGACATCGATATTAACGATACACAGATGGGATTCAGAAAAGGATTAGGTACAAGGGATGCTCTCTTTGCCTTGATCGTTGTAACACAGAGATGCCTAGTTGTTAACCAAGAGGTACACGCCTGCTTTATAGACTTTGAAAAGGCCTTTGACAAAGTACGCCACAGTAAACTCAAAGAAATCCTAGAGAGTAAGAACATTGACACCAGAGACATACAAATACCTAATATAAAATCTGTACTGGAATCAGCGAGCTAATATAAAAATAGAAGACCAAACATCAGACGAAATAGAAATACGTAAAGGGGTACGACAGGGTCGTATATTTTCACTGCTCTTGTTTAATATCTACAGCGAACAAATATGCCAGGAAGCTCTCTCATATGCAAACGAAGGGATAATAGTCAATGGAGAAGTTATCAATAACATTCGATATGCTGACAATACTGTGATAATGGCAAGAACAGCGGAAGATCTACAACATCTAGTTGAAAGTATGAATGAGATATGTAATAACTACGGCATAAGGATGAACGTCAAAAAAACCAAATGTATGACCTTCAGTAAGAATCCAATAAATGACACTAGTATCACAATAAACGGTACCCAACTTGAAAAAGTAAACGAATACAAATACTTGGGAACCCTTATCAATGAAACAGGTGACCAAAATCACGAGATAAAAAGACGTATTGAAATTGCCAGGTCTACTTTTATAAAAATGAAAAAATTATTTTGTAATCGTGATATTAGAACTAGAATGTTAAAATCTACGATCTACGATCTACGAAGATCTACGAACTAGAATGTTAAAATGCTATGTATTCAGTACTTTGCTCTACGGTGTTGAGTCATGGACTCTTAAACAGAGGAATATTAAAAATCTTGAAAGCTTTGAGATGTGGTGCTACCGCCGTATACTAAGAATAAGTTGCGTGGATAAAATTACAAATGAAGAAGTAATACGCAGAATAAATAACGAGCCAGAAGTTCTACTGAATATAGAAAAGAAAAAACTTGAATACTTAGGCTATCTGATGAGGGGACAAAAGTACACATTCCTACAAAATATAATGCAAAGAAAAACCCAAGGACGAAGAAATCCAGGCCGTAGAAGAATGTCTTGGATGAGAAATTTGAGAGGTTGGTTTGGCTGTCCCACTAACGAATTGTCCAAAACAGCAGCAAATAAAATTAGAATCGCCCTAATGATATACAATCTCCGATAGGAGAGGCACTCAAAGAAGAAGAAGTTGTTTGTGTTTATATAAATATATTTTAAATATTATTTTTGAAAATATAAAATGTTATATTAGAAATTGCTATGTGGAACATAGGAAAAATTTAAGCTATATAAAAACACATGGTTAATAAAACGGGTAGAAAAATGAATCAATGTAGTATATGTACAGTGCATTTTTAAAAAGGATTGAAGGCAAACACAATTATATTACACTGACATATTCTCACGTTTCATCTGGAAGCCGCTGTTTGTCATCAAAGGGCTAGCCCTCATAAAGCTATCATAACATGCTTTGAAGTAACGGCACATTAATAAACACTTAAAAAGCGATCGTAGTAAGCGTCTGAAACTGTCATATACGATTATGCAAATATTTTACAAGCAACGAATATGAACGGCGTTGTAATTTTAGTGCAAGCAAGGATAAAGAATCTTTAGTTTTTGTATGAATAAAATACGACCATCATAATAGGGAGACGGGTACAATCATTTAACATTTTCGGAACTTCATGTTGTATAAATTTTTCAACATTAAAAGAGAGGACGTAATAAGTAAACAACCCTGTAAACACAGTTATTGGACAATATACATATGCATATTATACAGTGCTAGTCAAAAGTCCGTACCTCCCTTCGTATCTTTTGAACGGTTATACCTATAATATATAATAGTGAAATTTGGAGGGACGAAATAAACGGACGTAAGCTTCTTAACTAGTCATGACAGGTGACGTTATTATGACAGATCACTTTACAGCGCCACTGTGACAGATAATTTTAAATAGGACCTTATAGCAAGTGATACCTCGTTTGAAAGGTATGGAAAATACCTCTTCAGTTATACTAATTTTGTTTGAGTTTAGCTAATCTTGATGAATAAACGAAATAAATATAAAATTGTAGTTTCGCAGTTAATTAATAAAAATTCAAAATTCGGCATATGATTACTTGTCAAAAAGGTTGACGTTGACGTAAAAACTACGAATTGAAAGACGTCAACTTTGTCGTCAAAAAAAAACATAGGCGGACATTTGAATTTTTATTAATTAAATGCGAAACTACAAATTTATTTAATTTACTTAGCAAAATCAAAATCAACTAAAACCCAAAAAATTAGTATGACTGAATAGCTATTTTGAATACCTTGCAAACGAGGTATCATTTGACATAAGGTCCCATTTAAAATTACCGGTCACAGTGGCTCTGTAACGTCATCTGTCACTATTACGTCACCTGTCATGACTAGTTTTAAGAAGCTTACGTCCGTTTATTTCTCCCTCCAAATTTCACTATTATAGGTATAACCGTTCAAAATATACGAGGGGGGGTACGGACTCTTGACTAGCACTGTATAATTATCTATTTCACTTCTAGGTTGTCCGCAAATAATATGGTGTCATCTGCATATCTGATGTTGTTTAGCCGCTAACCATTTAGTGGAATATATTTTTCAGTCTCATGCAAAGCTTCGATAAATATTCTTTCAGAGTAGATATTGAACATTAGAGGATATAAAATACAACCTTGCCTCACTCCACGCGTGATCGTCACTTATTCAATTTGGTCACTTTCAATTCTGAGAGTTTTGGCCTGATTCCAGTGAAGGTTTCTAATTATTTTCAGATCTTGGTTGTTAATTCCTACTTCTTATAGTATTTTCATCACCTTCCCGTACTGTACTCGATCAAACGCTTTGTCGTAATCAATAAGACATGCATATACGTATACGTCTCAATTGACGTCTCTGCATCTCTGGAATAAGACTTGTATTGAGAACAAATTCGCTCTTGTACCAACGGCATTAATGAATATACCCAAACTAGTTGTGGGAAATTTGACTTTCACCAAGCTTTAATAAATATAACAGTTACTAACAAATTCAACAAATACTCTTTTGGATTATCTTTAGGAACAATTTTAGGAGATGACTCATGAGGCTGGTCATACGGTATTCTTGGCATTTCTTGTGCTTTTTTTTGTATGTTTGTATGTTACTGGGTATGTTTGTGATTATTGCTATTTATTTGTTCATTAGTTTGAGTAGCTTTGCATCTATAATATCGCGACCTGCTGCTTTGCCATCCTTTAACAATATGATTGCAGAACACACTTTCTGCTGTAATTCTCTTGGTCGATCACTTAACTCATCATCATGAGTTAAAAGATGTTTATTTAAAATAAGTACATCAACTAGCGATTCAATGTTACATGTAATTAGTTTTCAGTAATCCAGGCATCTAAAATGTCAAAAACTATTTGTAGAAGTAAAACAGACACTCCTCCTTATTTTTCAGTTATCGGTAAATATTTGACACAGATCTACTGAAGTAAAAAAAAAAACTGTCAAATGCGAAAACTAGGTTTGGACCTCATATTTAGATACGAATGGCTTCACACAATGTTTTACCATTTTGCGAAGTATTCCACTTTTTTCGCACAATCTTTGTCCCAGTTATATTTCGTTTCAGCAGTTTTTTGAAATAGTCTTGAAACTCACAGTACTCTCGTTCAAACTTTCTGAAAAATTTGTTAAGATAGGAAAATAGCTTCCGTACCCAATATTGTTCTGCAGTGTCTTTCCAAGTTTTTGGAATTGTTAAAATTAAGTTTAAATGCAATAAAAACATATATTCCTTAAATTAAATTTTTAGTTTGTACGATATTATTTAAGATAATTTATGAACATTTTTCTGCAAAATCCTCCAAACAACTGAAATTATACATATAAAGTAAAGTTGTTCAAATTATAATAATTGTCATGGGACTATTTCTACCAGAATCTGTCGAAAATAAATCTTTCTAGTGGTAATTACCTACCCAACGAGATAGTTTATATACGAAGTTTATCAAAGCAAAGTAAATCATCATGTGTATAGCCAAGTCGTGATATTCATTATGGAAGTGGATTAAAGCACGAGGAGCCGGAAACTAACAAAATTTAAGTATTGCAGATTTTATAATATTAAGTAATAGTAACAATTCATTTATTAATAATTTACTTCTATTAATGTATACAGGGTGCCCCGAAAAGATTGGTCATAAATTATACCACAGATTTTGGGGTCAAAAATACGTTGATTGAACCTCACTTACCTATATACAATAGTGCACACAAAAAAAGTTACAGCCCTTTGAAGTTACAAAATGAAAATCAATTTTTTTTCATATATCGAAAACTCTTAGAGATTTTTCATTGAAAACGGACATGTGGTATTCTTATGGCAGCATCTTAAATAAAAATTAAAATAAAATTTTTGTACCTCATAAAAATTTTATGGGTGTTTTGTTCCGTTAAACCCCCCCAAACTTTTGTGTGCGTTGCAATTTAATTATTAGTGTGGCACCATTAGTTAAACACACTGTTTTTAAAACATTTTTGCCTCCTAGGATTTTTTCGATATGCCAGTGTTTATCGAGATATTTTGAATATTTATCGAATCCACCACATATTTTTGTATATGGTTAAGTACGATTATAGAGACCTGTAATGTGAAAATCTGAAATGTATCATAATAATCATGATCTGAATCTGAATAAAATCATAATCTGAAAATGAATTTATAATTTACATTTTTAGGTATATTTTGAAAAAGAAATCATATGTCGATAAAAGGTGACTAATCAAAAAAGACTAAGAGGCAATAAAGTTTTAGAAACACTGTGTTTAACGAGTGGTACCACAATAATAGTTTAATTAGAACGTACACAAACATTTGGAGGGTTTAAAGGAACAAAATTCCCATAAAATTTATATGTAAATATATTAAAAAAAAGCCGCATCTCGATAAAAACTCGCTTATAGAAAAAATACTACGAAGCAAAAAAGTTTTAAAAACGTTGTGTTTAACTACCGGTACCACAATAATGAATTAATTGGAACCTACACAAAAGTTTGGGGGGGGCGGTTTAAGGGATCAAAACCTCCATACAATTTTTATGGGGTGGAAAAATCTCACTATAATTTTGTTTTAAGATGATCCTGTCATAAGAATGATACATGTCGATTTGCAATAAAAAATCTTTAATAGTTTTCGATATATTGAAAAAAATCTATTTTCATTTTGTAACTTCAAAGGGTTGTAACTTTTTTTATGAGCACATTTGTACTAAGGTAAGTTAGGTTCAATCGTTCAATCGAACTATTTTTTACTCCAGAATGTGTGGTGTAATTTATGACCAATCTTTTCGGGACACCCTGTATAATAAATTTTAAAGTAAAAGTCAAACAATAAAATATAAAAATAAACACCATCTTCTTCTTTTTGTTTACACATGACTCTGTCTGTTTTTTCAATGCGCCTCCAATAAGTTATCGTTCCATCGTTTCCGTGGTCTTTTCACTGATCGTCTTCCTATTGGGGAACCTTCTCTCGCCGTCCTTACTACTCTATTTGTTGTCATTCGACTTAATTATAGTTGATTTGGTCATTCCATTCTACTTTTCTGTTTCTTACCCAGTTATTAATGTTCTCGACCTTGCATCTCCGTAGTATATCTGTACTACTAGATCTGTCCCATAGTAGCATACCATCGATCTTTCGAAGGGTTTTTATCTCCGCTGTTTCGAGCCATCTTTTTGTCCTCTCTGTATCAGGTTGTGATTCTGCCGCCTATGTCATTATTGGTCTGATGACTTATCTGTAAATTCGGCCTTTCATTTCTTTTTCGATATTTTTCTTTCTCGATATTGTGTCATTTAGGCAACCTGCGGCTCTGTTTGCTCTATTCACTTGAGCTTCCACTTCTGTTTCGAGCTTTCCCTAGCTAGATAGTGTGATGCCTAGATATTTAAACCCAATCACTTCTTTTATTATCTCACTCTTTATAAATGTTGTAAATCATCTTCACTTTGAAAGATTAGTATTGCGTCGTCTGCATAGCAGATTATATTTTAAGTTGTTTTTCTCCCATTTGCTATTCTTTTTAGTTTTTATTTTTTTTATTTCATTTATGATCAGGTTAAACAATAAATGACTCAGGGTTGTCCTATTACCAGCTACAGTTGTGTCAGTTACTTAATAATTTTTTTTTGAGTTTTGTCCATTTTTTTTATTTAGAAAATACAGCCGCATCCACCTTGATGGTGATTAGCGGCGGCTACAGAATACAATGCTAAATTCTATAAAATATTCCTGTGGATTTTAGAAATTTTGTAATATTGTCCGTTGAACAATTAGTGCCCAATAAATTATTTATACAGTTAGGTATGTTAAACATGGCGCGATAATTGGCAAAACGGGGGCATACAATTAACAAGTGATTAACAGTCATTTGGACATTACATATTTCACATACAGGTGGATCGCTTTTAGACAGTAAATATGAATGAGTAAGTCTCGTGTGTCCAATTCTCAATCGAGTTATTACCAGCTGTTCTCTTCTGCTACGAGTTGACGGTTCTCAGGCTGTAATGTCATTTTTAATTAGTCTCAGTGAAGTTTGAGGCGATTGCCATTCGTTTTTCCATTTGCACAAAACACGATTCTTAAAGTAAGCTTTTATATCACTCGCGGTATTTCGACACTCATCTTTTTCTATATTGGCACATACGGCAATTTCACTCGCGCACTGGTCAGCTTTTTCGTTGCCTGCAATGCCAATGTGGGATGGTATCCATATAAATCTGATTCGTCTAGCGTTTTCTTGAGCCTGCATCAGTTCGAACTTAATGTGTTTCTCAATAGGACTTTTGGGATAGATCTGTTTAAGGGTTTGAGAGCGCTTAGTGAGTCACTTAAGATAACTGAATTAGAAATGTCATTAGAATTGATATGCATGATAGCTTTGAGCACTGCATAGAGCTCAGCAAAGAAAATCGAGAAGTAAGATGGGAGACAAAATTGATAAGTATTGCTTATGGTAACGAAGGCAGCACCTACTCCTCTCTCAGACTTTGATGCGTCTGTAAAGATTTTGTAACAATACTCATAATTCTCTCTCTCTCTCTCTCTCTCTATATATATATATATATATATATATATATATATATATATATATATATATATATATATATATATATATATAAAAAAAGAAATTTAATCTTTGCAGATAAGTTAAATAGTAAACTCTTAAATATTGGGGAAACCTGCAAGAAAGACTCTAATGAGTATCAATTGTTTCGCCGAACGTTTTCGCCAAAGAGAATTAATTTGGCTTCTTCAGGGCTGAAAGAGAAGAAATTATAATTAGCTACCATATATTACCTATTAAAAAACACTGGAGATCTTACCGTAACTTAGAATTGTAGAGTTAGGATGTTATAAAAAACTGAGCTAGTAACAACATAGTGGTTTTTTTTTTGTTACTGTTAGAAAAAAGTTACTGTTAAAAATGTATGGTAGCTGTGAACTTGAGACGCAAAAGTGTACCCAAGGGTAACCGAAAAAACCCAATGCAACTACATTTTGAAGGAATTAATTCTTTGAGTTGTCGGCAATAACTAAATTTTTGATTGTTAAAAAGTTCACATGTGAGGTTCTGTTTTGCCAGAACGCATGCGCTGACATGTCAAAGTAGTTCTTATGATTCTTTATAATGTCGTTAAGGTTCATTGGTGTAACAAGATGAAATTAATTACCAGTTTAGGGTAATATTATTATTTAGATTTTTCTTATTAAAAAATTGTTTTATATATTATATTGTTCATGTGATGTTATTCTAATATCTTATTGAGATGTATATAAGAAAAGCAAGGGAATGTTATCTTTTTTTAAAAATTAATGAAATTTATTATTTAAGTAGGTTAGTTATTAATGGATAAATCAGTCAAGTTGGTTCTCTGTGATGTTACATTTTTCTTGGTATCGGATTTAAGTAAGAAGTGGTATATATTGCTTAGATTCTTAATGTCACTCTTAACATTGATGGAAAAATCGTTAAGGAAAATATATGACATTTCAATGAACTCTCTTTTAGATTTATTGTTCTCACGGTGGAGAATTGTAGTGTTATTATAGTCCATGAGATGACCAGTGGAATGTACATGTTTGGCTAAAGCACAACGGTCTGGGTGAAGTCGAGAATCACTTTTGTGTAGTGTGATACGTGATTTCAATAATTGAGAGGTTTGGCCGATGTAAGAATTGTTGCAAGAGAGGCATGGAATGTTGTAGACAATGTTACTAAGCATATCTCTAGGTGTCTTATCTTTGATCTTAGAATAAAGATTATAAATTGTTACGACGGCCTTTGTTACAGACATCCTTACTAATGCGTATGATTATGAAATTCAGTATTACATTAAAGATTCTTTTGAGATGGTAAATAAATATAATGGTTACATACTACCATCAAATTATGTCCTCGTTAGCCTTGACGTTGTATCCTTATTCAGCAACGTACATCTAGGAATTTGTTTGACATCAATAGAGGTCAATTGGGACCGTATTAGAGGTTGTTGTTCCATGTCTTATGACAGATTCATCAGCATCGTCGAATTTCTCTTTAATAACACCTACTTCTCATTTAATGGAAAATTCTATCAACAAACTTTCGGTACCCCTATGGGAGCAAAGATTTCTCCTATAATTGCAACTTACGTTATGGATTATGTGTTAGACTCTGTCATTCCTTTATTATCCTTTCAAATTCCATTCATTAAAAAATATGTTGATGATATCATCTTGGCTATACCCAATGACAAGGTAGATGAACTATTAAACACCTTCAATAGTTATGACCCCTACATCCAGTTCACTATAGAGAGGGAAGATGGTAATTGGTCCGTCCCCTTTCTCGACATAAGGATGATCAGGGAAAATAACAACATTAAAATAGATTGGTATCAAAAACCGACCCATTCTGGTAGATACCTTAACTACCACTCTTACCATAATAATTCTACCAAAGTCAATTTAGTCAAACAGATGAAAAATAGAGTAATAAAACTATCAGATCCTTCTTTTCATACAAAAAACCTACAAATCCTACAGAAACTTTTCATTTCAAATGCCTATCCAACACCACTAGTAAATAAGATTTTGTTTAACACTGTCCAAAACGAGGGTACTTCACCTTCCTTCGCGACTAACAATGCTGATCCTGATGTCTTAAGTGGGAACCCAGTCTCTGATACTCCTATAAACAAATATTTTTCATTACCATACTTCAGTGATATCACTCCGGGGTTAACAAGGATTCTGAAAAGTGTTGAAAATAGCTTTGGTAATAACAATAACAATATTAAACTTAATGTGGCTTGTAGATCAGCCCTAACAATTTATAATCTTTATTCTAAGATCAAAGATAAGACACCTAGAGATATGCTTAGTAACATTGTCTACAACATTCCATGCCTCTCTTGCAACAATTCTTACATCGGCCAAACCTCTCAATTATTGAAATCACGTATCACACTACACAAAAGTGATTCTCGACTTCACCCAGACCGTTGTGCTTTAGCCAAACATGTACATTCCACTGGTCATCTCATGGACTATAATAACACTACAATTCTCCACCGTGAGAACAATAAATCTAAAAGAGAGTTCATTGAAATGTCATATATTTTCCTTAACGATTTTTCCATCAATGTTAAGAGTGACATTAAGAATCTAAGCAATATATACCACTTCTTACTTAAATCCGATACCAAGAAAAATGTAACATCACAGAGAACCAACTTGACTGATTTATCCATTAATAACTAACCTACTTAAATAATAAATTTCATTAATTTTTAAAAAAAGATAACATTCCCTTGCTTTTCTTATATACATCTCAATAAGATATTAGAATAACATCACATGAACAATATAATATATAAAACAATTTTTTAATAAGAAAAATCTAAATAATAATATTACCCTAAACTGGTAATTAATTTCATCTTGTTACACCAATGAACCTTAACGACATTATAAAGAATCATAAGAACTACTTTGACATGTCAGCGCATGCGTTCTGGCAAAACAGAACCTCACATGTGAACTTTTTAACAATCAAAAATTTAGTTATTGCCGACAACTCAAAGAATTAATTCCTTCAAAATGTAGTTGCATTGGGTTTTTTCGGTTACCCTTGGGTACACTTTTGCGTCTCAAGTTCACAGCTACCATACATTTTTAACAGTAACTTTTTTCTAACAGTAACAAAAAAAAAAACCACTATGTTGTTACTAGCTAAGTTTTTTATAACATCCTAACTCTACAATTCTAAGTTACGGTAAGATCTCCAGTGTTTTTTAATAGGTAATATATGGTAGCTAATTATAATTTCTTCTCTTTCAGCCCTGAAGAAGCCAAATTAATTCTCTTTGGCGAAAACGTTCGGCGAAACAATTGATACTCATTAGAGTCTTTCTTGCAGGTTTCCCCAATATTTAAGAGTTTACTATATATATATATATATATATATATATATATATATATATATATATAGTTTGAGTTTAATTCTTGAACCTTGATATATTTTTTTACCAATGTTTTTTGGGTTTAGGTTCATAAAAAAAGCTTGTCTATGATGTTATGACCATATTTATTGATATATTATCCGACGTTTCGGCAGGAAATCCATGCCTTTTTCAAGGATTGACTAAAGATTGACTACAGTTGCTCACAAAGGATATAATCTCTTGAAAAGGAATTTTACTAAACTTAAAACTAAAACCCCGCAATCAAAAAAATCACATGTTGTATATGAAATTCCTTGTTCAAATTGCGATGGGGTATATATCGGACAAACCAGCCAGCTACTAAACTCTAGAATTCGGTCTCACAAATATGACAAAAATAACACTACAGCCCTCACAAAACATGAAAACGAAAAGAAACACAAATTTGATTTCGATAAAACTAAAATCCTAAAAAGTGAACCCAACAAAAAATGTCTATTAAGCTAGAAAGACCATTTCATAAGGGAGCCATGAGACACACCCCATATTTTTTTGCTATTTTATTGCTAATTTATTACGCAAATTAAAAATTTATTGCTTCATCCCCTTCAGAGAAACAGGTGGCCATTCCAGCTTAATATTAAGCTAGAAAGGCCAACATTTATATATCCGGAACGAAAGTAGATAGAGAGTTGCTTCCGGTGGTCTATTTTATTGCTAATTAATTGCTAATTTATTACGCAAAACAAAAATTTATTGCTTCATCCCCTTCAGAGAAACAGGTGGCCATTCCAGCTTAATATTAAGCTAGAAAGGCCAACATTCATATATCCGGAACGAAAGTAGATAGAGAGTTGCTTCCGGTGGCCTATTTTATTGCTAATTAATTGCTAATTTATTACGCAAAACAAAAATTTATTGCTTCATCCCCTTCAGAGAGACAGGTGGCCATTCCAGCTTAATATTAAGCTAGAAAGGCCATTCATATATCCGGAACGAAAGTAGATAGAGAGTTGCTTCCGGTGGCCTATTTTATTGCTAATTAATTGCTAATTTATTACGCAAAACAAAAATTTATTGCTTCATCCCCTTCAGAGAAACAGGTGGCCATTCCAGCTTAATATTAAGCTAGAAAGGCCAACATTCATATATCCGGAACGAAAGTAGATAGGGAGTTGCTTCCGGTGGCCTATTTTATTGCTAATTAATTGCTAATTTATTACGCAAAACAAAAATTTATTGCTTCATCCCCTTCAGAGAAGCAGGTGGCCATTCCAGCTTAATATTAAGCTAGAAAGGCCAACATTCATATATCCGGAACGAAAGTAGATAGAGAGTTGCTTCCGGTGGCCTATTTTATTGCTAATTAATTGCTGTAAGATTGAGTTTACAAGAATTTACAAACTCACCCCCTTCAACCCCTACCGATATCATCATTCCCCGGAATCCACAAAACGTGAAAATAACCAGTTTAAAGAGCTAAAACCAAGTACGTATTTTTTGCTTATTTATTGCTACAGGTCTAAGCCAAAAATGAATGTTTTGCTTCCTCCCCTAACGAGCCACAATGGCTACTGCGGTTGTCGCTTCTGGCGGAATATTTAATTTTTAATTAATTTCTAAAAGATGGGTATACCAGAATTTACAAACTCACCCCCTCCAACCCCTACCGTTATCATCGTTCCACGGATTTCACAAAGAGTGAAAATAATCAGTTTAAAAACTTAAAACCAAGTGGGTACTTTTTGTAATTAATAGCTGCAGGTTTACGCCAAAAACCAATTTTTTGCTTCATCCCCTAACGAGAAACAATGGCTACTGCGGTTTAATCCTTATATGCTACAATACAAAACACTCCTATTTCAGGAACGAAAACAGATAGAGGGGCATTTCCAGCGGCATATTTTATTGCTAATTAATTTCTGAAAGATATGGTATACAACAATTTGCAAACACACCCCCTCCAACCCCCACCGTTGTTGTCATTCCCCGGATTTCACAGAAAGTCAAAATTACTAGTTTAAAAACCTATGACCAAGTGGGTATTTTTTTCCTAAGCAACTGCTGCAGGTCTACGCGAAAAAGGAATTGTTTGCTTCATCCCCGTAACGACCAACAATGGCTACTGCGGTTTAATACTTATGCTACAATACCCAACACTAATATTTCAGGAACGAAAGTAGATAAACGAGTCGCTTGCGGCGCTATATTTTATTGCCAATTAATTACTGAAAGGTGGGGTATAGAAGCATTTACAGACACTCACTCTCCAACCCCTAATGTTATTTTCATCCCCTTAATTTCACAAAATGTGAAAATACCACACACCCACAGTACCCAACACTCATATTTCATTTATAATTTTCTTAAATGCTTATTAAGAATATCTGTACAGTTCAATATTGATTTGTAGAGTTTTTTATACTTTAGAGTCCATGTTAAATTGTCGATATCCATTATCACATATCTGTAGCACGTGACCCAATGCTCAGTTTTTGTATATCGTTTTTTAATAACTAAATGGTTATATTGGCAGATTCTCTAAAATCTGTACATTTAAAATAAAGTATGCAACGTCCTTAAAAAACGAATATACTAAGAGAGTTGACCATAATTTTTGCATTTATGCGTGCTAATAATAAGCTGCGAAAGAATTTAAGCATAGGTACCAAAAAATTAAAGCAAGTGTTGTTTATTTAATTTTAATTTATTTTATCTTTAATGTACATTAATAATCTGAGCGCTATTTTTTTTTTCTTTAACGAAAAATGATTTTTTTAGTAAATCATCGAAGCCCATCCAAGATGTGTTTCCTCTTCGATAGGTATAGGTTATATAGTGACCACCTCGATTTTCATTAAAATCAGACAAACTGGTTCCTCCTACACCAGTGTATCCGATAGCACCCATTAATACTACCCGATGATCGTCGTCGCGGGGTATGTTTAAATTTTTATGGAGTGTCTTTAAGGGTATGGTTTTAATTTCTTCATGTTCATTATAGACTTGAAAACCACAACATCCCCTGCAATGAATGTAAATTAATTAACTATTGTTTTTTATAAAATACCTGTAGAGAATTTGGAATGAAATTCAGTACAAAAAAAGACAAAAAGGGTGGTCATTAGCAAGCACCTAAACAGAAGTGTGAAGGTCAATGTCGACAAAACATTGACCTTCACACTGTGACAAAACAAAGATCTGGAAGGAGTGAGGAGTAACAAGAATAACGTACCTTGAAAGCAACCTTGATGAAAGTTTGTACCACTCACTGGAAGTAAGAACACATCTGGAAAAGGAACGTACAGTGTTTTACAAAATACAAAACGTTCTATGCAACCTCCAGCTGGATATCTCATTGAGAACTAGAATACATGTGCTATGTTTTCTACATCTTCCTCTATGAGGTTGAAGCCTGAGCAATGACAGAAGTAACACAAAAAAAATCCAAGCATTCGAACTCTGGTGCTACCATAAAATGCCCAGAATGTCCTAAATGAGCCATACGACAAATGCGGAAGTCTTTTGGAGGGTGAACAAGGGAACAGAGCTTATGCTTATACCTTATACCTACGACAATGGACGAATATGACCTCCACAGGACTATTCAGGATGGCTGCAAATAAGATTAAATGGGAAAATGTAATGGTCAACGTCCTTAAGGATAAGGCACCGTAAGGAGAAGATAAAATATATGAGTAATTCCACATAAATTCTCTATATTTCTGTCACAGATTGTGGATTTTTTGAAATTTAGGGGCATGCTTCTGAAACCACTCTTTGTTCGTTCTTTAGGACCTGAAAGTCAAGCTGTTTTGGGAATTGAAATCGAAACTTATGTCATATGTCCGAATTATCTTTCCTATCGTTGTTTGCATTCATTAAATGCTATTTTGTAAATTGTTTGGTACAATATATCAACACTGTCGATATAAACTTGCACGTTAAAGAAGATGGCCTTAACAGAATTTGTGTAAAGTCCAAAGTAACGTTCCTATTACCTATTTTTGAAAAAGAGACAAGTGTATTTTAGCATGTTTTTAAAGCGAAGGAACATTCCTACTAGCTATATTTTTGAACAAGCGTATTTTAGAATTTTTTGCGTTTTTCTGTACTCCGACTATAATTGCAACACAAAAAAAGATACAAGAAACATTTCCATATGGTATTAACAGAATTTGCCTAAAACCGTAAGGAACTATCCTACAAGCTATTTTTTAATGAGAGATTAGAGTATTTTAACATGTTTTTTTTTTCATTTTTATGCATTTATTTGTAATCTGACCATAATTACAACGAAAAAAAAAAGGAAAATGGTCGGTAACATTTTCGATGTAAAATTTTACACTGAAAAACGTGATACTAACAGAATTTAGCTAAAGCCTGAAGGACCTTTGCTATAACCAATTTTGGAAGGATAGATTAGAGACAAGTGTAGTTTAGCATCATTTTTCATTTTTATGTATTTATTTGCACTCTGTCCATAATATCAACCCTAAAAAAAGTATCAGGTAACATTTTGGATTTAATATTGCAGGATAAAGAAGATGACACTAATGGAATAATTAATACAATGCTCGTAGGAACATTCATATAAGCTATTTTTAAAGTAGATGTTAGTGGATTTTTTCTATAATCCATCTTCATGTGCCGTTCTCGTGATGAATTGATTAAAAATAATACTTTTATACTTAAAAGTAATTTAAGAGAATACCCTTACTGTTCTTAATATTGTATTCAAATAAAAATCTCAAACTAAATCACCACCAAAATGGCGCATCAAAACGGATTGTAGAAAAAGTAATTAAGCTTAAAAAACATCTTAAAATCCACTAATCTCTCCTTCCAAAATTGGTTATAGGAAACTCCCTTCAGGCTTTAGCTAAATTCTGTTAGTATCATGTTTTCAGTGTAAAATTTTACATCGAAAATATTACCTACCTGTTACTTTTTATCGTTGTATTTATGGCCAGAGTACAAATAAATGCATAAAAATGAAAAAAAAACATGCTAAAATACTCTAATTTCTCATTAAAAAAATGGCTTATAGGATAGTTCCTTACGGTTTTAGGTAAATTCTGTTTATGCCATATGGAAATATTTCTTGTATCTTTTTTTGTGTTGAAATTATAGTCGGAGTACAGAAAAACGCAAAAATTCTAAAATACACTTGTTCAAAAATAGCTAGTAGGAATGTTCCTTCGCTTTAAAAACATGCTAAAATACACTTGTGTCTTTTTCAAAAATAGGTAATAGGAACGTTACTTTGGACTTTAGACAAATTATGTTAAGGCCATCTTCTTGAGCGTGCAAGTTTACATCGAGAGTGTTGATATATTGTACCAAACAATTTACAAAATAGCATTTAATGAATGCAAACAAGGATAGGAAAGATAATTCGGACAGATTGCGACATAAGTTTCAATTTCAATTCCCAAAAAAGCTTGACTTTCAGGTCCTAGAGAACGAACAAAAAGTGGTTTCAGAAGCATGCCCCTAAATTTCAAAACATCCACAATCGGTGACAGAAATCTAGAGAATTTATGTGGAATTACTCATATATTTTATTTTCTTCTTAACGTGCCTTATCCTTAAGGACCTTGACCATTACATTTTCCCATTTTATCTTATTTGCAGCCATCCTGTTCATATTCGTCCATTGTCGTAGGTTTTTAAGCCAAGAGTTGCGTCTTCTTCCTGGTCCCCTTTTGCTATTAATTTTGCTTAAGATTGTGTTCGTTAAGTTGGAGCAGTTCATACTTTTGATTTCTTACGATGGAAAAACATTGTATTTTCCTTTTTTTTATTATAATCATAAGCTCTGTTTCCTTGTTCATCCTCCGAAAGACTTCCGCGTTTGTCGTATGGCTCATGTAGGACATTCTGAGCATTTTACGGTAGCACCAGTGTTCGAATGCTTGGATTTTTTTTGTGTTATTTCTGTCATTTTCCAGGCTTCAACGCCATAGAGGAAGATGGAGAAAACATACCACTTATGTATTCTAGTCCTCAATGTTGCGGTTTTTCAAGTCTATAATGAACATGAAGAAATTAAAACCATACCATTAAAGACACTCCAAAAAATGTAAACACCCCACGACGACGATCATCAGCTAGTATTAATGGGTGCTATCGGATACACTGGTGTAGGAGGAACCAGTTTGTCTGATTTTAATGAAAATCGAGGTGGTCACTATATAACCTATACCTATCGAAGAGGAAACACATCTTGGATGGGCTTCGATAATTTACTAGAAAAATAATTTTTCGTTAAAGAAACAAAAAAATAGCGCCCAGATTACTAATGTACATTAAAGATAAAATAAATTAAAATTAAATAAACAACACTTGCTTTAATTTTTTGAAACCTATGCTTAAATTCTTTCGCAGCTTATTATTAGCACGCATAAGTACAAAAATTATGGTCAACTCTTAGTAAATTCGTTTTTTTAAGGAAGTTGCATACTTACCCTCTATCTACTTTTGTTCCGGAAATCTGAATGTTGGCTATTCTAGTTTAATATTAAGCTGGAATAGCTACCTGTTTCTCTGAAGGGGTTGAAGCAATACATTTTTATTTTTCGTAATAAATTAGCAATTAATTAGCAACAAAAAAGGCCACCGGAAGCAACTCTCTATCTACTTTCGTTCCGGATATATGCATGTTGGCTATTCTAGCATAATATTAAGCTGAAATAGTCACCTGTTTCTCTGAAGGGGTTGAAGCAATAAATTTTTGATGAGAGACTAATAAGTTTCGAAACCGGTAGAGGTGCTTGCAGCACTCTCTGATTGGACTAGAATATGGTTCGGCTGTATTTTCGTTTTGCAACGAAATTGAAAATGGTTATTCATTTTCGAAATTGAAAATGGTTATTAATTTTTTTCAATAAATTTTTATTTTGCATAATATAGCAATAAAATAGGCCGCCAGAAGCGACCAGCTATCTGCTTTCGCCCCTGAAATATTAGGGTTGTGTAGCTTAAGTATTAAACCGCTGTAGCCATTGTTGCCCTTCAGCGATGGCCTTCAGGGATGAAGCAAAAAAATCATTTTTGGGGTAGACCTGCAGCAGTTACTTAGGAAAAAAATACCCACTTGGTCTTAGGGTTTTAACTGGTAATTTTCACTTTCTGTGAAATCCGCGGAATGATAACGATTGGGGTTGGGGGGTGAGTTTGTCACTTGTTATATACAACAAATTTCAGCAATTAACTAACATTAAAATATGCCGCTGGAAGCGACCCTCTATCTGCTTTCGTTTCTGAAATAGGAGTGTTGGGTATTGTAGCTTAAGTATTAAACCGCAGTAGCCATTGTTGCTCGTTAGGGGATGAAGCAAAAAATTCGTTTTTGGCGTAGACCTGCGTAGAAGTTAATTAATTAGAAAAAATACCCACTTGGTTTTAAGTCGTTAAACTGGTTATTTTCAGTCTTTGTGAAATCCGGGAAACGATGATAATGGTAGGGGTTGAAGGGGGTGAGTTTACAAATTCTGGTATACTCCTCCTTTCAGCAATTAATTAAGAATAAAATATGCCGCCAGAAGCGACCCTCTATCTGCTTTCTTTCCTGAAATAGGACTGTTGGATATTGTAACCTCAAGTATTAAACCGTAGTAGCCATTGTGGCTCGTTAGGGGATGAAGAAAAACATTCATTTTTGGCTTAAAACTGTAGCAATTAATAAGCAAAAAATACCCGCTTCCCTCTATCTACTTTTGTTCCTTAATATTAAGCTGGAATAGCCACCTGTTTCTCTGAAGGGGTTGAAGCTATAAATTTGTAATTTGCGTAATAAATAAGCAATTAGTTAGCAATAAAATAGGCCGCCGGAAGCGACGCTCTATCTGCTTTCGTTACTGAAACAGGAGAACTGAGTGTTGTAGTTTAAGTATTCAACCGCAGTAGCCAATGTTGCTCGTTAGGGGATGAAGCCATACAATCGTTTTTGGCGTAGATCTGCAGCAGTTGCTTAGGAAAAAAATACTCACTTGGTCATAGGTTTTTAAACTAGTAATTTTGACTTTCTGTGAAATCCGGGGAATGATGACAACGGTGGGGGTTGGAGGGGGTGAGTTTGCAAATTGTTGTATACCTTATCTTTCAGAAATTAATTAGCAATAAAATATGCCGCTGGAAACAACCCTCTATCTGCTTTCGTTCCTGAAATAGGAGTGTTGGGTATTGTAGCTTAAGAATTAAACGCAGTAGCCATTGTTTCTCGTTAGGGGATGAAGCAAAAAATTAGTTTTTGGCGTAGACCTGCAGCCGTTAATTAGAAAAAAAATACTTACTTTGTTTTAAGTTTTTAAACTGATTATTTTCACGCTCTGTGAAATTCGTGGAACGATGATAACGGTAGGGGTTGGAGGGGGTGAGTTTGTAAATACTGGTATAACCCGTCTTTCAGCAATTAATTAAAAATTAAATATTCCGCCAGAAGCGACCCTCTATCTGCTATCTTTCCTGAAATAGCAGTGTTGAGTATTGCAGCCTTAAGTATTAAACCGCTGTAGCCATTGTGGCTCGTTAGGGGAGGAAGCAAAACATTCATTTTTGGCTTAGACATGTAGTAATTAATGAGCAAAAAATACGTACTTGGTTTTAGCTCTTTAAACTGGTTATTTTCACTTTTTGTGGATTCCAGGGAATGATGATAACAGTAGGGGTTGAAGGGGGTGAGTTTGTAAATTTTTGTAAACTCAATCTTTCAGCAATTAATTAGCAATAAAATATGCCGCCGGAAGCTAACCTATATCTACTTTCGTTCCGGAAATATGAATGTTGGCTATTCTAGCTTAATATTAAGCTGAAATGGCCACCTGTTTCTCTGAGGGGGTTGAAACAATAAATTTTTGTTTTGCGTAATAAATTAGCAATTAATTAGCAATAAAATAGGCCGCCGGAAGCAACTCTCTATCTACTTTCGTTCCGGATATATGAATGTTGGCCTTTCTAGCTTAATATTAAGCTGGAATGGCCACCTGTTTCTCTGGAGGGGATGAAGCAATAAATTTTTGTTTTGCGTAATAAATTAGCAATTAATTAGCAATAAAATAGGCCGCCGGAAGCAACTCTCTATCTACTTGCGTTCCGGATATATGAATGTTGGCCTTTCTAGCTTAATATTAAGCTGGAATGGCCACCTGTTTCTCTGAAGGGGATGAAGCAATAAATTTTTGTTTTACGTAATAAATTAGCAATTAATTAGCAATAAAATAGGCCACCAGAAGCAACTCTCTATCTACTTTCGTTCCGGATATATGAATGTTGGCCTTTCTAGCTTAATATTAAGCTGGAATGGCCACCTGTTTCTCTGAAGGGGATGAAGCAATAAATTTTTAATTTGCGTAATAAATTAGCAATAAAATAGCAAAAAAATATGGGGTGTGTCTTATGGCTCCCTTATGAAATGGTCTTTCTAGCTTAATAGACATCAACAAAAAGAAGAGGGAACTGCTAGAGTCCATAGAAATTAAAAAAAATAACAAAGCTGTCAATGATAAACGGGATGTCAAAAACCTTAATAGGGTATATTTCAACTTAATCTAAAATTAACTATATAATATTTCAGCACGCCTATGAGACGAAGACAACTATTTTGACTTAACATAAAATCAAACATCAATAAACACCATAATAATTTTTGACACAGTTCATTACTCTCTTAACGCAATGACTTAGTGGGTCCGTTCCTATGCTTTAACATTTTAACATTGTTTTAATTGTGACGTCTATTTGTGTACTTGTTTCAAAACTAAATTTACGATTGCATGGTAAGTCGATTTTCTTTTAAATTGTATTGTAGCTTTCAATAAATGTTGTTTTAGTCAATCCTTGAAAAAGGCATGGATTTCCTGCCGAAACGTCGGATAATATATCAATAAATATGGTCATAACATCATAGACAAGCTTTTTTTATGAACCTAAACCCAAGAAACATTGGTAAAAATATATATATATATATATATATATATATATATATATATATATATATATATCAAATAGATGAAATAGAGAATGTGGAAAAATCCCCTTACGAACAATTCACACATCCACCATTTCGGGCTGGGAAAAAATTTTTTTTTTTTTTCGAATAGAATCAAAGATCCAAACACCAGTTCTTAGAAATGTGTTTCGCCCTCTTCAACCTCTCTGGGCTCGTCGGTAAAGACAAGAGGTTGAATATCTTTAGATATTTATATATATATATACATATATATATATATATATATATATATATATATATATATATATATATATATATATATATATAATCGGTTTAAAACGTCCTCCGACGTCTTCCGATGCCCAATCTCCATGCATCTCTATCTTCCCAAAGGTCTTCGTCTAAACCTCTCTCTCGGATCTCTCTGTCTATTCCTTCTCTCCAGCTCTTTCTGGGTCGGCCTCTTTTTCTCTTACCATGTGGTGACCAATCTAGAATCTGTTTTGGCAGACGGTGTTCTGGCATTCTCTGCACATGTCCATACACTTTAGTTGTTGTATTCTATATCTTCGACAATCGTATGTGTGACTCCCATAATCTCTCGAGATCATAATTCTCTTTGAGAACTAAATCTAGATGGTGCTGGATCTCTGCATGACTATTAATATGTTTGTCGAATTGGGTTAGCGCAGTATTTATATTGAGAATATTAATTAACCAAGGTGAGGGGTTTTTAATATTGATTGGAAGAATATCTGGGAATTCGACGTCGAGACATCTCAGGTAACACCGAACTCGCTCGTAGTAAGGTTTGTGTTTAGTACTATTGGTAAAGAGATTTATATATTTATTAGTGAATGTGTTATTGAAAAGAGGTTTGTTTACGTTTGAAGCTATTGACGTTGCATGTGTCAGAGTTAAGTAAGTACGTCGATAATATAAGGAAGGCTCTCCGCTTTCACTATATAAACTTTCTACAGGTGATGTTCGGAATGCACCAAGTGATAGTCTAAGTGCTGTATTGTGTACAGAGTCTAGCTGTTTCAATAATGTGGGGGATGCAGAGGCGTAGTCGATTGATCCATAATCTAGTTTTGATCTTATTAACATTCTGTAGATAGTTAGCATAGTGGAGCGATCAGAGCCCCAATATCTATTTGACAATGTTCTCATTAGATTAAGTTTCTTATTACAAGTCAATACTAACTGCCTAATGTGTTCTTTCCAAGTAAGTTTTTTATCAAAACACATACCTAAGAATTTCACACATGGTTTGAATACAAGCGGTGTATTGAAAAATTTAAGATTAGGATTCTTTGTAAGGTTCTTTTAGAGAACACCATACCTACGGTTTTTGTAACTGAGAATTGAAAGCCTGTATCGCGAGACCATTCTTCGAGATTGTGTAAAAAACCTTGGAAAACTGTTGAAATTAAATTGATATCCTTGCCTTTTACGTAAACGACCAAGTCATCTGCATATAAGCGTGCTTTTAAAGGTTTCATGAGGTTTCCGATTATATCATTAATGGCGATTAAGAAGAGTGTATGGCTGATAATTGAGCCTTGGGGAATCCCATTTTCTTCCTCTTGTTTTTCGGAATAGTGGCTGTTAATTCTTACACGAAACGACCTATTCTCTAGAAAGTTGTTAATATAGTGAAGACAACTTCCACGAATATTCCACGACTGTAACTTTCTTAAGATGTATCTCCAGCATGTATTAAACGCTCTTCTTAAGTCAAAAAATACAGCAATACAATGTTGTTTCGTTGCCAGGGATTCGTGAATATCACATTCCAGATCTAATATGTTGTCTATCCCAGATCGGTTTTGTCGAAAGCCATTTTGTTCATTTATAAGTAAGTTTGAACTTTCTAGCTGACATATCAGCTTTGAATTGATAATTTTTTCTAATAGCTTGCCTATTGCACAAGTTAGGCTTATTGTTCTATAAGAATCAGGATCCAAACGAGATGTTTGGCTTTTGAGAAATGGAACAATAATAGATTTTGACCAAACAGATGGGTATTGGTGCCGTTGCCAGATAAAGTTAAATAATCGGAGCAAGAATTTTTAGCAGAAGTGGGTAGGTGTTTTAAGAAAACTGTTGGAATAACGTCTGGCCAGGACTTGTGTTTTTTAGTTCATTAAGTGAGTTGTTGAGTTCTTGTAACGTAATAGGAGCGTTTAATGGGATGTTAGAATTTTCTAGAGAAAGGGTAGACTTTTCGGCTTCTAGTTTGTTTTCCAGAAATACGGGGTCAAGATTTTCATTGGAACACATCTGTCTGAAGATTTAGCTAATTCGTTAACAATTTCCAGTGGGGAAGTGATAATTTGATTTCCAATTTTAAGAATAGATATTGGGGTGACCCCTTTATGCCGGAAATTTTACAAATTTTCTTCCATACTTCTCTTACTGGAGTGGAACTGTTAATACTAGAGACATACTGTGCCCAACTGGATTTTTTTGTTTGGTTTATTAAACGTTGAGCTCTAGCCTTCATTTTTTTTTTAGGTTATTTTATTTTCAAGCGTTTTATGCTTTTTAAACTTATTAAAAGCTTAAATGGGTTGCATGTGGGAGTTCATTTTAAATGAAGTAAAAGTCAGACTTACTCTCAATCTTTATTATAACTTCCGACGACCGGTTTCGCTCTTTAAAATTTGTAGAGCATCTTCAGGTCAAAGGTAACAAGTTACAAAATGATTCAGATACAAGGTGCTACCAACTCAGTATTCATTATCATGATGTTTCTGTTGAAGTTATGTTAACGGGATATGGTGGAATAGACGGAGGATGCAGCAAAGGTAAACAAATTTATGGGATTTAGGAATTCTTGAGGGTGATGAGATAGTTGGTGTAAGTCAACCAACAAAACCAACAAATCTGTGCCTGTTATAACAGGTTGTAGATATAATCTGTTTGATCTACACAAACATTATAACAGGCACAGATTTGTTGGTTGACTTACACCAACTATCTCATCACCCTCAAGAATTCCTAAATCCGATAAATTTGTTTACCTTGGCTGCATCCTCCGTCTATTCCACCATATCCCGTTAACATAACTTCAACAGAAACATCATGATAATGAATATTGAGTTGGTAGCACCTTGTATCCGAATTATTTTGTAACTTGTTACCTTTGACCTGAAGATGCTCTACAAATTTTGAAGAGCGAAACCGGTCATCGGAAGTTATAATAAAGATTGAGAGTAAGTCTGACTTTTACTTCATTTATTAAAAGCTGTTTTGCTGGCACGTACGGCTTCGCTACACTCCGAATTCCACCAAGGCACAGGGACGTGATTTTTGACGGGCTTAGTTCTGCCGATGAAGAGCTTCGCACTCTGCAAGATGACACCATTAAAAGCACTCAAAGATTCATTTATATTATAGCTCATTCAAGATTTCCCAAAGCTTTATTTACATAGTTTTCAAATTCGTTCCACTTAGCAGAATTTATATTCCATTTGGACAAGAAAGATATTGGACAAGGCTGACCTGAGAGCTTTTCAATTAAAATAGGATGGTGGTCACTACCATAGGTATACTGGAGAACATTCCGAGAGAGACGTGGGGCGATACCTGAATCGCACAAACTTAAATCTATCACGGAAGATTCCCCAGTGCAGATGTTAAATCTTGTAGGTGACCCGTCATTTAGGAAATTTAATTGAAGATCTTGCAATACCTTTTCTCGAAGTTTTCCTCTGCGATCAGTACTCTTCGAATCCCAAATAAAATTATGACCATTAAAGTCGCCTACAATGATTCGGGGAGTCGGTATCTGTTCGATATCTGTCCATTTTTTTATTCGCATTAAATTCAATTCTAAACGCATTCCACCCATTACAGCATTTAAAACTCTTTGGGTTTACTTGATTTTTTGGAAAAATGACTGTAGAGTGAAAATAATTAAAATTTCATATCCTGAATTGGACGTTTCTAATGTTCCACCTGGAACTACGGAGCTACGGAGCTACAGAACTACGGAACAAGGTCGGCGAAGTCGGTGTTACTTATGTGGTCAGAGAAAAAAGTCACTATTGTGTGTAAAAACATTTTGTTGCTCACTCTGTGAAAAATTTCATGTGTTTGTCTTGCAACGATAGTATTTTCTTTTTTAAGAAGAGATTAGTAGTATAATATACAAGTCCCAATTTTCTTTCAGATCAATTTCTCCGACGTTCACATATAAAAAAATGGATATACGGATGGGGTGAATATGCACCCCGCACCTTTGTTTACGTAATGGTAGGGGAGCAAAGTATGCTAAATGTGCAGTCACTCGAGCGCTTTGGGGACCTATTGGGTTGTGAAGAGTAGGCCCTAAAACCAAAAAAATTCAAGTAAAGTTTTCCATTTTTGTGGGAACTTGCCATTTTTTAATTTAATTTTCCATTTCCAACAATCGTTTTTTCCGATTATAACGCCATTTATCCATAATTCGAAAAAACATTTCGAATAAAAGTTACTTATTTTTACGTAAGGAATCCAAATCTGAAATAAAAAATTAGGGCTCCTATTTAAGATTTTAAAGTAACCCACCACTCCACCTCCGTGGGTGGTCGTGTTTGGTGCCATTCGATAGATTTTTCAAAAAATATTGAATAAGTGTGTTTTACAGTTTTTCGATCTGATGTTCATTTCACCCCTCTCCGTGGGAAGTCGTGTTTAGTATCATTCGATAGATTTTTAAAAAATAGTAAACATATATTTTTTAGTTTTTCGATCTGTTGTTCGTTTCGCGAAATATTAGCTTTTTTCTTGTGAAACTTTGGGACTCACCCATTTCTTTACGAACGGCTCAAATCGGCAAATTTTCGAAATACACACTCTTTTGCATGTACTTAACTTACCTTATCTTAATCTGACAATTTCGAGTTTTTTTAATAATAGATTTTTTTTCGGGCCCCCTTAACAAACTCCCCTGTGTTAAGAGCCAATATATGGTAGAGGTACATCTGCAGGGTACCTGGTTTCTCCCCATATGATAATCTGACGCGCTCGAGTAACTGCAAAAATCCCCGCTTGGGCTCCACTACCATAAGAATCTAAGCATCACCTTACGAGGGTTAATCTTCTATCTTTAAAAATAAAAACCGATCTGTACAGCACCTATGCAAAATTAATTTTAAATTCATAAAAGGGATAAAATGAACTAACATATAGCATATAAAATAACTATATAGCAAATAAGAAATTAAAGGAAAAAAACTATCATACATATCAAGTATGTTAGACCTGGATCCCGCGTACCAAAAAAAGTTGATTAATAGCAAGCTGAAAATTTGTTAATAGCTTAACGTTGTCTAGCCGGACAAACTTTTAATTGTGGAACAGTTTAAAAATTTGGAACGTCAGGTTACGAAAACGTCCCGGGCAGAACGTGTCGGACAGAACATCCAATTGCTTTGTTACTCTTTCATTAAACTTTCATGCAAAAATCAGACTGCTATTACTAACCAACATGATTCCTGCCATTTGACATATTCTTCGTGTTCCACTCATTAAAATGCCCAGTTGGTGATAAACACCAGTCTGATTTTTGATGAGAGTTTAATGAAATGGTAACAAATCTATTGGAAGTTCTGTCCGACAAAATACATGGAACATTTTCGTAGCCTGACGTTCCAAATTTTTAACCTCTTCCACAATTAAAACTTCCCCTGTTCCAGTGTTCCCATACATCAAAGTTTGTCTGACTAGACTCTGTTAAGCTATTAACAAATTTTCAGCTTGCTATTAATCAACTTTTTTGGTACGCGGGATCCAGGTCTATGTATGTAGGCTTTCGCTACTGGCATGTTATAATGGTATATTGTTCTAAGGGTTTATAGATTTAAGGTTTATAGACTAAGGGTTAGCAAATGCAACAAATCTAAAAAACCCCGATGAATCTTTAGCGTAAAAAAGTGTTGTAAAGTCTATGCGGAATAAGAAGTTTTGTAAAAACTCCGAGCTTTAACCCATAATATTGAAATAATTAGCACCAAAACACAACAATAAATTATACCAAATAGAGATTTGAGACTTCTCTGGTTGGTCAGAAGGCAAACGGACGAATCATCATAGTCTTGCCTATATATTGATCTCTTGTTAGTAGCATTTAGGAATTAGGAATGTAAGTCACGTCATGGAGAACAATGTTATATATTTATACGAGTTTATAAATAAATTAATACAAATATAAAACAAGAATATACTCAAAATAGTCCTTGGAGATACTAATGCCAAAATAGGTAGAGAGGACATATTTAAGCCTACTATAGGAAAATACAGCTTGCATCCAACAACGAATCAAAATGGACACATGCTCATCGACTTTGCAAGAGAAAAAAACCTTTTAATAAAAAGTACCTACTTCCAGAGAAAGGAAATACACAAGGGTACTTGGAGATCGCCGGACGGACAAACGGTAAACCAAATAGACCATGTTTTAATAGAGAAGGATGTAGAAAAAAGCATAATGCATATACGTACATATAGAGGGCCAGATATAGATTCAGACCACTTTTTAGTGGGAATAAAAATGAACCAAATAATACCTATAAATAGAAACAGAAACAGAGAAAAACGCATGATGAACAAGCTAGTCAGGTTACAAACAGAAGAAGAAGAAAAGGTATACCAGTTGACACTTAACAAGAAACTGGAACTTATTACAGAAAATGACAATGTAGAACAAACATGGGACTTAATTAAAAATACTTTAAAAGCCGTAGCAGATGATACTGACAAGTCAATCAAGAAACAACAAAAGGCATGGTTCGACGATGAATGCAAACTAGAAATAGAGAAACGGAACAAGCTACGATTAGAAAGTCTAAGACTGAAATCAAAAACAGCGGAAACACTTTACATAGAGCAAAGAAGAAAAACCAGCGCAATTTTAAGAAATAAAAAGAGAAAATTTTACGAAGATAAGTTGAAAGACATTGAAGAGAATTACAAAAATAATCTTATTAGAAATTTATATCAAGGCATTAAAAATCAAAAAAGAGAATATAAACCACAGCCCATTTATTACAAAGATAAAGAAGGAAAAATGATATTTGATGACCAAGAAATATTAAAACGATGAAAACAATACTTTGATGAATTGTTAAACGGGGAGTACACAAATAATCACAATGAAGAAGACACAGATGATGGAAATGAAGAACACATAAATCACGATAATGAAGGATACACAGACGAAATAATGAATATGCAAAGAGACAGTACGGAAGATATAGCACCATCCCTAAATGAAGTTGAAATTATTATTAAGAATCTAAAAAACTATAAATGTCCTGGAAGTGATTCTATAACAGCGGAAATGTTAAAATATGGAGGAGCGCAGCTGACAGACAAAATACACAAATTACTAAAAAACATATGGGAAAAGGAAGAACTACCAATGGAGTGGAAGCAGGCAGTGATATGTCCTCTTTATAAAAAGGGGGACAAAGCAGAATGTCAAAATTATAGGGGCGTGGCACTATTAAATGTAATATATAAGATATTAGCAGTCCACATCAAAAACAAGCTAGCAAGAAGTCTTAACAATAGCATAGGTGAATACCAGTGTGGCTTTAGAAAAGAAAGAAGTACTATAGACAACATCTTTACTTTAAGAGAAATACAAGCTGAGAGCTATGAATATAATAAACCAACAATGGCACTCTTCTTAGATTTTAAGCAAGCTTTTGATAGAATAAAAAGAAAAGAAATATATAAAGCGTTAAAAAATCTAGAAGTTTCACCAAAAATAATAAGAATGATAAAGCTTACACTTACGAAAACAGAAAATAAAGTAAAAGTAAATAACAAACTAACAGAAAATTTCGAAATGCAAGAAGGAGTACGACAAGGGGATCCGTTGTCATCACTGCTATTTAATGTAGTATTGGAAATAATAATAAAAGAGGCTAATATTAACAGATCAGGACATATATATTACAAAAAACATCAATGTTTGGCATTCGCGGATGATGTAGTAATTCTATCCAGAAGCAAGGAACAATTAAAAGAGGTAGTAGAACGACTAGAAAAGGCAGCTCGAGAAAAAGGACTTTATATAAATGAAACAAAAACTAAGTATATGGAATGGACCGACAAAAAATTTGAACAAGGGCAATATTTAATGATAACAACGAATGAAGGAACAATGTATAAATTTGAAAAGGTAGACAGATTTGAATATTTAGGGACCTTATTTTCTAGTAAACCAAACATCCGGGATGAAATACACAAAAGACTAATGTCAGGGAATCGTTGCATGTATGCACTCAATAGAATACTCAGAAGCAAAAATATATCCAAAGCAGCTAAATTAAGAACGTATAAAACTGTGATACGACCAATAGTTACGTATGCCTCAGAAACTTGGACTATGACAAAAACCGAGCAATCAATGTTACAAGTATGGGAAAGAAAAATACTTAGAAGGATATTTGGGAGAAAAATAATCAACAATCAGTGGACACGAAGAACAAACAAGGAATTAGAAGAATTGTATAAGGAGCCTAATATAATTGCAGTTGTAAGATCACAAAGACTTAGATGGTTAGGACATGTCCAAAGAATGGCCCAAGTTAGAATGCCTAAAATCATGTTAAGCGCTACAATAGGTGGTAAAAAGAGAAAAGGAAGACCTAGGACCAGATGGAGCCATGAAGTTAATGATGACCTGAAGTATCTCAATGCAACCAATTGGAAAGAAAAAGCGAAGAACAAGCAAGATTGGAGGAAGATTGTAAACCAAGCCATGAGCCTGCTTGGCTCGAAGTGCTAATGTATATATATATATATATATATATATATATATATATATATATATATATATATATATATATAAAACAAGAACCATGTATTTTACACAAAATATGCAATCTACATGATACAAAATAATATTGTAAGTATTGCTAACGGAAGAGCTTCAAGAGGTACAATAGTAGATCAGGGCATTTAGCAAAAAATAAATCGATTTTTAAATATAGCCCCTAGAGACTTACAACCTTTTGCATTGTGTTACATAACATTACATCCTTAGCCGTTACCTTGGGTACCAGGAGGCCCGGGGGTCGGTTCTTATCGCGAATTTTTATTCAGCGACCCCAGAAACCGCCTAGTAATCTATTTGCATGCATTCAAGACCGAAAACCTTCGAAACTCCTAAACATGACGTCTTAGCAGTGACCGTGGACACCAGGTGATCCAGGGGTCTGTTCCTGTTCTGATGGCGTATTCGTGTTCGGTAACCCTTAAAACCACCTGTGTAATTTGTTTGCATTAATTTAGTGCCGAGCTCTAGAAGATCACGTGACCCTAGACATCAGGTGATACGGGTGTCGGTTCTGATGACGTATTAGGTTTTAACAACCCCAAAAACTGCCCGAGTAACATATTTTAATCAATGGAGGAAAGGCCGTTTTTGTTTTTTCTTTGAATCCGAGTTGGACCACCATCTACAGATAGCTATTTCTGCATCTCATGCTTTATCAGTGTAGCTATGCAGTCAAGTCTGAATCAAATATCAACAAGCCTGCCTTTTAAGGGAAATCACCGCGATGCAGTAATTCCACCTTTGAGACGCAAAACAGCGACAACTCTAGTAAAACAAGAAAGACGACGAAATGTCCCAGATGCAAAATTTGCTGTAATAAAACAATTAAAATAATTGAAATAAAACAATAAACAATATTTTAAATCCAAGACTTTTCGTCGAAAAAACTGCTTTCTGATTACATCCTAAATCTCCGGCTTTAACAATTTATAAGAAGGATAACGGAGAGGACGAATATAGAAGAAAGTAGAAAGGACAACGGCCACGTATCTACTCCCTTTTCGTCTAGGAAAAAGTGCCGAAAGACAGTTTCGAATACTCAAAAATCTGAGTAAAGAAGAACAATGCATCTGGGTATTTTTTAGTCTTCCTTGTTTTACTAGAGATCGTCGGAGATTCAACTATTATAACATTCAACTTCGGGTTAAAAAATTTGTCGGTTAAACATAACCCTGCCCTTGATCTTATATTGTGAAATGCTCAACCACAAGGTAACTTTACTTTGTGAAACAAGGCATTGGTCACAAGCAGACACCTATAAGCTTATTTTGTTACAATAAACAGGGTCAATAATCTTTTTTTTTTTTCGGAAATATACCTGTGCTTTAGTCATGCCAAAATTATATTTCACACACACTGCCACATGCCATTCCTTGAATTTCATGAATTTCAGACACTATTACCAAGATTATCTAGTGTTGAACATTTTTGTAAAATCTTTTTTATTCTGGGTCAAGTAATTTTTTTATTTTCTAAAACCATATTAATATTAGAGCTGTTTCTTTAAGACTTTAGGTAGGGTACATTCCATGTCAAATCGCTCAGGCAAAACTTTTGGATCTCCGATTTTTCTGAAACTTGGTGTATAGCTTCTGCAGTACGTTATTTATTTAAGGTAGAAAAATATTCTTCTTTTTTTTCTTTTCTCAAAATGGTATTTTATGCGATTTTACAGTGATTTGGAGTTTATTTAAGCAAATTTGCATTTTCTACGTTAAGTATCAATTTAAAAAATAATATTTCAATAGAAGGGACTCAAAAATGTCATTATGTGGCATTATAACAAGTTATTTTGATTTAGAACAAGTTTTTGATAAAATTTTATAGTATAGAAAACGTTAAAATACCGTTTTTTACATTTTCCTCCATTCCCAAAATACATCATAATCGATTTGCCTGAAAATTTGCCCACAGATAGCCAAAACATAGGACTTTAAGTGTTTAGAAGGATTTAAATTATATTACAATACCAAAAAAGTTACATGCAATAATATCAGACTCAAAAGTATATTAGTCCAGTCGGAATAGCATTTGACTTTGCATGCCCAAAATTTTACATTTCTAATCTTTAGGGGGACCAATAGTAGCCTAAATTTAAAATCACGAATGAATTCCTCCGTTACGTTAGCCGCCATCTTGATTTTAAAGGAGAACCGTTTTTTTCTCAATACCTCCGCCATTTTTAACTTTTCGACAAAAATGGTAGGAACTGAAATTGTTCCAAATAAATCGTATTTACAATTTATTATAATTTCTTTTTAAAACAATTTTTGTCGTGAGGTCGATATTTTCTGAATTAATTGTACTTACAGTAGACGCCTGTATTTTTGAATATGATATTACATGTAACTTTTTTGGTATTGTAATATAATTCAAATCCTTAACCACTTAAATACCTATGATTTGGATATCTGTGGGCAAATTTTCAGCCAAATCGATCATGTTGTACTTTGGAAATGGAGGAAAATGTAAAAAACGGTATTTTAACGTTTTCTACACTATAAAATTTGATCAAAAACTTGTTTTAGAATTTATCCCTTCTATTAAAATATTATGTTTTCCATTGATACTTTACGATAGAAAATGCAAATTTGTTTAAATAAATACCAAATCACTATAAAATCGCTTAAAACAACAGTTTGAGAAAAAAAAAGAAGAAAAAGAAGAAGAAGACAATCCGACCTTAAATGTTTTATTTCTACATCCCGCATATACTATACAGGGTGTTTGGTAAAGAATGGGCCATAGCTTAACCCAAGATTCCTTAGCTTAAAATAAGTCGATTTAAGCGAACTTACCTTAGTAAGAAAGTTGATAACAACCGAAATACAGGGTTGAACTTTTATTTTATTTATTCTTGAATATATCCTGCCTAGCATGGGATAACAACACGAAATTTGGTAGGCGGGGTTTTTTGGGACCAGAAATCTAAATTTTCCACCAAAAATGATGTATTACCCAAAGGGCGACACCTACGTCTTGCAGCGCTCATTTAATACGTTCATTTTTTTTTATCCCCCACTCTACATATTTTTTGAGTCAAAACTTTTATTCTCTTAATATTTTTACTTAAAAAAAGGTGGTATATACAGTCATCTCCCTAAACTTAACCGTTTTCGAGATAAACTGCGATGCAACATAACTTTTTGCATAATATCATTGTAGTCACACCCGAAAAATAAACTTAAAACCATAATAATATACAAAAATGTATCGCAAATTTCTTTAAATGGGATTTGCGATGAAATGACATAGATACGAGAGCTTGCACAATTATTATGGTTTCAAGTTTATTTTTCGGGTATAACAACTACAAAGATAATTATGCAAAAAATAGGTTGCACCGCAGAATTAAAATGCGTTTATCTCGAAAACAGTTGAGTTTAGCGAGATGAATGTAGTATACCTTTTTTAAGTAAAAATATTAATAGAATAAAACTTTTGATTTAAAAAGTAGGTAGAGTGGGGGATAAAAAAAATTGAACGTATTAAATGAGCGCTGAAAGCCGTATGTGGCGCCCTCTGGGCAATGCATCATTTTTGGTGGCAAATTTAGATTTCTTGTCCCAAAAAAAACCCCAGCTACCAAATTTCGTGTTGTTATACCATGCCTGTCAGGAAACATTCAAGAATAAATGAAATAAAAGTTTAATTTTGACACCCTGTATTTCGGTTAATTTCAATTTTTGTACAAAGGTAAGTTAGCTTAAATCGACCTATTTTAAACTCAGGAATCTAAGGTTAGGTTATGGCTCATTCTTTACCAAACACCCTGTATAACAATTTTCAGATATATCGGAGATCCAAAAGTATTTTTGATCCAAAATTGAGTGACTTGAAATGGAATCACCCGTAGATACATTTTATAAAAGTTAAAAAAATAGGTCTGTATGAATATTAGAAAGATTTTCGTCGATTTTGTTTATGTATTGGGATGACGATATGGAAACTTGCCATGTACAACTTCAGGTTTTGAAGCAATATCAAGCAGTATCAAGGTATACTCCCATTCATCCATGATTATGAGACAATTTAAAGGAAAACGTTCAGCAGTCGATACATTTTTACCGTCAAGTTCAGCCGTTTCTTTTGTGACAGGAAATCTAAAGGAATAACGTCATTACTGGAAAATCGTTTAAAACTGTTAGCTAGAATATTTTGTTATATCTAGAAGATCTTCATATTTATTTCGTACACCATATTAAATATTCAAATTTATATTAGTTCACATTTAGGAAGTATTATGAGAATAATGCATTTACGAATAATGAGTTTACTTTTTTAGTAATAGTAAATATATCAATATATTTACTTTATGTTGAAACTGATCTAGAGGATGCTTCGATTAAATTATGGGTCTGTTTCATAGCCACTACCAATTGGCAAAGGTCGGTTCTGGCTTAATTATACTCACGTGCGGTTTTGTAAACCGCTCAAAAGGCCGGGGACCATTTCAAGAGACCATATATGCCCGATTTATGGTAGTCACGGCATCATTGTTTCAGGGACTTTTTTGTTTTAAATTTTTGCGCTTAAGATCTAAGAGCGTTGTGTACGTGAGCATTGTGACTATCGTGTGGTCCTGTAACTTAAATATTTTACAGGTGTTTTATTTTATAATCAGCATATTCACGATTTTAATAAAATCAAATAGTTTATGTGTGACTATACAGGGTGTCCCGGAAAATAGTGCGTTCCTTCAAGGTATGGGCTAAGTGCACCATTTAGAGCAAAAAAGTCTAATAAATTTTTTTTGTTAAGTCAACCGTTTTCAAAAAAATAATTTATTAATTTTAATGCATTTGATTAATGTCCACAGAAAAGCAAATACAGCCGGCAGCGCTGCGTTCCTTCTGTGCTAAAATAATTTTACTGTAACTCAACTATCATGAATCATCGATCATAGGCATAATATACATTGATAAAATACTGATAACAGTAATAGAAAAACAGCATAATATTTGTGTTTATTAAATATCTAATAAATAAGGTTTGTATAGTGTTTTAACTTACATAAAAATTTTTTATTACAATAAAGCTACGTCTTCAAGAAGCATCGATAGAACATGTAAACATTTGAGTACCTGCATTTCTCCATTCAATCTTCTGGGAAGTTCGAATGGTTCAATTAGATGATTATAAAAAATATTCCCAGCCCACAAATTCATACTTTTGTCAACCACGAAAGTTAAACACACCATTCGTAAAAATAAACTTTATCTGCACATAACACTTTACACAGAAATTCGGGTTCTCTGAAGATCTTATTTTACTTGGAGGTAAATAGCCTTGCTGTAAATCTTGCACTAAACGTAATTAACATAATATCATGATACTCGCTATCGAAATCATCACAACAATAGGATGTACCTATTCTGGGGTTACAGGTGATTATGATATGACTGTTTGTGTTTACAATTTGTATATTTTTATCTAAGCTGTGTCAAAATAAATAAAACTGCCATGTTGCCAAATGTAAATTTTGGTAAAATACATTATTTTAATGTTTTGGGGCAACAGATGACTTTAGAAAAAAAATTTATAAGAAAGTTTTCTTTTAAATGGTGCATTCTACCCACACCTTTAAGGAACGCACTATTTTCCGGGACACCCTGTATTTAATTGAAATTTGGGGCTACTTTTTCTTCTAAGATTTAAGTCACAAATATCCACTATACCAACTAGTCTAAACTAAAATTATGAGTATATCGAAATAAAGAATACCTTATGCTTGTTTGGGAGATGTATAATAGCATAATTTTTGCAGCATAAATTACAACGGTCTTTATACAGGATTGTTAAAAGCAGGAAAAAATATAAATATCGATACATTCTGTCCCATTTTTTCCACAATTTTTAAAAATAATATGACCTCTACGAACCTCGAATACAATACAACTTAAAATTATGTAAATGAGCTCTAGTACAAAGACTGTGCTATTAATAATTTTCAAACGGAATATAGTTAAATCATGAAAAAATATATAGGGAAGGTAAAGAATGCAGAAATAAAGCCCGACCCCAAAATCTTCTTTATTAATTGTCTTGTACATTACAGGCTATATTCGTTTGTCGAAATCACCTCTGACTATGTCAGCAAACATTTTACTGTTAACTGTTTTAAATACAGGGTGTCCCGAAAAGAAAGGTCATAAATTATACCACACATTCTGGGGTCAAAAATAGTTCGATTGAACCTAACTTACTTTAGTACAAATGTGCTCATAAAAAAAGTTACAGCCCTTTGAAGTTACAAAATGAAAATCGATTTTTTTCAATATATCGAAAACTATTAGAGGTTTTTTATTGAAAATGGACATGTATAATTCTTATGTCAGGAACATCTTAAAACAAAATTATAGTGAAATTTGTCCACCCCATAAAAAATTTATGGGGATTTTGTTCCCTTAAACCCCCCCAAACTTTTGTGTACGTTCCAATTAATTCATTATTGTGGTACCATTAGTTAAACACAACGTTTTTAAAACTTTTTTGCCTCTTAGTATTTTTTCAATAAGCCAGTTTTTATTGAGATGCGGCTTCTTTTTCAATATATTTACGTAAAAATTTTATGGGGGTTTTGTTCCTTTAAACCCCCCTAATGTTTGTGTACGTTCCAATTAAACTATTATTGTGGTACCATTAGTTAAACACAGTGTTTTTAAAACTTTTGTCTCTTAGTCTTTTGTTCATAAGTCACCTTTTATCGAGATGTAGCTTCTTTTTCAAAATATACCTAAAAATGTAAATTATAAATAAATTTTCAGATTATTAACAGGTCTCTATAACCGTACTTAACCATATACAAATATGTGGTGGATTCGACAAATATTCAAATTATCTCGATAAACACTGGCTTATCGAAAAAGTACTAAGAGGCAAAAAAGTTTTAAAAATAATGTGTTTAACTAATAGTGCCACAATAATAATTTAATTGGAACGTACACAAAAGTTTGGGGGGGTTTAAGGGAACAAAACCCCCATAAAATTTGTATGGGGTGCACAAATTTTACTTATTTTTTTTAAGATATTACTGTCGTAAAAATGCCACATGTCAATTTTCAATAAAAAATCTGAGAGTTTTCGATATATGAAAAAAAAATCGATTTTCATTTTGTAACTTCAAAGGGCTGTAACTTTTTTTGTGTGCACTATTGTATATAGGTAAGTGAGGTTCAATCAACCTATTATTGACCCCAGAATCTGTGGTATAATTTATGACCAATCTTTTCGGGACACCCTGTTGTACAAGAATTCATCTGTACTCAGTAGATATATCTTAAAAGCACCCTGTAATTATCTACGATAATTACTTTCAGTTATTTATGTCATCATAACAATATTACAACCTTCATTCGATTATATAAATATTGTTATCCTAGATCACGATTCACTAATAATTGCAGAGTCAATTATAAACACTTTTCATGGTCGATGCTGAATAGGCATTTCTAAATATATAAACAGCAAAACTATAACAAGGGAATTCTTATTATTATATGAGACATTCGTCATTCTATTTTGGTGATCAGACGTAATATTTCCACATTAAAGATAGTGTCTCTTTCTTCACGAGACGTTCTTTGGGTGCGGTGCTACCAGCTTATGCTCATGCGAGTGTAAATAAAATAACTCAACAAGTAAAAGCGTATCAATTATTCCACCCCTCGGATAAGGGATAACCACCCTCACCGGGAGAAGATAGCCTTAATGCCAGGGCTGTCATATGGCGATCCAAGACCAGGCGAGAACTCAGAACTAGCAGTCTAGAACGAGAAATGAGAAAACACGTCAATGTTCAGGCACCTAGACCACCTTAGACAACAGTGTGGTATGTAAAATGGATGGAGACATCAGGCCGACGCGGAGCTGAAAGGGGAATAGTATGGAGATGGAACATCGTGGGACAATGGAAAATGGACAATGCTATGGAACGTGCAGCGAGGACTTGTGATACGAACAAAGACGTGTAAAAGTGGTAAGTCCATATTAGCTATTTTTATGGTATTTCCTGATTAATATAAAGTATAAAGTATAAACATTATGTGCTACCTTAATTACATTAATATATGTTTCAAGTTTACCTATTTTTACTTAATTATTCTATTCTATTACCAATATTTATCAATATACAAAGATTTTTTTTTTACCCTCATATTAAGTTATTATAAGACGCAATGATACAATTTTATATGATTTTTTTTACATATTTATCAACGTATACTTTATCCTTGCTGACTTTTATTCATTTATTATTTGACTACTGATTTTTAGTACATTTTTGCAATTTTTTTATGATTTTAATATTTGCTATCGTAAATATACCTATCAAAATAAATATACGATATATAACAAATATACGCTATATGCATAATACATTTAAATTATTATTCTAACTACTTGTTTACAAGGGTTAATATAACGTTATTTATTTTTGAATTTTTTATTACCACTGCAATTTTTACATATTTTTACCATATATTGACGTATTATTTTATCTCCATATTTTTTTACTATATATCTATATACTACATATCTATATACACCGTAAGACTATCGAATTTATATTTTCGCTAAGAAGTGCAGAAGCTGGAAAAAAGAAAAAATTATGTATAAATGAGTAGCAACAAAGTTACTTGGGAAGATTTTGTCAAAATAGTTGAGGAAATTGCACAAGAAATAGACAGGCAAAGCAGAAGAATCTTAAAGAAAAAAGTTCCGAAATCTAAGGACATAAAGGAAGAAGTGACGACACAGCTAATTAAAGCTTATAACAAGTTCACGCAATTGACTAGGAAAAACTGGGAAGCACTTTCGGACAAACAAAGGGAATCGTGCAACAAATATTTTGGAAAAATCAGAGACAAAGTTATACGATCATTTCAAGCAGTAAATGTGAGAACAGTGGTTCCAAGTTCAATACATCAACCAATCGACAAGGAAGTTGAAGAGGAACAAAGCGATGAGGAAATAGAAGAAGGAAAAAGCGACGAGGAAGGAGAAGAAGAAATAATTAACGACGGAATAAAAGAGGAAAAAGGTGTCATAAAACAAGATATAACAATATTAAACATGGCTTTGACAATCAATGAATTTTTGAATATCGCAAGCAAGATATTGCCCAACGAGTTCGATGGAAGCGCAGGGAAATTACAACCATTTTTAGACGCATTAGAACCACTTGGAAAATTGGCAGAAGGTCATGAAGACACAGCTGTAACGCTAATAAAAACGCGACTCACCAATAAGGCTAGGAACCTAATAACCACAGAAGATACGATTCCACGGATAGCTGAAGCACTAAAGAAAGAATTAAAAGGTGATAATCCGAAGAATTTAATAGCCAAATTAGCCAAAAAAAGGCAAGGGCATAGAGATGCAGCAGTGTACGCATCTGAAGTGGAAGAGTTAGCAGAACAATTAAAAGTAGCATACATAGCGGAAGGAATGCCACTTGACTTAGCAAAGAAATATACGACGGAAGCAGTAGTAACAACAATGAAACGAAACGCTAATGCAGAGAAAGCTAAGCTAATACTGGAAGCAGGTAACTTTACATCACCGCAGGAAGTAGTATCTAAATTTTTGTCGATCGATACGACTGAAGAAAATGCACAAGGAAGAGTCTTAAATTATAGGACAAACTACGAGAATAGGAGAGGACAGCAGCAATACAGAAGAGGATACCATAACAAATATGACAGAGGAAGAAGAAATAACTTCGGACAACGGAACGAAGGAGAAGCAACGGACAATCAACGAAAGTATTCGAACAGAGGATACAGACAATTTAACAATCAAACATACAGAGGAAACCAGAGAGGCGGACGTAACAGGAACGTAAGGTTACTAGAAATAGAGGACAGTCAAGAAGAGCAAGAAAACCAGCAGTTGGGGTTTTGAATGAACAAGAAGTTGGAAGCACACAGGCAGAAATAAAATATAACATTTACAACTTCGACTTAAACCTAACGAACTTTGTACGAATGAAAACAGGAATTCTTGAAAACACAAGCACTTTTATCATAGACACAGGAGCTGACATTTCAATACTAAAATGTTCACAAGATTTTATGAAGGAACAGGTGAAACCAAACACAAAGGCGAAAATAAAAGGAGTCACTAAAGGAGAGTTGCAAACAATGGGAGAAGTTGAGACAACACTCGAAGTAAAAGGAACTCGATTCGAACACATCTTTCAATTGGTAGAACCTAACTTTCCAATTCCAACAGACGGAATCATTGGGAGAGACTTTATTTCTAACTTTCAATGTATACTAGATTACGCAAACCTTAAAATTCACATTAAAGAGGACAACGATTGTTACATTAGTACGAAAATTCTGGATAATATAGACAATGACACCATAATAATACCGCCTAGATGTGAAATTTACAGAATCGTAAAAATTTTTCAAACGTTAAAGAAAGACAGGATAGTGGAACAGCAAGAAATACAACCAGGAATATTCATAGCAAGAGCAATTATTTCAAGTAATAATCCATACATCAAAATTTTGAACACAACGTACGAAACAGTAAATGTAGACGCAAGCACAATCAGGACGTTGGATATTAAACTATTCAATATATATAGGCTAGTCAACGACAGCAAGGACAGAAAAAAAGAATTACGAGAATCACTGAAATTAGACATACCAGAATACATACGAGACAACTTAGTATCGTTATGCGAGGAATATTCAGACATATTCGCCCTAAGGCATGATATGTTAACCTGTAATAATTTCTACGAACAAAAACTAAGAGTTAAAGACCAAACTCCGGTATATATCAAGAATTATAGGACACCTCATGCGCAAACAGAGGAATTAAATCGACAAGTACAAAACCTAAGAGACCAAGGAATCATAGAACCATCTACATCCGAGTACAACAGCCCAGTAGTACTGGTACCGAAAAAAGCTATAGATGGAGGAAAAGCATGGAGATTATGCATAGATTTTAGACAACTGAACAAGAAGATAGTTACAGACAAATTTCCATTACCAAGAATAGATTCGATATTAGATCAACTAGGAAGAGCAAAATGGTTTTCAGTTATAGACTTAATGTCAGGCTTTCACCAGATACCATTAGAAAAATCATCGAGAAAATACACATCGTTCAGCACAGAAAATGGAGCATTTCAATTTACCAGATTACCTTTTGGATTAAATGTAAGCCCAAATAGCTTTTCAAGAATGATGTCAATAGCATTTTCAGGATTAACACCAGACAAAGCATTTCTTTACATGGACGATATCGTAGTAATTGGAATATCCGAAAAACATCACTTAGACAACCTGAAAAAGACATTTGAGACATGTCGAAAATTCAATTTGAAACTTAACCCAGGAAAATGTCAATTTTTTAGAAGGGAAGTAACATATTTAGGACATGATCTTTCTCAAGAGGGAGTATCACCAGACAAAGCGAAGTATGCAGCAATTGAACAATATCCGACACCTAAGACAGCGGAAGAAACAAAGAGATTTGTAGCATTTTGCAACTATTACAGACGTTTTATTAAAAATTTTGCGGAAATATGCAGACCACTCAACAAATTATCGAGGAAAGGAGTAGAATTTTCGTGGACCGAGGAGTGTGAAAAAGCATTCAAAAAGCTTAAAGCATCTCTGACGAAACCACCAATTTTAAAATATCCTGATTTCAACCAACAGTTTATCTTAACAACAGACGCATCCAATGAGAGTTGTTCAGCAATCCTAAGTCAAGATTATAACGGAATTGACCTACCTATAGCATATGCATCAAGAAGTTTTAGTAAAGGAGAATGTAATAAACCTATAATCGTTAAGGAATTACTAGCGATTCATTGGGGAATTAATTATTTTAAATGTTATCTATATGGAGCACCAACATTCAAAGTAAAAACAGACCATAAACCTTTGACACACCTATTTGCAATGAAAGAACCAACCTCAAAACTCACGAGGATCAGATTAGACCTAGAAGAATATGACTTCGAAATAGAGTATATAACAGGGAAAAGTAACTACGCAGACAGCCTTTCAAGAATAACATTGCATCAACTAAAAAACCTATACATAGACAACGCCCATATACTAGCTATAACAAGAGCTCAAGCAAAAGAAAAGGAGAAAGAAGCAAGACAAACAAAGGCTGAAAGTGAACTCGCACTACAGCCAGAAGCCACCAAACAGACAGTAAGGAAGGTACTAAATAATTTAGAGGCGCATAGACTACCAATTTTGTCCTTTGGAGCAGAACTAATCTCACCAAGACTGAGCATTAGGGCCAAAAACAAAATAAAATGCAGCAAAAGCATAGCCACAGGATTGAATCATTTCGATTTAAACCAAGCGTTGGTACAGCTTGATAAGCTGGCGGTAGAGAATGCAGTACGTATAGTAAAAATATACGTAAATGATATTATTTTTAAAATGTGCACAATTGATGAATTTATTAAAGAAGGAAATAAAAAATTGAAGAATATAGAAATATACATATGTGAAGTACCAGAAACAATAAAAGATGACAAAGAAAAACACAGATTAATAGGAGAATACCATAATCACCCGATGTTCGGAGGACACGTAGGGAATAACAGACTAATTAAGAAGCTAAAGGCAACATTCCGATGGAAAAATTTGGAAAAAGACGTAAGAAAATACGTAAAACAATGCCACAAATGTCAAATTAACAAACCGAAAAGAACACATGTCGAAGAGTTCGTGATATCGGACACATTTTCCAAACCATGGGACATAGTATACATAGATACAATAGGTCCATTCACGAGAAGTAATGAAGGTAATAAATACTGTATCACAATGTTGTGTGAACTGACAAAATACGCGGTCAGCATACCAGTGTGCAATAAAGAAGCAGAGACAATAGCAAGAGGAATCTTTGATCATTTCATACCAACATACGGACTCATGAAGCAAATAAGAACAGACCAAGGCACAGAGTATAAGAACGAAGTAATGCATGAATTAACAAAGCTATTAAAAATAGAACACAACTTTTCAACGGCATACCACCCACAGTCCATTGGAAGTTGCGAAAAACTACACAGAACGTTGAACGAGTACGTAAGAGCATTCATAGACGAAGACAGAGAAAATTGGGATGTGTGTTGCAGAATGTTCACATACTGCTACAATACAACCCCTAACGCGTATCATGGATACACACCGTTCGAACTGTTATATGGCAGGAAGGTTAACCTACCGGAAGACCTTACACATGAGATTCAACCATGTTACAATATAGATGCCTACTACAATGAGTTACGATACAAACTACAAAGCGCACACGAGAGAGCCAGAACCTTCTTATTAAAACACAAAAAAGAGCGGCAAGAAAAGAATAAGCTCAAAGCAACACCACAACACTTTAAAATAGGAGACCTAGTCCTTGTAAAAAGGGAAGAGAATGGTAAGTTTGATAGTCTTTATATAGGTCCTTTCACGATAACAGAAGTAAATAACGTTAATTGTAAAATCAGAATAGAAAACAATAAAATCAAGGAAATACATAAGAATAGATTATATGCTTACAATCCGAAAACACAGTGAGTGACAAGTGTTACGAAACAATGTTGTTAAACGAACATTTTATATTATTTATGTATTTGCGTAGGCTTAGGAAGTTTGTATATAAAATAAATTTTTTGTATTGATTACAACACAGTATGGGTTGGTAGCACGACTTGCAAATTTCCCTCCCCGTACTCGGAAAATTCCTAAAAAGGGAAGGTGTACAAGAATTCATCTGTACTCAGTAGATATATCTTAAAAACACCCTGTAATTATCTACGATAACTACCTTCAGTTATTTATGTCATCATAACAATATTACAACCTTCATTCGATTATATAAATATTGTTATCCTAGATCACGATTCACTAATAATTGCAGAGTCAATTATAAACACTTTTCATGGTCGATGCTGAATAGGCATTTCTAAATATATAAACAGCAAAACTATAACAAGGGAATTCTTATTATTATATGAGACATTCGTCATTCTATTTTGGTGATCAGACGTAATATTTCCACATTAAAGATAGTGTCTCTTTCTTCACGAGACGTTCTTTGGGTGCGGTGCTACCAGCTTATGCTCATGCGAGTGTAAATAAAACAACTCAACAAGTAAAAGCGTATCAATTATTCCACCCCTCGGATAAGGGATAACCACCCTCACCGGGAGAAGATAGCCTTAATGCCAGGGCTGTCATACTGTATATTTACGGTTAAAGTTAGATTAACAGGTAAACCTAGTATTACCTACCCGGGTAAAGTTCGAAGTACCCACGAGGTATCCATAATATCCGATAGAATGTCCGAAATATAATTTAAATAGTTTAAATTTCGCCGGTAAAACACATTCTACATGCTGCCAATTATTTAAATGCTTAATTGGGTGTACTAGCAATGACAACGCCGTAACTGCTTGAAAGATATATCTTAAATGTTGAATGGGTTGCATGTGAGAGTTAATTTTGAATGAAGTTAAAGACAGACGTACTCTTAACCATTTATTGTAACTTCCGACGACCGGTTTAGCTCTCTACAGTACGCAGTAAAAGTCACTAAATGCTACAAATAAAAACCAGAGTTAGAACAATGTCTGGTTATAAAAGATATTAAAGATCCATAAGATCAAGCCAATATTGAACAACATACATAAAAGGTTATTCAGACAGCAGACAAATACATATGCATGTACACTCGAGGGCGGCAACAAACGTCCTCAAGCCCACAAACACTTGCAAATGTATGCAGTCTGTAATCATGCAATGATAACTTGTCGTACTTACATTCGGCTACAAGGAGCTACTCCCTGAGTATTCAATTACATGATAATATCTTGCTCAAATTATGCTAACGGGGTATGGTGGAATAGACGGAGAATATTGTAAAGGTTAACAAGTGTATGGAAATTCTTGAGGGTGGTGAGATAAGTGGTAAGAGACAACAAACAAATCTATGCTTGCTATTTTGTTTGTGAAGTAGACCAAAAGTGAATGTCATATACAATTTTAATATGTAATGGTTTTAATAGTTATTTATGTATTAAGAGCGAGAAGTGATACATTATTGCTTGAGAGTAAGGCGGTAATTACTCGAAAGCAATAATGCCACTTTGCGCTTGAAAATTGCGCTTTGCATTTTTTCTACAATCACTTAATAAAATGAAACTATTTTTAAATAAATAACTTTATTGTAACTGTTTTATATCTGACATTATAATGTCATAACATTAACTTTTACGCCAGTCAATGGGAGCAAGAATAGGGTATTACCTCCGAATTCTATCCTACTACATGGATTTTAATGAAATTTTGGGCCTAGCCTCTACTTATCTCCTAATTCAAAGTCTACCCTATGCCGATGTCTGCTTTTATCTTGGGGGTGGTTCCCACCCCTTCTTAGGGGTGGTTCCCACCCCTTCTTAGGGGTGGTTCCCACCGCTTCTTAGGGGTGGAAAATTTTTTGGTTAAAATTACCACAAAATTCGCTAGATAACCTAATTCTAAGCAAAAAGTGTTCTATAATGTTCTTTTGAAAACTCAATACTTTTTGAGATATTCGTGGTTGAAAATTGGCCATTTGCATTGAAACATAGAAACCTTTTCGACCGGTTTTTTGCAAATAACTTAGAAACTATGCATCTAACTAAAAAAACTATATTAAACATTTTTGTAGGTTATAAAAAACAAAGAGACACTTTCCTTCATAAATCTTCTAGTTATAATACAAAAAGAGATATGGTAGGTGAAAATAGTTTGTTTTTTGGTACATTCTCAAATTGGTGTATTCAACTTGAAATAACAGAGAAACGGTCGATTTTAGGCGTATAGTGCTACAAATACCTTTTGTAGTGCTTGAAAAGACCTTTAACATGAGCTATCCATTACATTAAAACTAATCGAGATATGCTGCAAACAAAATTGATAGCTAATGTATTTTAAGAAAAAATGAGAATTAATTTTAACCCCCATCCACCAAAATGTAAATGCATCGTTTTCCTTCCACAATACCTTTTATTATAGTGTTATTTCTATGTTCAAAAAGTTAGACGGGTTTAAAATGAATGGTTTTTGAAAAAAAAAAAGATAAAATTATAGAGAGCATTTTTAAATTTTCTTAAAAATTTTCCTTTTTCTCCATGTAACTTGAAAACGATAAGAGATACAGTAATAAGAAATAAAAAGAAAATTTTTTTTGAAAAAGCCTTACATTTTTGTGTGGTATCTATTTTTCGTATCTCTTATCTTTTTCGAGTTACATGAAGGAAAATAAGATTTTTAAGAAAATTTAAAAATGCGCTCTATAATTTGATCTTATTTTTTTCAAAAACCGTTCATTTTAATCTAGTCCAACTTTTTGAACATAGAAATAGTACTATAATAAAAATTATTGTAGAAGTAAAACGATGTATTTAAAATCTGATGGATGAGGAGCTAAATATAACTCTCGTTTCTTCTTAAAATTCATTAGTCATCAAATATTTTTCAGAACATCTCGCTTAGTTTGAATGTAATCGACATTTAGTATTGCTCATTTTAGAGGCCTTTTCAAGCACTACAAAAGTTATTAGTATCATTATACACCTAAAATCGACAGTTTCTCTGTTTTTTTAAGTTGAATACACCGATTTGAGCATGCAGCAAAAAAACAAACTCTTCTTACCTACCATATCCCTCGTTGTATTTTAACTAGAAGATTTATGAAGGAACGAATCTCTTTGTTTTTTTATAACCTACAGAAAAAATTTTTACAGTTTTTTTGTTACATGCATAGTTTTTAAGGTATTCGCAAAAATCCGTCCGAAAAGGTGTCATTTTTCAATGAAAATGGCAAATTTTCAACCATGAGTAACTCAAAAGTATTGAGTTTTCAAAAAATAATTATAGAACAGTTTTTGCTTAAAATTAGGTTCTCTAGCCTCTTCCGTGGCTATTTTAACCAAAACATTTTTCACCCCCGAGAAGGGGTGGGAACCAACCCCAAGATAAAAGCGCACATCGGCATGGGGTAGACTTTGTTTATTCAGATATTTCCTACTTACTGTGAAAATAATCGATGTAGTAGGATGGAATTCGGTGCCAAATACCCTCATTGACTGCCCTATTTTATATACAGTGCTAGTCAAAAGTCCGTACCCCCCCTCGTATCTTTTGAACGGTTATACCTATAATAGTGAAATTTGGAGGAAGGAAATAAACGGACGTAAGCTTCTTAACTAGTTATGACAGGTGACGTAATAGTAACAGATGACATTACAGAGCCACTGTGACCGATAATTTTAAATAGGACATTATGGTAAGTGATACCTCGTTTGAAAGGTATTTAGAGTACCTATTCAGTCATACTAATTTTTTTGAGTTTAGGTTGATTTTGATTTTGGTGAATAAATTAAATAAATATAATATTGTAGTTTCGAATTTAATTAATAAAAATTCAAATGTCCGCCTATGAATTTTTTGGCAAAAAAGTTGACGTTTTTTAATTCTCTAGTAGTTTTTACGTCAACGTCAACCTGTTTGACAAGTAATCATAGGCGGAATTTTGAATTTTTATTAATTAAATGCGAAACTACAATCTTATATTTATTTCATTTGTTCATTAAAATTAGCTTAAACTCAAACAAAATTAGTATGACTGAATAGGTATTTTCAATACCTTTCAAACGAGGTATCACTTGCCATAAGGTCCCATTTAAAATTATCGGTCACAGTGGCTCTGTAACGTCATCTGTCACTATTACGTCACCTGTCATGACTAGTTAAGAAGCTTACGTCCGTTTATTTTCTTCCTCCAAATTTCACTATTATAGGTATAACCGTTCAAAAGATACGAGGGGGGGTACGGACTTTTGACTAGCACTGTATTTCAGTTTGAATGTTCAATGTGTTTGTATTGTATGGTTGTACGGTTGCTATACTACGGACAACGCACGTAAAATCAAACTTTACGTGCTAGAGCGACTAAGTGACGGTACATTGACAAGCGAAAAAGTCTTCTTTATCGAGTGATTGTAAAAAAAAATTATTTATATTTATTAAAATATTTCTATTTATTTATGTATGTGTTGGTGTAAGGCTAACAACGCATTTGGATCAAAAGAGGTTAATATCTAATATTGATGTTAGCTCTGGACGTGCAATTGTAACCCAATTGTTAAGGTCAATACTCCTTGATGTTATATTGCTCCTCACATTATAACATCAAGGAGCATTGACCTTAACAATTGGGTTAAAACTGCACGTCCAGAGATAACATCAATATTAGATATTAAACTCTTTTGATCCAAACGTTGTCAGCCTTACACCAACACATACATAAATAAATAGAAATCTTTTACTAAATATAAATAAAAAATTTTAAAACCATTACATTTTAAAATGGTATATATTATGACATTCACTTTTGTTCTACTTCACAAACAAAATAGCAAGCACAGATTTGTTGGCTGCCTCTCACCACTTATCTCACCACCTCAAGAATTTCCATACACTTGTTAACCTTTACAATATTCTCCGTCTATTCCACCATATCCCGTTAGCATAATTTGAGCAAGAAATCATGTTATTGAATACTCAGGGAGTAGCTCCTTGTAGCCGAATGTAAGTACGACAAGTTATCATTGCATGATTACAGATTGCATACATTTGCATGTGTGTGTGGTGCTTGAGGACGTTTGTTGCCGCCCTCGAGTTACATGCATATGTATTTGTCCGCTGTCTGAATAACCTTTTATGTATGTTGTTCAATATTGTCTTGATCTTATGGATCTTTAGCATCTTTTATAACCAGACATTGTTCTAACTCTGATTTTTATTTGTAGCATTTAGTGACTTGTAACCGTTGACCTGAAGATGTTCTGCATGCTGTAGATAGCGAAACCGGTCGTCGGAAGTTACAATAAATTATTTAGAGCACGTCTCTCTTCTACTATATTTGAAATATCTTAAATTTAAGAAAAAAAACATGTAAAAAAAAATCTAAGTAGACCTTTATGAATTTGCCGGTGATCGTCTTAGTCACTTTTCAAACGTTGATCTGTATGTGCACTTACAGTGACGGCGGCCCAGGTAATTGCATAATTACGAGAGAGTTATAGAGGCAGAAGCTTGAATATTTCGGTCATATAGTAAGAGATCCTCGTTATAGTCTGCTGCGTTTGATTATAGAGGGCAAAATAAAAGGTAAAAAAGTTGTAGGAGGAAAGCGAAACTCCTGGTTACAAAATATAAGGGAATGGCTTAGTCTGAGCTCTAACCAGCTATATAGAGCTCCTGTAAATAAATTAATAATTGCCATGTTGATATCTAATCTTCGATATATATAAGTTGGAAACTTAAGAAGAAGAAGAAGACAGAGGACTGTCGCCCATCGCCTCCATATAACGCAGTCTGCAGTCTCAAGGGCTTATCGTAGATATCAGGAGAGCGGTAGCTACAGTCTACGACCAGGTTCAGGTGGCGACGTGTAATAGCAGGGAGGAATGATTGACTCATTTTCCTGAATGCTTTGCGGAATCGGCACGCGACTGGAGTTGAGCTTTAATAATCCGTAAGGAATGTTCGAGGTGTCACCGTAGCTCAGTGGATAGAAAGAAGAAGACTTAAGTCTGTCACTTTCACTCCTAGACAAGATAACACAGGGCCCAAATTGGACGCCCGTCAGAAACAAACTCGATTTCAGTTTGCCCTAGAACACGTCAATTGGGACCTTGGCCAATGAAGCAGAGTTTTTTTTATGAGAATCAGATGAGAGTAAATCAATGACCGAAGAGAACGCGTCTATCGAGGGTCCGGAGAACCATATACCTAGTACTGCAGTGTCAGAAGAGTGAGCTATAGAGGTGGTTCGCGTATGGTTTGGGGTGGTATATCTGTGTAAGGAAATATAGTGCTTGTGTTAGTACCCGGAGGGGGTCGCGGAGGGGGTTTTGTAACGGATCGTTACATTACGGGTATTGGATAAGACCATGTTGTTCCTTAAGCAGGCTACATAGGCGACGGCTTTATGTTAATGCGTGATAACGCTCGATGTCACAAAGCGCGAATTACGAACGATTACCTGGCCATTGAGTCTGGACAAGAATCCCATCGAACACATATGGGATGAGTTCAATCGCAAGGTTTTGGTACGTAATATAGCACCAGCGATGGTGGCGGGGCTAAAAATTGCATAAGATAAAGAGTGGGAACCGATTCTTCAGCAATCAGTCATAAACTTAATAAAATAAGGTCGATCCCGCATGGAAAGTGTAGCACAACGCAGAGGAGGAACTAATCCGTATTAATTTTGATCTTTTATGTTAATTTACTTTTTTCTATTCTCATATTATAATATATCAATTATGATGTCACTACCTGTATCATAATGAACTTCATTATGATACAGATTTTCATTACGATACAGATTTTCATTACGATACAGATTTTACCCAATAGAATTGCGGTATAGCATTAGCGATAAAGGTAACACACGCGCAGTGGCCAATGGCGAGTCAAATACATACGCTTTGACAGTTCTCAATATGTAAATACACTGTCAAATTGACAGAATACTTAATTTGTTTGCGTTACAAAATAATAAATTTGAATATATGTTTTGTTGTGAATGATCATAGAAAAAATCGTGTATACAACTTGCATTTAATTATCATTATGAAGCTCGTACTCTATATAAAATTCGTCGCTAGGCGGCTTGTTTCGTATCCGGCATATTCGCTTCATAATGACCATCTTTAAATCCTCGTTGCATAATATACTATTATGTTCCTTGCATAATGACTTTCATTCATACCATGTTTCTTCAGATACAATATTAATGCCTGGTTGCGCCAACAAATCTTAAGCTCCAGCTTAGCAGAGCTCAGTTTATAGATAGGACCGCTTTAAGTCTCAGTTACGTTGCACCATAATTTTCGATTCTTTTCTATGCAATCCACGCGGCAATCCATTGCGGCAAGCTGAAAATTGATCTAAGGCTCAATGCTGCAACGCGTATGTTTCGTAAGTTAAGCTTAAGGTACGTCTTAACCTTAAGATCTGTTGGTGCAACCACGCATAAGTTATCTTTGTGATGTTCTTTAGTTACTAACTTTATAAATTTAATATTGGTTTCATTCCAATTTTATCTATATGTGGATAGACACTTGCTAAACAGCGTAGTCAACAAATATAACTTCAGTCGAATTTTTTACCCGCGATGTGAAGTGAATAATAAAAGCATAATAATTCAAGGCGCTCTAGAGTATACGTGTCTGGCATGACCAAATTAATTATTATATTTTTTATAGTGTAGAAGGCACTTATGGAAAATAGTTATTTATATACCAAGTCAGTAAAGTGACTTTTTATCGAACGAGTCTGATATTACGAGAAGAGCGAGCGAGGCGAGTAATAGACGAGTTCGATAAGGAGTCTTTACTTACGTTGTGCATACAAAAATTTTATCGCCAACATACTTTTTTTTAATTTAATGTCGTCCGAACTACTGGGGTTATAAACTACAACAATGGAAAATACATATTAAAAATAAAAAGAGATTACAATATTAAGTAGATACATAATATTTATGTACTAACAAAAAGGTATACCAGAAAAATTTGTGATACAATTAAATGTCTTTTATTCCTATTTCCGTTAAAAACCATATGATATTGTTGATATTTGTATTGTCTCTAAAAAGCTCAGATATGTCCCTGAGAAGGTTGAGTTTACTTCTCGTTTGCTAGTATATTTGACAATCAGTTAAGATATGTTTTATTGATATAAAATAATATTTGCCAACATAATTTAATATTGGTTTTAACACTTACTCGCAATTTACAATTTAAGAACTTTTTAAATTTTAGACGTCATAACAATTTCATGACAGTGATGCCAGATAACTTGTAAGATGGCCGCTTTCGATTTTTAATCGATAGTTATCAATATTTAATAATTACTAAATCGGTAAAGTTTAAGTTTATTTTATATGAATATAATTACAAAATACTACAGAATTTCACATTTTGACATAAATTTAATTGATAATATAGCAAATTGCGTACAATATTTTTAATAATTAAGGTAAATAAATTTTAGGTCCACTCAAATACTCGCCATTCGATTACTGTCATCGACCACTTACATTCAATATCGGTTAATTTGATTAATAGCGGCAGGTAAAGTAAAATTCTTCTTTCAGTACAATTAAGTGTTACTTTACTGTCGCAAATGAGGGCAAATGAGTACAATAATGAATGATTTTAGTGAAGGTTGGCGATAACAGATATTTATGTACCAAGTCAGTAAAGTTACTCTTTATCGAACGAGTCTGATATTATGAGCAGAGCGAGCGTTAGCGAGCGAGGCGAATAACAGACGAGTTCGATAAAGAGTCTTTACTGACGTGGTGCATACAAAATTTTATCGCTAATCATAAAAAACATTAACACTTACTTAATTACATCCTAATGAAAAAAGAGTGTGTGTGTACTTGTTACGCACGTAAGACGTTATACTTCTATTATTATAATTTCAACGAAATAAATATATTTTAAACAGTTTAATCGTATTTTATTTAAATATTAAACCAATTTTAACACTTAAAATAAAATACCAAAAATTAAAAATACCGTTAATAGATACGTTATTGTTTATGAAGTGAAGCGTTCTACAGCGCAGTTGCTTTTCCCTTGATGAATAGTAGAAAATCTAAATAAATATATTTGCTAACCAATTATCATTAATATCTGTCACCGTCCTATAATATAATCGAGTTAACAAAAACACCATTTTATAATATACAGGGTGTCCCAGACTAATTTACCCACGCTATATCTCTTAAACGAATAGAGATTTTCGAATGGGAAAAAAGGTGATATATTCTACTTGTAATACACTTTAATGTGGCGTACAAAAAATCATCCCCTAAATAATCATCCCTTAGTTACAACCCCTAACTTTAATTTTTTTAATAGCACCCTGTATTTTTTTTACAGTTTTGGATGTGGTCTTTTATTGTCTGTTCAACACACTTTTTTAAAATAAAATCAGTTCGTAAATAACCTAGAAACTACCAGTTTATTTTTGTTAAATTGTGTGTCCCAGACTAATTTATCCAGGCTATATTTCTTAAACGATTAGAGATTTTCGAATGGCACAAAAACTGATCTATTCCATTTGTAATACACTTTCATATGGCGTAGAAAAAATTCATCCCCTAAACATTCATCCCTAACTTACAGGGTGCTATTTAAAAAAAATAAAGTTAGGGGTTGTAACTAAGGGATGAATATTTAGGGGATTTTTTTTGCTACGCCATATTAAAGTGTATTACAAATGTAATAGATCAGTTTTTGTCCCATTCGAAAATCTCTATTCGTTTATGAAATATAGCCTTGAAAAATTAGTCTGGGACACATAATTAACAAAACTAAACTGATATTTCCTTGGTTATTTACGAACCGATTTTATTTTCCAAAAATGTATTGAATATACGATAGAAGACCACATCCAAAACAATACAAAAATATACAAGGTGCTATTAAAAAAAATTAAAGTTAGGGGTTGTAGCTAAGGAATGATTATTTAGGGGATGATTTTTTTGTACGCCATATTAAAGTGTATTACAAGTAGAATATATCAGCTTTTGTCCCATTCGAAAATCTCTATTCGTTTAAGAGATATAGCGTGGGTAAATTAGTCTGGGACACCCTGTATTTGCATTAATACAAAATTTAAAACATTTAAGAATTTTATTAATTTTAGACGAAATAAAAATTTTCGTATGACAGTAATGACGATGACAGAATGCGTTTTGATGCCCGATTTCGATGTTTCTACGATAGTTGTTCAAGTAATCAATATTGAATATACCTAATTACTAAATCGGTAAAGTTTCGATTTATGTTTTATGAATATAATTGCAAAATACTACAGAATTTCACTTTCTGACATAAATTTAATAACGTAAATTTTGTACAATATTTTTAATAATTAAAGTAAATAAATTTTAAGTTCACTCAAATAAATAATCGATTACTACCATCGACCGCTTACATTCAATCTGAGTTAATTTGATTAATCGCGGCAGGTAAAGTAAATTTCTTCTTTCAGTACAATAAAGTGTTACTTTACTGCCGCAAATGGCGTCAAATGGGTACAATAATTAATGACTTTAGTGACGATTGGCGATAAAAATTATTTCTGTCATTTTTTCAAAAAATTGTAAAAAACGCTGAGACTGAAACCCTAAATAGAACACCCTATATATTTTTATATTTTTAAAACATTATTTTAAAACAAAAATATTTTGTATTTTAAAAGGGTGTATCATGAGTAATACAGGGTGAAATTTTGAAATTATAAAGTATGGAAACCACTTATGGAACAAAATGGTTTTTGTCTTCATTTTAGCAAATCATAAAAAATACTGGGAAACGTCAATTTTAAATTCAAATGGGCGCTTCATAAACATAAATTTAAATATAGAGGATGATTCACGCAAGTACAGCATAATCCATGATCTTTATTTTTAATGAATCACCCTGTATATTTTTTATGTTCTTAGAAACTACTTAACAGCCTTATCTCAAAAAAATGTAATATGCAGGACAGGATCTATTATTAATGACAAAGGTGAAATTTTAAAATTATTTATAAATCTCGTCAAGACATTAAATACAAAGACCAATATACTGATACATACTTTGTTTAGAAAATTTATGTCGTTATTTAGCTAATTTACCAGATAATACTACCTTTTTTAAAGCATGACAAATTATTAATTTCAAAATTTTACGTATGTAATATCTTAACGAAAATTATACACAATTTTAAAATTTCAGCTTGTATTATTGATCATAGTCCCTACGTAATACACTTTTTTGAGGTGACGTTGTTAACAGCGTCTAAAAACATAAAAATATACAGAGTGTTTCATTAAAATTAAAGATACTGTGTTAGACTTGCGGGAATCACCCTGTATATTTAAATTTATGTTTAAACAGTGCATATCTGAATTTAAAAGTTGCTTATCCTAGGGTTTTTTATAATTGTCTAAAATAAGGACACAATGAATTTTATTCCATAAGTGGTTTCCATACATTATAATTTCAAAATTTCACCTTGTATTATTCATAACCCAACCTACATGATACAGTTCGTTGAAATCAGGTTGTTAAGCAGCTTTTAAAAATATAAAAATATATAGGGTGTTTCATTAATAATAAAGCTTAGAGGTTATGCTAGGTTTGCGTAAATCACCCTGTACATTTAAATTTATGTTTAAAAAGCGCACATTTATACAGGGTGATTAATTAGTAGGGTAAAGCTCAATAGCTCCGCTATAGTAATAGATAGCAATAAAAGTTAATAACAAAAATTTTAGCCATCTTTGAGCTTCACATTACAAAATTAGTTAGAATGTTACAGGGTGTTCGATATCACAGTGGCAGACCAAACTTTTGTTTGTTTAAATGGAACACCCTATATTTTATTTTAAATTCGAAATTCTGTTAACTTCTGCATTACAAAAATATAAAGGTTTGTTATGTTATACAGGGTATTTACAAAGTTATAACCAATTTTATATGAAAATCGTAACAAGTTCAACTCCCTGTATAAATAAAAATAAGCAAAACAACAATGGTTTGTTAATGCCATATTTTTTAACGTATTGTCAAAATTTTCAAGAATGGTCGATATTGCTAATTTTCTTTATATCAAATACAGGGTGATTCAAAACGCAAGTACATTATTTTCTCAGTAATTTTAAATGGAACACCCTGTATTTTATATCACTATTAAAAAGTACCATTACCGTACTTTAATTTTTAGATAACATTCCCTATGTCTAAATTTATTAGTTTTCGAGATATTTTCATTTTTCAATGGACCAGTAGCTTGGCCACACAAATTACCAGAATTTAATAAACTGGACTGATTTTTTTTGGGTTACGTTAATAATGAAGTTTATGAAATACCTCCAACAACAAGGGATGAGATGAAAAATAGAATACAAAGTGTGTTTCGATGTGTTAATTTACAAATGCTCCGTAGAGTAAGTAGCTCATTCAATGATCGTTTTTAGGCGTACATAAATGTGTTACGAGATAATTTTGAACACCTTATGTAATTAAATATTAAAAATATTTTATTAAAAGTAGCTTCTAATTTTTTCAAACATGTTTTTTGCAAAATATATTACTGACAAATTATATTTCGTTCTTTATTTGTTACATTGTTAAATTTGAATACAAAAGGAGTGTTTAATTGTCTTCACAAAATATTGTATTTTATGTTTGTATGTTTTTTTGTAAAATGTATTACTAATTTTCTTTGTTTATTTGTTGCATTTACATAAAAAGATAGTTCTTAATTGTTTCAAAAATGTTGCATGTAGTGGTTGTGTTTTTGTTTGTAAAATGTATTACTAATAAATTATTTTTATTTCTTTATTTGCTACAGTGTTACATTGATTACCGTGTTGATAATCGGTAATCTTCAATTGTCAATTCAGTCATCGCTTACTTAAAATTTAGATAAATTTAAACACCTAAAATAATTTGATCTGAAAAATGAAAATATCTCCAAAACTAATAAATTTGGGCATATGGAATGTTATATAAAAATTAAAATACGTTAATGTTACTTTTCAATAATGATATAAAATACATTTAACATTACTGAGAAAGTAATGTACTTGCATTTTGACTCACCCTGTATTTGTTATAAAGAAAATTAGCAATATCAATAATTCTTAAAAATTTTGACAATAAATAAAAAAATATGGAATTAACAAACCATTGCTGTTGTGCTTAATTTTATTTATACAGGGAGTTGAACTTGTTACGATTTTCATAAATAATTGGTTATAACTTTGTAAATACCCTGTATAACATTACAAACCTTTATATTTTTGTGATGGAGAAGTTAACAGGATTTCGAATATTTTTTTTTTTTTTTTTTTTGTAAGCATTTATTAACAATCAGAATTACATATTCTATAAGCTAATTTGATAACAAGTACAATAACATATATCAATGTATTATTGTACACTAAAATGGCGTTATGAGGTACATCACCCAGCGGTTTCACCTCAGTTTCAGCGAAGATCTATGGGCCATAATCTTCGCAATCTTCTGTTGTTTAGTGGCTGTAGTAATGGTAATATTAATTGGTTGGGGTGGTCTTCCAATTTCTCGTGATGTCTGTTGGCTCTTTCTTGAATTACTGTGCTGACTAACGGGATGTTTAGGTCTGTATGAAGGGTTTGGTTGGAAATGTACCAAGGGGCATTTGCGATGGTGCGTAGAATTTTTGATTGAGTTCTTTGGATAATTTTTGTGTTTGATTTGCTGGCACAACTCCATAGTTCTATACCGTACGTCCATATAGGTTTGATGACTGTTTTATAAATCAGCAGTTTGTTCTCAATTGAGAGTCGAGATTTTCTACCTATAAGCTAATTAATTTCTTTCACTCTCAATTTAATTTGTTTCTTCTTCTTTAAAATGTGTTGTTTCCAGTTTAATTTAGAATCAAGATGAAGCCCCAGGTATTTGACGATGTTCTGTTGTGGTATGTTGACTTGATTAAGGCTAATATTTGGGCATTGGTCTTTCCTTAGTGTGAAAGTTATATGTGTTGACTTAGTTTCGTTAGCTTTTATCTTCCATTTCTTTAACCACTGTCCAATTTGGTCTAGGTGTTCTTGAAGTTTTAATACTGCAGCTCTTGGATCCTCTTCAGTTGCAAATATTGCTGTGTCATCAGCGAAAGTTCCAATGGTGGTTTGTGGAGAGGTTGGTAAATTGGATGTGTACAGTACATAAAGAAGTGGACCCAATATACTACCTTGTGGGACTCCCGATTGAATTTTGTTACGGTTTGATAGTTCATATTCCACTTTAGTTTCAAATTCTCTGTGATTTAGATATGATTTTAATAAGTCAAAGTATTTGTTGGGTAGGGATTTTTTGATTTTATAAAGTAATCCTGGGTGCCATACCTTATCAAATGCTTGGCTGATGTCCAGAAAGGCTGCTGTGCAATACTGTTTATTGTCCAAAGCTCTATTAATTACATTTGATATGCGATGGCATTGTTGCACTGTAGAATGACCTTGCCGGAATCCAAATTGGTGTTCTGGGATCCAGTTTTGGAATTCTAGGTCGCTCATAATTCTTTTAAGTAACAGCTTTTCAAGAAGTTTTGACATTATTGGCAGTAGACTTATTGGGCGGTATGATGAAACATCCGTTAAAGCTTTACCAGGTTTCGGTATCATAATTACTTGGGCAATTTTTAGTGATATAGGCCAATAATTAAGTCTTAAGATTGCATTTAATATGTACAATAACTTCATTATACCTTTTTTAGGAAGTTGTTTTAGCATTGTTGCTGTTATGAGATCAGTGCCTGGTGCCTTCTTTTCATTCAAATGATTAATTTCATCTTTGATCTCCTTCGGTGTAATTAAAGTTAGTCGCTCTCGTTGATTAATTGGTAAGGCTAGTTCCTGCTCTACTTCTTGTACTTGGTCATTGTCGTGTGGCTTGAAGACTTCAGTTAGATGTTCAGCAAATAAATCAGCTTTTTCTTTGTTGCTTTTTGCCCATGGTCCTGGTGGTAATGAGTTTTTCCGAATTGGAGGTGAAGTATTTATTGGTTTATTTTTGTTTTTGATTGGTTTCCAGATAGAGTTATCTTGACGCGAAAGGTTTGATACATAGTTTTCAAATGAGTTGTTTCTCATCTGTTCTAGAGCTGTTTTTAAGTTTCTTGTTTTGTTATTATAAATTGTCCTGTCGTCTGGTCTGTGAGTTCTTTGCCAAATTGATCTAGCTTTTCGTTTTTCTGCTACTAGTCTTTTTATTTCAAGAGGAATGTTGGTTGAAAATTTTTTTTGTCCAGGTTGAGGGGTAGACTGTTTGGCAGCATTTTGAAGTAAGTTGATTAGATTATTAGTTTCTGTTTCTATTTGTTCGGGAGTTTGCAATCTCACTAGTAGATTTACTTCCTGTTCTATGATTAGCCGGTATGTGTCCCAGTTTGTTTTGAAGTTATGCAGTCGAGGTGTTGGTTTTTTGATTATCACCGTTGTGCTAATTGTGGCCATTATGGGACTATGATCTGATGATAAATCAAAACTTGGTACTACATCTGTATATGATTGAGATATTCCGTTTGTAATAAAGAAATCCAATAGGTCTGGTGTTTTATTTGGATCGGTTGGCCAATATGTCGGTGATCCCGTCGATAGGAATGAGTAGCTTTTATCCTGGATAACTTTTGCTAGCTCTCTGCCTTTGGTTGTTATTAGGCGTGAACCCCATAGCGTATGTTTACAGTTGTAATCTCCACCTGCTATAAATTTTGGCCCTAGAGTTTCGAAAAAGGGTAGAAGATCTTCTTTTGTAAGTCTATGCCTGGGCGGACAATAAATTGCTGTGACAGTTATATCATATGGAAGAGTTTGTATTTTTATCGATGTTGCTTGAATGTGATTTGTTTCGTATTTTAGCATTTCATAATGTTTTATAGTTTCTCTTATCAATATGGCTGAACCTCCGTGGGCTGTACCATCTGGGTGATTTGTGTAATATAATTTATACTTAGGTATCTTAAAGTAGGTTCTGTCTGTAAAATGGGTTTCACTTACTAGTAGTATGTCAATGAAATTTTGTTCTAGAAATAGTTTTATATCTTCTTTATGATTAGGAAGACCATTAGCATTCCATTGGGCTATTCTTATGAACTTAGACATTGTTAGTTTACTTTATTTACTAGCATGGAAATCATGTTGAGCACCATACTGTTTTGTTGCATTAGCTGGTTAAATAAATTTTTAAACTCTTCTAGAAATTTGGTAAGTATACTCGCTGTATCTTCGTTATTGTTCTGATTATTTGCTGCAGCTTGAGCGTAACTTTCATACTGATTCTGACTCCTGGGTTGTGTATATATTCTGGGTTGTGTATGTATTTGATTTATTGCTGGATTTAATACGTTTCCTCTGTTATGATACCTGTTATTAATATTATAAATTTTTTGGTAATGTTCACATCCTTTATAATTTGCGGGGTGATCCCCACCACATAATGCACATTTTGCTGGAGTTTCTCTAGTCTTCTTACAAGTTGTGGTATTGTGGGCTCCTCCGCATTTGACGCATACAAATGGTTTATTGCAATATGACTTGGAGTGACCGTACGATTGGCATCTCATGCATTGTATTATGCGATTTTTGGTTGTTCGGGGAGGTTCAATTTCAATAACTCTATTCTGTAGCCCCCTTAAGTTATAAATATCTTTGTTATTTGCTGCCGGTTCGAGATCCACGAAGAACAAATTAAGTGGCTCTTTAGTAATTTTGTGTTGTGCATTTATTATATTTCGAACTTTATGACCCAGTTTTAGGAGTTCGTTTTTTATATCCTCGGTGTTAGTAGAGTGGTGAAGGTATTTTATTACAACTCTATAGGCTCGATCCTGTTGTAACTGATATGTATGGTGATAAATGTTATGTTCATTAAAATATCTAACCATTTTTCTATATGTATCTGGCGTGCCACAACTTAATTTTACGACATTGTTAGTTAAACTTTTTGTATGATATTCTTCCCTTTCTGCTACATCCTTAATTTTTTGTACCATTTTTTGATAGTCTTGTACACCGTGTATGAAAATTGGTGGAGGGTTTGCTGTGTTGTTCTCCTTGGGAGGGACTACTTCATTTTCTAGCGCTTCAAATCTATTTTCTGTTACAATAATATTTGTACTGTTTGCATTGTCTGTTGTTTTTCTGATTTTTCTTCTTTTTGAGCTTCTAATTTCTTGCCAATCGTTGCTGCTAGCTGGTTCGTTGTTTTCTTCCTCTCCTTCACTGGTGGATGGCAATCGTTGTAATTGATAATTTGAAGCAGAACTATGATATGTGATCGGCACTAATGGAATTTGTGTCTGTGGTAGTGGAGGGTACAAGTTAGGTGGCATTGGTTTAGTTGGTGCTGGTTGCGACATCGATATTAGATATGGCGTGGTTTGTACATTCATGGCTAGTTGCCCTTGTGTGTTGACTTGTTGATACATTTGTGGGTTGGTTATTGAATTATTACTAAACTCTGTATTTATCCCGGATGGAAACATATTTTGAAAAATATATTTATCATCATTTGCGTACCTGTGTATTAGTTTTCCTGGACTGGGCTTGTCACAGTCCCGAACAGGGTGTTTTTCTGCTGTACTAAATTACTTCGATATGTCGATACAAGAATGGACTGAACAAATTTTATCTACGTTAAATAATCTGTGGTTAAATCACAAAATTCGAAGAGAAACTTTGAATTATGTATTTAAACTTTGACAGTTATAAAATAAAATATAGGGTGTTCTATTTAAAAAAAACAAAAGTTAGGTCTGTCACTGTGTTATCGAACACCCTGTAACATTCTAACTAATTTTGTAATGTGAGTCTCAAAGGTGACTAAAATTTTTGTTATTAACTTTTATTGCTATCTATTACTATAGCGGAGCTATTGAGCTTTACCCTACTAATCAATCACCCTGTATATAAAAATCGACGTGTTTTGGCGTTTTTTTTTTAATTTGTAAAACAAGGTAAGAAATAATTTTATTCCATAAGTGCCTTCCACCCTATATTATGTTGTTATTTAAATATTTTGTTTGTTACTTTAGGTATTAGACTATGTCGTAGTCTCTACCAAGAAAATTTAGCTTATATCCTATACGTTTGTAAATACTTATAGAATAATGCTATTATATGCTACATACTGATTAGAGTTTTTGACGAAATCCTTCGAATTTTTAAATATTTTAGTAGAAATATATCTTGCTAACCATCACACCTGCAGCTGAATACGTTCCTGTATTCTGGAATAAGATCTTCTTTTCACAACTATAGTTCTTTCTAAAAAAACCACTTGATGCACCCCAGTTCCGGACATTTTTCAAACAAACTCTTCAATTATCAATGTGAAAAGTACGTCGGGTCCAAATTGAGTTTTGAATATGGATATCAACAACCCATACTAGAAGTGTCTTGGGGTTGCGAGCGCTTTCAAGGGGTTGTTCTTTAGAAACAAACACGGAAAAGTTCTGCACAGAGATCTGCTAACAAGGCAACTAAAAGAGGCGTCCTAACATAGAAAAACACAAAAACGTGTTTTTTAAACGTGTAAAATATTACTTGGTATTAAGTGAAACTTGGTATCATCAATATGTAAAATAAAAAAAAGGAAAGTAATATTCAAGAACTGTAAACTAGAAGGTGAATACAATTCTTAACCATCAACTGTTATGTTGGGTCAATATTGACCCAACAAAATTTAGTTTGACAATTTAACCGATATTGTAATCTGCGCACAGTACTGGCAAGCTATGGATTCTCCTATTTTCTACAGTACTCTCAGTTGACCTACGACCATTGTGCGTGCATGCGGCTGTTTTTTTTTGAAAACTTAAGTTTTCAAATAATTTCATGGTAAAAAACACCCTAGAGTTTTTGAAATACTGACTCAAATCCTTACTTTTTTATTTCTTTTTGACAGAACCAACATAAAGTTGGAAAAAATATTTAATCAAATTGGCGTTTTTTAAATATGTATCTTATTATCTAGTTAGTTTTTGTATCAACGTAATAACTGTAAAATAAAATCTTCAAATAAGATAGATTAATTACAACTTAACATATTGCGCATATATGTTAAATCGTGCAGGATTTATACTCGCGGATCACTCTTTACCCAACATCTTTACCTTAGATGGTTAACTAAATCACCATACCAGTTGAGGGTTAGATTCAAAAACTGAGTAAACATTTAAAACTGTAGTTATGGCATAGTCGGGGTACCATCTGACCTTGCATTAGGAGCTGCCCCAAATTTTATTTTTCTTATCTTTAGGGGGGGGGGTCAATAGTAGTATAAATTTAAAATCTGGACTGAATTTGACCGTTGCGTTAGCCGTTATCTTGATTTTAAACGAGCACCGTTTTTGCTCAATATCTCCGCCATTTTCAACTTTTCGACAAAAAATGTACAAACTTAAATTGTTAAAAATGCGATGTTCTATAATTTCGTTTATCATAGTTTTTTTCGTGTGATCAATATTTTCCGAGTTATGGGGAAAACCGTGACAGTTAAAGCATAATTATTGATTTATTGAATTATCTCGTTTATTATTACTTTTACAACAAATTTTAATCTATACTAAATTTTACAAATTATATCTATACAAATCTTTTTCATGTTTTTGACAAAATCAATATTTAAGGTAGTACGTATGCGGTAAAGGCGCGAGCGTAAGACCCGATTGATTTTAAAGCAATGGTTTTTGTTCAATATCTTCCCCATTTTCAACTTTTAGGCAAAACGTGTAAGGACTGAAATTGTTGCAACTACGATTTACTACAATTTTTCGAGAGAACCAGCGGCGGGTCTAAGAGGGGGAATGGAAAAATTCCCCCCAACGGGGCCCAAAATTTAAAAAAAATTGTTGAAATATTAAAATATGTTAGCTGACATTAATTAATTATCGACAGACAAATTCAACCAATAAAACACGCTAGTTAATAAAATTAAGTGAACTTAATGCATATAAGTTATTATTTATGTCCTTTATACTTAGTTTGGTTGGTGTTTCATTGGAAGTTTCAAAAATTGTATAAAATATAATTCTCTTTATTTTTGATTATGTACAATTATGTCTTAAAGTTAATAATAAATGAGACAATTCAATAATTATGCTTTCCCTCCGCTTCCAATATTTTCCTCCTTAACTCGGAGAATATTGATCGCATAAAAAAATAGTGGAAAAGAAATTGTAGGAAATTGCGTTTCCAACAATTTTAGTTCCTACCGTTTTTGTCGAAAAGTTGAACATGGCTGAGATATTAAGCAACAACGGTTCTCCCTTAAAATCAATATGAAGGCTAATGCAACCGCGGAATTCAGTCGAAATTTTAAATTTACACTACTATTGGGGTAGACCTAAAGGATAGAATTATAAAATTTGGGGCAGCTCGGAAAAAAGATTCAATTCAGTAATTATGCTCCCCTACCACTTTTTATTATTTTCCCACTTAACTCGGAAAATATCAAACGCATGAAAAAAATTGTTATAAAGAAATTGTAGGAAATCATATTTGGAACAATTTAAGTTGAAAATGGCGTAGATATTAAACAAAAACAATTGCTACAAAATCAATCAGGTCTTACGCTCGCGCCATTATCGCATACATACTACCTTAAATATTAACTTTTGCAAAAAATGAAAGAAACTAAAATTGTGTAGAATTCAATTCTCTTTATTTTTGTATAAAAACATTTTTGTCGTAAAACTAACAATAAACGAGATAATTCAATAATTATGCTGTATTTAGATATAACTGTCACTATTTTCCGCTATAACACGGACAATTTTGATGGCACGAAAAAATTGTAAAAATACAAATGATAGAAAATTATATTTTTAACAATTTTGGTTGTTATACTTTTTGTTGAAAAGTTGAAAATGGTGGAGATATTGAGCAAAAACCGTTTTCGTTTAAAATCAAGATGGCGGCTAACGCAATGGCGGAATTCAGTCAAGATTTTAAATTTACACTACCATTGACCCCCTAAATATTAGAAAAATAAAATTTGGGGCAGCTCTTAATGCAAGGTTAGGCATGTTATTCGTCTAACCTAACCCGACTGGGCTATTATTTGATAAACGTATTTATCAATAATAGGCAAAGAGAACCCACAGAAAATAAATAAAAATACCACAGGTGTTAGGAAGGTATTTTCTTATATAATTTCAAACCAAAGCTTAAAAAAAGACATAAATACTTGCTGATCATCAGTCAGCGAATTGCTTCCACTGCTGGACATAGCCCTCCCTCAGTTGTTTACAGTGTTCTCTACACTGGATCGCTTATAGCCAGTTTTCCGCTATTCTTTTTACGTCGTCGCGTCGGTCGATTTACTCGATGGTGGTCCTCGACTTCTTTTATAGTTTCTGGGCCTAAATTCCATGATTGTTCTTATCCACCGTCCATGTTATGTTTTAGCTAAGTGTCCTGTTCAGCACCACTCAAGCGTCGTGATTCTCTTGATGAAGCGTCTTGAACTCCTGATCTTTGCCTGATTTGTTACTTTGTTATGTGGTCCCAAAGGCTCAACTTCAGGTTCCGTGGCTCATTGTGTAATCCTGTGTTTATTTTCTGCTCTATAAGTCGGGACAAAACGCATTGGTTATAAACATTGTACTCGAGACACATGAGAATTGCACTTTTTAGATTATGGCTTAGGCTGCCAAATGTTGTTCACGTCAAGCTTATTCCCTCTACATTTCTTTTGTTTGATTGTCTCTGCTTATTTTGATTTCGTGTCCCAAATATTAGTGTCTGTTTGTTCCAGCCTGTTCCAGTCTGTTGGAACAACAGACTGAAACAACGCTACTATGATTATATTACTAAAACCAAGAGACAAAGCCAATTTAGAGAATTACATACCAATTAGTAGGCTATTGATTATATTCAAAATAAGATAGCTAAAAGGAACTACAACGTTAACGGGGTTTTATTATTTGATATGGTCAATGGGCATCTATATATGAAAAACCGCGGAGTGCTACCATTTAAAGGGGTGTGTTTTTGAGAAATGGGTGAATTAGTCCCTGGGCACAGGTTACATTAGGGTGAGTTCTATGCACTTTTGGTACAAATACGTCTACATAAAAATTGTTCCTGGTTAAATTTTCTATCCAAATATCACTTTTTAAAAACAATGGTACTTTTTTTTTACAAAAATATATTCAAAAGAAAAAGCACAAAGAAACCCAAAAGAAAGAAATTTTGTTTTTTGTCCCATAACTTTTGTCCACGGAGATATAGGTATAGACATTGCTTCACAGAAAAAGAACTTACATATTTTCTCTTTAAAATGATGTTTGGTATAGGTCATTAGGATTTACAGTTTTCGAAATATGATTTTTCAAAATTCGCCACTCACAGCAATTTTGGACAATTTTCCTTGTTATTTCGCAAATATTGTTCTGTAACTTTTTTCTACGTAACTTTAGGTACATATATGCGGGTACACGCAATAGGAAAAGAAATCAATTACCTTTAAAATGGTCTACTGTATAACGTTGTACGACTTTTTTTAAAGAGATTATGGTTTTTCAAGGTTTTATACTTTTAACGATTTTTTTATAATATAATATAAAAATAAAACAAAATTATTATATAATATATTATATATTATATAATACCTAATATAAAAAAAATATTATTTTTTACATTTTTTACGATTATTTTTGAAATGTCTCATTATAACTTTTTTTTTCTTGTACATGAATATACTATCTATATATTGCGCAACAAAGGCTTACTTTCTGTTCTTTAAAATGGTGTATCATATATATTTAAATACATAATGGAAACCGAGTGATTCTTTGATATTTTTTTACCTGTATTATTTAAAATTATTTCTTTTAAAAAAATTTCATAAACATTAGTCTTAAAAAACATCACTTTAGTTAAAATTATTTAAACGTTGACATTTAAAAAATTTTCAAAATCAAAGTCCATCTCTTCGTTAGCATTAGCTTCAATATCTTCCTCTGACACCTCAGTTATCTTAGAGTTCCCACAATTAGTACCCATGCACATGCACATGCACACTTTGCAGAATATTGAACAACTAATTCCTATCTTCCTACAACCGCAGTTTTTTGTACATCCTTTGGTACATTTACATGCTATTTTTTCAAGCAAATCTTGTGGTGCAGGAGCTTTGACAGTAAATATTGGAATTAATCCATATTTTCAAGTTTTCCCGACCGAGTCAAGTGGATCCAAAGTCTTACATATAAAAAATAAGATTCAATCATAAATCATAACACACAATCACATAAAAAAGTTATAATGAGGAATTTAAAAAATAATCCTAAAATCAAAAATCGTTGCAAGTACTTATTACAATTTGAAAAAGCATATCTTATTCAAAAATAACCCTAGAATTTTTATAATACATACACCATTTTAAAGTAAACAGAATAAGCTTTCTTTTTTATTATAATATAATATATACCATATAGAAAAAAAAGTTATAATGGGAAATTTAAAAAATAATCGTAAAAAATATAAAAACTCGCTAAAAGTCTTGAAAAAGATAACCTCTTTAAAAGAAGTCGTACAACATTATACAGTAGACCATTTTAAAGGTAATTGATTTCTATTCCTCTTATATGTACCATTGCATATACCTAAAGTTATGTAGAAAAAAGTTACAGAACAATATTTACGAAATAACAAGGAAAATTGCCCAAAATTGCTGTGAGCGGCGAATTTTGAAAAATCATATTTCGAAAACTGTAAATCCCAATGACCTCTACTAAACATCATTCTAAAGAGAAAATATGTAGTTTTTTTTCTGTAAAGCAATGTCTATACCTATGTCCCCGTGGACAAAAGTTATGGGACAAAAAACAAAATTTCTTTCTTTTGGGTTTCTTTGTGCTTTTTCTTTTGAATATATTTTTGTAAAAAAAAAGTATCTTTGACTTTAATAGGTTATATTTAGATAGAATATTTAACCAGGAACAATTTTTATGTCGACGTGTTTGTACCAAAAGTGCATAGAACTCACCCTAATGTAACCTGTGCCCAGGGACTAATTCACCCATTTCTCAAAAACGCACCCCTTTAAATGGTAGCACTCTGCAGTTTTTTCAAACATAGAGATTCATTGACCATATGAAATAATAAAACCCCGTTAACGTTGTAGTTCCTTTCTATAGTACATAATCAATAGCCTATAGCCTCCTCAGACAATTATATAAGTTATTGACGCGAATAATAGTTAAGAGAATGGAAAGAAAGTTAGAGACTTATCAACCAAGAGAACAGGCAGGATCCCGAAAAAGTTACGGAACAAATAATGGCCATCTACAAAGTATAAAAACCCTAATAGAGAAAATAGTGGAATACAATAAACATTTAGTTCTAGTTTTTATCGATTTTCATAAAGCCTTTGACACAGTTAAGCTTAGCAAAATATTACAGGCGCTTAACGAATGCAGGCTAGATTATAGGTATACAAATTTTTTACACAAAATATACTTACAGGCAACAACCACTGTCAAATTACATACTAACAGTAATCGCATATAAATAGAACGGGGGGTTAGACAAGGGGACCCAATGTCACCTAAAATTTTTAATACGGTCTTAGAACATGCTTTCAAGAGTTTGGATTTGATGACATAGGGAATAAAAATAGATGGAGAATACCTAAACTTATGCTTCGCCGATGATATAGTCATAGTAGCTGAGGATCTAGGTATGGCGAGAGAGATGGTACAAGAACTCGTTGTGGCTACAGAAAATGTAGGTTTAAATATAAACATCTCAAAAAAAAAATAATGACCAATTTGTTACCCAACCAGAACATCAGTATTGTTGGGAAGGAAATAGAACTCGTAGATAGATATAAATACCTGGGACATGAAATTACGATTGGCACGGATAATCAGACTCATGAACTGAAGAGAAGAATAGGTCTTGGGTGGGCAGCATTTGGAAAACTGAGAGAAACTTTTAAAAGTGAGTTGCCCACATGCCTAAAGAGACAGGTATTTGATCAGTGCGTCCTCCCAGTCTTGAAGTACGGATCAGAAACACTTACCTTAACTAAAGCCTCGGCTACCAAACTAAGAGTCACGCAGAGAAGAATGGAGCGGTCAATGTTAGGAATAACTCTGCGAGACAAAATCAGATACGAAGAAATCAGTAGAAGAACAAGGGTGACTGACGTCATCGAGAGGATAGCCAGGTTGAAGTGGAGATGGGCAGGACACATAGCCAGAATGACAGATGGGCGATGAATAAAGAGGTTATTGGAATGGAGGCCAAGAGAAGTCAAGAGAAGCGTAGGTCGACCGCCTACAAGATGGACTGACGTCTTAAGAAAGGTAAATAAAAACTGGATGAGAGTGGCGCAGGATAGATCGGGTTGGAAACGAGGGGAGGAAGCCTATGTTTAGCAGTGGACTTTTGAGGCTAGATGATGAGTGTCTGTTTGTTGTATATCATTGTCAAGACTTATATTTCGATTCATTATGAGATTTGACAAAAGTTTCGCTTTCTAAAAAGTTTATTTGTAATTCTGCTTTCTCAGAAAGAGTTTTAAGCGAATGTAACATAGAAACTGCATCTTTTGTGTTTGCGACTAATGCATCTGCAACCGTCAGGAGATTTAATCTTTCTCCATCTATATTTATGTCCACATATTGCCATTGACAATTTTGACGAAATATTGTCTGCTTGTACTCCCTCGAGTATATTGAGGCTTGTACTACCTCAACACAACCTGAATTTTTCTGTGTCTTCGTGTAGTCGTATACTTAATGTAGCGTTCTCACACACCTTTTTGATTAATGACGTATACCTGTAATCCATTCTGCTTTGCTTAAGTGGTGCTTCCAGTACTGTTTTAAACTCAAACAGTACCATAAGTACTATTAATAGTGGTATACAGTACATCCAGTACCTACTAGTGATATGATGTACTTAATGCATTTTTCACATCTCAACATCTTTGAGGTATGCAATTTGTCATTTATGCCATATACTGCACTGAAGTCTGCTTGCTCTTTGGGCAGATAGAAATCAAGTTGTCTCTTCGTTAATATTTTCATAGTTTTTACATATTTTTAACATTAATATATAAAAATATATGGGACTATAAAAAAGCAGACATATTATTCTCAGATTTTCTAATTTAGTAATATCACCTTTTTTGTATAACAAGGCTATCAGTGCATTGCTCCGGTCTTTTGGAATCGTACTCTCTAGTGAAGGTACGAAAGTACACAGTTCGTCGCTTACTGATTTTAGTAGGATTTATCTTCTTGTTTCTATTGCCTCGATAGGAGTCCATAATAATTTAGGCGATCAATGGTTCTTCCTTTACTTTAAAGCTACTCTTATTTCTGACACTGTAATGGGTAAAACTACTCAAAATCCCGATAAAGATCTTTATAAAGCTCTAATTATTTTTAGAATGGCCTGTTTAGTTGTTACCTTTCCGTCTTTGTCTCTCAGCTTGTTATTTCTTCTTACTATGTGTGGTTCTCTTTTCATTGCCTTTAGACCTTTGTTCTCTTCTACAGAGTAATTATATTGGTATTGTATCTTCTTATGTCTTTTCTAATTTCTACTGAAATTTTTTCAGTTTTTTTTATATTCTTTTTTCTCGTTTCTCTCTTGCTTAAATTTCGTCGTATTTTCATTGTAGCTTTTGTTTCTTAATATTTTCCATTTAGGTGCCAGTTTACTTATAAAATTTGAGTTGTGCCTTTTTAACCGTGTAAAAGCATTGACAAAAAATGTACTCCAGTCGGATTAACAAGTACCTAAATTTATTTTAGCAATATATGATCTTGCGTAATATTGCTGAAAAGCTAAATATTAGAGGTTTAAATGTAGATAATGAGATAAGGTACCATAAAATACCCTAAACAGAATCGTGATTTATTACTAAAGACCATCCTAATACATGACGATTTCGCTAATTTTTATGGGTAAAGGTAGCACCCAGTATGGTCGAAATGAAAAAAGACCAAAACTGCGAATTTGAGTACAATTAGATGCATCCCAGTTGGTCTTCTATGTTGTACAAGCCATTGTTTTGTAATACTTGGTAGTAGAGAAGCGGTCCCTTAGAGCAGCGGTTCTCAATCTTTTTGAGTCATGTACAACCAAATACTTTTTTTTTTTAAAGAAATTGAGAATGTTTATACATTTTCAAATACTTTTTATTATTTTTGGTACCACCTAACTGAGGTACCTATCTAGCTAGGTGATCTAATTAATTCTACTAGTGTTGCTGATTTTGGCTGTATTTGCGTTTTGTGTACCACCTCAAATAAGCATATGTACTACCAGTGGTACATGTACCACAGATTGAGAACTGCTGCCTTAGAGCCACCACACGACGATTTTAACGCTGTGTTTTTATTCGGCGCCGCCATATGCCCTGAATATTCTTATTCAGCCTTTGTTGACGCTTTGTCTGATAAAACATTAACTTATCTGAACCATACTAGCAATATCCTGAAACGAAAGTCCGACTTCTCTTAGACCAATTATGGCTCCCTATCAACTAGCCCTGCGCGTCTTCGTACCCTAAGCATTGTAAACGACTTTCGAAAAAAACCAAGAACCATACACCGCTAAATTTTGATAAGTTCTCAACTTCTCTTTTGAGTTATTTATTACAGTTAATTTACAATGTACTCAGTAGTACAGGAGTATTTAATAAATATGATGAGGGAAATGTGGATTGTATTGGGTACCGTCCATAAACGGTTCTCCAGGTCTTCACCTAATCCCCAAGGTTTCAGGCCTTCTGTTTAGACGTCTAGTAGGTAGTGAGGTAGGTGTAATTCTCTTATGATTTGGTAATAATTTGTGGAATATCTTTCTTTGGCTCTGTTTGCCTGAAGTTCAATGATGTCTCTCATGAATGGAACATCAAGATCGTTGTGTATTGTATGGTTGGAAACTTATCATGGAGCATTGGCTATTACTCGAAAGTTTTCGACTGAAAAGTTTGTAGGATCTTGGAGTTATAAGGTTTACTTCAACCACAGAGTTCAATTCAGTAAGACCAAATAAGTTTGAGGATGATCTTGTAAATCAGTATTATATTCTCGAGTGACAGTTGCGACTTATTTCCAAGTAGCCAGTACATTTGTCTTACTTTTATGTTTAGTTGTGCCCGTTTGGCTTTAATATGGGTTTTCCAAGAAAGCTTGTAATCTAACTGTAGTCCTAAATATTTCACTTCAGATTTTTGTGGAATTGGAATATTATTGATCTGTACTTGGGGGCCTATTTGTCTTCTTGTTGTGAAAGTAACTGATGTCGATTTTTTGACGTTAACTTTAATTTTCCATAGTTCAAGCTAGGTTTGTAGCACTTGTAGGTAATATTGTAGTTTATTGGCAGCATTTTCAGGATCTGTGTCTGAAGTTAGTATTGCTGTATTATCAGCAAATGTAGCCATTAGGATATCATTATTGGTAGATAGGCTGTATAGAGGAGTTGTAGGAATGGGCCAAGGGTTCTACCTTGGGGGACTCCCGAATGGATAGAATGGAAGTTTGATGTAGCAGCGTTAAATTTGACTTGAAAATATCTTTTGTTGATGTAGGATTTGAGAATGAGATATAGTTGGTGATACATGTGTGTTTTCAATTTATATAAGAGACCGTCGTGCCAAACCTTGTCAAATGCTTGATTTACGTCAAGAAAAGCAGAATCATATATTTTCTTCCCTTCCAAGTAGCTTTTTATGTTATTTGCGATTCTTTGGCTTTGCTGAGTGGTGGAGCGATGCTGACGGAAACCAAATGGATGCTGCAATATAATTTCATCGACTTCTACAAGATCTTGAATTCTATTCAGAATTAGTCTTTTAAATAGCTTAGACATGATAGGTAGTAAGCTGATGGGACGATCACCAGCTGATGGGTTCAGTAGGTGGTTTATCTGGTTTAGCAATCATAATAATTTGGGCCAATTTCCATTGTATAGGGTAATCACATATTGGAACAGGGGAAGTTTTAATTGTGGAACAGGTTAAAAATTTGGAACGGTCAGACCACTAAAACGGCACATGTATTTTGTCCGACAGAACAGACTTAAACTCTCCGAACAGAGATTAAACTCTCATGCAAAAATCAGACTGCTATTTATCACAAAATGGGTGTTTTAATGAGTGGAACATGTAGAATATGTCAAATGACAGGAATTGTGACAGGTGATAAATAGCAGTCTGGTTTTTGAATGAGAGTTTAATCTCTGTTCGGAGAGTTTAAGTCTGTTCTGTCGGACAAAATAAATGTGCCGTTTTCGTGGTCTGACCGTTCCAAATTTTTAACCTGTTGCACAATTAAAACTTCCCCTGTTCCAGTGATCCCATATTCCGACTAGACACCCTTAATCTATTAACAAATTTTCAGCTTGCTATTAATCTACTTTTTTTTTCATACGCGGGATCCAGACCTATTATTGTTAGTACGACAACAGCTTTTCTATGCACGGTACTAAACTTAAAACTTAAAATTTTTAGTGATTAGCGATTTTATAAAGAAAATTAATAGAAAATAGAAACGTAAACTTTTACGGCTGAATTAACCTTTTTATATTTTTTTTTGCCAATTGAAACCTGTAGGTATACCAAATTTAAATAAAACAAAATAATTTATAATGGTTGTTTAGATGTCATTTTTCGTATATTATTTATATTTCTCCGTGTATATATAACACGAAATTTAAACCCTCTACTTACAGTTGTCTCTCCGCAGTTTTCCAGCTGCCTTTTTTTTGAATCCATGACAAATTCCATACAATTTATAAAGACACAAAAACCGTCGAAGACCAAATCCAAATCAAACATCAACAAAAAGTCCATTCACATGTTGATTAAAATTCGAAATACAATTAAAAAAGAAACTTCAGCCGAAACTTAATTATCTCTCGAGTTATCCCTCTAGGTGGCGCTCGCTACTGAAAGCAAGATTAATTATGGTTATTGTGGAAAAAAATTAAACGTAATGGACCCATCCTGGATACCGGAAGGTGCTCTCAGCGGGACGTAGGGGGAATAAGAGTAATTGCACCGCTTCCACTTCTTGGGCCAGTCAATAAGGCTACCAGAATTTAAAAAATGGCAGACGGTATCACATAATTGTGAAATGAATGCATTTTTATTTAGTTAACTGCAAAAGAAATATATAAGATTAATTACTAACTAAATATGACGTTTAAGCAAATGTTAATAAATTTAAACGGTGATACTTGCAGCGAATGAAAATAGTCCAGGCTAATGATATTAAACAACTACAGCTGAATGAAAATACATTTCCTCCAGAAGAAATTGTAAAGTTTAATCAGTCGCACTAAATTAACCAACTGTCCAATAAAATACAAGCCAAATAAGAGAAAGGAATAATTTTGTCGAACAAGTGCAGAAAGAATAAGATAGGATGTAAGCGTTAAATAAAAAAAGACAGAACTCTACATAATATGTTTGGAGAAAATTTATTTAACGAAAGTGGCAAAATATTAATCAAATCTTGCGAAAGAACCACCTAAAAATTATAAATTGGTTCTATAAGCACACATGTACATGTAAATTCACATGTGCTTCTTTTTATTTTTGTGTAGAGATGACTTTGTCTGTTTTGTTTGTGCCTCCAGCAAACTGTCGTTACATCGTATTAGTGGTCTTTCCACTGATCTTCTTCCTATTGGAGAACCGCCTGTAGCCATCCGTACTATCCTATTTATTGTGATTTATCTTATGTGGTCATTTCAATCTACTCTTCTGTTTCTTAGCCAGTTATTAATGCTCTTCACTTTGCATTTCCGTCTTTTTCTTCTTTTTGTACCGTGCTTGTTTTCAAGCGTTGGCTATCATCGTATAAACAAGCTGATGAAATGTTTCTCGGTCGGCAGCTATATGAGACAATTCCTCGACCGTTCAATATATCTATTGTCTAATGTTAGGCTTGTTTAAAGCGATATTTAGGTCCTCTAAAACGGACCAGACGTAGCTCTTCAATACTCTTAGACGTGTGGTCAATGACAGACTTCTACTGCACAATACAGAACGCGAGCTAATAAAGCTTTTTCGTGCAAGTTTTATTCTGGTCAAAATTTCCTCATCATTTTCAACCCTGCAGTCAATCCAGCTACCCAGATATCTAAAGTGTTCCACCCTTTTCAGAATTTTGTTATCTAATTTTTGTACTAAGTCCTCGATATTAACTGTTCCTACCACCATCCATTTCGTTTTCTTTGCGTTGATTGTTAAGTCCTTTGCAGTATATTCGTTATATACAGCGTTCAACTAGGTTTGGAGCTCTTCTAGACTCTGCTATGTTGGCTGTGTCATCTGCGTATTTCATATTATTAATAATTTCACCACCGAACGTCTCCGTCGTATATATGCAATTTTGTCTTTGTCAGATATTGTATCACCATCGATTTTTAGAAGGGTTATCATCTTTGTAATTTCAAGTATTATTTTTGTCCTCTCTCTGTCACGTCGTGTTTTTGCCGCATATGTTATCGTTATTATTGGCCTGATAACTGTGTTATAAATTATGCCTTTCATTTATTTTCCGATATTTTTATGGATCTATGTTGTGCAATCATTCAAGCAACCTGCAGCTCTTTTTGCTCTATTCACTTGATCTTCCACTTTTGTTTCGAGATTTCCGTAGCTAAATAGTGTGACGCCTAGATATTTAAACCCATTTACTTGTCTTATCTGACACTCCAGCTCGTATTTGCATCTTATTGGATTTGTTGTTATAACCATGCATTTTGTCTTTTTGGTGGAAATTAACATGTTAAAATTTTCTGGCGGTTATATTAAATTGTTGCAGTATAAAATATGTACGTTGTAAATCCAGAGGCGTAGCTACCGCCGTATCAGCCGTATCAATTATACGGGGCCCCCGGCATTCAGGGGCCCCCGACATTCAGGGACCCCAACGCGGCATGTCGAAACAAAATTTTATTCAAACAATTAAACAAAATATATATATATATATATATATATATATATATATATATATATATATATATATATATATATATATAACACAAATGGAAAGGATTAATGGGTAAGCAGCTGAAATAACGGAGCCAAGAGTACTCTTTTTTCAATATCAAATATATTTCGGTATTGCCTTTATACCATCATCAGTGATTGCTACAAATGTGTTATAAGTGAGTTGCTTTGTGAAATAATTAAAAATGTTATTAAACTTACAAAGTTTAGATTGCGGCTCTATGGTTAAAATTTTTTTGTAAAAAATCTTCCAAAAGGGGAAACATCAAACATGTTAAAATTGTAAAAACACAAGAAAAAACAAAACATTTAAATGAAAAAAACTGTAACAATGCACATTTAAAAAAATAAATTAAGTTTTAAAATTTTTTTGAATCTTAAGAAACCAAAACATTAGGTAGGTACAACCAGTACTTTTTTTGTACAAAAAAAACTTGAAATTAAAATGAATTAGCGGTAATCCTAAATGTTATGTTCTATGTTCTATGGTAGAAACAAATGATAGCTGACAATGACATAATGAAATTTTGTTTTGTGGTTTTATTCACCCTAACCTAACCTTACTTTTTTTCCACTTAAAAAAACATAATTCTCAAATGCAGATATTCGAGATGGAAAGAAATACGAAAGCCTACAGCCTACAGCTTATATGCTTTTGGTTTATTCATATTCATCAGAAACCATGGTGTTACGATGTAGTTTGTTTGTATTGAATTCTTTATCTAAGTGAAGTAAGTGTGAGTAAATCTCACTTAAGTGGCTGATGTCTGATTTTTTGTTTATAGTTAAATCAGTCTCAGAAATAAAAGCCATTTCAAGAAACAACCTTTTAAAATAATTGTTTTCCACTGCTAGAACTTTAGCATCTGTATAGTTCATTTGGTGATCATTTTCATGGACATGCATGGATAAACTACATCTGTCTGGATATCTTCTGGCATCACTTCTGTGCGACGTGATACGATCTTTCAATCGTCTCGAAGAATGGCCTATGTACTGCAGATTGCAATTTGTGCATGGTATACTATACACTATATTTGACATATTGTCTTTCAAAGTTTTGTCTTTAAGTTTTGAGAAAACTGACTTCATTGTTACAGCTGTTTTTGTAGCAAACTTAAAGTCACCAACAGAATTGAAGATTCGTGTCAGTTTTGGTGTTACATTATGTATGTAAGGTAGTGTATAATATTTGGTGGGCATGGATGTTATGGCTACAGTATCAATTTCTTGATCAACAGTGGTACTGTTTATAGGAGAAAGGTTTTGTGTAGTGTTAAGTGTAACCGATGGTGTGCTAAACAAAATTTTCTTCAAAAGAGCTGGTGGATAGCCATTATCTAGGAACAACTGGTATAAGATTTTTAGGTTTTTTTTGTTGTAGTGATATATCTGAGATTTGTATGACCCTACATTTCATTTGTTCAACTAAATTTAATTTTATGGAATGTTTATGGTAGGACATATAGTTTAAAAACCTACCTGAGGCCATAGATTTTCTGTACCAGTCTACTACTATTTTGTTATGATTTGAACGTATTAGCTTTGTATCTAAAAATGGGACAGACTGTAATTCATCTTCTACCTCAATAGTGAATTGAATGTAAGGGTCATAGCTATTAAAAACAAAAAGTAGTTCCTCTGTTGAATCTTTAGGTATGGCTAGTATTAAGTCATCAACATATTTCTTTATGAAACTCAGCTTAAACGATAAAACCGGGATGACTATGTCTAGCAAATCGTCCATCACATAATTTGCCAGAATAGGACTGATCTTAGCACCCATGGGAGTGCCCCAACTTTGTTTTATAATTCTTTCTCCATAAGAAAAATAATTATTATTAAATAAAAAAGAAATCAAATCAATAAAGCTACTGATGCTAAGATCAGTCCTATTCTGGCAAATTATGTGATGGACGATTTGCTAGACATAGTCATCCCGGTTTTATCGTTTAAGCTGAGTTTCATAAAGAAATATGTTGATGACTTAATACTAGCCATACCTAAAGATTCAACAGAGGAACTACTTTTTGTTTTTAATAGCTATGACCCTTACATTCAATTCACTATTGAGGTAGAAGATGAATTACAGTCTGTCCCATTTTTAGATACAAAGCTAATACGTTCAAATCATAACAAAATAGTAGTAGACTGGTACAGAAAATCTATGGCCTCAGGTAGGTTTTTAAACTATATGTCCTACCATAAACATTCCATAAAATTAAATTTAGTTGAACAAATGAAATGTAGGGTCATACAAATCTCAGATATATCACTACAACAAAAAAAACCTAAAAATCTTATACCAGTTGTTCCTAGATAATGGCTATCCACCAGCTCTTTTGAAGAAAATTTTGTTTAGCACACCATCGGTTACACTTAACACTACACAAAACCTTTCTCCTATAAACAGTACCACTGTTGATCAAGAAATTGATACTGTAGCCATAACATCCATGCCCACCAAATATTATACACTACCTTACATACATAATGTAACACCAAAACTGACACGAATCTTCAATTCTGTTGGTGACTTTAAGTTTGCTACAAAAACAGCTGTAACAATGAAGTCAGTTTTCTCAAAACTTAAAGACAAAACTTTGAAAGACAATATGTCAAATATAGTGTATAGTATACCATGCACAAATTGCAATCTGCAGTACATAGGCCATTCTTCGAGACGATTGAAAGATCGTATCACGTCGCACAGAAGTGATGCCAGAAGATATCCCGACAGATGTAGTTTATCCATGCATGTCCATGAAAATGATCACCAAATGAACTATACAGATGCTAAAGTTCTAGCAGTGGAAAACAATTATTTTAAAAGGTTGTTTCTTGAAATGGCTTTTATTTCTGAGACTGATTTAACTATAAACAAAAAATCAGACATCAGCCACTTAAGTGAGATTTACTCACACTTACTTCACTTAGATAAAGAATTCAATACAAACAAACTACATCGTAACACCATGGTTTCTGATGAATATGAATAAACCAAAAGCATATAAGCTGTAGGCTGTAGGTTTTTTCGTATTTCTTTCCATCTCGAATATCTGCATTTGAGAATTATGTTTTTTTAAGTGGAAAAAAAGTAAGGTTAGGTTAGGGTGAATAAAACCACAAAACAAAATTTCATTATGTCATTGTCAGCTATCATTTGTTTCTACCATAGAACATAGAACATAACATTTAGGATTACCGCTAATTCATTTTAATTTCAAGTTTTTTTTTGTACAAAAAAAGTACTGGTTGTACCTACCTAATGTTTTGGTTTCTTAAGATTCAAAAAAGATTTTAAAACTTAATTTATTTTTTTAAATGTGCATTGTTACAGTTTTTTTCATTTAAATGTTTTGTTTTTTCTTGTGTTTTTACAATTTTAACATGTTTGATGTTTCCCCTTTTGGAAGATTTTTTACAAAAAAATTTTAACCATAGAGCCGCAATCTCAACTTTGTAAGTTTAATAACATTTTTAATTATTTCACAAAGCAACTCACTTATAACACATTTGTAGCAATCACTGATGATGGTATAAAGGCAATACCGAAATATATTTGATATTGAAAAAAGAGTACTCTTGGCTCCGTTATTTCAGATGCTTACCCATTAATCCTTTCCATTTGTGTTTAATATTGTTCAGCTGTGATCAAAATTGGATTTATATATATATATATATATATATATATATATATATATATATATATATATATATATATATATATATATATATATATACAGGGTGGTTCATCTTATTCGCCTCGGTCTCTGCACGGAAAACCACTTGATATTTTAAAAAAAGTTCTTCACAGAAATATACAGGACATTTAATACTACAACCTAAAAATAATGTGAATTATACAGGGCGCTCCAAAAAACAGTGGTATACCAAAGTTATATTTTTTCTTATGGAATGCCCTAGATATGATGACATTTTTGAATTCACCTTAAAAAATAAGCTATACTTTTATAAGGATTCCCTATACCTAAATACAGGGTGTTTTGATTTATTTTGATTTTTATGAAAATGTAAGGTTTTAGAAAAAAATAAATATCTACGAATCTAAGAATCAGTAACAAATTCCTTCTTGGATCTTAATAATACACTATTTAGCATACTTAAACAGATGCTTACTGCAACAAAATTTCTTACAGGGTGGTCAAAATATGAGATTGTTCTATTAACAAATTCAAGCTGTAATAACTTACTTAATTTAAATGGAACACCCTGTATCTTACTAGTATATCTCGTATAAAATTTACTTACCTTTAAATTTATACTAGGGTTTGCTATACCTATCTTTTACAGGGTGGTCAAAATATTAGATTTTTCTATTAACAAATTCAAGCTGTAATAACGTACTTATTTTAAATGGAACACCCTGTATCTTACTAATCTATCGCGTATAAAATTTACTTTGCTTTCAATTCTTATTAGGGTTTCCTATACCTGTCTCCCTTGATTTTTGAAATATTTAACGATTTCCTAATTTGTAAGCTTTAAAATTTAGAATTAAGTACCTATGTCGTGGTTATGTAGAACACATCACCAACACCGGCAATATACTTAAATATCTTAGTCAAGATACTTTCGTTAATAAAATTCATATTTTTATCATTTAATCACACAGAGTGTTCTTATTTTAAATGACATACGCGATATTCTATTCTTTATAATGGAAGATATTTAAAATCTCTTCAATTCCATGTAAACATTCTCAATACACATGTTATTCTGTAAATGTTAATTCCCATGTTATTCTGTAAATACCCATTTTTACATATTTTTGTACAATAGGCTCGTTTTCGTCATAGTAGCCATTGCATTTAATTGTCTGTAATTGCGATTCAAAGATTCAAACAAAAAGTGGTGTTCTTAAATTTATTTAATAACCGTTGGTTTAAGCTATGGAAAATACTTATACGGAATGAAATATAATTTAAGTATCTTCCAGAATACGGCATCTAATATAGGGTATGCAGTTCAATATAAACATATTATTCAATGTCACATGTAGGCCAAAATCAACTAAAATAATACAACACTCTGTGTGATTACATGATAACAATGAAAATTTTATAATGACAGTATCTTGTCAAAGTATATTGCCGGTGTTGGTGATGGATGACATAAACAGGACATAGGCACTTAATTCTAATTTTTAAAGCTTACAAATTAGGAAATCTTTAAATATTTAAAAAATGAAGGGAGACAGGTATAGGAAACCCTAATAAGAATTTAAAGCTAAATAAATTTTCTACGCGATAGGCTAGTAAGATACAGGGTGTTCTATTTAAAATAAATAAGTTTTTGCAGCTTGAATTTGTTAATAGAAAAATCTAATATTTTGACCACCCTGTAAAAAGATAGGTATAGGAAACCCTAATACAAATTGAAAGATAAGTATATTTTCTACGCGATAGACTAGTAAGATACAGGGTGTTCCATTTAAATTAAGTAAGTTATTACAGCTTGAATTTGTTAATAGAACAATCTCATATTTTGACCACCCTGTAAGAAATTTTGTTGCAGTAAGCATCTGTTTAAGTATGCTAAATAGTTTATTATTAAGATCCAAGAAGGAATTTGTTACTGATTCTTAGATTCGTAGATATTTATTTTTCTCTAAAACCTTACATTTTCATAAAAATCGAAATAAATCAAAACACCCTGTATTTAGGTATAGGGAACCCTTATAAAAATATAGCTTATTTTTTAAGGTAAATTCAAAAATGTCATCGTATATAGGGCATTCCATAAGAAAAAATATAACTTTGATATACCACTCTTTTTTGGAGCACCCTGTATAATTCACATTATTTTTAGATTGTAGTATTAATGGCCCTGTATATTACTGTGAAGAATTTTTTTTAAAATATCAAGTGGTTTTCCGTACAGACACCGAGGCGAATAAGATGAACCACCCTGTATATATATATACATATATATATATATATATATATATATATATATATATATATATATATATATATATATATATATAAATAAATAAGCAAAATCATTGGCTAATACTCGTAAAGTGAATGTGAATTTAGTTGGAAATATATAAAATGATGAAGGGTCATCATTTTATATATTTCCAACTAAATTCACATTCACTTTACGAGTATTAGCCAATGATTTTGCTTTACTCGATTATCCAACATCATTTTATATATATATATATATATATATATATATATATATATATATATATATATATATCTGCCTAACAGAGGTTTTTTGTTTCCAAGCTACTTCTTATTGTCTATTCACCGTTGGCTGCGTGAGACATTGTATAATGTATAATGCGAAATTGCAATATTTGTAATCGCTTAACTTTTGATAAGTTTAAACATTGAAACATTCTGTATTGTTTGCGTATATTTTCGTGTAATCTGTTCTTTATCTAATTGTATTTAGGTATGTCTATTTGCCGGTCGCTTTTCGTTAAAGAACAGAGCTTCTTTGTTTTCGTTCCTTTTCAATGTCTATTCACCCTTGGCTTGAAAAAACTTAATCTGTTTTAAAACAATGAGTCTTAATTAAAATCTGTTTTTCAACTTTGGATTATAAGAGTTTTTTAGATTTATTATTATTATCTATATTTGAGTGTTATACGCTGAACTTATTAGTTCCTAAGGTTGTATTATGCAATTTTCAATTTATTTAAATTTTGAAATATATAGGGTGTTTCATTAATAATTGGAAATAATTTAACTGTAGATTCCTGGGCTCAAAATATGTATCAAGATTTAACCCAAATTACCTAGTCTGAAAATGCTTCTTACAGAAGCTAGAGTTTTTTGAAAAAGGCGTCTTGTAATTAGTTTTTTTTTAAATTTTTCCAGAACAGAACATTCCTTTTTATCTTTAACTTTTAAGCCTTTTTGACACTGGATTATTAAATTGTGAGGCATTCTCGTAATAAAAGGTACTCTTGCTTTAAGTCGGTAGAATACACCGTTTTCTAGAAAGGTGGATTTGAAATTTTGTGTTTTTTAATGAGAGAAAAATTTTCAAAAAAACTATGAAAACAAAAAACGAAAACTGGTATGTTTATTCCAGAGATGAATCGATTTCATCAATTGCGAATTTCTAGTACCGGTCATATGCGTCCCTTTTGAGTAGGTCAACGGTTATTTTATCGCATTATTCTTTGTGTCTTTAATTTTGAAACATTTTTGAGACTAGATTATTAAATCATGAGGTATGCTAGTACTAAAAGTTACATTTCTTTGGGTCGGTAAAATACACCGTTTTTTTTTTAATTTTGATCAAATTCAAAAAACAAAAAAAATTCAAATCGATTTTTCTAGAAAACGGTGTATCCTACCTACTTAAAGTAAGAGTAACTTTTCGTAATACTAGAATACCACACAATTTAATAATCTAGTGTAAAAATGCTTAAAAGTTAAAGACAAAAAAAGTATGCGATAAAATAACCGTTGCCCTACCCAAATAGGATGCATATGACCGGTACTAGAAATTCGCAATTTATGAAATAGATTCATCTCTGGAAGATAAATAGCCGTACCAGTTTTAGTTTGTCTAAATAGATGTGTTCGAGAGGTATTTCAAAAAAACTAATTAAAATGCACCATTTTCAGCTCCAGCTCCCTTAGGAAGCCTTTTCGGAGGTGATTTGTGTTAAACCGTAATATTTTGAGCCCAGAAATCTACAGTTATAATATTTCCAATTATTAATGAAACACCCTGTATTGTTTTGTTTTATTTCATTATCTATTATTTTGTAATAATAATGACGATTTGTGTAATTTCAGTAAACTGTATTTGTTGTTGTTTTTTTCCTACTCTTTGTACCTACGCTTTGTCTATAAAATTGTAAAATTTTCAGTGACAATAAAGTATATTTCTATTCTATTCTATTCTATTCTATTCTATTCTATTCTATTCTATTCTATTCTATTCTATTCTATTCTATTCTATTCTATTCTATTCTATTCTATTCTATTCTATTCTATTCTATTCTATTCTATTCTATTCTATTCTATTCTATTCTATTCTATTCTATTCTATTCTATTCTATTATATTCTATTCTATTCTATTCTATTCTATACACGCGTTTTTGCTGCTTTTGTTGAACATTTCTTAGCACTATCCCCTATCAGTCGTGGAAAAGGGCCCCGCGACAAACTTTGATAGGGGACCCCTGTGGGGCTAGCTACGCCACTGTTTAAATCATTTTCACTTCGAGCAATTAGTATTGAATCGTCTGCATACTTGCATAGCAGATTATTTTAAGTTGCTTTTCTCCCATTCGGTATCCTTTTTAGATATCACGTTTTTTATTATTTCATCAATGAACAGGTTGAGCAATAGAGGACCTAGGGAATTGCCGTGTTGATCTTCTCAAATGCCTTTTTAAGGTTCACGAAATAATATGCCAGCTTGTTGTATTCTAATGATTTCTCTAGAACTGGTAAAACGGTGTATGATCTTCCTGACCTAAAACATTGTTTGTCTTCTGCTGATGTTATAATTTCATTCAGTTTGGTTATTAATTTAATATTGTGTTTAATAAATTGATTTCTATTTAATTCTCCGGGTCCGATTTGTCTTCTTTTTTGAAGAGGGATATTAGGATGCTTGATCTCCATCCTTGTGGTATTCTGTTCTAATATTTTTTGGATTGGTTTTAATAGCTGTTTGGTCAGATCTTGTCCTCCGTACTTTAGGAGTTCATTCAATATTCTGTCGTCTCCTGATGATTTTCTATTTTTTAATTTCCGTAGTGCTTCCTTTACCTCTCCCTTCTTGATGTTTATTTATTCGTTTCTTGGCAATTCAGGTATTAATCGTGCAACACATATGTGTAAGAGCCATTAAACTAAGATCCATTATTTATTGCATTATGCTAAACCATGAAAGCTGTATTAAACTAAAGAATGTAACAGTTAGTCCAAGAACCGAAGCTTTTCACCTCGCAATTTTAACAGAATGGATTAATTTGCTTGAAAATTTGAGAATAAGTAGTGGATAGTCCAAGGATCAAAATCTATACGATGCCGAAAGGCGCTTTTAGCATGGGGTGGTTGTCACCCCATCTCGAGGGTGGAAACTTTTTATTATATTTTGACCGCAAAAATTGATAAAAACATTCATTCTAAGCAAAAAATGTTCTAAACATTTTTTTGATACAATTAACAGTTTTCGATTTATTCGCTATCGAAAGTGTTAGTTTATATCTAAAAAATCAATGTTTTTCGATACACTCATTTAAAATTCACTTAATTTTTGCCGTAGAAAAAATTTTTTCAAACCAATTTCTTGGGAATTAAATAACCTACAATTTAATATTTAAACATTTTTTCGGATCTCTGATGCTAATCTTTCTATTGTGAAGAAAATGGCATTTTTTACCAAACTACAAAAATTTGTTATTCGATTAATTCAAGTTTTTAAAAACTAATTATTCTAAGCCAGTCAACCTCCTAGAATCTATTAATAATACATAAATAAAGAAGCATGAATAAGGCCAATGGCTAAAAACACTGCTAACTTACATTATTATGGTTCCAATTGGATTTCTCCTTTTTTTTTTCAAAAAAATATATTGATTTTTTAACCGTAACTTTTTGTATTTTATCTTAGAAAGTTTGGTAAAAAATAATTTTGTACAATATCTATAACGTTATTAATATTAAATCCTTTTAAAATACTCAGTTGCAAAAAGAGGTGCCTTTGAGAGGGTTGGTTTTTGGAAAGGGAAAAGGGCATTTTTTACCAAACTACAAAAATTCGTTATTCGCTTTTAACCCCATGTTTTTACAAACTGATCAATCTAGGTCGGTCAAACTTCCAGAACCTATTAAAAATATATAAATAAAGAAGACCAAACAAGGCCAATATTAATTTTAATTAGGGTGGTGATTGGGGAAATGTTTCCGATCACTTTTTGGCTGAAAAAAATTGGCACTGATATTTCTTTCATTATAAGTCACTTAATTTTTGAGCAAGAGACTTTTTTTATTTCTGGAGATAGATATTTTTAAATACTTTAAATTAGCTTCAACAAGTTATCCTTGAAAAATGCATGTTTTCCCTACCATGGGGTAACCACTCCCATGGTAAAAGTGCCTTTTGACATCATATAGATTTTGATCTTTGGACTATACACTACTTATTCTCAAATTTTTAAGCAAATCGATCCATTCTGTAAAAAATGCGAGGTTTTGTCTTATCTTAAGCTTCATTACTTGGACTAAGTAGAAGCAGGCATAGTATGCTATGCAGATCACTGGATTATTAAATTGTGAGGCATTGTGATTCATTTCTGATGGCATCGTTATGATTATTTTATATTTGGAGCACAATCACACACAGATATAACACAAATATATATTATAAAGTACAACAAATGAAAACTAATTTAAGGGGAAAGGCGCAAAATGTCGCCTGTCAAAATTTGCAATGTGTTTTAACTGTACTCATTTTTTACGAATTCTTAGAAAACTAATAAGAATTTTTGAGAAATTTAAATGCAGAATGAAAGCTTACGTTATAACCGAGGGTCGAAAGTCCCATAGAATAACTAAAATAGTCTAAGAGCTAGAGCCGAAAAATCATCGTCATAAGTACTAACTTGCACTTTTATCCTGGGGGTGGATATCACCCCTTCTCGGGGGTGAAAACGATTTTATTAAAAATAACCCCACAAATCGATAGAGGGACAAATTATAAGTAAAATTTGTTATATCATGGTATTAAAATAAATCAATACTTTTTGAGTTATTAAAGATCAAAGATTTGTCTGTTTAAGAGCACATGCGTGAAGTTACGGATGATAAAAAACATATATATAAATTAATTGTATGTTACTAAAATATTATTTTTATATTATTTCGATATTATAAATTTAGCAAAAGTGTATTCGAATATGTCAAATGTACCCATTATTGGACACCCCCAGTTTCTGGACATATTAAGTTTATAATGAGAAAAAATTCAATTAAATATCGAAATAATATAAAAATAATATTTTACTAACATACAATTAATTAACATGTTCTTTTTATCATCCGTAACTTTACGCATATGCTCTTAAATAGACAAATCTTTGATGTTTAATAACTCAAAAAGTATTGATTTATTGTAATAACATGATATAACAAATTTTACTTAAAATTTGTCCCTCTATCGATTTGTGGGGTTATTTTTAATAAAATAGTTTTCACCCGCAGGAAGGGGTGGTATTCACCACCAGGGTAAAAGTGCAAATGGCACCAAATCAGTTTTGTTTCTTGAGGTATGCTCTAACTAGTCACCAATTTTCATGCAAATCGATGGAGTTTTAACAAAATAGGAGGTGAAAACCTGTAATGACTGCACTAACTTTCCCCTTTCATCCCTTATTGCTACTGCCTGTATCCACTGAGGTGTCAGCCTGAAAGAGGTCATAACTGTCAATATACAATGGACACATTTCACACTAAAAACTCCATATTATTTATGACGATGATTTTTCGGCTCTAGCTCTCCGTTTAAAAGGTTTCTTTTGAATAAAATATTTGCAATTAAAAATCACACTCAATTTTCTCTTTTATTTTGACCCCTGTAACTTATTAAAATAAACGTTATAGAAGTTTTTAGGGACTTTCAGATCTCAGTAGTAATGTAATTTTACTGAGATCTGCGTTTAAATTTTTCAAAAATGTTGTTCATTGAACATTTTGACAGGCACCATTTTGCGCCTATACCCTTAATAATGATAGATAGATAGTGAGAATAGTGAATGAGAATAGATAGATAGTTTATAGGTATGTAATAATATTACAAGTATACAAGTTTGTCAAATATAAATATAAACACAAATGTAAATAAGTATTATTGAAAGGAAATACATCTGTGGTCAGATTTGTTAGTGAGATCAACAGGTTTTGTGGTGCTACCATATGTAAAGATGTTATTAAGGCATCCACTACCCCGAGTTTAAAATTCAAGACTATTTTTTATAATATTCAACCGTAATACTCACAGATTTATGCACGTCAATTTTTTAAGAGCTTTAACCGAAATTGTAATGAATTTGTCTAAATCCATCTGGATTCCAAGGGCTGCACAATATATTTATTTAATAAGATACCTGTTATCACACAACACTGTACAAAAGAGGAGCTTTCAAGATTTTTATAGTCCTTAACATAGACATATTTAGATAATCAGGTACAGGTGAGTGCCCACTAGGAAACAAACAAGCACCTAAAATATCATTTAGCAGTATTTCAATATCAATAAAGAAAGGTACCCAATGATCGATTATTATAATGACTGATCTTTAAATAAGTTTTAACTTTAACAACACTTTCTAAAGGACATCTAGTCAGATTGGCATATGACTGCATGCTATTTATCATTACTCTTCACGAAATGTTTACTAATACTGCACCCTTTGGCCAAACATTTTTGTTCCTGGTCCTCTTTAGGCTTTATTGATTAACAGTGGCCTTCATAGAACTATATTATACTTACGATATTTTTTATTTGTGTGGCATACATTGAATTTCCAGAAATGATAAAGTAAGTTATCTATCCATTTTAGGTAAGTTATCAGGAATAGTTTGCATCTTAAGAGGTGTGACATACATAGACACAAAATTTGAAAGTGTCTTAACCGATATTTCCTCCCCCCCCCCCATTTCCCTTAACTAAATATTGACGCCTACCTTTACGACAATTCTGAGTCAATCACTCATCTCTCTTAATTTCAGGATATACAATTTAGTATGTTAACAATTACAAAAAACAAGGGTTTTTCTAATCTAATCTAATCTTGTTCAAACTATAATTAATTAACTTTTTTGAGACATTTTTTTATAAATTAAAAAAATTTTGACTCAGGCAGATATTATTTCAGATGTCTTGGATCATTCTAAACAAAAAAGGTATTTTGTAATTTTTCTGTAAAAAGTTGATCGATTTCGAGTTATAAACAATTTATAACTGAAAAAAGAACGAAAGATGACAATTTTCAAGGCTCAAAAACACAAGAAAAAAATATCATTTTTGTAATCATCAAGTACATAAATTTAAGTTCAAACCGTTTTCTATCAGCTCTCGATAAGAATTTTAGCCATGTTTTATTCTATAACATTTTTTTTTAATTGTTCATGAGGAAGATTTCTTATGCGGAGACGGGCATTAACAACTAAAAGACAATATTTCATAATAAGTCCAAAAGACTCATCAAGAACTGATAGCATAAGTTGTTCTGAAGCTATTTCCTTGTGGCATTTTTATAATTAACTATTTAGATGGGAAATAAGCCACAATTAAATCGAAAAAAATAATTTTATTAACGTTTCGACGCCCAAATCGGGTGCCGTTGTCAAAATACAAAATACTACTAAATTAAACAAAAATGTGGTTGCTTAGTAAAAAATTCTTCTAATCATTTATTTAATGTGACTCATTTATATCGGCAATTCAGACATATATTATACATTTTAAAGTAGACGACTTTAAAATGATATTGCCAATATTTATGAGTTGCGTTCCTGGGACGACTTTACTGAAAGATAGTACATTCGATTACATAAAATCAACCCCAACCCAAGAACATCCGTCACAAAAATATCATAGCATGTGATCTGTCTTTAAAAAGACAACCAAATGCAACGGTGACAGTAAAATTCTCGCGTTAGAGATTCCATAGTAAATCACGAGGAAGTCAATAGAAAGAAAATACCACGATTAGTAAGTCAATAACATATCTAGTTAGTACATATTTTATATTAGTATTACCTATATATCTATGTATTATTAATATTATTTGTAATTTAAACAACATACATATATTAAAGTCAGAATTTGGTATTAGTTTTGAGAGTAAACTAAATTTAAGACCAAATACTTACGATGTCGGGATAGTATCACGAGGTTTTTACTGGTTTTCCCTCGTGATTTACTATGGAATCTCTAACGCGAGAATTTTACTGTCACCGTTGCATTTGGTTGTCTTTTTAAAGACAGATCACATGCTGTGATATTTTTGTGACAAATATTCTTGGGTTGGGGTTGATTTCATGTAATCGAATGAACTATCTTTCAGTAAAGTCGTCCCAGGAACGCAACTCATAAATATTGGCAATATCATTTTAAAGTCGTCTACTTTAAAATGTATAATATATTACGTCTGAATTGCCGATATAAATGAGTCAGATTAAATAAATTATCAGAAAATTTTTTACTTAGCAACCACATTTTTGTTTAATTTAGTAGTATTTTGTATTTTGACAACGGCACCCGATTTGGGCGTCGAAGCGTTAATAAAATTATTTTTTTTAAATTCAATTGTTGCTTATTTCCCATCTAAATAGTTAATGATAGCATAAGGTGTGAACTTAAATTTAAGTACTTCGTAATTTTAAAAATGATATGTTATAGTTATGATTTTAAGCCTTTAAAATCGTCATCTTTTGTTCTTTTTTCAATTTTAAATTGCTTATAACTAGAAAACGATCCACTTTAGAGAAGAATTACAAAAGACCTTTTTTGTTTAGAACGATCTAAAAAATTTGAAATAATATCTGCCCTGGTCGAATTTTTTTTATTTAAAACGAAACTATCATAAACTGTCATTTTTAATTATTAACTAATTATAGTTAGAACAAGGTTAGATTGGACAACCCTTATTTTTTATAATTATTGTTATCATGCTAAATTACATATCCAATAATTTTTATCCATTAAACAGATCGGTGCAGATCGACCTTTAATCATTCATGATTCCCTATGTATTTTAATTATTACTTATTATTTAAAGATGATCGTTAATAAGCTGCTATGTTAGTTATGGTTCAGGTATATCTATTTTTTGAGTTCATGTTTTTTGAAATTCCTTGAAAAGCGTCCACAAAAACCAACTAAATTCTGTTTGAAATGTACGCTTAATTAAGTATTTTTTATTTTAGAAACAAAAAACATTCCAAAATAATACTTAAAAGAAAAATAATTCGTATATCGGGACTGGACTAAATCTAGAATAACAAATAATTTTTAAACTGGCCTAGTGTAGAGTTGAAGATATCTCTAATAGATGGCAGCGGCTGTACCTGATCGATGCTGTTAGATATTAGCTACTAAAGTGAAGTGTAATAATAATTATAGCCTATGACATTGTTCTTGGACACAGATTTTATCAACGCGAAAAATTAAATTTTCTAAAATTACTACGTTGTAGAAATTATTGTCAGATATCAGGAGAATATAATTTGAATATTGGATCATGGGCGAGTTGAAAAGTAGCAAGTGGCAATTGGGCATTTCTAAAAGACAGACCAGGTTTTTATCTACGTAAAATCTTATAATTTCACTAAAATGGTAATATATTTATTGTTTTGGTTTGGTCCTTCTTAAAAAGTTTCATCTATTTATCACCAATTCACGACTCAAACTCAAAAAAAAAACGCGAAAAAGTGTCGTTTGTTACAGACTCGCAGAAAAGAGTTGCTGTGCGTTTACACTTCAAGGGACAAAATTTTCAACAATTATTCTAGTATAATATATATTTTGAATATAATTTTTTTAAATAATTAGGTAATGATAATGATAATTTTTAAATAATTAGGTAATGATTTCTTTCTTGGCATGTGATCTTTCGGTTACCACTTTTGTAAGGTACACTGAGATATAACTGATATTAAAAAATATTTTCCTACACCAAACTGACCAATTTTTTGCATTTGTCACACTGAACAAGTAGGTATTTTAAAATCATGATTAGTCCAAGAAATGATGCTTAAAACAGGACAAAACCTCGAAATTTTTACACAATGGACCGATTTGCATCAAAATTTGGAATTAAGTACACCTTACCCTCTAATTCAAAATATATATTGTGCCAAAGGTGCTTTTTATTTTTTAAGGGTGAAAACTACCCCTTATTACCAAAATCTATAAAAGAGATTAAAATAAGTGAAATTTGTTCAGATGCATTAAATATTATTATCTAATACTCCAACTTTAATTATTAACTATTTCAACCCTTTAAAAGTTCATTCTAAGGGTCAAAACTAACCCTTATTTACCAAATTTGCTCAAAATTGCTGAAAAAACCTTAAGGAGGATTAAATTTGGATCGGATAATTTAGGTAATAATGGTTTGATATTCTTAATCTAGTTTCTGAGCATTTTTTTAAGGGTGAAAACTACCCATCAGTCCGAACTCTACAAAAAAGTTTATACTTAAACAGTGAAATTTAGTAAATATGAATTAAATAATGAGTTTTTGGTGCTCTAAGTATAATTTTTGAATATTTCAACCCTTTGAAAAGTCATAAATAGTTAATCAAGAATTGTAATTTTCATTACACCAACAATTGTGGCTCAATCCCTTATACAGTTGAGTCCGCGAGTCTTTACCCGTGCGTCATTAATACCTGGCAAGATAAAACACATACTTTTTATCTAGCATCATTCTCTTCCATGCAAGAAACTCATGACAAACCAGCTGCCGTTTGTTATTAAGTAACAACACATGTTATTTTTATGAACCATCTAGACTCAGTGCATTGAAAACAGATAGGTACAAAAAAAGACGATTCAGTATGTTTTCATATTTTAAGCACAATTTGTCTGACGTTTCTGATTTGTTTAATTTTGTGGCTGTCAGTCAGTTGAACTTTTTGCGGTTTTTGTCGAATTTTTGCGTTTTGAAGTTTCTTTATATTACACAAACAGTTGTTTTCACAACTAATTTTATATTGGGCTTTGAAATTTTAAGGTAAATAATTATATTTAGGCAATTAATATTTAAAACATACAAAGCTAACGTCATTCACACAGTAAAGAAATGACTGTGTTTAGATTTTCGTCAAAGTGAATAAAATAACAAAGATAAAATATGTTATTGGATTTTTTATAAATTGTTTATTTATTTATTAATCAATAATAATAAAAGAATTTATTAAGCTACTTCAAATGTAGCTGTAATTCTGCGCAAAAATTTTGAAGCAAAACTTACATTTGACATTCTATATATTTGATAACGTCAAATTTTATAATAAAACCCGTAATCGGAACAGTAGCCACTTTCTGTCAGTTGTTGTTGCGTGAAATAGATTTCCGACTTATTGCGTATGCTTTAAGTGATGACGCACGGGTAAAGACTCGCGGACTCAACTGTACGCGTAGACATATTAAATTTAAACATGCCACAAGAAAACAGTGTCAAAACCTTGCATCCTTTTTGGTGTAGGTATATTTATTATCGGTAATTGATTGGTATGGTATAAATTCTTATAGTAACTTTTTGTTTTGTAGACATGTCCAATCTACACACATCTTTCAATCCTTTGATACCCTAAATAACTTAAATGCATTATATCGAGTCAAAAGTCCGTACCCCCCTCGTATTTTTTGAACGGTTATACCTATAATAGTGAAATTTGAAGGGAGGAAATAAACGGACGTAAACTTCTTAACTAGTCATGACAAGTGACGTAATAGTGACAGATGACTTTACAGCGCCACTTTGACAGATAATTTTAAATGGGACCTTATGACAAGTGATATATCGTTTGAAAGGTATTGGAAATACCTACTCAGACATATAAATTTCGTTTGAGTTTAAGCTAATTTTGATGAATAAATGAAATAAAAATAAAATTGTAGTCTCGCATTTAATTAATCATCATTCTCTTTGCCTTATCCCTATGCGGGGTCGGCTTCCCTAATTGCATTTCTCCACACAATTCTATCTTGGGCCATATCAATGTTAATCCCCTTTACCAACATGTCCTGCCTTATCGTCTCCCCCCAGCTCTTCTTTGGTCTTCCTCTCCTACTCCTTCCAGGAATCTGCACTTCAGCTATTCTTCGTATTGGGTGGTTAACGTCTCGACGTTGAACATGACCAAACCATCTTAACCTATGCTCTCTCATTTTGGCATCAATTGGTGCCACACCTAGACTTCCCCTAATATACTCATTTCTAATTTTATCCTTCTTTGTCACTCCACTCATCCATCTAAGCATTCTCATTTCCGCCACATGCATTCGCTGTTCCTCTTTCTTTTTCACTGCCCAACATTCAGTTCCGTACATCATAGCTGGTCTTATGGCTATTTTATAGAATTTTCCCTTCAGCTTCATTGGAATTTTTCTGTCACACAACACACCACTCGCTTCTTTCCACTTCATCCATCCAGCCCTAATTCTACTGCATGCATCTCCATCTATTTCTCCATTACTCTGTAATACCGATCCTAGGTACTTAAAACTATTGCTTTTTACAATCATTTCACCATCCAAAGATACCATTTTATTTGTAGTAGCTCCATCTTTAAATGAACATTCCAAATACTCTGTTTTTGTCCTACTAAGTTTTAAACCTTTTTCCTCCAGAGCTTGTCTCCACTGTTCCAGTTTTTGTTCTAAGTCTCTTTCACTATTTCCTACTAACACGACATCATCAGCATACATTAAGCACCATGGAATGTTACCCTGTATTTTCGCTGTTATCTGGTCCAAAACTAATGAGAATAAATACGGACTAAGCACAGAACCTTGATGCAATCCTACTTTCACATGAAATTTTTCAGTCTCTCCCACACCTGTCCTAACACTAGTCGTTACTCCCTCATACATATCCCTCACAATCTTTACATATTCACCAGGGACTCCTTTCTTATTGAGTGCCCACCACAGAATCTCTCGAGGAACTCTATCATATGCTTTCTCAAGATCAATGAATACCGTATGAGCGTTTGTTTCTTTACTCCTGTATTTTCCCATCAACTGCCTTATAATGAAAATTGCATCTGTTGTTGATCTATCCTGCATAAAGCCAAATTGATTCTCGGATATTTCGGTTTCTTCACGTATCCGTCTATCAATTACTCTTTCCCATATTTTCATGGTGTGGCTAAGCAGTTTTATAGCCCTGTAGTTTGTACATTGTTGTATATCTCCCTTGTTTTTGTAAACAGGTACCAGTATACTGCTTCTCCATTCGTCTGGCATTTGTCCAACTTCCATAATTCTATTAAATAGACCTGCTAGCCACCTTGTTCCTGTCTCTCCCAATGCTCTCCATACTTCCCCAGGAATATGATCTGGTCCTACCGCTTTTCCTTTCTTTATTTTTTGAAGCGCTTGAGCCACTTCCTGGTTGGCTCGCATTTAATTAATAAAAATTCTAAATTCCGCCTATTATTACTTGTCAAAAAGGTTGATGTTGTAAAAACTACTAGAGAATTGAAAATCGTCAACTTTTTTGACAAAAAAACCATAGGCGGACATTTGAATTTTTATTAATTAAATGCGAAACTACAATATTATATTTATTTAATTATTTCACCAAAATCAAAATAAATTTAAACCCAAAAAATTAGTATGACGGAATAGGTATTTTGAATACCTTTCAAACGAGGTATCACTTGCCATTAGGTCCCATTTAAAATTATCGGTCGCAGTGGCTCTGTAACGTCATCTGTCACTATTACGTCACCTGTCTTGACTAGTTAAGAAGCTTACGTCCGTTTATTTCCTCCCTCCAAATTTCAGTATTATAGGTATAATCGTTCAAAAGATAAGAGGGGGGTACGGACGTTTGACTAGCACTGTATAGATATAAGTACATACTTATTTTAATGATTTGTAAAAAATATATACAAAGATATTTAAAAAATACTGGCGAGCACCTTCAAAATAAAAAAGATAGTTACTTAAACAAATAAACACATCAGAAGATGTTTTTCTGCTTTCACCTGGCGCTGCGGGCGTAGATTCGTACCAACAAAAATTTACGGATACACGCATATAGTATTTTTACTACAAAAGCGATATTACGTAGGTCAAAATTTTTGACGTAGGAGAACTTTCAAAACATTGGAATGTGACTTTTCATTATTGCCATGTTTATTATAAACATGGCAATAATGAAAAGTCACATTCTAATGTTTTGACAGTTCTCTTAACGTCAAAAATTTTGATTACGTAATATCGCTTTTGTAGTAAAAATACTATACACAAAAATGTTATATATACGTATTCGTATGTGTTCTCTGATTCTATGAGTCGAGTGTGAATCAATGTTGTATGCGTGTGTATAAGTTTCTAACGTACACAACACAGCTAACTTACATATTATACTTCCAATTGAATTTCTCCATTTTTTTTCCAAAAAAATATATTGGTATTTTACCCGTAATTATTTCATTTTTTACCTTCGTAAGTTTTTACAATATCTATAAGGCTATTCGTATCAAATCCATTTAAATCACACAAGTCTCAAAAGGGGTGACTTTGAAAGGGTTGGTAAACGTAGTTTTTACAGGTTAGAACAAGCTTTAATTTATCAATATCTCACTCAATTTTTATCGTACAAAAATTTTTGGGCTAGTTTCCAGGTGTTTCTTAGTCCCAAATTTGTTATTTCTGTAATATACTCTGAACCAAATACAATTTGGTGACTAATGTTTTTATGGTCTTGATATTTCTTTTCTCCTCTATAATATGGTTAGGCTTTCCTCGTTCTTATTTTTAATACTTTTATTCTACCTCTAGTGTTTCCTGCTTTTAATAACTTCGTGTGTTTATTTTGTATAACGCGTTATAATTTTCATTTTTGCTTCTGTGTTTAAGATTTTTAAAGTTTTGTGCTGTTGAATCTGTTAGGTCTGCTTTTCTTAAAATAGTTTTATGGCAATGAGGTATAGTTTACCCAAAGTTTTTATAGTTTATGTTTTCGTATTTTGAAGAAGTTGTTTAACACGTTCGGTGCCCATCTTAAACAAACGCCACTTGACAGGTACCTCGTACTTAAATAGTTCATTTAGTAACGCACTACTACCACCAACACTCGTGCGTCGGCACATTTGATGAAACTTTCGTGACGACACACTGTCGTCAGTAACAAGCAAAAAATGTTCATTTTTTAAATAATTCTCTAAATAAATAAATACATATATTCTCCCTTATCTCCGTTTTCCATTTGAAACCCATCGATTTTTGCATTGAAATCTCCTGTCCTGTAACGTAGTATTCCAATTTATTACGAAGTGCAGCTCTTTTTCTTACATTGTTCATTTTAATAAATGATTTTAGTAGGTCTCCACTTTTTATCTACACATTTTCTTGTCAGTTTTTAATCGTGTATCATGTCTATACTGTATGTTGCATTCAAAAATTTATATGAATATAATAAATAATATGACCATTTGAAATTGTGCAGTACTTTGCCATTTCGTGTTAGTTAAACCTTCTATCGCAATTTAATTACTTTTAATCAGAATTAAAAATTTTATACCGCATTTCGTTAGCAAATAATATTTTTTTCAACTATTTTACTGCTCATTTCAATTATTTTAATTACCAATGAGTACTGCAAATATTGCTGTTCTATTTTTTCAAATAGAAAACAAGCAAATTTTTGCCGGGAATCTACTGAAAAAAATTATACCAGCTTTCCCTGAACTCTTCTGGGCCAACCAAAATTTCTGATTTCAACAATAATAATTCTATCTAAGTATTGACTTCTAAGAAAAATTTTGCAAAAGTCCTTTTAATGTCATTGCTGTTTCATTACTGTTGTTTACCTTGGCCTTGTCGATTTGGTTCTGTTTTACAAATAATATATCTTTTTATTAAGGTATGAAACTAATTTAATAATTTTTTACAAGTGCTCCTTCTAAAAAAATGTACATTATTCTTATTGCAGAAACTTTTTTAAACTGTGCTGTCTATTTCTCAATAAGATAAACTACTTACTATTAAAATTTGAACTATATAATATTTAGGTAAAAACTCATTCGTACTGTTTTGCGACTAGCTGTTTACTTTTACACTTATACAGGGTGTTTGGTAAAGAATGGGCCATAGCTTAACCTTGGACTCCTGAGCTTAAAATAGGTTGATTTAAGCTAACTTACCTTATTACGAAAATTGATAATAACCGAAATACATGGTGTCAATATTAAACTTTTATTTTATTCATTCTTGAATATTTCCTGACAGGCATAGGATAACAACACAAAATTTGGTAAGCGGGGGTTTCTTGGGACGGGAAATCTAAATTCACCACCAAAAATGATGTATTACCCAGAGGGCACCACATACGTATTTCAGCGCTCATTTAATACGTTCAAATTGTTTTATCCCCCACTCTAGATACTTTTTAAATCAAAACTTTTATTCTCCTAATATTTTTACTTAAAAAAGATATACTACATTTATCTCGCTAAACTCAACTTTTTTCGAGATAAACGCATTTTAAGTCTGCGATACAACATAATTTCTTGCATAATATCAGTGTAGTTATACCCGAAAAATAACTTAAAACCATAATAATTGTGCCAGTTTTTTTATGGTTTTAAGTTATTTTTCGGGTGAAAATACAATGATATTATGCAAAAAAATATGTTGCCTCGCAGATTTAAAATGCGTTTATTTCGAAAATGGTTAAGTTTAGGGAAATGAATGTAGTATATCTTTTTTAAGTAAAAATATTAAAAAAATAGAAGTTTTGATTCAAAAAGTATGTGGAGGGGGTAATAAAGTACATTGTACATATTAAATGAGCGCTGAAAGGAGTATGTGGCGCCCTCTGGGTAATACATCATATTTAGTAAATCTTAGGATATAAAAAGTCTACTGCTCATAATCTTATTGAAGGTTTTATTTACTACAGTTTGTGGGCGACCGGTTTCGGCGTTTACAATTTGTACACCATCATCAGGTCCTTTAGAAACTGAACAAAGCTAAACAATTAATGAAGCTATGTCAAAATACAGTTGCACTAGGTTAAGTTTTAGGTATTACGTTTAACAATAAGTAATAAAACACATAAGGTGTCACAAAGTTGTTCGAATGGACCAGTACTAATTTGATGTTAACTGTTGTAGTCAGTATAATATGATATATAAAGTATTACTTACATATCAGTATCGATTTCAAACTCATATAATCTTCTGTTACTTAGTTACCTAGGTGTTCCAAATTGTATCTCACTTAATTGAAGTGTATGTGTGTGAGATACTAATACCCGGTTGCACCACCAGATCTTAAGCTTAAGTCGAGAATATCATAAGAATTAATATAATTATAATATATTACAATAAGAATACCATAATATAATAATAGATATAATTGATAATAAGGTAAGAACTTAAAATTACGGTGCAATGTAACTGATACTCAAGGAGACCCTATCTATAAGTAAAGCTCAGCTAAGCTGGAGCCTAAGATCTGTTGGTGCAACCAGGCATAAGTCCCTTAATTTTATTGCAATGCCAAAAAAATACATAAAATAGATGACAAAACCAAGTTGGTACTTGGCTGCACAGACGAAAAAAGACAAACAACACATATATCAAGTTATAAAATAACTACATCTAAATTGCCAATTGTGTATTTATAAGGAGAAAATCCTTTTATTAAAATGTAAGAATATAGGAAAAAATGTTCCACTTAGGATTTTTTAACAAAAGACAATTTTGGCATTTAACAGATGGTACCTTGTGCAGTATCTATGTTTTATGAGTTTGCTCTCACAGAACACTTTAGGCAATTTTTAGATTTACAAAAATTTTACAATATGTGATGGTTGTGCAACTAAAAGTCATTCAGTGTAACAATATTTTGTGTTGTGATGTATTTTAAATTTTTTCATAAATATTAAACTATTAACTTACATATACACATAATAAATATTTTAATCTGATTTCTTATTGGTCTGTGTGATTGTGTATCAATTGTTGGTGTGGATATTAGACTAAGTGTTAGTGTATGTTGTAGTACACTGTATTATTGTTTTATTACTATTTTATTTAAATTTGGATTTTAGCTATTTTAAAATATTAAAACAGCTAAAATCCAAATATAAATAAAATAGTAATAAAATTCTAAGCACTTAGCTATTTTAAAATATTAAAATAACTACAATCCAAATATAGACAAATAAGTAATAAAACACTAAACAGTATGCTACAACATACACTAACACTTACTCTAATATCCACAATTAATACACAATCACACAGACAAATTAAAATATCAGATTAAAATATATATGTGTATATGTAAGTTATTAGTTTATGTTTATAAAAAAAATTAAAATACATCACAACACAAAATATTGTTACACTGAATGACTTTTAGTTGCACAACCATCACATATTGTAAAATTTTTGTAAATCTAAAAATTGCCTAAAGTGTTCTGTGATAGCAAACTCATAAAACATAGAGACTGCACAAATCAAAGAAAATATATAGAAATATATATAAATAAATAGACCAGAATTAAAGAAAAACATAACAATTTCTGGAAGAACTCCATTCAATTAAAAGGGAAATGGTATGGAAAAATACAAAAATCATTCCCGGATACACCATGGTTTAAAAAGTTTCCATATATTAATAGAAGACACTTAACGAACATAATAAGAATGAGAACAGGACATGGTATATTTGTAACTCATTTACATCGAATCAACATTAAAACACATCTATACTGTGAGTGTGGACAGGAAGAAGATCTAGACCACATTTTTCTTCATTGTCCAATTAATAAAGTAAATTTATGGGATATACATAAAGAGCTACAAGCTGCAGGAGCATCTGACACTTCTAACATCAAAGTCATATTACAAAATAGTAACAAAAACAAATAGAAATTTTAAATAAATTTTTAAGCATCAACCAGATGAACATATAAATAAAAGAAGAACTAAAAGAAGCTAACCCAAAGTTATAACTTTTCTGTTAAATTGCTGTCTAAACTCCTTTGTTGTGTTATAGTTATTGTGTTATCTGTGTTTTACTGACATTCACCAATACCATTAAATTCATAGAAACAGTATTGCATATTGCCATGAGCAAGACCAAATGCGATGCTAAGAAATGTGCTGGCAAATGCACTAGTATGCACGCCAAAAGTGAAGAAAGAAGAAAGAAAGGTACCATCTGTCAAATGCCAATTGTCTTTTGTTAAAAAATTCTGACTGGAAAAAATTTTCCTATATTTCTACATTTTAATAACAGGATTTTCCCCTTATAAATACACAATTGTCACTTTAGATATACTTATTTCACAACTTGATATATGTGTTGTTTGAATTTTTTTGGTCTGTGCAGTCAAGTACCAACATTGTTTTTGTCATATATTTTATGTAATTTTTTTGGCATTGCACAAACATTAAGGGACTTAGTATCTCACTTCATATACACTTCAATAAGGTGAGATACAATTTAGAACACCTAAGCAACTAAGTAACACATTTAGATCATATGAGTTTGAAATCGAGGGAGACTCAGGGGCTCAATGGTACAATCTAACACCACATTGTACACTGTATATTTTTTGTACTGATATGTAAGTACCAATAATTGTAATTATTAATATTTTGTATATCATACACTGACTACAACAGTTAACATCAGATTAGTACTTGTCCATTCGAACACCTTTGTGACACCTTCTGTGTTTTATTACTTAAACTTAATACCTAAAACTTAACCTAGGGTAACTCTATTTTGACACAGCTTTATTAATTGTTTAGCTTTGTTCAGTTTCTGAAGGACCTGATGATGGTGTACAAATTGTAAACGCCGAAACCGGTCGCTAACAATCTGTTGTAAATAAAACCTTCAATAAGATTATTAGCATTATATCCTAACATTTACACAATGTGCTCATACCAGCAACTAGTTCATCACCATCATATTTAGATTTCTCATCCCAAAATCCCTGTTTACCAAACTTCGTGTTATTACCCCACGCCTGTCAGGAAATATTCAAGAATAAATAAAATAAAAGTTTAACTTTGACACTCTATATTTCGGTTATTATCAACTTTGGTACTAAGGTAAGTTAGCTTAAATCGACCTATTTTAACTCAGGAATATAAGGTTCAGCTATGGTCCATTCGGTAAGAATCATGCGTTGAATACAATTTTTTCCTTACTTTTACAAAAATATTTTTCAAAATATATCCGACTAGCAAAACTTTCATTGATAATCGCGAACCACAACTATCGTCACGTCAATAAGCATAACGATTTTCTTTATGAGTATTGATTATATTGATCTATAATGATGATATACTACATAATATTATGATGTAATAGTACATGTTACTTAGCACACCAGACTAAAAATACTTAACACTAACGACATAACATACATGACAATCAAAAATACAAGGATGTACTAGTAGAAAAAGTGACCTCATAACTTTCCTATTAACTATACCTACTATGATTGTTAATAAAAATAGTGACCGACTAGAATTATTTGAAATGTGAACCTAAATAACAATAAAATAAAATAAAAATGTATACCATTTTTATTCAGTTGCAATGCGAAGGCAAAACAATCTTATTTTTCACTTAGAACATTGAGCGCAGTCCAGCACTCTGAATTGACGATATTCGACTTTTATTGGAGTCATCATCGGAGCAGTGGCGGCTTGTCCTATGAGGCAGGTGAGGCAGTGCCTCACCAGTATATCAATCGACTATTTACGTTATTTCGTTATTTCATAATCAGTTTTTTAAATATAATTTAGCTTTTTGAAATTTCCTAAATAACTTTATTTTTATGAAAAAAATTAAAATCGGTACGGCCCTGACTCTTTATCTTTGTATCCGTCTTCCACGTGCCAGTATTATATGCATCATGCATCTCATTCCAACTTTCTCAAATCATGAAAGATGAGGCTTGCTTCAATCCTCCTTGTCTAGCATACTACCTTTTCTTAAAATGGGACAGTAAAAGCGGCAAAATTTAAAAAATTTGCCACCAATTCTGGGAACGAAATTCATCCATCCTTGAGGCATGCTTCAAACATGTGTTTCTTTAGTTATGAAATTAGGTACTTAACCTTGCTTCCCTTATTTGCTATGGACGCTTGTAGTGTAGTTTTGTAAAGTAGTTTTAGATACAGTTTTATCGGTGCCACTTCGGTATGCGGTCTACCGTCTAATATGTGGTCTACGGCAATTTAGCTGATTCGGCATGCGGTCTACGTACAAAAACAAATTAGAGAAACTATTACAAACATTACTATTTTATTATATTACTTAAAAGTTAAATAATCTTTGAAATAAAGTCATTACTACTTAATTAGGAATGCAAAAACAAATTAGGGAAATTATGACAAACTCATTACTATTTCATTATATTACTTAAAAAGTAAATAATCTTTGAAATAAACTCATTACTGCTCAATTAGGAATGCAAAAACAAATTAGGGAAATTATGACGAACTCATTATTGGTCAATTACGTAGTGCTTATACTAAAACCTTTAATGACATATTTTGGTATAAAATGAGCCCCAAAATGAAGATTGATTTAGTTGCAAACAAAATGTTGCTAAAAGAGTTTTATCAAACTCTCATTTCGAGCGAAGCAGAGGCAGTAGCATTTCTACGAGCGAACGGTTTATTACAAAATGTTGAAGACGCTGAGCCGTGCCACCGATGTGGGGCAGAAATGGAAGAAAAGCGGAAACGAGATCGGGGTGGTGAATATAGACCAGTTCTTCGCTGTCCAAGGAGAGGATGCCAGACCACAAGATCAGTTAGGCATGGCAACCGTTTTTTCCATTTCACCGACTTAAATGGAAAAATTAACTGCAAGTTAACTTTATGTCAAATTTTGGAATTGATGTTCATGTTCATTTTGGAACTCGATTTTGACACAGTAATGAAAGTAACGGGGAGAGGAAGTGAAGCTATAGGGGACTGGTACAGCATGTGTCGAGAAGTCTGTTCCTCTGTGATGTCAGTGAATCGCCGTGGACAGCTTCGAGTTACGGAAGAAGACCCAATCCAAATTGACGAAGCCAGATTTGCGGGCAGAAGGAAATACAACAGGGGACGAATATTAAATGGAGACCATCCAGCAGAATCAGAAGTCAGCGATGCTGAAGCGGAAAATAATCGGAATCATGGACGCCGAATTGACGGTCCGTGGGTCTTCGGATTAAAGAGTAAAGAGGAGGTCCGATATTTTTATGTTGAGCGAAGAGACAGAGCGACCCTAGTTCCCATCATACAAAGGGAAGTTGAAGCTGGGTCAGTAATTCACTCGGACGAATGGCCAGCATACGGCAATTTGCGCCAATTAGGCTACGTGCACTCAACCGTTAACCACCAAGAAAATTATGTCGACCCACAAACAGGAGCACATACGCAAGGGATAGAAAGATCCTGGTTGGAGGGTAAAATTACGATTTTGAAAAAAATAAGAGGTGTTCCTGTCAGTACTTTGCAGTCCCATTTGGATTATGTTGCGTGGAAGTTTCTACGAAGGAATGTAGAAGATAAGTTTATCGCTTTTCTGCACGATGTTAGAGATGTATATGTATAAACCATTTAAAATGTTTATGTATTGTCAGTTGACCCTACAAATAAGTTTTTCAAAGATTATTTAACTTTTAAGTAATATAATAAATTTGTTTGTAATAGTTTGTAATAAATAAAATAATATATAAATAATAAATAAAAAGTTTGTAGTAGCTTCTCTAATTTGTTTTTGTACGTAGACCGCATGCCGAATCAGCTAAACTGCCGTAGATCGCATATCAGACGGTAGACCGCATACCAAACTAGAAACTCTGCCGTAGACCGCATACCGAAGTAGCACCGTTTTATCTTAGTTTAGAAGTTTAGATTATGTTTAGAAGATATTATCAATGTCATAGGTACTGGCTGTGTGGCGTTTATCAATGCCAGTTAAATAAATAAATAAAAAATTTAGAAATCATGCTTTCTTTTATAATGATTTATTTTCTTATAAGCACGCCTTTTATAAAAAAACATGAAATAAAATACCCAAAAACGAAGTTTAACCCTTAGTTTACTTTACATAAAAATCAATCTTATAATGTAACAGTAATTTGCTTACTTGCTTGTTTGTATTTCCCTATATTCAATACATTTTCAATATAAGATTGGTTCTAAAATGAAATTATCACGTGTTTATGGGTATATTATTTGCGTACAATAATTTCATTTTGGCAACTGATTAATATTAACAGAATCAGTTGTCCGTTTGTTGTCATGTAGTATGTAATGTAAAGTTTTCTTAATATGGCTGTACAACGCTGATGAGACCAAGGAAGGGCGAAATATCTGATTCATATTGGTTTGATATGTGGTATTATAGTAATTATTTTTAGCTAAAAAACAGCTCCTATGAGTGTGAACCTGTTGGAGGCTTAGAGCTTTCGTTGCTATTCTTTTGCGAATATAATTGTTATTTAATATTTTAATATCGTTTGCAAGCATTAAAATAAATACGGCGCTGTTCTGTAGATGCCCTAGCGAGGGTTCTGCAAATAATACCCGGACAAAAAATCCCCACAAAAAGTCCCGGACAAATAATCTCCACATTCAAATCAGAGTGTGCAAATAGTATTGGAACAAGATTCTCACAGCATTAACTCATTCCCCATATCTTCCACGATGTTTGACAAAACTCACACTCTTTTGTTACGTAAAATTTGAAGTTTTTGATATGGAATTGGAATTCAAAATAACTCTATACACTGAGGCTGAAAGCATCTGAGTCGATCGCATTCACGGGCAAACTTTTAGAGAACTAATCGGCAACAAATATTTCTTAAGGATTTTCTGTCCGGAATTTTTTGTGGGGATATTTTGTCTAAACAATTTGTGGAGATTATTTGCCCGGGATTTTTTGTGGGGATTTTTTGTATGGAGATTATTTGTCCGGGAATTTTTTGTCCGGGGATTATTTGTCTGGAGATTTTTTGTCCAGGGATAATTTGTGGGGATTTTTTGTACGGGATTATTTGTCCTAGCTTCGTCCTAGCGTTATGACGTCACAAAATCGACCTTCCGGTCATTAAAGAAAAGCTAACCATCATAATAAAATTCCTCAGGTATAGTGTGCCTCACCACCTTCTACTATCACTAGCCGCCTCTGCATCGGAGAGGCGTAGGCCTGCTGCTCTCTGCTCGAAGTGACCAAACCATGAAAGTTTATTCCCACATTGCAACTGATGTGTGTGGAGTAGGTGACTAGCGTCACCTGGCAATTGAAAGGTAAATAAGAATATTCAAAATAACTTGGGTGTACAGAATAATAAATGCAAGTCTTCATAAATGCACTACAAAGTTATCCCAGAAAGCAAAAAGGCGGCCCAAAAATAAAGATTAAAGAGGAAATAGCAGTCGTCAAACCCTAATGAAACAGAGATATAAAAGAAATAAGGAAGATGAATCAAGAAGTGCACAAGCCAATCAGGAAAGATTTGAGGAAAACATATTAAAGTAAGAAAAACCGAACAACCGATACAGGCAAATAAAAGCTTGAAGTTACTTAAAAAATATTAAAAACTGGAAAGGGTAAAAAGATCAAATTAAAAAACACATAGAGTGAAAAATTAACCAACAGGACTCGGTTCACTAAAGTAAAGTGCTTTTCGGTCTAATGAGTTCGGTCTACTGCTTTCGGTCTAATGATTTCGGTCTCTTTACAGTAAACCATTGTAAACAATATAATATTATAGTTCCGTAAACCTATTCTCAGGGTTATATTATCAAAATTAAAATAGCCGAAATATTTACCAAAATGCTAAACGCAATTATACCATTATATTGCTATACATAACAGACATTTTTATTTGAAGAGAAAAATTGTTTTATGAAGTGTATATTTTTGCATTTTTTTGTTAAATTTATTAAACTGAACACTCTCAATTTCTCCACTTTAGTATTTTCCTCATATTGTTCTGAAGCTATTTCTTTGTGGCCTCCTATGCAATTTACTATTTTACTTGTGAAATAAGCCAGAATTTAAGTTGGAAATTAAATTTATTGACGTTTCGACTTCCACTTTGGAAATCGTTTTATAAATACAAAATATTAATAAACTTACAAATTTTGTTCATGTTGCTTGGTAAAAAAAATCTTCTAATAATTTAATTTAATCTGACTCATTCATATTGGCAATTTAACACATATTATAATACATATATACATATTATACATTTTTATGTAGACGACTTTAAGTAGTGCCAATATTATTTATGAGTTGCGTTCTTGGAATAACTTTATCGATTACGTGAAATTAACTTTAACTTAAGAATATCTGCCATAAAAATTTAAGCATTTGATTTGTCTTTAAAAAGACAACCACATATTTTTCTGAAGCTATTTATTTGTGGCATTTATGTAATTTACTATTCTAATTGGGAATTAATATTGTGTATTTAGATAACGACCTCCGATGTGGAAGTCGAAATGTCAATAAAATCATATTTCAACTTAAATTGTGGCTTATTTCCCAATGAGAATAGTAAATTAGGCAACCACATGCAATGCTTATTGACTTCATAGTAAATCACGACGAAAAAATCAGAAAGAAACCTCATGATACTATCCCGACATGGTAAGTATTTGGTCTTTCACTCAGTTTACTCTCAAAATTAACACCAAACTGCAATATTATATGTATGTTATTTTAAAATCTGAATAATATTGATAATACATAACTATAGAAATAATTGTAGAATTTAAATGATTTATCCTCGATATACTTATTCTAATCGTCGTATTTTCTTCTATTGATTTCCTCTTTTAATATGGGTAACCACATCTACTGCATTTTTTTCGAGAAATTTGCGACCAAACTGGTTTCGTTTAAAATAATATTAGAGCCGCTTCTTTGATTTTCCGTTTTTGTCTGATTCTTTTAGGACTATACTTGAATCTTTTCACTGAACTTTATATTCATTGTCCCTTGCGTGTTTACATATATTTGAGATCTATCAAAGCAGTAGGTTGTGGTTACCAATATTAAAAGAGGAAATCGATAGAAAAAAAAATACGACAATAATTAGTAAGTCAATAACATATCGAGCATACATCATTTATATTTTATTATTAGTTACATATTTATGTATTATTAAAATTATTTTAAAATAAAATACATAAAAATCAGAGCTTGGTGTTATTTTTAGGAGTAAAATGAATGTAAGACCAAATACTTACCATGTCGTGATAGTATCATGTAGGCCAGAAAATGAAGCATTTTGGCTCGCCATTTTGTCGTCCAGCATGGATTTACTTGAAATTTTCACAAAAGGTAGGAAATAGCCCAAGAATCATATCATGCCAATGTACGCTATAACCTTGGAGGTGGTTACCACCCTATCTCGGGGATGATAATTTTTTTAGCTTCCTTTTCTGGCCTAATGAGGCTTTTTCCTGGGTTTTCCTCGTGGTTTACTATGGAATCACTAACACGAGAATTTTACTGTCACCACTGCATGTGGTTGTCTTTATAAAGACAAATAACATACTAAGATCTTTAAAACGGACATTCCTAAGTTAAAGTTGATTTCATAAAATCGAATGAAGTATCTTCCAATAAAGTCACTCCAGAAAAGTTGTCTACTTTAAAATAGAGTATAATATATCTGAATTACTATATGTCTGAACATAAGAAAAATTGTTTGATTTATTAATATTTTATATTTCAATAAAGATTTCTGAAGTGGAAGTCGAAACGTCAATAAATTTCATTTCCAACTTAAATTGTGGCTTATTTCCCAACTAAAATAGTAAATTTTCTCATACTTATTAATACTGACTATTTGTTTATAGTATGACGGATTCCACGTTATGTGCATTGCAATCAGAGGATTGTCGTATCCCGTATATATTTAAATGTGTCTTTAGAGACAAAGGATCACAAATAATAATCACAAGATGGTCTCTAATGGTTGCCTCGGTTACTTGTAATTTACTGCTCGAAACCTCCGAATTCGTGCCGAAGTTTCTTCCGCACCAATTCCCCGATACGAGATATTCCAAATTTCGCCTATCAACTAAAAAATAACGCGAACTTTTTACTTCCTAATCCCACAATGCCTCCACAAACAGTCGTTACTAAAGTAGAGGTGGCAGATTCACATTTTCTAAAGGAATTTAAATATATTATGTTAAAGAAAGGTATTACCTACTCCTTTAACTTCAAGGATATAATATGCATTAAATGGTATTCTAAGAATAAAGTTGTGCTTTTCGGACTTTAGAATATTAGATCATCGGATTTTAATACGAAGCTTAAGCACTGTTTTATTTCTTATGCCTTTTTTGTACTGAAAATGTCATATAAGGTAACTAAAACAAAATAAGTTTAGAATAATTGTCCTTATTTTCTACATTTTTTGCTAACGTAGAACTTTTTGTTTTCACGACCTGCCGTTTAGCACTTTTTTGCACGTTCCTTATCGTGAAGACTAACAAATTGTTAAGTGATATGCAGGAGAAAATTACGGACATTGACATAATATTAACATTACATATTCACATAGGTTATAATTGACACACTTAGATAGGGCACCAGCAACTCCTATGACACAATTTTTAAAAATAGCCTCTATCTATCTATGATTATGACATAAGGAAGAAAATCGTCGCAGCACATGCGATTCTCTTTACAAAATAAAATTCACATATCCTAGAAAAATTCCAAGTTTTCACATACTTATTTTACTTCCCTTGATTGCGTCTTTCAGTGCTCTTGGCAGAAGGGATAGAATCGTCGTCAAACATACGACGGTCCATATAGTCAGTCGAAGCATTTTTCTACAATAGTAAAGGAGGAAAGGGTAATTGATATATTATAAAACAGTTAAGAATCTACAATTTAATAGACATACGACACGCCTGCCGTTCTACTTAACCCTTCTTTGAGATACTTAGATCATTGTGTTCAGTTTTTAAGACACTTCGTTAATACATGTTTTTACTCGTGATATACATTAATAACTATTAATTATAATTGAAGGGATGTTTTCGTTCTAGAGAACCATTTTACTTTATCCTTGGCTTGATTACTACGATAAATACCGAATAATCGGTAACTCTTTATTTAATACTATTATTTTTACATAATTATAATTATTTATTTTAATAGAATTATGGAAGGTGCACAAATGCCAGAAAAATAAAGAAGCAGTATATTAGTACCTGTTTACAGGGCTAAAAAACTACTTAATCATACCATGAAAATATGGGAAACGGTAATTGATAGACGGATACGTGAAAAAACCGAAATATCCGATAAACAATTTGGTTCTATGCAGGGCAGATCAACAACAGATGCAATTTTCAAGTTATGGCAATAGGTCTGGATCCCGCGTATGAAAAAAAGTTGATTAATAGCAAGCTGAAAATTTGTTAATAGCTTAAGGGTGTCTAGTCGGATAAACTTTGATATATGAGAACACTGGAACAGGGGCAGTTTTAATTGTGGAACAGGTTAAAAATTTGGAACGGTCACACCACGAAAACGGCACATTTATTTTGTCCGACAGAACAGACTTAAACTCTCCGAACAGAGATTAAACTCTCATGCAAAAATTATACTGCTATTTATCAACAAATGGACGTTTTAATGAGTGGAACATGTAGAATATGTCAAATGACAGGAATTATGACAGGTGATAAATAGCAGTCTGATTTTTGCATGAGAGTTTAATCGCTGTTCGGAGAGTTTAAGTCTGTTCTGTCGGACAAAATAAATGTGCCGTTTTCGTGGTGTGACCGTTCCAAATTTTTAACCTGTTCCACAATTAAACCTGCCCCTGATCCAGTGTTCCCATATATCAAAGTTTATCCGACTAGACACCCTTAAGCTATTAATAAATTTTCAGCTTGCTATTAATCAACTTTTTTTCATACGCGGGATCCAGACCTACAACTGGTGGGAAAATACAAGAAAAAAGAAACAAATGCTCAAATGGTATTCATTGATCTTGAGAAATCATACTTACTTATATTATAATTTCTCGAGAGATTCTGTGGTGAACACTCAATAAGATAGGAGATCCTTTTGAATATGTAAAGATTGTGACAGATATGTATGAGGGAGTAACGACTAGTGTTATAGAGGGAGAGGCAGCGCTGAAAATTATCTTTGAATTTACTAAAGCTAAATTTTTCTCAGTTGATTACTGTAAAGTGTAAAGAAACATACTGCGGTCGGTCAACCGAAACGTAGAACAGGGGTTACTGAGAGGGTATAAAAGTTGCTTTCCTACGAAGGTAATTATTTACATTTACTAAGGCTGAAAATTAGTACACACATTCTAAATTAAATATAAATAAAAGTTATTATAGTCGGTCAGCTGTATGACGGGACAGAGCCCGTTGGTCGGCCCCAATAGTCGATTAAGGAAATGAAGCATTTTGGCTCGCAATTTTTTCATCCAGCATGGATTTACTTGAAATTTTCACAGAGGGTAGGGAATAGTTCAAGAATCATTTTCTATATCATGTCGCTATCATACGCTGAAACCTTGGGGGTGGTTGCCACCCCATTTTGGGGGGTGGGAATTTTTTATTACATTTTAACCATGTAATTCGATGAAAAAAGTGATTCTAAGAAAAAATATTTTTTACATTTTCTTAGTAAAACTAATATTTTTCGAGTGATTCGGGCTTGAAAATAACAGTTTTTCGACGAAAAAATCAAGCGTTTTTTGAGAATACCTCGAAAAATATTCTATATATTTTTGGCGATAAAAACTTTCTTCAAAAATGATTTTGTAGGATTTTTAAAGAGCTATAAGACTGTATAAATTAAATTCCGTAAGATACTTTACTTTTTAAATGGGGCGGGTTTAAAGGGCTCGAATAACGGGGTGTTTGCTGGTAAATAGAGGTTTTAAACACCTATATATGGCTAACTGTCTACTGTAATGAAAATCTATGCACAGAGTAATTTTAGTCATTAAAGAAGCTAAAATTTAGTAATTTATAATTTTTTTTCTACGAGCGTGCAAAAATGTCTACTTTCGCGCACGCATTTTAGTTTAGAAAGTTTCACTTTTTCGCACGCGTGTTACTTTTCCGCACGAGTGTTAATTTAGATATGTTAATATGGCCTTAAAGTAATTATATTACATGCAATAAACTAATATTTAGATATTATTTACTCATTTATTTTAAATATATCTTATTGTGTTCCTGTTTTAATGAAATTAACGCGACAATTCGATGAAATAATAGTATATTGTGCAACAAGTGCAGAAAGGTACAAATTTTTCACGAGTTTGAAAAGTTGCGGTACGAGCGCAAGCGAGTGCCGCAATTCAAACGAGTGAGAAATTACCTTTCTGCACGTATTTCACACTATACTTTTTCTACAAGCACAGTTTTTCCTAAAAATAAAAATCACAATTTCCAAACGACGATTAATTATATTAGGTACCTATGTGATAAATTTTAAACTGTATTTAATTAATACCTACTGATCAATTTAAACTCCTTATACCTAAATAAATTGCACAGAAATCAGTTAAAAAATTAATACACTACCTTAATTTGTTTAAATTTAAACAATTATTACACATTATTGACATTATATTTATGCAGTCACGGATTTACACAAAACCTACTTCATTCGACGTCTCTTGCAAAGGTTGCTAAATCCTTATTGGTTGTTTGATAATTATAAAATGTTTAATAAGAATAAAATTGTAAAATAAAACAGTTGTAACATCCATAATTTAGTTTCTATGCTATAGTTAAATATAATAATTGTCTTATAGGTTATATATTTGTCTAAAGTTTAACCACGGATGTAAACAGAATATAACGTTACTCAGAATGAGGTAGTCAACTGTGCAGAAAAGAACTTTGCGGCACAGAAAGGTCACTTTGCGGCACAGAAACGTCACTTTTCTGCACACTAATGTCAAATATCTTATACTGTGAGAAAATATCAAGTTTGCTAACATAAAACCGTGCAGAAAAGTGCACTTTGAATAGTGGTTGTAGAAATAGTATATTGTGCAACAAGTGCAGAAAGGTACTAATTTCTCACGAGTTTGAAAAGTTGCGGTACGAGCGCAAGCGAGTGCCGCAATTCAAACGAGTGAGAAATTACCTTTCTGCACGTGTTTCACACTATACTTTTTCTACAAGCACAGTTTTTCCTAAAAATAAAAATCACAATTTCCAAACGACGATTAATTATAATAGGTTCCTATGTGATAAATTTTAAACTGTATTTAATTAATACCTACTAATCAATTTAAATTTCTTATACCTAAATAAATTGCACAGAAATCAGTTAAAAAATTAATGCACTTCCTTAATTTGTTTAAATTTAAACAATTATTACACATTATTGACATTATATATATGCAGTCACGGATTTGCACAAAACCTACTTCATTCGACGTTTCTTGCACAGGTTGCTAAATCCTTATTGGTTATTTGATAATTATAAAATGTTTAATAAGAATAAAATTGTAAAATAAAACAGTTGTAACATCCATAATTTAGTTTCTATGCTATAGTTAAATATAATAATTGTCTTATAGGTTATATATTTGTCTAAAGTTTAACCACGGATGTAAACAGAATATAACGTTACTAAGAAAGCGGTATTCCACGGATGTAAACAGAATATAACGTTACTCAGAATGAGGTAGTCAACTGTGCAGAAAAGAACTTTGCGGCACAGAAACGTCACTTTGCGGCACAGAAACGTCACTTTTCTGCACACTAATGTCAAATATCTTATACTGTGAGAAAATATCAAGTTTGCTAACATAAAACCGTGCAGAAAAGTGCACTTTGAATAGTGGTTGTAGAAAAAAATTATTTTGACATAATATTCGAAAGTCAAATCGGTAGAAAATAACAGTCGTTTTGAATCATCGTCATGGAAACCAAGATCGTCGTCATGCTAACTAATTATATTGAAAGTTTGGTTTTGACAGCCTTGTCAAAGAATTAATTTGTGTATGTATTTTCATATTAATTAAATTAATTGATTAAGATTTGGTAATTTTTTAAAGACTCTTAGAAAAAATATTGTTCCTAACTCTTGCAGAAAGTCTCTTTTCCGCACTCAACTGCTTGCCGAAGTCCCGCTTCGCGTCGTTCGGCAAACTGCAGTCGCGTGCGGAAAAGAATGACTTTCTGCACTTGTTAGGAAAACAACTATTTCGTATCTTTAGTATTTTCGGAAATATTTTGAAGTAAAAGGTGAAAAATACCAAATTGCAAAAAACCAATTTTTCTTTAAACTCCAATTTTTCCAAAATTAGGCATTTAGTGTATTGATAATATAAATATAAAAGGAACTACAGAAAGGTGAAGACCAATTTTGAATTAGGAAGGTAGTTAGGAGGTTGTTTTCACTGATTTTTTCGTAGAGAAAAGCAGGTACCGCCTTTTTTATTACAAGTCGCTTAATTTTCATGCTAGAAACTTTTTATTATATTTTTTGAAAGGTCTAATTGTATACTTGAAAAAGGATTATTTAAGTTTTCCTCGAAAAATGCAAATTTTCCCATTGTTTGGCATTAAATATTTCAAATTATGCATTTGACGAAAAAAGCTAACTTTTAATATGCCGTATCTCGGTTTGTATTGATCTTAAAGATATTATTGGAAAAGAATTTCGTTTGTATTACTAAAAGATACAATTTTGATATCTAGAGTTCTTTTGATTAAATGCATATTTCTTGAGGTATTCTAAAAAAAACCCTATAAAAAAGTCGACTTTTTCGTCGAAAAACTGTTATTTTCAATCGCGATTATTTTCAATCGCGAATAACGTTTCACGAAGAAAATTTAAAAAACATTTTTTTCTTAGAATCACCTTTTCCATCGAATTAAATGTTTAAAATTTAATAAGAAATTTCCACCCCCCAGATGGGGTGGCCACCAACCCCAAGGTTTAAACGTATAATAGCGGCATGATATATAAAATGATCCTTGGACTATTCCCTACTTTCTGTGAAAATTTCAAGTAAATCCATGCTGGACGAAAAAATTGCGAGCCAAAATGCTTCATTTCCTAAATCGACTTTTGGGGCCAACCGACCGGCTCTGTCCTGTCATATAGCTGACCGACTATAATAACTTTGATTTATGTTTAATTTAGAATGTGTGTACTGTTTTTCAGCCTTAGTAAATGAAAATAATTATCTTCGTAGGAAAGCAACTTTTATACCCTCTCAGTAACCCCTGTTCTACGTTTCGCTTGACCGACCGCAGTATGTTTCTCTACACACTCACAGTAATTAACTGTGAAAAATCTAGCTTTAGTAAATTTAAAGAGATTTTCAGCGCTGCCTCTGGGTCTGTTAGGACAGTTTTGGAAGATACTGATAATTTCATGTGAAAGTAGGATTGCAGCAAGGCTCGGTGCATAGTCCGTATTTATTATCATTAAAAATACCAAGTTTCTTGTAAAAGGTATATATTAAAATATCCTAAATAAGGGTCACAATACAAAACGTTTTCGGATTAAGGAATCCATCATCAGTGTTTAAAAGCCCTAAAATTAAGTACAACCTAATTAATTTAGAGAAAATTTAAAAATTGACAGAGGTTTTAAAAACAATAGGCCATACTTTCAAAAATTGCATGCCTGAGCCACCAAAATGTATTGGGTAAAAACCCTTTAAATGTAAATGATATGGTTGTTTTACATAATTATATAAAGATCATCTGATGTTAAAGATATGCCTGGATGTTACCCAGGGCAACACAGGACTCTTCCCACGTGGTTGGAATTTTTCTTTGGAGAAAACCTCACATATTGGATTTCAATGGCCAACTGACAACTGAATTCAAAAGCAACCCAAAATGACATTAAGAGCTGTCAATGTAACCTAGTTGTATTATTACTTCAGCCACAACGTTTAAAGATTATTTTGAATGTTTAAGATAAAAACAGTATCCAATTTACATATTATATTAGAATTAAAGATGTTCGAAAAAAGATGGAAATTTTTTTTCTTAGAAATAATCCATTAATTAAGTATTCAAATACAAAAATAAAAATAAAATGTTTACGTTACCAGAAGGTATGCAGTCAACAATACCAATAGGTGTTGTATTAGTGGTGTGAAATTATCAATACAATTGGACAAATAATGGGAAAGGCCTTATACGTGTAGACGTATAGGAACACAAAATAGTATGTAATGTGTACATATGTGTACGATTCTAAGGGCCGGTTGTTCGAACGTTAATCAACAATGATCACTATCAAATATTTAATTACTCTCACCAACTGTCAATGTCAACTTTGATTGGTTTGCTGAAAACATAGTTGATTATAATTATGAGATTAGTTAATCAATTAACATAACAATTATTAACATAACTGATTAACTCATTTCATAATTGTAATCCATAATTATGTTTTCAGCAACCCAAACAAAGTTGACTTTGACAGCTGGTGACAGTAGTTAAATATTTGATAATGATCATTTTTGATTAGCGTTCGAACAACCGGCCTTTAGAGTATTAATTAAAGGATAATTGTTTGATGACTGATAACTTGCTTAGAAGTCGACCCAACATAAATTGGATAATGATGGAAAAAGTGATATGATAATTATTGAAATTCTGTTTTTTTTTTCTATCTGACTGAAAATGAGACTAGAGTAACTTGATGAAACTAAGTCCTCCAGAGACCTGACATCAAATTGGTTGTAAATGAAATGATCGTAAAATATGGGGGGGAGTTGGAGGGTATGAAAAGTCTGACAGAGTATGTTGTGATATTGGACCATGGAAGATGTGTAGTGTGTTGTTATGATAGGAGAGTTATCTAATCGATAATCTATGAGATAAGACTAAGAAGGAGAGGTTGGCTGGAATGAGACTCAATTCTGATGAATGTGGTGGTATATGTGATATAGGAGTTAATTTTTTTTTGAAAAAGTAAAGCTGGTGTGAAATAATGAAAATGTGGGACGATGAAGTACAAATGAATAATAAAGAGTTAAAGTAAGATGTTGCTTATCGACAATTGGGAGTGAAATAGGTGTAGGTGGTAGTCATAAATGGTGAAGCAAAGAAAAGATAAAATTGTATCAGATGCGGTTTATGAAAAAAGTTGACGGTGTAGGGGTTGAAAATCTTGGTTAAATGACACATGGGATTGACACAATTAGGACTTCTTTGCTCCTCTTGAACTATTTCTAAGTCTTCATAGAGGTCCAATTTTAGAAAGTTTTTTTGTTAAATATTATGTAATAATGAGACATCTTCTGGGATATTAAGGGTATGTTTGTTTTGTACAAGATGTTTTGAGAAAGTAGAAGTGTTCTCTCTTTTGGTGTGCTCTAAGAAGCGAGAAGATAGGGATCTACAGGTCTTACCTATAAAGGGTGTTTCATTGGGAAACGGAAATACTTTAATTGTGAATAGAGGTCACCGAGGCGGTTCTAGGTATACTAAATTGTTTGCCCTACCGACTTTTATAACCGACTTACGTTTTATCAATTTTGCCAATTTCTTTCCTAAGTCATAACTTTAGAGCCACCCTGTATATTTTTTGATATTGTGTACACATGTGTCTCATCCAAAACCCAAACGACCGACATACTAATTACAAGAAAAATCCAGGTCCGGATTAACAAAAAATTTTAAAGTAATTGTGACCTTAAAACAACACCCTGTATATTGAAATTCTGAAAATCTGTTTGTATATTTGAAAAGAGCACAAAAAATCAAGTCGAATCATTTGCTTCAATTTTTCGGCCAGACAATTTTATGGCTTTAGTTTTGTAATTATATTGAATTTTTTAAGAACTCTGACATTAAAAAGCAGGTATTATTAACTTTTAATTATAAATTATTAAAGCTATTGAGTAAATACTCATTTTAAAATTAATCAGTACTTATCTACCACATTGGAACTACCCAATTATTAATCACAAGAAAAACCCAGTTCCGGATTAACAAAAAAACATAAAGTAATTGTGACCTTGAAACAACGTATATTGACATTTTCAAAATTTGTTTGCACATTTGAAAAGACCACAAAAATCTGAGTTTATCGGTTTGCTTTAATTTTTTGTGAAAGAAATTTAATTGCTTTAATTTTGAAATTAAATATATTGATACTTTTAAGAACACTAAAATTAAAAAGCAGATTTTAAAGCACTTTTAACAATAAATTATTAAAGTTATTAAATAAATACCTATTTTCAAAATAATTAATACTTATTTATGACATTCGAACGACCCACTTACAAATCACAACAAAAATCCAGGTCCGGATTAACAAAACAATGTTAAGTAATTGTAACCTTGAAACAACACCCTGTATATTGAAATTTTCAAAATCCGTTGGCACAGAGGTATGAAAAGAGCACGAAAAACTAAGTTTAATCGTTCGCTTCAATTTTTTGGCCAGACAATTTAATGAATTTAATTTTGAAATTATGTCGAAATTTTTAAGAACTCTGGGAATAAAAATTTAGAAATAGTTTCAAAAGTAATGTCATTAAAAATTGTCTGCACAAAAAATTAAGGCGGGACATTAAACTTAGTTTTTCGTGCTCTCTTCAGTTGTGCAAACATATCTTAAAAATTTCAATATACAGGGTGTTTTTTTAAGGTCACAATTACTTTTGTATTTTGTTGTTAATACGGACCTGGATTTTTCTTGTGATTAGTAAGTGAGTCCTTCTAACGCAGTAAATAATAACTGGTTATTTTTAAAATTAGTATTTATTCATTAACTTGAGTGATTTATTATGAAAAGTGCTTTGAAAACCTGCTTATAAATTTCAGGGTTCTTAAAAATTTGAATATATTTAATTTCAAAATTAAAGTTAATAAACTTTTGTACAAAAATCGAAGTCAACCGATAAACTCGGATTTCTGTGGTATTTTCAAATGTGCAAACAAATTTTGAAAATATCAATATACAGGGTGTTGTTTCAGGGTCACAATTATTTTATGTTTTTTTTTGTTAATCCGGACCTGGATTTTTCTTGTGATTAATAATAATACCTGCTTTTTAATGTTAAGTTCTTAAAAAATTCAAAATAATTTCAAAATTAAAGTCAAAAAATTGTCTGGCCGAAAAATCGAAGCAAACCATTACAGTTAGTTTTTTGTACTCTTTTCAGGTCTTTTAAGGTCAAAATTACTTTATAATTTTTTGTTAATTCGTACCTGGATTTTTCTTCTGATTAGTATGTCGGTCGTTTGGGTTTTGAATGAGACATATGTGTACCAAATATTAAAAAAATATACAGGGTGGTTCTAAAGTTATGGCTTAGGAGAAAAATGAGCAAAATCGATAAAACACCCTGTAACTCGGATATAAAAGTCGCTAGGGCAAAAGATTTAGTGTACCTAGACCGGCTTCGGTGAACTCTATTCACCATTAAAGTATTTCCGTTTCCCAATGAAACACCCTGTATATGTAGCGTCACAATCAGAAGAATGTAATATGTACACACCACTACGATCCATGTAGTTGATAGGGTCTTTAGAATTGGTAAGACACTGTCCTAGATTGTTGGGTACTTTGAAAGAAATGTGAGTATTATCAATATTATTTATTTATTATCTTTTAAGAATATATCTAATATCTCCAGAAAGACGTTCATGAAGATATGATAAGGAATCATATATGAGGGTTTGATGGTCAAGTCTCTAGGGAAAGCAGTCTCTCTCAAGACTCTAAGGTGTCTCTTTTGAATAAGTTTGTAGACAAGATTAGGATCGTAACCATTTTTAAACGCTATTTGACGAAGAATATTAAGTTCTTTAGCATAGTTTGATGGAGATAATAAAATAGTTTCAAGTCTATGGATATAACTATGGAAAGCTGCATATTTATGTGGCATTGGGTGATTAGAGGATAAAGGTATGACATGATCAGTCAGTGTTGGTTTCGTATAGATACTGAAATCGAAATGGTCGTCTAATCTGGTAATAGTGAGATCAAGAAAGTTAATTGATTGGGAAGATTCTAGTTCCATGGTGAACTTGAAGTTTGGGTGGAGTTGATTGACTTTAGAAAGCAAAAGGTCAGCTGAATTAGAATTACCGGAAATGAAAAGCAAAATATTGTCTACATATCTAAACCAATGGAGTATTTCTGGATTTTTCATGATATGAGTGGATTCTAAATCAACCATGAAAATATCGGCTAAGAGAGGGGATAAACGACTACCCATGGCTAGGCCATCAGGTTGTCTGTAAGATTTATTATTAAATACAAATAAATCTTGAGCTAAACAAAGGTGTAGTTGTAATTGGATGATGGAATTAGTAGTAGACCTAGTAATAGAGTTGTCTCTTAAAAGAGAATGTACCAGATTAATAGTTTCATGTTTAGGCACAGAAGTGAACAGGTTGCTAACATCAAGTGGAAGCATAGTAATGTTGGGACGAAGGTTTATTTGTTGGAGATTGGTGACTAGATGACTGGTGTTTTTGACTGAGGAGCGAGGGGTGAAATTCATCAAGTTATTAATGAGATTTAATATGAATTTTGATAGGATAGATACTGGTGTGTTTATGACGCTAACAACTGGACGGATGGGAATGCCCTGTTTATGTATCTTAGGTAAACCATACAGTCTGGTATTTTTGTGATTTATGGTATACAGCCAGCTACAGGAAGTTTATTTTACTCGTATATTCTCATTATATATAACAGCAAAACTACAGGCTAACATTATTCTTCTTCTTATGACACTCCTATCGGAGATTGGAAATCATCAAGGCTACCCTGACCTTGTTTACCGCTGACCTAAAAAGTTCATTAGTGGTGCAGTCAAACCACTCTCTCAAATTCCGCAACCATGACATTCCTCTACGGCCTAGATTCCGTTTTGCTTCTATTTTATGTTTATTTTTATTTTTTTTTATTTCCATGATGCTTAATGTATGCTGATGATGAAGTGTTAGTAAGAAATAGTGAAAGCGGCTTGGAGTTACTACAAATAAAATATCTCTTGGTAATACATAATGGATGGTAAAATAATTATGAAAATCACCGTACACAGAAAAGTACAGTTTTAATTACCTACGATCATTATTGCATAGTAATAGAAACAGATGGAAATGCATGCAATAGAATTTAATGGATGGATGAAGTGGAAAGAAGCGAGTGGTGTGTTGTGTGACAGAAAAAATCCAATGAATCTGAAGGTAAAATTCTATAAAACAGCCATAAGATAGACTATGATGTACGAAACTGAATGTTGGGCAGTTAAAAAGAAAGAGGAACGCTGAATGCATGCAGTGGAACTGAGAATGCTTAGATAGATGAGTGGAGTGATACAAAAAATGATAAAATTAAAAATGAGTATATTAGGGGAAATCTAGGGTGGCACCAATGAATACTAAAATTAGAGAACATATGTTAAGATAGTTTATTCATGTTTAACGTCAAGACGTTAATCACCAAGAATTGATGAATTGTAGATTCCTGGAAGGAGTAGGAGAGGAAGATCAAAGGAGACCTGAGGGGAGAAGCTGACTTAGGATGTTGGTAAAGGGGTATAATATTGATATGACCTAAGAGAGACTTATGGAGAAATGTAATTAGGGAAGCGGAAGAATGATAATGATGAATCTGCAACTTTAATGCCCGGTTGGACCAACAGATCTTAAGCTTAAGTCGAGAATATCATAAGAATTAATACAATATAATTATAATGTATTACAATAAGGATACCATAATATTATAATAGATATAATTGATAATAAGGTAAGAATCTAAAATTATGGTGCAACGTAAGTGATACTCAAGGAGGTCCTATCTATAAGTAGAGCTTAGCTAAGCTGGAGCTTAAGATCTGTTGGTGCAACCAGGCATTAATCGATTGACTTTTTTAAATTTAATTGATAAAATATGATCAAGTTTAAATCAGTGAACGAGCTGACTCATAATATGTTTTGAATACCTTTTGACTACCTTTGGGGACGTTCCATCTCTACATTTTAGTAAGCATCGGCGACCAGTAAACTCAGAACTCTCGGATATCCCGGGCATCGTTAGTCGTAATTTTAAAAGGTCAGGATTCTCCTTCGAGTTTAAATTTCCTACTGGCACGAAGCAGACAATATATTTGACCAATTATCGAGGCCTCTGTATAGCGCGACATCGTGATAAATACGAACAGACGGCTATTATTTTATTGAGTCTGTAACAATCCGAACGAAAGTTCTGCACGTTCGTCGAAGAGGATGAGGGGAAAAGACAACCACGTTTGAGGTTTTTAATTTGCGATATGTTATACAGTATAAATTGATATACTAAACATTTAGTATATGAATCCATACACATCATTATGCCATTTCAAATTAGTTAAATAAGCATACATCTATATCTATAGTTCTTATGTAAATAATGTGCAAAGAACAGAAATAAGTAGATATATAATCAGTGTGGTGAGACCGCTCCCGTCTGGAAAAATTTCTGATTCGGTTTCTTTGTGGATTCCTATTCAAATATGTCCCCTTTAAACAAATCTGAAGGGTGCCGGGCGGAATTTTTGAGCAGAAATGTTTAAACAATTTTTTTAAACAAATGCAAATAATCACCTTTTTTGCTCTAGAACATACATTTTTAAGTTCCGTAGGTGATTCTAAACAAGAAAGGTATCCTATAAATTTTCTCAAAAATTGATAGTTTTCGAGTTATAGGCGATTTAAAATATGAAAAATGCGGAAATACGCATTTTCGAGGTTTAAAAACTCATATTTAAATTAGTATTTTTGATGTTGCCAGATAGTTAAATTGAAGTCTAAACATTCAGCTTCAAAATTCTGAAGAGTGATCGCGTCTAACCTTAATTTAAATCGTTGTTTTTAATAATTGTTAAATATGCATGTCCATCCGATTTTTTGCCGGTGCGGCGCGCTCTAGTTACTTGACAATTTTCTCAAAAGTTGACAGTTTTAAAGTTGTAAGCGATTTAAAATCAGAAAATGCGTTTTTTGTAATTTTTCGGATTTTAAATCGCTTATAGCTTTAAAACTATTAACTTTTGAGAAAAATGTCAAGAAACTTATTTTATTTAGACTATCCCAAGGAATCTAGAAAAACTATTTTTCGGGGGAAAATAGGAGATTTTTTAAATAGAGCGCGCCACACCGGCAAAAAAATCGGATGAACATGCATATTTAACAATTAAAAAACAACGGTATAAATTAAAGATAGACGGGATCACTCTTCAAAATCTTGAAGCTGAATGTTTAACCTTCAAATTAAGTATCTGGCAACCTCAAAAATATTAAATTTAAATATGAGTTTTTAAGCCTTGAACATGCGTATTTTCGCATTTTTCAGATTTTAAATCGCCTATAACTTGAAAACTATGAATTTTTGAGAAAAATTACAAGATACCTTTCTTGTTTGGAATGTCCCAAAAAACCTAAAAATATATACTTTAGAGCAAAAAACGTGATTATTTGTATTTGTTTAAAAAAAATGTTTAAACAATTTCTGCCCAAAAATTCCGCCCGGCACCCTTCAGATTTGTTTAAAGGGACATTTTTGAATAGGAATCCACAAAGAAACCGAATTAGAAATTTTTTCAGACTGGAGCGGTCTCACCACATGGACTAAAAAACGTTGAGTATACGAACAGAATATTTTCTAACATGGACGATAAAGGAAGTCCCAAACAACTGATATTTTTTTAATTATAGATTAATAAGTTAATATTGTGTTTATATGGGACTAGCCACACTTGATTGTAATAATAATTACATTTTTATCTAAAAATATGAACGTTTTGATTTCCATGTCAGAAATCGTTTTCAAAAAAGATTATTATTAAAGAGGTTGTGTATAAGAAAGAGTGTGTAACCACCAATGTGTTGAGGAAGTTGTGTCTTTTTAAAATTGAAATTGACGAACTTGGCCATAGTGTTGTAGACAACAGCCATGCTTTGGCTGAAAAGGTATGATGGTGGATGTTGGATGTCTTATGTCTTATGTTACACAAAATTCTGATTATTCTGCATCATTTCTATGTGCTTTATGCGATTGTGTGCGTCTGAGTGTTCGTATTATGTTTGTGTATTGTGTGTTGCATATGTGTTTTATATGACTGAATACGTGTATCTAACATTTTTCTTATATGCTATTTTTGGTATATTCTTGTTGTTCACTTCTTCTTTTAGTGTTGGCAACCAATAACTGCTGCATTTTGCTGATGGGTTTGACATACCTTTTTTTGTTTCATTTAGTAGTAGTCCTGTCGCCAATGGGGGTACAACGGCCTACTTAATTCAGATGGACTTACCCAAGTTTTTTTATGTATTTTGACCCGTAGAACACGAATTTTTTGGGTAACAGTTGATCCGGATATCGATAAGTTTGTTATAAACAAAGAACTTGAGGAATTACATAATAGCGATTTTTCGCAAAACAAAATAATTTTTCGTATTTTTGGGTGATTCTCAGCAAAAAATGATCTTACAAGTTTTTTCGTAGGATGCACAGTTTTAGGGATAAACGTGGTTGAACTTTCAAATAATCGAAAAGGTGCAATTTTTGAACCCGAATAACTTTTGCTTAAAAAATAAAATAGCAATTCTGCTTAGTGCATTTGAAAGTTCTAGTCACATTCTATCGGTTTTGATTATTTGCATTGATAAAACTTAAGTTTTTTTTTGTTGAACAAAGCCATAAACACATAGTGTTTCCTGTGCCAAATGCATGCGTTTTAATGTACGAAATCTACGTAGAAATTGTCTGTATGCGCGCCTACTCGTTCGATTTCAAATGGGAAATGCATTGAAAACATCATTAAATCACTATGTGTTTATAGCTTTGTTTAATAATAGAAAAATTAATTTTTAGCAATGATACTAATCAAAACCGATAGAATTTGACTTGAACTTTCAAATGCGGTAAGCAGAATTGATATATTGTTTTTCAATCAAAAGTTATTCGGGTACAAAAATTGCAATTTTTCGATTTTTTTAAAGTTCAACCGCGTTTATGTCGAAAACTATGCATCATACGAAAAAACTTATAAAAACATTTTTTGCTTAGAATGACCCAAAAGATACAAAACAATGTTTTGTTTTGCGAAAAATCGCTGTTATGTGATTCCTCAAGTTCTTTGTTTATAACAATCTTATCGACATCCGGATCGACTGTTACCCAAAAAATTCGTGTTCTACGGGTCAAAATACATAAAAAAACTTGGCCCATCTGAATCAAGGAGGCCGTTGCACCCCCACTGGTGACAGTACTATAGGTCCAGGCCTGTTTCTTTGACTTTTCTCTTGTTCATGTCTGTTTATTGATGCATCTTTCCATTGTACTTTGTGTTCATCTTCCCAGGCATGTTTAAATATCTGCGATTTGTCGAAATGCCTGTTTTTGATGTATATTTCAATTCGTTTATCCTGACGCCAGTAGTCTGGAAGTTCCTCCCACGTAGAAAGTGTTGCTTGTGTGTTGTTGGGTTTGGTTTCGGATAGGATAGATTTGAGTGTGTTGGTTGTTTTAGATGTTGTTGTGATATTGTACTTGCTTACTACCCCTTTTAATTTTTCTGATAAGGCCTTTACATAAATTATGGTATTATTGTCATCTTTGAGTCCCTTCTTTTTGCTGTTACTACCACAAGCAATCCAGTCACTTCACCCGGCCGGTGAGAATGACCCTGTAAAATTAATGAAAACATATTCGTATACAATAAAGACCAAATAAGCATGCGAGCTTCACAATGGGGAATAAAAATGCCAACTTTCAAGAGGTTATTCTAGAGAAAATATGTGAACAGGAGAATGGGAAAAAATATTAGCCATTATTGTATCAAAATGATAATGGGAAAAAATAATGAATAATAATTGAGGCAGTTAGAATTATTACGATAAGTTAGATAGAAATGAAATATACAAAAATACGAAACACGTTGTTATCATATAAAATTGATCAGATTTACAAAGAAGGCGCTAGAAGCTACAGTAACGGTGTATTACAAATGTTCAAAAATCGAGCTTCTCGGACAAACCATAGCATACGAAAAGGACACACCTTAGACACTACATAATTAATTTAATTTTAGAAAATATTTGATAGATATTTCAAGAGCAAGGATCTCCATTTAATAAAAAACCAGTGTTCGAAAACGGCCAATAAGGTACCTACTGACGAAAATAATAGTAACTTAAAAAAACAATAAAACACATGAATTCAGGTGCACCAAAAAATTTCACGAGGCTGGTTATACAAAACAATAATAGACAAGACAAACCAAAAAAAAGTCCAAAGCCGAATTAACAGAAGTAACATCAGTGCGTGAACTATATTAAATCCAAAGCTATCTGTTAAAAAGTCAAAGAAAGGTTCAATAGGACAGCGATAAGACAGGTTATATTGTACGTATAAGAATAGTGAGTATTGACCAAACATTTTTAAAAGAATATTGAAATACAATGGAACTTCTATAACGCGGATTAATCGGAACCGCGGCTGATCCGGGTTATCGAAATCCGGGTTAGCAGGAGAATATTGTAAACATTAGTAAAATACAGTATACTTACAGATAAACTCCATTATAATTGAAATAACATGAAATATATATATGCACAGTACCTACACATCTAAATTATTAAAAACACGCAAACACAAACCTAAGCAAACGAAAGCAAACCATACAAGACTGTACTACATACAATACAGTTACAATCAGAACGATGTAATGAACATTGAAAACTAAGACCATTGCTTAAAAAAGAATTTTTAAAAAATAGTCTCTTAGTCTTTATTAAACAATGCTAAGACAGTTTGAAATAAATAAAGGAATAACCGTTGTTGCCTGGAATAAGCCTGTTGTTTCCGATAAATCCGAGACAATGACCGTCGCTCTGTCGCCGCCGCCGTTTGCCATGTGTCATTTTTACTATCGTATACATAGTTCAAATTACACAAATACACATTATCTCTCAAATATTATATTACATACTATCCCTTGCAAGATAATTCGGATGCACTTCTCCAGATTAAGAGACTGGGCCGATATCAACAAAATAATCTGGGGAATTCCATCCGAATTATCGGGGTATTCTCATCTCGGCTCAATATAATCCTTAATAATAATCTCTCTCTCTCTCTCTCTCTCTCTCTCTCTCTCTCTCTCTCTCTCTCTCTCTCTCTCTCGCTTCTGAGGATCCCATTACTGAGAATCGTGATTTCTTCCAATATTGTTAACAATTTTTTTTCATTAATGAATTATAGATTTGGGAAAATATTGGGTTCTTTGCGAATTTAAGAAACAGTTTCTCTTGGTTGGAAATGTTGGGCGTGGAATCGATTTCGTTACTGATACATAAGATAAAGCTTGGTTAGATGTTTGAGACATATTGATTGTTTGCTGTTATTGACTGCTACGCCAATGCTCTTGTAGTCAAAAGAAATTACATTTTTATCTTGAAATTATACCTAATTTAGCGTTTATGCACCAATTATGGTAAATATGTATTTACCATAAATGTATTTTTTTCATTGAGATTTAAAATTATTTGATAGTAACAATTAATGTCCCATGAGCCGAGTTGGTATATTTTATATCGGGCAGTTTTAATCTTTGCACTCACTTGGGACATTTTTAAAAGACCTACCTGTTTCTTGGGCCGAGATAGGCACTGCCCTAATTATTTTGCAACGGATAGTACATTTTTATTGTTGAAATGGTTGTCTGATGAAAAGCGGTCCGGGTTAGCCGGACTTCCGGGTTATCGGGGGCCGATTTATCGGGGTTCCACTGTATGTGAAAGAAAAATTCTATGCAGGATTTACGAAGGTATCTGAAAATAAGGAAGAAGGCGAAGAAGAACAAATAACGAATTCAGATTCCAAAGAATATTTTGGTAAAGTAGAGAAAATATATTAAACAAACGTACCGAAGATAGGATTAAGGATAGGGGTGAGAGGACTGAGTAGAAAATTACCTAGAACTTACAGGGCCAGAGGAACTTTTGGTTAATATCGAGCTTTCGCAAAATTTATTTAGGTACTTCATCAATATATGCTAAAATAAGTTTTTTCTACGGCCGTGCTAAAAGAGCCACTTTCACGCACGCATTTCGTTTTCGAAAGTTGCACTATCCCGCACGCAAATTTACAAAGCCTATCCTATTTCAGTCATGGAGGCGACTGAATTCGAGTAGGTTTTGTATGCAGAATATTAGTTATATATCCTATGCTATTTCGGTGCAGAAATTAACTGTATCGGTGTAGGATTGTAAGCAAAATTTTTGATTATTATTGAGCAAATGTCTATACTGTTTCAGTCATGTAAATAAAACTTATCAAATATTTACTAAGTGGATTTATTATTATATCATAAAATTTAGATATGTTTTAAAAATTAAAATGAATAATATATATTTGAATAATATTAAAAATTAAAAAAAAAATGAATAATTACTAATATACGAATATATACAGTATGTCCCTGAAAGTTGGAATCATATGGAAAACTTTTTTATTATTGATTTTACGAAAAAAAAAGATATTCTTCATAAAGAGTTCTGCATGGTCTAAAACCGAAGATGCAATCATCTGATATCGAGTTTTATCAATAGTATACGAGGGATGTCAAAAAATATGAATGTGTCTGAAGAGTAAAGTACCTTTATATATTTCACAAGATTGAAAATTGTTATTACAAAAATTTGTTTGGACTTAAAAAATAATTTTCTAATATGCAACTACATTCTTCTAATTGAAAAAAAAATGATAGAATGCACGCCGAATTTATAAGACTTTCAGATATATTAGAAAAAGATCAACGTCCATCGAATACCACAGTGCTGAAAAAAATTGTGACAACATTGGAAAAAATGAAAACTCCGTCACAAATAGTATCTACGTTTACACAACTCGATTTGCCAGGAACCGAAAAAATCGAGTACAACCTACCGCTATAGCTCGAAGAAAGGATAGGGGACTAAAAGATCAGAATCACATACAGTCTGGAAGACCAACCACTCTGGAAAAAAAAAGAAAAAGGAGAAACCTCACAACATTAGTTTAAGCATAGAAAAAAAACGAGTCTAGTGCAAAAAACACTGACTTAACTCTGTTCAATAATTTAGTAAGTATCTAATATTAGTAAGTACCCATGTTAGATATTTTTTAATTCTTATACAATATGTCCCACTAAGTATAAACCTTATGGAAAACTTTTTTATTATTACTGTTACGAAAAAAAGTTGTTCTTTATAAAAAGTTTTGCATGGTCGAAAACCTAAGATAAAATCATCAGATATCAAATTTTATTAAAAGTATACGAGGTATGTCAAAAATATTATTTTCTCTCAAGAGTAAAGCACCTTTATATTCCACAATATTGAAAATTGTTATTGTCGAAAGTTGTTTGGAATTATAAAGTATATTCTAATGCACAATTTTGCTCTTCTAATTGAAAAAAAAATTGAAGATACCTAACGTCATTTTTATTTTTAATTCCGAAATTATTAATTTTGCCAAAAAAAAGTTATTATTTATAAAAAGTTTTGCACGTTCTACAAAATAATATTCAATAATAATATTTCACATTTTATCAATTTTATACGGGGTATGTCAAAAAATAATATGAATTTCGTTAAAGAGTAAAGTACCTTTATTTTGCACAATATTAAAAATTTTATTATAAAAAGTTGTTCAGAATTCAAAAACATATACGAGTATACAATTACATCTTTTTAATTGAAATATTGTGAACTATAAAGGTATTTTACTCTTGAACAAAAGTTATATTTTTTGACAAACCTTGTATTAGACCATGCAAAACTTTTTATAAAGAAGAACTTTTTTTTCGTAAAACTAATAATATCGAGAAAATTAATTTAAGATAATTTGAGAAATTTTCAATTTTTTTTTTCAATTAGAAGAATGTAGTTGCATAGTAGAACATTATTTTTAAGTCCAAATAAATTTTCATAATAACAATTTTCAATCTTGTGAAATATATAAAGATACTTTACTCTTGACAAAAACTCAAATTTTTTGACATGTCTCATATACTATTAATAAAACTTAATATCAGATGAGCACATCTTCGGTTTTAGACCATGCAGAACTTTTTATGAAGAATATGTATCTTTTTTTCGTAAAATCAATAATAAAAAAGTTTTCCATATGGTTCCAACTTACAGGGACATACTGTATTTTTGTCTATCAATTTATCAATCAAAGATAGAATAAAAATTTATTTTTTTTTTTAATTTAACGCGGGCATATAAATTTGATACACCCTGTATATTGATTTGTAACTAGTTATTGGAAGGTAGCTTTTACGCAGAGGGTTTCTCCTTAATGAGTTTTTTCCTGAAGAATTAAAGACATTTGTAAATAAGTGAAGTGAAAGACAATTTATTTCGGATAATTTTAAGAAGATTGTTTGTTACGGGAAAGGTAAAATCCACAGGTAATTTTAATTATTAATTTTTAGAAAAATAAAGGTAGAGAGATTTGGAATTTTAAGTGTGTTTGTTTAAACAAAAGAATTTTGTATAATTTCCGAAAAGTGATTAGTTTGAGTAAAAGTATTGTTTGAAAGAATTCCTTGTTTTTTTCGAATGGAAAAGAGAAATGTTTCTGATTGGCTTGGCAATTTGGAAGGGGAAAAGAGAGGTTTTGAATGTTCAGACAGTTTGGAGAAGAGACATCATTGTGTGGTCGGTATCCGAGAAAGGCAGTCGAAAGTTTTCGCGTATAGTGCAGAAGCAAGTACTAGTGGTTGTTTGATATTGGAAAGTAGCTGAAAAGTGGAAGGAGAGACAAATCAAATTGAGAAGAAAAACGTCTTTGATTCTGTAAAGTCCAAGAGAGTAAGTTACAAGAAATATAGTTATTAAAATTATTTGTGACACGAAGTAAAAAAAGATACTTGGGTCTCAGGAGATTATTATTGAGAGAAAGAGAGGAGAGAGTTTTGGAGTTTATTGAACGAGTACTGGTCAAAAGCGGCCTGGCTTGTGTTTTGGAGAAATAGTTGCTGGTATGCTGCTGGATTGATGCTGAGAACGGAGAGGGCTTTGATTGGTAGCCTAACATAATCAACAAGGAAGAGCTGTTTGATAATATAACTTAGGCAATAACTTAGGTGATAGATGTTCTTTATAATCAAAACTTAAAATATTTGTTTAAAAGCATATGAATTAAGGTTCCAACATTTCAATAATTTAATAGGAAGTATAAGTAGTTTTGCAAATACCTAAATTTGTTTCATTTAGTTTATTTTACAAATGGTATCAGGAACAAAGGGATAAATATTTGTTTAAATTAGATTAATTATATGGTAAAAGTTTCATTTGGACAATTATGCCCACAGGATTTAATTGATAGATTTTCAGATCATTGCTTTTGATAATAAAGTTATTTGTATTATTTATGATTTTTCTATTTATTTCCTTTTCCTATTTTATCCCGATAAGGATCAACTAAGAGATACTGAAGCCACGAGAAAGGATAAGTATAGCCTAAGATAATTATAGTTAATTTTTATGACAAAAAGGCACCCTGAGAATTTTTATTAATTGTTTATTTATGATTTGCGTCAATTCAATAATTAATTAAATAAATACTCAATTAAAATAAAAGTAATAGAAAGCAGATCATAAGAGTATATATTCGTATATTAGTAATTATTCATTTGTTTTTAATATAATAATAAATCCACTTAGTAAATATTTGATTAATTTTACTTACATGACTGAAACAGTATAGACATTTGCTCAATAATCATCAAAAATTTCGCTTACAAATCCTACACCGATACAGTTAATTTCTGGACCGAAATAGCATAGGATATGTAACTAATATTCTGCAAACAAAACCTACTCGAATTCAGTCACCCCCATGACTGAAATAGTATAGGTTTTGTAAATTCGCATCCCGCACGGCGTGCGTGAAATTAATTTTTCCCGCACGGCGTGCGGGAAAGTAAAATACCTTGTAATATGGCATTATAATATTTTATAATACATGCAATAAACTAATATTTAGATATAATTTACTAATTTATTTCAAATTTATCTTATCGTGTTCATATTTTAATTGTACTAGCACGATAATTCGATGAAATAAAATTATTTTGACCTGATATTTAAAAATCAGATCAGTAGACAATTACAATGGTTTTGAATCGTCGTCATGGAAACCAATATCGTCGTCGTCGTAACCCATTATATTGAAAGTTTGGTTTTGACAACCTTGTCAAAGAATTAATTTGTGTATTTTCACTTCTAAATAAAAATTGATATAACTTTATTTTTTGTGGCTTTTTTCCAAATGTACAGCCCTAGAAAAAATATTGTCCCTGACTCATGCGGAAAGTGTCTTTCCCGCACTCGACTGCTTGCCCGAACTCCGCTATCGCGTCGTTCGAGTCAACGGCAGTCTCGTGCGTAAAAGTATCACTTTCCGCACTAGTTAGAAAAATAAGGCCTAAAAACATTGTATAACACAAACATAAGGACTTCTAACGTGAGGTTAGTCCATTAAATTTTCAACACCACAATAGTTTTAGTAACATATTCGAAACATCTCCTTTAACAAATCTTTGCAAGCTAACGATAATTATATCTCCTTCTATTTCATTCTGTTAAGTCAACCACACAACACACATATAAGCAACTTTTAGCACTTTGTTCTCCCTCGAGATTAAGAGAAATCCTTACGCAAGAAACAAAGCTATGAGAGTCCCTGTATGTCTACTGATACAAATACATAGACGTGCACTTGGTCCACGCAATTAAAATCATGATTCGACAAAAAAATATCCTAAGTCACACTTTTGAGATACCTACTATTTTTTGGTAATGATGGGAATGGTTTTTTAAACCTGTATGAATTTATTTTTGAAAATGCCAAAGGGGCAATACAACAAAATTTTATTGAAATGAAATATATAGTATATAGCTATAAAGTTATTAGAAAAAATATTATATTTATATATATTTTCGAATCCACTTTTTTTAGCCATATTTCACCATAATTTATTTATATGTTCTTCCTTTGCAACAACGCGAACCACACCCAAAAGCTTAAAAAAGGGTAATTTAATATTATGACAATTTTTAAATTGATAGAATTGTTGCATGGTCTGTTTTGTCAGTCATGAAAGTACACATTTTACCTTTTCTTCATAATCTTCTATGGATTAAAATTTTTGTTGATGATGTACCCTATTATCCTTCTCTCTCCTATGGAGCATCAGACTAAGTCGGGCCCTGGCCTTCCTCAGCATCCACCTCCAAGTATCTCTGTCTCTGGCTGCTCTCCTCTAGTTGTCCACCGTCAATATCTCTTTGGCATCGGTCCTTACTTCGTCTGGATTCCTTCCTACTGGCCTATTCTGGATTGCTTCCTACTGGCCGACGTCCCACCATAATTCCGCTAAGCGTTTTGCTAGGTGTTCTGTCGTTATTCATTCTAATAAGGTGACCTGCACAGCGCAAATCTTTGTATTTGCATAATTTGCTATAGGGTTCTTTCTAATATTGGTATAACTCGTGGATGAATCTTATTCTCCATAAAATACCATTGTCACAAATGGGTCCAAATATCCTCCTTAATATCTCTCTTTCCAAAGTGTTAATAAGGTTTATTGTCTTTTCAGTCATGATCCATGTTTCTACGCCATATTTCTATTGGCCGGATTATGATTTTATACCTTTTAAACTTTACTTCCCTCTGAATGTCTTTGGATCTGAACACCGGCGACAGACGGAAGTATGCTTTGTTAGGGAGCATTATCCGTTTCCGCATTTCGTCCTTCTCGCTGCCGTTCTCATTTATCTGTACATCCAGGTATGTGAGCTATTCTACTGCTGTTATTTTAGTGTCGTCTATTGTTAAATTCTGCAAGTTTCGTTGGTTCCTTGCTTGCATTAGAGTTTTAGCTTTATCTACGTTGACGGCCAGCCCTGTTTCTTTCGCCCTTTCTTCAAGCTCCTCATAACAGTTCTGTGATGTCTTATGCGGTACTTCCCGTCAAGTTTACATCATCTTACTAGTCTATCGCGTAGAAAATTTACTTAGCTTTCAATTCTTATTAGGGTTTCCTATACCTATCTCCCTTCATTTTTTAAATATTTAAAGATTTCCTAATTTGTAAGCTTTAAAAATTAGAATTAAGTGCCTATGTCCTGTTTATGTCATCCATCACCAACACCGGCAATATACTTTGACAAGATACTGTCATTATAAAATTTTCATTGTTATCATGTAATCACACAGAGTGTTGTATTATTTTAGTTGATTTTGGCCTACATGTGACATTGAATAATATGTTTATATTAAACTGCATACCCTATATTAGATGCCGTATTCTGGAAGAGATTTAAATTATATTTCATTCCGTGTAAGTATTTTCCATATCTTAACCCAACGGTTATTAAGTAAATTTAAGAACACCACTTTTTGTGTGAATCTTTGAATCGCAATTACAAACAATTAAATGCAATGTCTACTTTAACGAAAACGAGCCTATTATACAAAAGTATGTAAAAATGGGTATTTACAGAATAACGTGGGAATTTATATTTACAGAATAACATGTGTATTGAGAATGTTTACATGGAATTGAAGATATTTTAAATATCTTCCATTATAAAGAATAGAATATCGAGTATGTCATTTAAAATAAGAGCACTCTGTGTGATTAAATGATAAAAATGTGAATTTTATTAATGAAACTATCTTGACTGAGGTATTTAAGTATATTGCCGGTGTTGGTGATGTGTTGTACATAACCACGACATAGGTAGGTACTTAATTCTAATTTTTAAAGCTTACAAATTAGGAAACCTTTAAATATTTAAAAAATGAAGGGGGATAGGTATAGGAAACCCTAATAAGAATTGAAAGCTAAGTTAATTTTTTACGCGATAGACTAGTAAGAAACAGGGTGTTCCATTTAAAATAAGTAAGTTATTACAGCTTTAATTTGTTAATAGAAAAATCTAATATTTTTACCACCCTGTAAAAAGATAGGTATAGGAAACCCTAATACAAATTGAAGGGTAAGTAAATTTTCTACGCTATAGACTAGTAATATACAGGGTGTTCCATTTAAAATAAGTAAGTTATTACAGCTTGAATTTGTTAATAGAACAATCTAATATTTTGACCACCCTGTAAAAAGATAGGTATAGGAAACCCTAATACAAATTGAAAGCTAAGTAAATTTTCTACGCGATAGACTAGTAATATACAAGATGTTTCATTTAAAATAAGTAAGTTATTACAGTTTGAATTTGTTAATAGAACAATCTGATCTTTTGACCACCCTGTAAGAAATTTTTTTGCAATAAGCATCTGTTTAAGTATGCTAAATAGTCTGTTATTAACATCCAAGAAAGAATTTGTTACTGCTTCTTAGATCCGTAGATATTTATTTTTTTCTAAAACCTTACATTTTTATAAAAATCGAAATAAATCAAAACACCCTGTATTTAGGTATAGAAAACCCTTATGGAAGTATAGCTTATTTTTTAAGGTCAATTCAATAATGTCATCAGATATAGGGCATTCCATAAGAAAAAATATAGCTTTGATATACCACTCTTTTTTGGAGCACCCTGTATAATTCACATTATTTTTAGATTATAGTAATAAAGGCCGTGTATAATTCTGTAAAGAAATTTTTGTTAAAATATTAAGTGGTTTTCCGTACAGAGACCGAGGCGAATAAGATGAACCACCCTGTATATTGTAAATCCCAAATCATGATTTCCAAAGTTTGTACATTGTAAATTAGGAATTCGGGAGTGCTCCTAGTAGCATTTAACGTGTCTTGGTTTGTTTATTTGTACTGCATCTTGAATGTAAATTTAGTATGTGTTGTGCTCGCAGGCTTTAGCTAATATATTTGTTTTAAGTTGAATGGCTGGTAGACCGTCCTGATCTGAACCTGGCCTGGTATTCTTCCATGGTTTGCTCTGTGAAGTGGTTTAATCTTCGGTTTATGATCCACGTAAACACCTTTTACATAAAACAGAGTAAGGATATGCCTCTGTAGCTGAGTTTAGCCTCTTTCTAATTACTCTTTTTCAGTCTCCTGGAATTTCTTCTGTGTTCCACACGTCTTTTATTAGTTTATGGAATCTATTTTTCAGTGTGTTTCTTCCAATTTTGAGAATTTCAGCTGGTGTGTTGTCAATCCCTGAGACTTTATTATTGTTCAGTGCTTTAATGGTAGCCATTATTCTATAGCCATTCATCTTTTAAGTGGGTTTGCTAATTCAATATTTTGGTTCTGATCTGCTATATCGATATCAGCTACTGCATGGGCTGTGTTTGTTTGTACTTGCTTTGTTAGCCAACCCTCGAAATTGTTTTTTATTTTTTATTTATTTTTCTTATTTTATTTATTTAATTATCTTTATGAAATGTAATTATTCCTGGCTTATGCTTGTCACCAGTACCAAAATCAATTTTTCGTTAACTATTTTTTAGGATTATACCAATGTAGGAAAGACTTTCTATCAATTTGTTTTCATAATATTATTCTTCTTTAGGTACCGTCTCCTCTAAGAAGGTTAGTAATCATCACAGCTATTTTCACTTTTGAGATTGCAGCCCTTAACAAGTTGATCGAACTGCATCTATACCACGTTTCTCAGATTATTGAGCCAGGATTTCTTAATATTACGAAGCGTTAATTGATTTTGTAAAGTAGAAGATCGGTATACTGGAACGGCATAATTAAGGAAAAATTTATTCCACTCTCTTTAGGAAATTCTGGTAGATGATACTTGTAAACTAATATTAAAAATGTTACCTGAAACTACAAAACCCAAGTTTCCAGATATGGGCAGAACTAATAATGTGAGTTTATTAATAATTAAAATTTATTGTCACCAACGTAGCAAGCATATGAGGATCCAAATGATCTAATATACTATAATTACAGAGTGGGCCAAATAAAAGAGTCCACCTCGATATTTGGCAGTATTTATCAGATTTTAAGCAAATGACGAAACAGGCCGATTTTTCATCTAAAAGGGGCACATTTTTAACGGTACATATATCTGTCATTGGTCAACCCCCTCCCTTCCACTTCCCCACCCCTTATTTTTAAATATGGAATAGGGGTTGTGTAATAGCTCATTTGAAAGTTTATTAAATTTTCTATTTAGTAATATAAACATTAACATAATTATTTATACAGGGTGTCCAAGAATTTTTTTTTAATTAAATTAATAAACACAAAAAGAAGAATGTATGTAATTTATTTAATTCAAAATACATTATACTGTCACAAAATGGAAAAAAAAAAGTTTTTTGATAAATAAACATTGCTTTTTGCTTAATTTCACTGTTCAAGCTGCCACCCATCTGCCTCTTGGTAGGTTGAATATCGAATTTAAGCAACAAACAATGTTTATACTTACTTAAGCCGTCCTCTTGTACCTTACGGTGTCGAGGTACAATGTTTATTTAACAAATAAATATTTCCTTCCTGTTTCCTGCCAGCAGTAAAATGTATTTTGAGTTAAATAAATTACATACATTCTTCTTTTTGTGTCAATTAATTTAGTTCAAAATAATTTTTCTTGGACACCCTGTATAAATAATTATGCCAATGTTAATATTACTCAATATAGAATTGAATACACTTTCAAATGAGCTAGCACACGACCCCTATTCCCTATTAAAAAATAAGGGGTGTGGGATTTGGAAGGGAGGGGGTTGACAAATGACAGATGTATGTACCCTAAAAACGTGTCCCCCTTAGATCAAAAATCGACCTGTTTCATCATTTCCTTAAAATCTAATAAATGCTGCCAAATATCGAGGTGGACTCTTTTCTTTGGCCCACTCTGTGTAATTATTATCCTATACGTGAAACTTGTAACGTAAACACAAAAAACTGTGAGATACATAAATGTTTTTATAGAAAGTTTTTAGGCCACACAAAAAAATTTGACCATCCCTTACTGAAAATACTATCCAAAAACAGAAACTTTCAGTATTACTTAAAATCAAAACTATATTAATTTTTATTTCTATAAGTACACCACTGTTATACATGGACCTTCGTACCTCGTAAATTAGGATAAGTTCTAAAAGCGAGTCACGTAGCGCATAAGGGCTAAGATATTTACTGGGCCAAGATAGCAAGTATAGGTATCTTTTGAGGATCTAGCGCTGTATCAACCTGTAGGTCATTTACGTGTAAAAGGGTTTTGGCATTTTCGGATACAAGGGCGATAAGGAATGTTTTTTGGATAGAGATCCTCACGGTAAATAAAATATTGGGGAGATAGGCAATGGGGACTTGAAAAATTGATTTTTTTAGAGCACTTTCATATAAATATAGAGAAAGAATCATTCACTGGATTTTAGATAATCATAATTTATTACATTTTTTGTAAAACATTGCGTAAATATTTTTTATTGACTCTTAATTTCTAGATTGACCAGAATTAAAAAAAAAACATTATCCTTGATGCACCTTCATCACTTAAAATAATTTAAATAATGGAAACTTCGACTGATTGATATTGATATAGATTTCCTCAATATTTCCTGTCCTATCATATTGACACATGAATCTAAAATGTAAAACTAAATGTTTAATCAGGAAGTAGCCATAGTAACGAACTGGACACATTCTAAATAGTTATATATAATCTTTAGACCTTCTACCCTCTCGGGTGTAGGTATTAACGTATGCTCTGTTAACAGTGCACAAATCTCTTCCATTGTTTCCTGTCTTGTGCCATAGCCTTTGCTTCGTTCCATGATATTCCTTTTTTGTCAAGAATCCTTGCCATCACTTCGTTCCATATCTCTCTCGGTCTTCCTTTACTTCTTTTTCCCTGCACCTTCGTTTCCCATATCTTTTTAATTGGTACTTCTCTCTGTAGTCGTTGTGGATGCCCCCACCAACTTAATTGTCTTTTTTCAACATACTCCATCATTATCTCGATTTTCAGTTCTTCTCTTATGTAGTTATTCCGTACCCTATCCCTTCTAGTGACTCCTTGAACTCTGCGTAGATACCTCATTTCTGCTGCCTGTATCTTACTTTTCTGTTGTCTATTTAGTACCCAGGATTCACATCCGTATGTAAGTACTTGTCTGTATATAGCCTTAAATACCTTGATTTTAGTATGTTTCGATACTTCTTTCTTGTTAATAATTGTTTTTCCTATTGCTTGGTACACTCTATTCACTTTATCAATTCTTTTACTGATCTCAGCTCCCTGTCTACCTGTTTCTTCAATGGTTACTCCCAAGTACTCAAATGATTGTACCTGTCTAATCTCTGTATCATCTACCTGGACATGTACATCCTCTCTTTCTTTAGTCAATACCATTACCTTCGATTTTTCTTTGTTCATAGTCATACCATACTTTTTTAAAACTGTGTTCCATGTTTTTACGCTTTGTAGCGTTTGTAGCTCGTCTTCAGTCGCTGCTAAAATTACTACATCGTCGGCAAATGTACAATCTGCTATCTCTGTGCTTTTCAGATTTCTATACCCTATGTGTAGTGGTCTGACTTTTGTTTTTGTTTCTTTTATTATCTCGTCCATAAAAGTAATAAATAGTAACGGGCTTAAGCTTCCCCCTTGTCTTACACCTTCAGTTGTTCTGAACTGGTCAGATATCATATTTTTACTTATCACACGGTTTCTAGTGTTTCTGTATATTGATTTAGTTACCCGTATAAGTTTCTCTGTTATGTTTCTGTTCTTCAGACTTTTCCGTACTTTTGATCTCGGTACTTTGTCGAATGCTTTTTCCATATCAAGGAAACTAAGGTACGTTTTTTTCTTCCTAGATAATCTTTTATTTATTATATCGTTTAACGTAAAAATGTGATCTTGTGTACATCTACCAGGTCTAAAACCACTTTGAGGTTCTTCTAAAGTTGGTTCTATTATTTTTCTCAGTCTACTCTTTACTATTAGCTCATATACTTTCATCACTGTACTTAACAGAGTTATTCCTCTATAGTTATTGCAATTCTTGTTGTCACCCTTTTTATGTATAGGTACAATCAGACCAATCTCCCAGTCTGTAGGTATTTGTTCGTCTCTCCATATCATTTGAAATAGTTAAAAACCAATCATAACTAACAATTGCACTTCGTAAATCCAGGTTTTTACCCAACGTGACCAGAAGTAGAACTGGAAGTTGATATTTGAACTTTTCTTGTAACTTTGAATCAATTGAGGGGGTTAGAAGTAAAAGGGTTTAAGTGCACTTTTTTAAATTTTACTCCAAGTACAGATTCGCATACTTAAATGGTATTATAGCTTGGCGGTAAAACGATTTAAGCATATTTTGCCCTACAGTCGCCATCTATCGCCATTACATTTAGTTCACTGAAAACAATTGCAGTTTGCTTTGGTAGTAAACAGGTTTACGTACGCCTGAACCGTTTTACCACAAAACAATTTTTATTATTCTGTAAAAACAAATGGTAATAAACGGGTTTAGTTGCGCTTGAACCATTTTACCACAAAAGTATTTTTAGTATCCTGTAATGTGTAAACACATGTTAATACAGGATTCATTTCAAGTAAATAAATATTAGATTTGTGACTTTATTGGTGAAGCCAAATACTCAAAAAAATATAGAGGAAATAAAAAATGTAGTATATCAAAGTTTGTAAATAATTTATTTCTTTAGCTGAGCGCTTTCGACATAAACGTCATCATCGGAGCTAATGGTCAATTGTTAAAAAAGTACCACTACAAAATTGAGGTGTTAACATTTGCATCTTGTGAAAATAAATTTTGGTTGGATATGCTATGTCCTCCGTACAACCCCAAACAGTAAAAACACAAAAACGGCCACATTACACGTTACACAAACACAAAAAAACTTTTTTCATGGTATAGATACCACGCATCCATTGTTGGCCTAGTAGAAACAGCTGACTGACCTACTAGGCCAACCTACCAACCTGACCTACTAGACCAAAGTAAGATAGGCTGTTTCTACTAGGCCAACAATGGATGGGTGATACCTATACCATGAAAAAAGTTTTTTTGTGTTTTTTTGTAACGTGTAATGTGGCCGTTTTTCTGTTTTTACTGTTTGGGGTTGTACGGAGGACATAGCATATCCAACCAAAATTTATTTTCACAAGATGCAAATGTTAACACCTCAATTTTGTAGCGGTACTTTTTTAACAATTGACCATTAGCTCCGATGATGACGTTTATGTCGAAAGCGCTCAGCTAAAGAAATAAATTATTTACACACTTTGATATACTACATTTTTTATTTCCTCTATTCATTCAAGTGTGTACAAACTTATCAGTCTTTCAACTATTTTTAAAAAAAATATATTTCGCGAAATGAACGATAGATCTAAAAACTAAAAAATACGTGCTCAATATTAATTTGTCAAAAATCTATTACTCTGGGCTAATTAGCAAAATACAAGGAAAAGTTATTTACCAGCAATTTTATTGCTGGAATCGAGTCTTATGATTGTATATATTAATAATATAGGTATGCAAAGTCCGCAGATAGCGTGCTACTTTTTTTATAAACAAAATGGCGCCCGAAAATCGTGTTTTTTTCAATTTTTGCTTTGTAACCCCAAAGATTTTAACTTTACACCAAAAACACCTAAGTAAAAATTCACCGTATTTAAATTCTTCATAGAGACTTGTTTTTTCCGATTTACTTCGACGATAATTTTCCCCGGAAAATGCGAGTTTTTTCCACAAAATCATTAAATTTCAATTAAAATTCTAGGCAAGTAATTGTTTATCAATAATTTAATACCTTGTTAATATAAAAGCTGTTTCTGTATATATTATAATTCCAGAAGCAGATCGATATTAAATGAACAGTTTAGCAACAATTGAATTGTTAATTAAAAATTTACGGTCGCTATAATAACCACAATAATTATGATACATCAGAATAACTATGATTTTTGCATAAAAAGACACTGTAACTATCTAATTTACTTTACAGAATTGAAATTATTGAACTATTTAGGCCGCCTCAGAAATATTTTAAAATTATAAACAATTTTTTGGCTTATAAACAAATTGATTATTTCGGGAAATATTAAATTAGTTTAAATCATGAAAACGGTTTTGGAAAAAAAGTGGCAGAACGCTTCTTCAAAAAGAAAAAATTTTAATTGTGATGAGTGGTTCCTTAGATACAACCGATCAAAGTGGACCTGCATTTACGACAAAGATATAAACAATGGGATCGTAATTTTTGAACCGTCACCTTTTTATTTTTGTACTTTTCTCCACACCAATTTTCATATGTTTAAAATACTAATAACATATATTATTATAATAAAAATTATCGATATTACGAGTGAAAATTGGCAAAAATAGCAAAATTCCAATCAAAAATTACGTTGAAGAAAATGTAATCTCAAAGTTCAAAATCGGTATACGTTTAAAAAATGCATTTTCTGGGCTTCCCTTGGAGCAATTTTCTTCATTCTTTTTTTGTTCCCAAGTAACTCGAGTAGAGCTATTTAACTAACTCATTATTAAATGTCAGTTGTTTTGATTTGTTATAATCAATTAATTTATTTATTATAATAAAAAATTTTAATTTGCCTAAATAAAAATTGTTTAAATAATTATATATATATATATATATATATATATATATATATATATATATATATATATATATATATATATATATATATAAAGGGTTGTCTACAGCTAATGCCGTTTCCCTTCCGTCAGCCAGGACTTCCATTTTTTTCGATCTTCCCAGTCTCCGTCTTCCAATCCTTTCTTAGACATGGCTTCGTCAACTTCATTTTTCCAAGATCTTCTAGGTCGTCCTCTTCTTCTCGTTCCTCTTGGGCTCCATTCTGCAACCTTGTTTATCCAAGTGTTTTCTGCTCTGCGTACGTGGCCGTACCATTTCAGTCTTCTCTCGTCTATATATTGCAGAGCATCTTTTTCCACTTGCATTTTTCTCCTTATCTCCTCATTTGTTATTCTATCTCTTCTGGTGAGACCACAGCATCTTCTCCAGTATTCCATTTCGGTTGCCAGAATGCTTTTTTGGGTTTTTTTGTTTATGACCCAAATTTCTGCGGCATATGTCATGATGCTTCTTACTATTGTTTGTATATCATTCTTTTTGTTTTTCCCTTGATGTTTTTATTCCAGATTACATTATGGAGTTGTCTCATGCAAGATCTTGTTTGTCCCAATCTACTTTTTATTTCTACTTCTGTTGTTCCGCTTTTCGACATTATAAAGCCAAATATTTAAAATTCTTCGTTCCTTTTATTTCAACTTGTTCTTCTACTTCTAAGTTTTTTACGTCTTCTTCCGATATTACTAAGTATTCCGTTTTCTTCATATTTATTTCCAGGCCCACCTTTTTGTATTCCTCTTTTAGTTTTCTTACCATGTAACTGATATCCTCTTCATCTTGAGCCATCACCACCTGATCGTCTGCGAAACACAATGTGTAGAGATAATCGTCCCTTATCGGTATTCCCATACCCCTACACTTTGTCTTCCAAGTTTTTAGTGCGTGTTCTAAAAATATTTTAAATAGAGTCGGTGACGTTGGGCATCCCTGTAGTAATCCTTTTGTTGTTTTGAAGTTAGCAACTACCTTGTTTCCGATTTTTATATTTACTTCATTAAATAATTAAATAATTATACAGCTTTCAAATGAGAATATTTGTGTTTTTAACTTTAAAGGTATACTTGTAGTAAGTTTATGTAAAAAAAAGGTCTACAACTGGAGAAAATATGTAGTTTTTTTTAATATAAATAAATTAATATATTATAACAAAAGAAAAGCAAGTTTGACATTTAATAATACGTTAGTTATATGGCTCTACTCGAGTTACTTGGGAAAAAGAAAGACTGAAGAAAATTGCTCCATTGGAAGCAGAGAAAATGCATTTTTTTTTGACGTATATACCGATTTTGAACTTTGAGATTACATTTTCTCCAACCTAATTTTTGATTGGAATTTTGCTATTTTTGGCAATTTTAACTCGTAATATCGATAGTTTTTATTATAATTATATAAAGTTACGTGCATAGAAATCGGCCCACTTAAAATTTGGCCATTTTCGAGGAATCGTATTTCCTAAAATTGTTAGCCTATTTAAGTGATTTCTTGAATATGTTATAGCCTGATTATTTAACACTACCACTGTAATAATATTGTTGCTAAACAGGTAAATTTTCATTGTATACCGGGTGTACCAATTAAACTGTGTTTTTTTTCTCAAAGTTCGCATCACCCTGTGGAATATTCTAGCATATATAAAATATTGAAATTAAAACCCAATTATAGCCTCAGCTTTTCTTCACATTCTGTTTTTTGATTCATTCGTTTATATTGGATAATAAAAAAGTTAGGTACTTTAACATCTAGACATGTTCCTCATCAATACACGGTGTTTCTAAATGAGTGCGACAAATTTTAAGGGGTAATTCTGCATGAAAAAATAATGACAGTTGGCTTGATAGACATTTGTCCGCAAATGTTTCGTTTCCGAGATACGGGATGTTGAATCTTTTCTTACAAATTGACGATTTATTTATTGCTTTAAAACCAGTTGAGATATGCAAATGAAATTTGGTAGGTTTTAAGAGAAAATTAATGCGGATTTTTTGACGTAAAATTAAGAATTTAATACTCACCATAGACGCGCATACGTGTAATATGACCGATGATATTACCCGCATGTACGCCTATGGTGAATATTAAATTCTTAATTTTATGTCAAATAATCCGCAATAACTATCTCTTAAAACCTTATAAGTTTTTAGGAAAAAATTCAACATCCCGTATCTCGGAAACGCAACGTTTGCGGACATACGTTTATAAAGCCAACTGTCATTGTTTTTTTATGCAGAATTGCCCCTTAAAATTTGCCGCACTTCTTTAGAAATAGCGTGTATTGATGAAGAACATATCTATTTGTTAAAGTACCTAACTGTTTTATTATCCAACATAAACGAATGAATCAAAAAACATAATGTTACAAAAACCTGAGGCTATAGTAGGGTTTTATTTTAAGTATTTTATAAATGCTGGAATATTACACAGGGTGATGCAAACTTTGAAAAAAAAAACACAGTATGAATAGTACACCCGGTATATAATGAAAATTCACCTGTTTAGTAACAATATTATTACAGTGGTATTGTTAAAGGATCAGGCTATAACATATTCAAAAAATCACTTAAATCGGCCAACAGGTTTAGAAAATATGAGACATCAAAAATGACCAAATTTTTAAGTGTGCCGATTTCTATGCACGTAAGTTTATGTTATGAGTATTTTAAAGATACGAAAATTGGTCTGAAGAAAGAGGACAAAAATAAAAAGGTGATGGTTTGAAAATTATGATACTATTGTTTATATCTTTGCCATAAATGCCGGTCAACTTTGACCGGTTGTATCTCAGGAACCACTCATCATAATTAAAGGTTTTTTCTTTTAAAAGAAGCGTCCTACCACTTTTTTTCAATACTGTTTTTATGATTTAATTTAACTTGATATTTCCCGAAATATTATATTTGTTTATAAGCCAAAAATTGTTTATAATTTTAAAATATTTCTGAGGCCACCTAAATAGTCCCAATTCAATTATTTAAAGTACATTAGATAAGTACAGTGCCTTTTTATACCAAAATTATAGGTATTCCTATGTATCATAATTATTTTGGTTATTATAGCGACCGTAAATTTTTAATTAACAATTTAATTGTTGCTAAACTGTTCATTCAATTTCCATCGGCTTCTGGAATTATAATCTATACCAAAAGAGCTTTTATATTGCCAAGTTATTTAAATATTGATAAACAATTATTTAGCTAAAATCTTAGTTGAAAATTAAAGATTTTTTGGAAAAACCCGCATTTTCCGGGGAAAATTTTCGTCCAAGTAAATCAAGAAAAACACGTCTCTATGCAGAATTAAATTACGGTGAATTTTTATTTAAGTGTTTTTGGTATAAAGTTAAAATCTTTGGAGTTATAGAGCAAAAATTAAAAAAAACACGATTTTCGGGCGCCATTTGGTTTATGAAAAAAGTAGCACACTATCTGCGGACTTTGCATACCTATATTATTAGTATATACAATCATAAGATTCGATTCCAACAATAAAATTGCTGGTAAATAACTTTTCCCAAAAATGGCCTATTCTCCGATAATCTGTCCAGACTATATCGAATGATACCAAACACGACTCCCCACGGATGGGGTTGGGGGGTATATTTAAAATTTTAAATATGATTCCCGCGATATTTCGTGAAATGAACATCAGATCGACAAACTGAAAAATACACTTATTCAACATGTTTGAAAAATCTATCGAATGACACCAAACACGACCCCCACGAAGGTGGGGTGGGGGCTTACTTTAAAATTTTAAATAGGAGCCCTTATTTTTTATTGCACATTCGGATTCCTTACGTAAAAATAAGTAACTCTTATTTGAAACATTTTTTCGAATTATGGATAAATGGCATTATAATCGGGAAAAACGATTGTTGGAAATGGAAAATTAAATTAAAAATGAAAATTCCCCACTAAAATGGAAAACTTTACTTAACTTTTTTTGGTTTTAGAACCTACTCTTCATAACCCAATAGGTCCCCAAAGTGCTCGAGTTACTGCACATTTAGAACACTTTCCTCTCCTACTATTAACATTATCAAATATTATCATAGGGGGGTTTGTAACCCTTATAGTAGGGTTATATTTTTTTTTGGTACTAAAATTTGATTGATGAAGAGAAAGGAGTAGTGAGAAACGGCTTAACAAGTTAAAATTAGAATGAAGATAACAAATTAATTATGAGGATGAGGATGAGACGTAAAAGCTCAGGAAGTGGAGATCGGCTTATTTTCGTGCTGTTGTTTAGGGGAGAAAGAGATAGTGATAAAGGAAGAAACCAGAAAAATTAAAAAGTAATGAAATACTTAAAAGAAAAGAACTGACCTATGATCAATAAACCAAAGATGGGCGCCAGAAGTAAATGCCTTTTAGAGCCTTTACTTCGTTGATAGAACAGTGTGGGAGACTAGAAAAGAGAGAGAGAGAGAGATATAGAGAGAGAGATATAGAGAGAGAGATATAGAGAGAGATATATATATAGAGAGAGAGAGAGATATAGAGAGAGAGAGAGAGAGAGAGAGGGGGGGAAAGAGAGAGAGAAAAAGAGAGAGAGAGAAATAAGGAGAAAGATATAAACAATCCAAATAACTTAATCCTGAAATAAAATATTATATGAACACATATAGTTGAGAGATATCAGGTGCAGGTGAAATGATACAAACCCAATAGGTATACCTTATTTTTATTGTGTAAAAAAAAATACCTAGATATATGTAAAGTAAGATTTTGGTAACTAATGTATATATATATAATGTAAAATTTCTAGCTAAAAATATAAATAATGTATAATAATGTAAAACATTGGCTTGCAAGATGAATATATAATAGTAAAATTTAATTAATAATATAAATAATGAATATGAGTAATGTTAAAATTTTGGTTGCCAAGATATAAGCAGACAACGTAAAAGTTTCCGACTATTAAATGATTTCTATGAGTTTACGTTTCTTTCAGATACAAACAATAAAGAGACAGAAAAACAATAGTGAGTGCTAGTCAACAGAACCAGATGATATTCTTCATAATACCGTATTAATATACTTGTATATTATCTACCACAATACCTAAGTTATTATGTAATGAACCCTATAGAGACCAATGCTCTAGGTCTATAAGTACTTATGTTCCCTTACATGCATTGAGATTTAGATGAAAAATTGACAAAATATTATTTGTTGTGTAGACACAACCGATAGTAAAAGATATGATAAGGGAAGTTAAAAAATAATCTAATGCTTAACAACAAATGTAGAATAAATATATAATATATTGCGGAACACAATTCGGTCTATAAATGAGAACATTAATTAAGTACACTTATCTTTGTTCCAATCTAGATGAAATTCCTTCAGCTCTAATTCCAAGTGTTGGCTTATGGACGTGCCGGTTTATCAGACGGTAAGCGGCTCTATGAGTATACACATCTTAGGGAAGATTTACGTTCCAGATAATTAATAGAAATGTTATTCTTAGTGCATTTTCCATATAAGTTGTCTTTGTGGGATATTAAAAGCTTGGTTCTATTTTATAATTCTCTAGGTACGGCTAAAAAGAGAGGTTCTCATTAGGTATCTAGAAATTTTTTCCTGGATACAAGGTGAGTCAGACCGGTTACAAAAGATAACCGAACATATTCTTCCACATAAATGGGAAGGTCATTTATCCAAAATGAAATTACATTATTACTTAAGTAATATATTTCTAAAAGTAGCTTTGCTAGATTTGACTTTTTAAGGTATAAAATCATTCATTTTGATATATGTGTTTCCTAAATTTCCAAAAGAAATTTTAAAATAAAATCACTTACCAGACGTTCATTTTAGGTATATTATATCTTTACAGATATATTTAGCTTGCCTTGTAATTGCAATTCCAAAATAGATTTATTGAATCTCTCCTATTCTTTTATGTATACGTCTGCCGGTTTTTCTCCAACACATATTTGCCTTTATTTGACCTTCTTAAGTCGTTGGTTAGCTAGCACTAATTCTGTTTTCATTTTTCCTACCTCGATCGTAAGGTAAACTTTTTGTTATTCGATGTTAATTATTACGGTTGTCGGGAGTGGCTACTCGTAAACGTAGCGGAACGCTACATTCCCCCTCCACTCGATATAATTTTCCTTCAGAAAATTATTCTGGCAAAAACCAAAACGAAGTTTATTCTTGGCAGGGTTAGTACTTTAATATGGGTCAGGAGTAGTAGCTCCTAGTAGTTGTAGCTGTAGTTACAGTCACAACCACTCCACAAAGTTAAAGATAGGATTAGTACATCAACTAACTAATCTAATCTAACCTAAAACATTAATTTTGAATTTGGCTCAAAGTGGGTAAACATCCACATTATACCACATATTTACACAAGGGAAATAAAAGGCAACACTTCTCATGCTTCCGGGCATGGAAGAGTGCGGGCACAAAAGTATGACACACTTGTGTGGATCCAACACAAGAGTGCATCAAGGTAAGTTCCCAAGATTCCGGAACCTGTATGGTTTACGGAGATCGCGAGAAAGGAACTTTTCCTTCCTTAACGTAGACAAGGACTAGTCTGATGATCTGCATCCAGACTTTATTTACGAATGAACCGTATACTAGGTATCTTAAAGTTTACTAATAGTTATTCTTGCTGTACCATTACTCACATCAACTAAACTTATTAAATCGTTCACATTAAAGGCTTAGATTACACGTAACCCCAAATTGTTATCAACGTGAACTAAAGGTACTAGAAAAAAATATTCCTGACTAAAACAAAGTATCCACCCAACTACATAAAGAACCATTAAATTTGGCCTTACTCACTATCGGACTCACTATCGATTTGGATATTAGCACCTAAGTTAATCCAAAGATGAACATAAAATTTATTGTTGACATATTCAACCGAGAGTAACCAGGATATTCTCCAACCGATTCAAAACATGGTATCAAAGATAACTTAAGGTAAGGAAATAGAGATGTAACATAACTCTCTTAGGTAAGATAAGATAAGATAAGATAAAGTGAAGTACGATACGCTAAGTTAAATATATTATATATCCAATGCAGATATAAACCAGGTAGTTAAGAATGCACAGCAAAACAAAAAATGGACAAACAAAACAGTTCCACAAATGGATAGCCATTATCGTATCCATCCAAATATGGTTCCGTCAGTATAATTCATAATCCATTCCCGAATTGACTTAATATAATCACAGGTAATAATCATTGAAAGGTAACCTAAAGATAACCTAACTTAATATCTGTATCCGATAAATCTATAGCCTAAGGCTACAGCTGATTTCAGTGTACGATATACCAAAACGTTTGATAATCAGTGTATTTTTATACTAACACATGTATAAGCATCAACACAAGTAAGTTCTTAACTACAATTTCTCAAAAGTAAAACTAAAATTTAAGAACCAAAATCAAACAATTTCATCTGAAACCGTATATTTATAGATCAGTTCCTAAAATCAATGACAGAAGAGGTCCGAACTGGACTACTATAGTGGACCAATGCATAAGAAAACGAAAACCAAATATTAGAGTAGTCACTAAACAACAGCTAATGAATGTATTCTCCCAAAATTATTGATACAACAACCATCAACGAAATTAATATTAAAGGTATTGGGTTATCGCCTTGTACAAGAAAAAAATCCATTGTATAACTTGATGAAGACTTAATCTATGCTACAGAACCGAAGATGGTCAACGACCATATTCGCCACATAGCGACTCCAGGTAAAAGTACATCCATCACAAAATATAGCATGGATTACGAAATCCGCTAACGATCTAGTCCGGAATTTGATCAACGAATTCGAACCCACGTATTATGCTTAGATACACCTATATACCCATATACAACAAAATTTACTAATAAAAGTGAAAAGACAATATTTAAAAGCAATTTACCTATAACAGTCTAATATTTTGAGAAGTGATAATAATGGAATACCCTGTATAATGCATTTATTACACCAGACAAATGTTATGACATTCCCTGTGCAAACGCTGAGTCCATAATATATGTGAACACTTAACTATCAAGGTAAAATCAAGAGCAGAGGTAAAAATAATAATTACCAAATAGCAAAAATAAGAGTTTTTTTTAGGAAACTAGCAAGTTGCAGACTGCGATAAAAGGTTCCAAAATTAATGCAGAACGCAAGTTAATACCTAATCATCCTCTGAGGTCGAGGACTCAGAATCCATGACTGTTTTATCAGGTAGGAGATCTTTGACATGAAAACGACCAATTCGTTTATTGGACGAATTGTCTTTTAGTTCATAGACAAGAGGCGATATGACTTTTAAAACCGTACATGGAATATACTTCTGACAAAATTTCGCCGCTATGGCATCATTTTTACTTGATTTCACAAAATTTCGTTTTAGGACTCGGTCTCCAGGATAAAAACGTAACGGTCTTTTCCTTAAATTATAATATTTCTGGGAACGTAAATAAGAAGATTTCAATCTCTTCCGAATATCGGCAAATATAGGGGGTAGGTTTTGGAGATCCTCTAGTCGATGAAGATTCTCAGAAACTTGTGGTAAAGTAGTTGCATTATCGGAAATTAAACCAAAATAATCGCCTGAGAGAGGAACATTTCGACCAAAGTTAAGATACGCGGGAGAACATTTAGTGACCTCGTGAGTGGAAGTCCTTATGGCTTGGGCAACAGAATGAATGTATTGATCCCACGACCTATGGTCCTCAAATGTATAAGACCTTAAAGCGGTAACAATACTACGATTTACACGTTCTGAGTGGTTCGCTTGAGGGTGATATGCAGCATTATAGAAAATCTTCTGCACCCTATATTTGGACATAAGAGTCTTGAAAGCGTTCGAGATAAATTGGGGCCCATTGTCACAGGAGACAATTTGAGGAACACCAAATACTAAAAATACTTGTTCTTCCAAATACTTAATAATTGCTGGGACTGTGGCTTTCCGAAGAGGGCAAACCAAAGGAAATTTGGTGAAATAGTCTACTACTACGAGACAATAAGTATTTCCTGTATAGCTACGAGGGTATGGACCAATTAAATCGAGAGAAATCATCTGCCAAGGGAAATTAATATTTCTAAAAGAACCCATAAGACCAGCTTGTGGTAAGTTACTTGGTTTACAAGTAGCACAAACTATGCATTTAGAGATGTACCTTTTAATGGATTTGCGCATGCCAGGCCAATAATATAACTCAGCAATACGGTGGTAAGTTTTATAGAAACCAAAATGGCCAGCAGTAACTTCGTCATGACACATACGCAAAATATTTTCCCTGTTTGGCGTAGGTACAACTATTTTCCATTCGGTCATATTCGATAATACCTCAACAGGACTTAAAATGTGTTTGTACAGCACATTGTTCTCCACCTTAAAATCGGGATATCTTTGTGGGTCTTGAGTAACCTTATCGACCATATTTTGATACCACGCATCAGGAGTTAATGAAGATAGATCTAAAACATTAATATCAAAAACACGGGAAAGAGCATCAGCAACCACTACTCCGGCTGCCTTTCGATGGACAGTCTTATACGAATAGGCAGTCAGTTTACTTATCCATCGGGAAAGTCTCTGAGAAGGGTTTTTCATGCTGTGAAGCCATACCAAAGAACTATGGTCCGTAATTATCGTGAAATTACGACCCTCTAAATAATAACGAAAAGCTTCTAAACCCTGAATAATAGCTAATAGTTCTTTCTCCGTAGTCGAATAGTTTTTCTGCGCCTTATTCAGTTTCTTACTTGTATAAGCTATTGGGTGTTCAGAGCCATCTTTCACCTGAAATAGCACGCCACCAGAAGCGGTGTTAGAACAATCGGTCATCAGATAAAAATGTTCGTTAAAATTAGGTGAGATCATGACTGGAGCGCTCGTTAGTGCATCTTTAACGCGCCTAAACGCTTCATCGGCCTCAGGAGTCCAAATAATCGTTTGGCCTTTTTTCCTATCCTTCAGAAGATCAGTAAGGGGTGATAGTAAGGTAGAATAAGACGGAACAAACCGACGATAATATCCACACATGCCTAAAATTCTGCGAACTTGGGTGGCAGTTTTTGGGATGGGAAAATCTCTTATAGCGGCGACCTTTTCAGGGTCTGTCCTAAGACCCTGGTTATCAACCATATAGCCTAAAAACTTCAAACTTGGTCGACAAAATTGACATTTATCAAGATTAACCGTTAAATTGGCCTCTTTTAACCGGACAAATAATTTATTCAAAATTTCGATATGAGTAGAAAAATCCGGGGTGACTACCAAGATATCATCAAGATAATAAAACACGTAGGGCTCTAACTGAGGACCTATTACTATATCCATGAGACGACACATAGTTTGGGGAGCAGATACTAACCCAAAAGGCATTGTTACAAATTGAAACAATCCTTTACCGTTGACGGCAAAAGCGGCATATTTCCTACTTTCAGTACTAAGAGGTATTTGTAAAAAAGCTTTTGAAAGATCTATAGACGATATGAACTTCGAGTTTTGAAGTTTGCTCAAGATAATATCAATTCGAGGGATCGGGTAAGCATCCCGATTTACTGTGATGCTGTTTAACTTACGTCCATCAAAACAGACCCTAAATGATCCATTCTTTTTTTTCGTGAGCCATAATGGACTACTATAGGAAGAGGTAGACGGTTCGATGATATTAAGTTTAAGCATTTCATCAATCTCTTGGTCTAAATCTTTTTGCCACGCTTGGGGTATCGGATATTGGTATTGCCTAAATGGTGTGGGATTATTCACTTCAATAGAATGGGAAAGCAAGGTAGTACGGCCTAACTTATCCGTAGAGGAAATAGAATTAAACTTGGAGATAGTTTCTTGCAACTGATTTTGTTCCTCATTTGATAAACTAGAAAAATCTTGTACGGCATTCAAGCTCGAAATATTAAATGAAGATATAGACATAGAAAAATCAGAGCAGTTAAGTGTGCTATTAAAAACATTAAGAAAGTCCATTCCAAGGATAACTGAATTTTGCACTGAGGGGATAACATAAAAAGTAACATTTCTGCGTATATTCGCTACAGAGACTTCTGTTACGAATTTTCCCGTGATGGGTTGTACAGTGCCATCAGCAGTCGATACTTGAAGAGAAGAAATCGGGTTAACTTTGACTTTATCGTTGTCTATTAAACGAAGAGATAAAGAACCTAGTAAAGATATGTTTGAACCACTGTCCAGAAGTGCTAAACAAGATTGACCTAATACTTCGATAGGGAGATACGGACGATTATCGTTATGTTTCCTAACTAATAGAGAATTTAAATCTAAGGTTGTTTTATCAATCACTATGGTGTTGCCAGAATATTGAGATATAGGTAGACAGGTATCTCCTTCCTTACTTTTTCTGGAAGAAGAAGGTAAAGGTAACGGAATTAACGCAGAGTTAAGTTCTTGTTCGAGACAAGGAGATGGGAGATTTAATGAAGATACTGAGAAAGAAACACTATCATTATCTGATTCGACATTAAAGGGTGTCTGCTTCAGAAAACTTAATCTTGAGATCGGTTGTTGTTTGAAGTTGTTGTCTTTTTGGACGAAATACCTTTCCCTTTTCGACTGGTAGAAGGTACGGGAGGGCTTGACGTGTTGAGTCCTGTATTGTTTATGGAAGTTACGGAATTCCCTGATGGAGAGACTGTCAGAGGAGGGCTCAGGGTACAATCCTCTAAACGACCGTTTCCCTGACAATTCCTACAGTTGGGTTTAGTGGTATTTTCAAGGCCACACCCAAAACAAAAGGGACGCAATCTGGGGTTTGGGCATGCAGAGAAGGCATGTCCCTGAGTATAACAATTCCAACATACGATCGTGGAGGTAACGGTAGATACATTGTGTTTCGGTACTTTATTTTGCCATGATCGATTTTGTGAAAAGGAATTCTGACTAGAAGAAGGAAAAGGACGAGACGAAACTACAGTTGAGGGTTGATTAGACCAAGAAAATGTTTCTTCTAACCGCTTACATTTTTCCGTAAGTTCGTCGATACTACGGATTTCTACAAGAGCTAGTTGAGAGTGATATGAGGGTAACAAAGATTTCATGATGATTCTTACCTTTTCGGATTCCGTGAGAGGAATGTCAAGACGACTACACAACCCAAGGATGTTGTTGATAAACATAGTAACGGGTTCATTCTGGAGTTGTTTCCGCTTTTTAATGTCATCCAAAAGATCATCTTGGTAGGAATATGGTAGGAAATCAGCTTTAAGTTTTTGCACCAGATCTTTCCAGCAAGAAAGGTTAGAGCGATTATTCATAAACCAAGTGAACGCAGGACCGGTAAACAACTCAACGGAGGCTGCAAATAAGTCATCCTCTGGAATACATCTAGAGATTCGCAAACATTCAACTTTCTCTAAGAAAGCGACAACAGTATCACGATCACCTGTACCAGAAAAAGAAATACCCCATTTATGAACTTGGGCAGATTTAGAAAATGGGAAGGGTGACGCATTGTGTATGGGTGCATTTGGAGTGGAGGTAGCAGCTGGGTTTCCCCGAGCATCGAGGTCACCTTCAATATCCAAGATTTTGACTGCGACGGTTTTCTGGTATAATTCCTGTTCATCGGTATCACACTCTAAGCGACTTACTCGTTCAGATAAATGAGCTACTCTAGACGACAATCTAGCAAAGGTAGGATCCAGTATTGTACCCCTGAATATCCCGATTTTCTGGGTAAGGTCTTTCAGTGTGTCCTCAATCTCCTCCTTATGCTTGTCAAAGGGAATACAGGAGGAAGAAATTTGCCGAAAACTCCTATTTTCCTTCTCCTGTCGCAGAGCTCCACGCAATATTTTGCGTTTAGCCTCGACGGTAGGATATTCAGTAACATCAATACTTCGGATTTTAAGCTCGTAATCTAACTCTTTTACCAGTAAATGATCAACTTTAAAAGTGGACATTTTAAAAAAGAAACTTTCAGTATCAAGACAAAACACCCCAATGAAGTTTAGATAGATAAACTCAATAAAAAAAATTTTACAACTGGCACAAAGCCCGCAAATTTAATCGCATACAGTAATGTAAAATTTAGATAGAAATCAGAACCTAATAAACATATACCTATAACCCAAAATATATAATCGTGTGGATACAAGTGCCAGTACAGGATATCATAATAATTATAAGATACCAAAAAATATGTAACGTATAAAAATGTAAAAATTCAGTTTATTAAATATTAACGTCACCTTCAATAAACATTTATATTACCTTTTAACTTATGTTCGTATACCACCCAACAATTAATGCTATATCCTCAATTCTAAAATAATTTCCCTTACACCTGTATACTCTCTCAAAAAAAAGCAAACTGATACACTGCTACTATCAACTTTTTCTGTTTTTTTTATTCCAAAACAACAAACAAACTGTAAGTGATAATTCGCAATAACCAAATTGAATAAGAGAATGTAGTGTAACTGACACTAAATCACCACCTAAATGAAAAACAACACCCGCACGTTGGGCGCCAGTTTGTAACCCTTATAGTAGGGTTATATTTTTTTTTGGTACTAAAATTTGATTGATGAAGAGAAAGGAGTAGTGAGAAACGGCTTAACAAGTTAAAATTAGAATGAAGATAACAAATTAATTATGAGGATGAGGATGAGACGTAAAAGCTCAGGAAGTGGAGATCGGCTTATTTTCGTGCTGTTCTTTAGGGGAGAAAGAGATAGTGATAAAGGAAGAAACCAGAAAAATTAAAAAGTAATGAAATACTTAAAAGAAAAGAACTGACCTATGATCAATAAACCAAAGATGGGCGCCAGAAGTAAATGCCTTTTAGAGCCTTTACTTCGTTGATAGAACAGTGTGGGAGACTAGAAAAGAGAGAGAGAGAGATATAGAGAGAGAGATATATAGAGAGAGAGATATAGAGAGAGATATATATATATATAGAGAGAGAGATATAGAGAGAGAGAGAGAGGGGGGGAAAGAGAGAGAGAGAAAAAGAGAGAGAGAGAAATAAGGAGAAAGATATAAACAATCCAAATAACTTAATCCTGAAATAAAATATTATATGAACACATATAGTTGAGAGATATCAGGTGCAGGTGAAATGATACAAACCCAATAGGTATACCTTATTTTTATTGTGTAAAAAAAATACCTAGATATATGTAAAGTAAGATTTTGGTAACTAATGTATATATATATAATGTAAAATTTCTAGCTAAAAATATAAATAATGTATAATAATGTAAAACATTGGCTTGCAAGATGAATATATAATAGTAAAATTTAATTAATAATATAAATAATGAATATGAGTAATGTTACCATATAACGCAGATAATAATATAATAGTGCATATCCAGCTATATACCTGACGCGATAAGGGTTTTTAATATCTGTAACCCGCCATTGCACATTTTAGTAGTTCCTGCGATAAACGCCTTTTAACCACTATTCTATTCGTTTTATGAACTATATAAATACCTCGTATTACTTTTAAACTCACAATTACTTCTTTAAAAGTGCTGTAAATTTGATTTTACGGTTATTTCGATAAGGATATTTCCGGATTAATATCACAAAATATTGCTTATAGGGGAGTCAATAGAGATTTTGACTTCGGAAAAAATCAAACCAGATAGAACTTTTTGTAATTTCATTAACAAATGTTTAATAGACAACATATCAAAAGTTCTACTCCAAAAGTGGGTGCTTATTTTTTTAATAAACAAATAAACTGCGAAATTAGTTGTTTTTTTTAAATAACTCAAAAAATGTAAATTTTAGAAAAAACTGACTTAATCATTGAAAAATTCAGAAAATTTTACAAAAAAACCTTAAATAAAGATTTTTCTATAATTAAGTATTTATAATTTTTTATTTACAACGCTAAAGTCACCCTTCTCGTTGGTTCTTTGAGCATTGCTTCATTTTAGGATAGGTAGGTTGCCAACCTCGCCTATTAACCCTCCACCTTTATCCGGACTTGGGACCGTCTTTGATAACTACCAAGCTACTCGATCAGATACTGATCGAAACTAACGAAATGAAGATCTTAAGAAGGATTGCTGGAAAAGGACTAGAGGATAAGGTAAGAAGCGAAGAAATCAGACGCATATGTGGGGTAGACAATATAAATACCTGGGTAAAGAACAGAAAAGAAGAGTGGAATGAGCACATAAGCAGGATGTCTAAATCAAGAATAGTAAGAATAGCCAGGGAAAAGTCACGGTTAGGCGGGAGAAGTATATAGGACGCCCAAGGAAAAGATGGAATGACAACTTAGGGACATAATGAAAGGCACCGTTGAAGAAAAACAGGAAGTACTGTCTATATACAAGAAGAAAAAGAAGAAGAAGAAGAAGAAGAAGAAGAAGTCACCCTTCTCACAAACGTTGGCGCACTGTAAACTAGCGTTCGTCGAAGTGCACGGTTAAGTTATTTTAATATAATCCTTTAACTAATATATCAAATAAAATTTTGCTAATTGGACATGAAAGAAGAACAATTGAGATATCTTACGGTTATAACAAAAAGAAAAATAAGATGTATGGGCATAAGTACGTTGTGGGCTGAAAGTGAGGCTTTCCGCCCACAAATATGAGTATATGAGACTTATATGAATTTTGTATAAAAATAGATTAGACAATCTTTGATAAAAAATATAAGACCTACATTAAATTTGCATAAAAATGATTTAAAAATGTATAATTAATACAATTTTACTTAAAAAACTCACAAATTTGCACAACTTACCTTTCTTCATTCAAGAAAATTTCAAAAAATTAATTCAAATGATACCACGCCGAAATCTCAAAAAATGTAATTTTTGAAAATTTCGTAGTTTTAGTGAATTACTACCACTTAAGACGGTATTACTCTGGTTTGAATAGATTTATTATAATTTTATAAGTGTTTCTTTTAAAGCTTACGATGTAATATTTAGAATGCTCTTAATTATTTCACTTTAAAAATTAAATAAAAAAGTTCTATTTGTGAAAATTCAGAAAGATAAAAAATGTAATACAAAAACCGAAAATTACCAGCTAAAAAAATGTCTATTAAATTTTTTCAAAGGTAATACCACGAGTCCTCTAAATTTTATCGATAAATTTTTTTGTTTTCACGAAAACTTCTTTATTTGGTAAAATTACGAAAACAAACCGAATGATAAAATCACGAGTCCGAAGGACGAGTGATTTTATCCATTTCGGTTTGTTTGAGTGATTTTACCCTAAATAAAGAAGTTTAAGTATGAAAACGAAACAATTTATCAAGCAAAATTTAGAGGACGAGTGGTATTTGAAAAGATTATTTTGTGAACCAATATGTATTATTAGTAAATACGGGCATCTGTGAAATATTTTTAAGACAACTAGGATCAATGTCTTAAGTAGGTTATAGATAAATTATTTTATGATTTAAAAATGAACCAATTTATTTATTATATTTTTAATACATAAAAAAACTGTTTAAATCGAAAATGAACAATTATTAAAAACAAAATTTTTATAACTAATATGAGATTTTCCAATGTAGTTCGTAACGTATTATGTGAAATTTAGGGTACCTTAAATTTTATCAGGGAAGAGACTGTTTTATCAAGGAAGAGGCTGTGTTATCAGTATTACACTCAATGATTGGCTATAACGACGCGTGGTGATTGGCTGAAAAAGCAAAAACTTCAGAATTTGACAGGTGAAAAAAATAATCTGTAAAAATTACCTAACATAGATTTAATAATAAGCTTCAACAATAATAAATGTTCAACAAAAATGTTTTTATCTACTGTATGTCATATTATGTATAAGTTTTTAGTTTGTGAAAACTGTCATTATAGATAGCAGTACGTAAAGGGTTTAAAGTGTGCGTAAAGTAACAAGTGAAGTATTTTAAATGGGATTTACTTTTTCGCACACTTTCAACGGGATTTTAGCATACTTTCATATAATTAAATATCCTTAACTTTCGCGTTGTCATGGTGATGGCAATATGAGCAATGATTTACAACAAAATTTTTGACAGTTTTGTGGTTTAACAGTAGTTAGGATTTTTAAATGTCAAAGTTCTAAAAATTGTAGAATAGAAATGAATTCCAGTGACAAAGAGTTACAGTTTTCTTATTTGTTTATCGTAGATAAAATATTGTATTAAAATGTCCGTGAAGTAATATTATCGAAACTTACGCGATGTATAGCACTCGCTCCGTTGTCGATCGTGCTTTAAAATTCGCGTGCGTTCGCAAAAAGCATACAAACTGTTTCATAAATAACTATCTTGAGCTCTTATACAGTATGTCTGAGTAACTTGGAACCTATTGATGCCGTTTTTATTATAAGCTTTACGAAAAAGTTATTATTTATCAAGTACTGTGCATCGTATAGAATTTAAGATGTAATTGTCAGATATCAAATTTTATTAATTTTATACGAGGTATGTCAAAAAATATTATTTTCACTCAGGAGTAAAGTACCTACCATTATATTCCACAATATCCAAAATTGATATTGAGAAAAGGTGTTTGAAATTTAAAACTATGTTTTAATGTTCAATTACATCCTTCTAATTGAAATATTGTGAAATATAAAGTCACTTTACTTTTTAGAGAAATTCAGATTTTTTAAAATACCCCTTATAACATTGAAAAAGTTTGATATCTAATGGTAGTATCTTAAATTTTAGACTACGTGGAGCATTTTATGAAAAATAACTTTTTTTCGTAAAATTGATAATAAAATATTTATCATAATTGTAATTAAAAGATGATGGGTAACCGTAATTTGAGAAAAATTGATTTTTTTTTCAATTAAAACGATGTAATTGTATATTAACACATAGTTTTTAATTCCAAACAACTTTTCATAATAAATTTTGATATTCTGAAATATAAAAGTACTTTACTCTTTATCGAAGTTAATACTCTTGACATACCTCGTATAAAATTGATAAAATTTGATATCTGCTTGTAGAGTTTTAGATTTTAGGCTATATGCAGAGCATTATGTATATGAAGAATAACTTATTTTTTATAAAATTGATAATAAAAAAGTTTCCAATATGATTCCTAGTTACGCAGACATACGGTATAAGAGCTCAAAATTTTTGAACTTTCAAATAGTAATTCAAGTATTCGGATTCAGCACAATCAAAAACAAAAGAGAAACATATGTTTCGTAAAAGTAAGATGACGAATTCAACGGCATGTATTTTTAAAACGATTTATACAAAACAATAATTATTATTGTTTAAACAATTAATAAACAATTAGCGGCAAAATGTGTGAGTAGAACTTTTTACTTTAACACGTATATAAACTAACAAAAACAGTTTTAGAAAAATATAAGCTTGTTTGAATTTACACAATTACACCATAAAAAAGGACAAATAAGACGTAGTATCTCAGCATTATTACTTTTATACCAAGAGAAATAGACAAGACGAAAACGGCGGGTTCGTTGGAAAAATATTCCCATGAGATTTTTTGCATAATTACATTCGTGAGACACCCCAGAATAAGCTTAAACAAGTCGCCCACGCGAAAAGTGGTTCTAAATTTTTTTAATTTTTTTAATCAAATTGCAAAAATCAATATTTTCTGCACGGACTATTTTTTTTTCGGACCATTCCGGACAAAAAGGTCTCTTTGTAATTTTTCTCAAAAGTTGATCGTGTTTTGGAGTTATATGCAATCTAAAATTTGGAAAACGCGAAAATGGCCATTTTTAAGACTTAATAACTCGGTTAAAAATTATTATTTAGAAATTCAGAAAGTGACTAAATCAAATTTTAAAGCCCCCCCTACAAGGGCCTAGCCGGGTAAGATGATGAAAAGTGTCCCCAACTCGATTCGAATTCCATATAGGTCACCGTTTAGCATATATAGTGAAACTAACTTTCTGAAATTTTTAGCCCCCTAGGTGTTCATGTGACCCACCTAGAGCCTAATTAGGCTTTTTATGTTTTTATTTTTTATCTCAGCCGCATCGAGAACTAGCGAAAAACTTTAAATAAAAAATTTGTAAGATTTAAAAAGTTCTGTGCGAAAAACTTTTTTTTTACTTTTTGGCGGGAAATTTAAATTTTAGAACGATTTTAAAATTTTCAATGAGTATAAAAAAATAACTAATGCATTAGTTTTCACGAAAAAAATACGTAACGTGTATTTTTGCATAATATTTCACCCTGAATTTTTTCAAATTTTTCAAATTGGTGAAACGCACCTTTAAAAATAAAAAACCGCATTTTTTCGGTTTTCTTTTCGTTTTTTGATACAATTTTATACATATTTTTCAAAAAAAGGTAACACCGTCACTGGAACAGGTAAAAAATTTAAAAAGAATTGGGGTTTGCTTAATAAAAATTTTTTGTAACACCATTCATTTTCAAGATACAGGGCGTTGAAGAAAACAAAATTTTACACATTTTTTACGATTTTGCCGAAACTACTGGCAACATTGTAATAAAACTTGGCGGGTTTTAAGAGGTAGTTATTGTGCATGTTTTGACATACAATTAAGGATTTGATATTCATCATTGGCGCGCTTAGGGGTAATGGTCTGAAATTTTCAAAGAAAAAAAGATAGTACACCACTAACATATTTCAAATTAACAATCATTTTTAAATTCCTCATTCAATTTGCGATAAAAAAAACTATCTTATCATTTTTTCGTACGAGGCGCCGTTTTGCTGCAAAAAATAAAATATCTTAACGCTTCCAATGTATCCGAATTAGTTTTTATAATGGACGTACGAGTTTACGTATGTAGATGTAGAAACTACTAATAGAAGTTCGAATACTTTGTAAGGGTTAAGATATTTTATTTTTTGAATAAAAATGGCGCGTCGTATGAAAAAATAGGAAGATAGATCTTTTGTCACAAATTAAACGAGAAATTCAAAAAGGAATGTTAATTTGAAATATGTCAGCGGCGTACTATCTTTTCTCTTTAAAAAGTTTAGAATATTACCCGTATACGCGCCAATGATAAATATAAAATTCTTAGTTGTATGTCAAAAAATGCACAACAACTACCTCTTAAAACTCGCCAAATTGTATTACAATGTTGCCAGTAGTTTCGGCAAAATTGTAAAAAATGTGTAAAATTTTGTTCTCTTCAACGCCCTGTATATTGAAAATGGATGGGACTACAAAAAATTTTTATTAAGCAAACTCCAATTATTTTTTAGTTTTTTACCTATTCTAGTGACAGTATTACCTTTTTTGAAAAATATGTATAAAATTGTATCAAAAAACGAAAAAAAAAAAAACCGAAAAAATGCGGTGTTTTATTTTTAAAGGTGCGTTTCACCAATTTTAAAAATTTGAAAAAATTTAGAGTGAAATATTATGCAAAAATACACGTTATATATTTTGTTCGTAAAAACGAATGTCTTAGTTATTTTTTTATACTCATTTAAAATTTTAAAATCGTTCTACAATTTTAATTTCCCGCCAATAATTAAAAAAAAAAATTTTTCGGACGGAACCTTTTAAAGCTTACAACTTTTTTCTTTAAAGTTTTTCGCTAGTTCTTGATGCGGCTGAGATAAAAAATAAAAACTTAAGAAGCCTAATTAGGCTCTAGGTGGGTCACATGACCACCTATGGGGCTAAAAATTTCAGAAAGTTAGTTTCACTATATATGCTAAACGGTGACCTATATGGAATTCGAATCGAGTTGGGGGTACTTTTCATCATCTTACCCGGCTAGGCCCTTTGTGTTATTAATTTATTACGAAGCTGATATTTTTAATTAGTAATAATGAGCGATAACATCGTATTGACTCGGCTGTAAATGTGAGTGCGAGTGAGATGCGCCATAATGGACTGCCTGAATGTCATCTCTTTCGCACTCATCATGGACGGCCGCCTAATACGTGCATGGCGCTCATTTATATAACTTAAAAATAATCAACTTAGTAATCAAATAATGACAAAAATTTCTTCAGGATCTTGTAGGGGGATTTAATCGATTTGATTTAGTCGCTTTCTGACTTTCATGGTAATAACTTTTAACCGAGTTATTAAGTCTTGAAAATCGCCATTGAAAATCTTTTTCAATTGTAAAATGCTTTTACCTCGAAAGCGATCAAATTTAGAGAAAAATTAATAGAGATATTTTTTATCCAGAATGGTACAAAAAACCTAAAAAAATTGTTCGAGCCGAAAATATTGATTTTTGCAATTTGATTAAAAAAATGTTAAAAAAAATTTGGACCACTTTTCATGTGGGCGACTTCTTGAATCTTATTCTGGAATGTCTCACGAATGTGATTATGCAAAAAAATCTCCTGGGAATATTTTCTCCAAAGAACGCGCCGTTTTCGCTACGTCTAAAAGGTTGTGGCTCTCGAAAAAGGCCCCATGCCGTTGAAGGTTGATCTAGCCTTTCCTATGCGCACTCTTATCTCTTGGTTGTTGGTCTATTCTGCATTTATTATGGTGCCGAGGTAGTTGTAGTGCCTCACTTTTTCTACAGGTGTTTGGTTGATGTAGAGTTGACCTTCTGTTATCTTTTCCTTGCTCATGATCATAAGCTTTATATAATAGCACCCAGCTATCTAGCACCCAGCAACTAGGTACCAGCTACCACCGCCAACTTTAAACAACTTAGATAATTTATAATAGGTATATCAGTTCTTTTTGGAAGAGGTAATGAATATTGAGAAATTCCTAACGCGAAAAAAATATCTTTAGGATTTATAATATTGATCAAGGGAGCATTTTTACTATATTGCCCAATTTTTTCTACTAAATATTATCACACCTCATAATTTTGTCATTTCAATTTGTCACTTTATTATACTCAAAACGGCAACAGGTGTATGTTTTCAAAAAATGGTAGTGTGTAAAGTATTTATTAAGAATCAGCTAAGTATTTTCAGCATAGCAAATGTCATCATCAGAGCTTCCTACAAAAACAGTAAGTTAAGAAACTTATTCATAAAAAATATAAAAATTGAAAAACTTACGTCTTATACCTAGGTATAAAAACCTCATAGAAGAGCAATTGTTGACAAACAACATATATTAAATTTAAAATTTATGCAGGGCTAGGACTCCGATCTTGGGTAAAAACCCTTGAGTAAAATATCACATGGATGTGCTTCTATAGTCCGTCCCACCTTGACTTTGTATAGGGAACATAGGCAATACAGTTTTTACGATAGTTTTTAGCGAAATGGTGCCGATTTTATCAAAAAGAATTTGTATTCGAACATTAGAGAGATTAAATTAAAACTGTTTTAGAAAGGCAATCTACAATTTTAGGATTCATATATGCGTAATAACTATGATATTATATCAAATAAACTTTAATGCATACGAATCCTAAAATTGTAGATTATCTTTCTAAAACGGTTTTAATTTAATCTCTCTAATGTTCGATTAAAAAGTTTTTATGATAAAATCGGCATCACCGCGCTAAAATCTCTGATAAGGACTGCATTGTTTATGTTCCCTATACTATAAAGTCAAGGTGGGACGGCCTATAGAAAATATGGCTACCACATTGTAACGTGAGGAGCTGTTACTGACAATTTTTTGAAATTATGAAGAAAGAAGTCTCTAAAGGGAAGGAGAGTCCGATGCGACCTCTATATTTATATTATTAAATAATAATCAAAAAATTTGAAAATGACTAAATATGTCATGTGTAGGTTAAAAATGTAGTTAAGTGAAGTTAATATAAATTTTGAATTTTTTTAACTTGACTTAACTAAATTTAAGCTACACATGACATCTTAATTATTATTCTCAAATTCTTTGATTATTCTTTAATAATATAGAGGTCGCACCGGACTCTGTTTCCGTTGAGTTGGTTCCTTCTTCATCATTTCAAAAAACCGTCAGTAACAGTTGTTCACGGTACAGTGTGGTAGCCATATTGTCTAGAAGCACATCGATGTGATATTTAATAATTATAAAAGTTTTTACCCAAGATCAGAGGCCTATTCCTGCATAAATTTTAAATTTAATATATTTGTTTGTCAACAATTGCTCTTCTATGAGGTTTTTAATCGACTTATATAATTGACTTATATAGAAGTGTGTACGAGTCACATAGTCTTTTTCTATTTAATTAAACGTTCATCTATTTAATTATTTTCTATTTCTGCTCTTTCTGTTGATTTTTTATGATTACTGTTGATACTATTAATTGATTGCTTTTTTCTTAATACATCTAACAAGATCCTTGTTATTATTTCATTTGCTTAAATAAATCAATTGGTCAACTGGAGGGTTTCTTTCTGTTTAATCAAACATTTCTCGTCACCGCCTTTCAGTCGCTCGTTTCTAATAAAACGAAATTGAATCATTCATGTAAGGATGACAGCCTTTAATATAATCACCCAATAAAATTGTCATTAGTCTTCATGTATTTGGAGTGGCCAATCAAGGGCGCGTTATTGTTTATATAGAATGATACTCTAAGTTTACAAGTTTTCACTGCTAACATATCTAATGCAGAGTTAATAGGGAACTTGCATAAAATTTTAAATTCGAAAAAAATATTATAAACCACAACAGAACATAATTTAAAACATGTATCAAAGATAAAAAAGTTGTTTTTTTGTTTTTGGCCCCTATAGACGATTCTAAACTCAAATTAAAGCAGCTAGCCCAAAACGTGTCGTGACGTCATATGGTTGTGTGCTTACATTCTGCACCAACAAAGTAAACAAAATTGTATATAATTTTAAATTAGACATTATAAATGTCAGTAGAAAATACAGTTATGTGACATCACAAGTGTTTTTGATCGTTTGAACTATTTTAAATGTATAGAAAACTTGTACTTTTACAAAATGGCACTAAACAACACTTATACTGTTTTCTTTTATTTTCCATAGTAAACCTTCTTTCATTACCTCCAAAAACTAAAGCAAACTCCAATCTCAACAAACTGGTATATATTATTCCAATGACATACAATAAAAATGTCATTAGACAATAAATACTTTTCCCCTTTTCCGCGACGATGAGCTGGTCAAATACCCAAGTAGGTGGAGGCCAATAAACTAAAGAAGCAGAAAAATTTTACCTAAATATAACCATAAACATAACCATATAGTAGAACTATGTGACGTCACGGGTCGTTTGGACTATTTTACATCACAGAATTTGTATTTGTAAGTTAATATGAGTTTTTGAAGGGTGAGATTTTGGAAATCTTATTTTTAAACAAAACTGCACATTATTATGTAATAAAAAAATGTGCAAGTTCCCTATTCTATTGAATAATATCGGGAAAGGATAATTTTGGTTTAACTAATATATCAAATTTTCACTGTACCACAAAGTAAACTTTGGGAAGCCCTCGAACAAACTAACATTAGTCTGAACCTCATTCACGCTGTAAAAAATCTATACCAACATAATACAGCAAAAGTTAAGCTAGGCAAGGAAATCTCGTCAGGATTTGACGTGAATAAGGTTCTTAAACAGGACTGCTGTCTATCGCCGACATTATTTAAGATATATTTAGAGCAAGTTTTGAAATCCTGGAAAAGGAAATGTAAGAATATGGGTATACCGCTAAATGATGATAACATTCTCTACATTCTATGTTTTGCGGATGATCAGATTCTTATGGCCCAGGATTATCACGATATTGAATATATGACCCGAAAAATCATAGAAGAGTACCGGAACTGGGGTTTAGAAGTGAATACCAAGAAAACGGAATATATGTGCGTTGGAGGTATACAGCAGGATCTAGCGTTGGAAAATGAAATAACTGTTGATCACTGTCAGGAATATAAATACTTGGAACTTAAAATTACACAAGATGGAACGTTGGACAAGAATATCCAAGAAAGGTGCACACAAGGAAGGAAAGCTATCGCATTATTAAACAAAATCCTATGGGACCAAAGTATCTCCAAAGAAAATAAACATAACATCTATAACAGCATTGTTAAGAGCATTATAACATATAGCAGCGAAGTTTGGCCACTTAAAGAAAAATCCGAAAATATGCTCAGAACAACTGTAATGGACTTCTGGAGAAGATCTGCTGGTATATCAAGAATACAAAAAATCAGAAATACAAGAATATTGGAGATAATGGATGTAAAGCATACAATAATGGGCGATATAAAAACAAAGCAACTAAGATACAACTAAGTACATTGGAGTACGGTGACTCTTCTACTTCGATGGCAACTGTCAAAAATTTGTTTAATGAGTTTTAACGTAGATGAACGTCGGTTTTTGATGAGCCACGCGTAGATGCCCTGAAAATGGCTACCACGGAGAATAACGTGACAAAAATCCACGATCTTGTATTGGCAGACCGCCGATTGAAGGTGCGCGAGATAGCTGGCACAGTAGGCATTTCAAAAGACCGCGTAGGTCATATCCTGTATGAAATTTTGGGCATGAGAAAGCTGTCGGCGCCATTGGCTGCTGCGTTTGCTCACTTCAGAAAATAAGCGCAACCGTGAGACCAATTCAGAGCAGTATTTGACGCTATTTAAGTGTGATCCAAAGGAGTTTTTTACGTCGTTTCATAACCGTCGACGACACATGGATTAACTGGTATACACCAGAAACCAAGTAACAGTCGAAAAATTGGATAGCAACCGGCGAGCGTGCTCCGAAGAAGGCGAAAACTGCCCAGTCGGCTGGAAAGGTGATGGCCAGCATTTTCTGGGATTCACAAGGTGTGATCTACATCGACTACTCGAAGAAGGGCAAAACGATCACAGGACCCTATTACTCCGAATTATTGGGCCGATTCGACGCCGAATTGAAGAAAAAGCAACCCCATTTGCCAAAGAAAAAAGTGCTATTCCACCATGACAATGCACCGGCTCACACTTCCGCCATCGCCATGGCCAAATTGGTCGAATTGGGCTACGAACTCTTTCCCCATCCACAGGATTCTCCAGATTTGACCTCATGGGACTACTATTTGTTTCCAAACTTGAAAAAGACAGTCGCTGCGCACAAATTTAAGTCGAATGAGATCATTGCCGCCACAGAGTCCTATTTTGCAGACCTCGAGAAAAGGTATTTTTCAGACGGGTTAAAGAAGTTGGAGCATCGCTGGGTCAAGTGTATTGAGCTAAAATGACACAATGTCGAGAAATAAATTGCCACTTTTCCAAAATTTTCCTTTTTATTTTATAGGCTAAGTACTTATCGGACTGCCCACTATCTCTCATTAAAAAATTTACACATATTTCTGTCCTGTAGATTTTTTGTTTATTCTTAATCTATCATCATTTGTGTTTCGCCGTATTTATTTTGCTTTAACAGAAGACGTCGGCGTATCAAAAGATTTGGTTCTACAATAAAATATGTTTCTTTACAAAGATAAATCTTCAAGGTGTAGGTATATCCAGATCTGCAATATGGTTTAAATAGGTTGACCATTCTAGGTCTTTTTGTTTGCGAATACTTTTATGAATAGTCTACCGGAAAAATATAATACATTCTTATTTACGTCATCATCATCAACAGCTCTTCCATATGTCGCCGTATATTAAGCTTCCCTTATGTAACAAAAAATTTCTTTGTTTTTCAACCACATACTTTCTATCGTATAATATATCGGACAAGTATGTGTAAATCTCTGAAAATAAGACATTCTTCTTCTTCTTCTTAGCCTTCTATCGTCCCAACTCTATGGATATAATCTTCTCCCAACTTCTCTCGTCGATCTCTTTCCTGAGCAACATATTTTTAACTTGTTCCAGCTATTGTTTTTATGTCATCGACCTATCTCATCTGTGGTCATTTTCATGGTCGTCTTCCTTCGTAAGGTCTTCAACAGTGGCGTACTGAGCATGGTTCCGCGGAACTAGGGCCCGGGTCCCGCAACGGGCCGCTTTAACGCGCTTTCTGCTTTTTTTTGTTTCTAATTTGATGGGGACATTTTGAACTACACAAGTACACACATAGGAAATGTAACTGCTTAATAGATTTTAATTTTTGTGTAGGTACTTATAAATTAAAACGAAGAATTCCTATTCGTCAAAAAATTTGAAAACAAAATTTATTGAAATACAGTGTAAAATACTGTTGTAAGGTTCCTTAATAGTTTTACCTGCTTTCCAAAGCCCATATTTCAACATCTGTAAAGGCTAACCGCCATGGCCTGCTTACACGTGATAGCTCAAAGACTTATATTTTTTATATGAGCAAGATTCATGAATAAGATATAGGTAGGTAAACTACAAAGTTGCAAATATGCATTGCAAGTTTTATACTGGGTCATAAAAATAATCCCAATACAATAGGCTCGATACTCGTGTTTATAGAACCGTCATCATTCAGCATGTACTTTTATATAGTAGGTAGGTAATTCTTAAGAATTGAAATTAAATTCTAAATATAGACAATAGTGGTAAGAAAAACAAGACCCTATATAATATATAGATACTAATTTCTTTTTAAGAAAATCTCGTCGTTTGATAAAAGATATCAACCCCACCGTTATCCAAGGTTTCTTTTGATATTTTTTTATTTAACCGTTTTATCTCCCTAGAGGTTTATATGTAATTATTTAGCTAATTTATAAATGTATCATATGCAAATTGAGAATCTATTTTTTTGATATAAATCTCATTACAATGTTCATTTTTTAAAAGCTGTGTTAGTTTTCCGATATTAAGGTTTTTAATTTCTATGACTGGAGATTTGGATGTAGAAAATTTTTGAGTTTTATTATTTATAAAAATGGCTGGCGTAAAGTGATCGTGATCAGTCATGTCAGTATGAAAAACAATAGCATTAATATTAATACGCTTCTAGTTAGCATCCACAAAGATGTTAATCATTACCGCTTGACAAAAAATTACTTTACTTATTGTTTATAAGACATGTAAGATTCGTTGGTTCAAAGTACTTATTTTTGAAAAGGCTGTAGTCAAATGGGCTTAAACGAGTCACTAATCACGAGTGTATGCAAATTTTGAACAGACATGTCTTATAACCAATTTTTGTCTTCAGGAAAACAAAAAGTCCAAAATATTCACAATAGAACAACCTATATTTTTTATACTAGTTGAGATTTTTGGTACCACCAATAATTAGTAAGTTTAAAACTTACGGATCATATAAGCAATATATAAGTCAAGTAACTTGTGAAGCGGTAACGATTAATTTCATCTGGGATGATAATTAAGGTGTGATTTTTAGGATTTTTTTACCAAACAAAAAGTGTCCAACTTTATTTTGAGCGTTACATAGTTAATATTGAATATTGATGTTAGAAACTAAAAAATAACAAAAATATAGCTTTTTAAAAACATTAAATAGTTGTGATGATACCATATTTTTCACATTTTTATAAGCTATATTTTACTAAGAATATTTTTTTCGATAACATACTTAGATACTTTTTGAGGTATTGGCGAGAAACCGTCTCAAAACGTGTTTTTTTTAATGAACAATATTCTCTCACAAATGACTCGAAAAGTATCGACTTAGTGAAAGACTCTATAGAACTTAAGGATTGCTTAGAATTAGACAGTTTATCCAATTCCGGACTTATCTTGAACGTATGTTTTTCAACCGAGAAGGGGTGAAACACCCCTAGGGTAGAAGCGCACATCGGCACAATAGGTGTCACTTTTTTTGTTTGACATGTTAGCTATGTGTATGCCAAATTTCATCTCAATCCGAACAGTTCTTTAAAATTTACAGCAATAACCGTGAGTAAATGGACTATAAATTAACTTGAGTTTTTATGATATATTTTATGATATAATTTATGATATAATGATTTTATGATGATTTATATTTAATGTTTTGGGCGGGGGCCTGCATCCCAACTGGAACCAGGGCCCGCTGATTTATCAGTACGCTACTGGTTTTCAATATTGTATTGTGGCATTCCAACGTTGGTCTTAAAAGACATACATAACCTAATATAACTAGGTCATACATATTTCCAGAATTTTTGAAAATCTAGAGATATATTCCTTTTTAGAGAGTCTCTGGAGTGGGAGTCGAAGCGTCAAACACTGAAAAATATAATTTTCGTTACAGCAATAAAATTGTGGCTTAATCCCACATAAACGTAATACTTGTACTACAAGATATTAAAATTTCGTGAAATGCATCACGAAACTTCTCACTCCCTATTTGAATAATTTAATTCATAAATGACATATACATCCAATTATGTGCGACATAATATATGAACAAAAATAAATGTCCCTACAGATACTCCCCAAGTAGAATTGTAAATAGTATTTATGAAGGAAATCATTTGTTACTAACTCGTATATGATTTAGAAGTACAATTTAAACTCCCTTTTTCTCGAGCTTAGTATAGTAGGTGTATAAAATATGTACTTCCAGGTACCACTCCTTAGTTTTTGCGAAAACGATGAAGAGACAACGCCATTAGTCTTTGTTTACAGACACAGCGACGAATAACAATCTGTGTAAGAATACTTCCTCCAAATTTATTTTCTTCTTTTGCGGCTTATGACACCAGAATAAGTTGCAATTTAGCAGTATCCGATACAAGAGTGAGCTTATACGTCTAATAAATAAATTATTCTATATGCTTTTTTATATTAGTTTACAGTTGGTAAATTCCAGACCAATATCAGTAGTTTAATATTATGTATTCTAAATCTGTTTTTTTTTGTGACCAATTCCATCCTATTAATAATATTTAGAGCAAATTGAGTATGGACTCAGAAATATTTGGTCTATTTAAGTACCTAAAATTTCTAATTTTGTAATATGTGAAAACTCTGAGTAGGCCATCAAAAACTACATATTTTTTCATGTTATTTTTACCTACAAAATATTTTTACAGCCAAATTCACTATTACATGGAATTGCACGTGGTTCTAACTAGTGATCTCTGAAAGATAAACATAAGCGTATATATTATTGACTCCTTCGTAGCCTGTACTTAGGTTTTTGAGCATTCGGAGAAAATGATACCTTACTTTAGCGAAACTCCCAAACCAGGTGCATCTAATGGTACGCTAATAAGTATGTCATATGAGTACTTATCATTAGAAAGAGTTTGTGTATTGACAGAGAAAATGGCAAAGTATATCTTAGATATAAATTAACTAATATTTAATTATTAACTATTTTCAATTAGACAAGTCGAAAACGGCAGGTTTGCTGGAAAAAATATTTCCATGAGATTTTTTTGGATAATCACATTCGTGAGACACCCCAGAATAAGGTCCAAGAAGTCGCCCACGCGAAAAATGGTCCAATTTTTTTTAATCAAATTGTAAAAATCAATATTTTTGGCCCGGAAATTTTTTTTAGATTTTTCGGACCATTCTGGATAGAAAAGATCTTGTAATTTGTCTATAAAGTTGATCGTATTCGAGTTATAAGCAATTTAACATTTGAAAAACGCGAAAATGACCATTTTTAAGACTTAATAACTCGGTTAAAGATTATTATTATTATGAAAGACAAAAAGTGACTAAATCAAATTTAAAGCCCCCCTTCATGATCTTGAAGAAATTTGTGTCATTAATTTATTAATAAGCTGTTATTTTATTTATTAATAATGAGCGGTAAGATCGTATTGACGTGGCTATAAATGTGAGTGCGAGTGAGATTGCGCCATTGGACTGCCTGAATGGCATCTCTTTTGCACTCATCATGGACGGCCGCCTAATACGTGCATGGCGCTCATTATTTTACTTAAAAATAACAGCTTAGTAATAAAATAATCACAAAAATTTCTTTACGATCTTTTAGGGGGGCTTTAAACTTTGATTTAGTCACTTTCTGACTTTCACAGTAATAACTTTTAACCGAGTTATTAAGCCTTGAAAATCGCCATTTTTCGTTTTTTTTTTTCAGTTTTAAAATGCCTTTACCTCAAAAACTATCAACTTCAGTGAAAAATTATAAGAGACCTTTTTTATCCACAATAGTCCAAAAAACCTAAAAAAAAAAATTTTCGGGCCAAAAATATTGATTTTTTCAATTTGATTAAAAAAAATTATTGAAAAAAAATTTGGACCACTTTTCGCGTGGGCGACTTCTTGAATCTTACTCTGGAAGGTCTCACGAATGTGATTATGCAAAAAAATCTCATGGGAGTATTTTCTCCAAAGAACCCGCCGTTTTCGCCTTGTCTAATTGGGAAGTAAGCACAATTTTACCAAAAAAATACAAAATAATACTAAATTAAACAAAAATGTTGTTGCTTAGTAAAAAATTCTTCTAATAATTTATTTAATCTGCTTAATTTATTTCATTTATTTTACTGCTAAAAAGCCAATAGAGGCCCTTTGCGACTAGTAAAATCCGCTCATAAACGTGTGTGTGATGCATTGTGTATTAGTGGGACAAAACTCAAGTCAGACTTGAAAAACAGAAAATGTATAAATAGTGAAGCAGAAAGTCACAAGAAGAAAAAGAAAAACTCTTAAAAGGACTATATATTTTATAAATGGGTCTGTAACTATAAGGTAGTAGATAAAATTTTCATGGCACATTAATTGCAAAAACCGTACTGGTATGTAATTTTAATTATTATACATCTTATATTAAAGTCACTGCGGTTCAATACCGCAAAAAATAAAAAAAAAACACATTTAAAATCGTTATAGTGTATATTATATTCATTTGGAGATAATCAAAACTTACAAAGAATTAAAACCATTTTTACCGCAGTTACTCTAATTAGTTTCAACCAAAATCTACCTCCTAGATTGAAACATAAAGAAACCGAGAACAGTCAAATCAATTTTAACTTTTTCATTATCAGACTAGCATAAAACAACTGATTTGTGAAGAATGTCTTAATTATTACAACTGACTGAACAATCTCGTCTTGAAACAAGTACATTTTCATCTGGAAATAATCATTTTGATTCACAACTTGATTATTTATCGCTTGAATGAATCTTGAGTCCAAAAGTAATTAATTTTAAATAAGATAGACCTTCAAATTGAAATTATAAAATTCTATCACTCTACATTATAATAGGTGAATACATAATATAACCCTATCCACCTATTTTTAATTTTATTTAAATATATTTAGCATTAGCTGAATTATTTAAACTAACTTTTAAACTTCAATTATTTATAAACGTATTCAAATCAAATCACAATATATTGTTTTCACCCAATTAAAAAAATGCGAAAAAATTTTTAGAAGAAAAACAATTATTAACATCTGTTTTATTAAAAAATGATTATCCTTTATCGTTTATAAAAAAGGAATTATTGTCAAGATTGGATCGAATGGAATATAAATGCGAAAATGTTGAATTATCCAGGTGCGTCTGTCCCAGGGAATTTTTAAACACAACTCCTCCGTCATTATACCAGATAGAAAAACAAATGAGGTCTCGAGTGAAAGCGTCTAACTCAAGGATGGTATGTATTAATCATCATCATTATCCAGCGCTTTGCGTCCACTGCTGGACATAGGACTCCCTAATTGTTGGTCCATTGTGCTCTATTTATTGACTTCGAAAAAGCATTTGATAGTGTGGAACACTGAGCAGTAAAGAATTCCCTACAAAACAGCAGAATCGACTGCAGATATACCAACTTAATTACAAATATATATAATAAAGTAACAACAACTATTAAGCTAATGAAACAAACTGAGCCTATTAAAATAAATCGAGCACTAAGAAAAGGAGATACCATATCGCCCAAGCTATTCAACCAAGCGCTAGAAGATGTGTTCAAACAACCATACTGGGTATAAATATAAACGGGCAATATCTGAGTCACCTACTGTTTTAAGAGAATACTGTTTTGAGATAAGCAATATATTTTTCTATGTGCCTTAGCAAGAAGAGTACCAAACTGTTTATTCAATTTCCATCGGCTTTTGGAATTATAATCTATACAAAATGAGCTTTTATATTACCAAGTTATTTAAGTATTGATAAACAATTACTTATCTAAAATTTTAGTTGAAAATTAAAAATTTTGTTGGAAAAACCCGCATTTTCCGGGAAAAATTTTCTTCGAAATAAATCCGAAAAAACACTCCTCTATGCAGAATTTAATTAGGGTGAATTTTTATTCGGGTGTTTTTGGTGTAATGTTAAAATCTTTGGAGTTATAGAGCAAAACTTAAAAAAAATACGATTTCCGGGCGCCATTTTGTTTATAAAAAAGTAGCACACTATCTGCGGTCTTTGCATACGTGTATTATTAATAGAATCATAAGATTCGATTCCAGCAATAAAATTGCTGGTAAATAATGTTCCCTGTATTTTGCTAATTAGCCCAGAGTACTATTAAGAATTAAATAATATTATAATATTGCATTAAAATACCTATTGATTATTTTAATTGTTTTAATAGTTATTTATGATATAAGTGTTAAAAGTACACGTTTAAGGCACGCATGTGAAAGTTTTAAAAACTCGCTTCGCTCATTCTGCAATTCACATGAGTGTTTTAAAAATGTATTTCTAACACGCATATCATACAATATTTTTCTACAAACGTAATTACAGGACAATATCTACAAAAATTTTACTTGAACTTGACTGACATTCCATTTTTATATTTTTTTTGACATTACATCAAAATTGTCTATACGTTCAATACGAACTACAGTGCCTTAAAGTAGCATTTTTAACGCTCGACTAAAAATTGCATTTTTATCACGGTTGTAGAAAAAATATTTTTTCTACAACCGTGTTAAAAATGCAATTTTTAGCACTCCATAGGAGCGTTAAAAATGCTAATTTATAGCACCTAGTGCTTTAAAAATTTTAAGGCACTGCAATTAAAAGTGAATTGTCAAATTGTAAAATGTCAAAATATTTATATTTCATTTATTAACATTCATATTAATAGTACAACTTGCGCGGTTTGAAAAAGGTGGTTTAAAAGGTTTTTTAAAATTTAATTTAAACTGTATTATTGCATTTTTAACACGTTTGTAGAAAAAACAAGTTTATGTAACGGTACAATGTTTTCGCTAAGAATTTTTAGACATTCCCCTCGTGTGTAGACAACCAGTTCTACCTTTTACGGGTCATAGGATTCATGTTTTCAGCAATTAACAAAAATATTGAATTTTATAAATTTATAACGTTTGTAGAAAAAGTATTGTATGATGTACGTGTTAAAAAGTACATTTTTAAGGCACTAATGTGAATTGCAGAACTCTCTTTCGCTCATTCTGCAAACTTTCACATGCGTGCTTTAAAATTGTACTCTTAACACTTATATCATAAATAACTATTAATAATATTAGTTATATATGATAGTTATGAATAATAGTTATTTATGATATAAGTGTTAAAAGTACACGTTTAAAGCACGCATGTGAAAGTTTGCAGAATGAGCGAAAGCGAGTTCTGCAATTCACATTAGTGCCTTAAAAATGTACCTTTTAACATGCATATCATACAATATTTTTTCTACAAACGTAATTACAGGACAATATCTACAAAAACTTTTACTTGAACTTGACTGACATTCCATTTTTATATTTTTTTGACATTACATCAAAATTGCATATACGGTCAATACGAACTGCAGTGCCTTAAAAATTTTTTAAAGCACTAGTGCCTTAAAGTAGCATTTTTAACGCTCGTATGGAGTGCTAAAAATTGCATTTTTAACACGGTTTTAGAAAAAAAAATATTTCTCAGTAAATAAACATCCGGGGTTGAAAATATTTATGATACTAAATACAGAATTGAAATCTGGAATAAAATTTGGGGTGTCCATTACAAGATTTCAGTGTTGCCCATTTTCCATCCCCAGGAGGTTAAGTTGAAGGGTTGTGTTTCTTGTCATTCAACAGACGATTAAAAAATATTAAATAAATTTTTTTCAGTTCTTCGATTCGATTTAAATTTCGTGAAATATTCGACCGCCCCGTTCCTTTTAATACACCCTGTATCAAGATTCATCAAATAAGCGGTAAAATTACATTATATTGACATGAATGTTATGTACATCTTGCCATTTTGAATTTACCTTTATGCGAACTTTTAAATATTAGGAAAAAGGACACTCTGACATTTAGTTTCATCCATCCTTTAGACAGGCTTTAAATTTGTCTTTTTTTATACCTAGAATTGTATTTTATTAATATAAATGCATATTGTTGAAACGAGTCAAATTCTCAGCGAACTCGTCATCCTAATCTATTAGCCGTACCAACACGTTAATAAAAAGGATCAACAAAAAGCATGGCGTAGGAAATACCAAGTTATTAATCTCAATTTCTTAAATTCAGCTCATTAGCTCTATACAAAAACGGTAATTTTTTAGAGTCACCCATCAAGGTTTCTCTCACTCTTCACTCGAATTAATTTTTCCAGAAAACTACTTGATATGGTTTCAAAGAATTTTTTCTACGGCCGTGCTAAAGGAGTCACTTTCACGCATGCATTTCGTTTCCGAAAGTTGCACTTTCCTGCACGGCGTGCCTGAAAATAAATTTTCCCGCACAGCGTGCGGGAAAGTAAAGTACCTTTTAATATGGCATTATAATATATTATAATACATGCATTAAACTAATATTTAGATATTATTTACTAATTTATTTCAAATTTATCTTCTTCTGTTCATGTTTTAATGAAATTAGCGCGATTATTTCATTCATAAGAGATTCTGACCAATAGAAAGCTACAGAAATCTAAATTAAACTCATTATTTCATTCATAGGAGATTCTGACCAATAGAAAGCTACAGACATGCAAATTAAGGTGATAATTTTTGATAATCTCCCGTCGTTAAGTATATTACGTCAGATGCCCTTCGTTGCTACGAAAAAATACATTCAGTGACATTAATGACAAATGTTTTAAAAATTATAAAAGTGATGACTTTCAACCGTCAAATACATATTTATAACAACTGTGTGTTTAATTTCACTAATTGGTACTTACATATATAAATTACAATAAAATTTTGGTTTTGAACAGTTTTATTCATGAAATAATCGCAACAAATTGCACTCGAACTCTAAAATTAATATAGAATTTTTGCCCTCTTGACACTTTGACATAATTTCACTCGCCTTTGGCTCGTGAAATTAAAACTGCCAAAGTGACACTCGGGAAAAATTCAATAATTTTACAGCTCTTGTGCAATTACTACTGATAATTTCCCGTCGTCATGTATATTACGTCAGATGCCCTTTGTTGCTACGAAAAAATACATTCAGTGACATTAATGACAATTAATGTTTTAAACATTATAAAAGTGATGACTTTCAACCGTGAAATATTTATAACAACTGTGTTTAATTGTAGTAATTTGTACTTACATAAATAAATTACAATAAAATTTTGGTTTTGTACAGTTTTATTCATGAAATAATCGCAACAAATTGCACTCGATTTCTAAAATTAATATAGAATTTTAGAGCTCTTGTGCAATTACTACTGATAATTCGACGAAATAAAATTATTTTGACATAATATTTAAAAGTAAGATCAATAGAAAATTACAATGCTTTGAATCGTTGTCATGGAAACCAATATCGTCATCGTGGTAACCCATTATAATAGGTTTGTTCTAGCATCAGTTTCAAACGGTTTGAAACCATCAGCGAATAGTGGACCAGCGCGAGTAGAGGGGATAGCACTCGTGACTCTATTATGTTCTCTCAGTGACCAACTGTTTGCTGACGGTTCTGACTAGTTTGACTGTTTGCTAGAACAAACCTATTGAAAGTTTGGTTTTGAAAACCTTGCCAAAGAATTAATTTGTGTATTTTCACTTCTCAATAAAAATTGATATAACTCTATTTTTTGTGGCTTTTTTCCAAACGTACGGCCATAGAAAAAATATTGTACCTAACTCATGCGGAAAGTGTCTTCCCCGCACTCGACTGCTTGCCCGAACACCGCTATCGCGTCGTTCGGGTCAAAGGCAGTCTCGTGCGTGAAAGTATCGCTTTCCGCACTATTTAGGAAAATAGCTATTTGTATAACAAGGGAGGAAAGTGTAACTTTTCCTCCCGAGAATGAAGTTTACTGCCCGACGCGTAGCGGAGGGCAGTAATCATTCAAGGGAGGAAAAGGCACTTTACTCCCATGTTATACATATGGTTTTTCCACCTTCCTCAAATAACAAGTAATTTTGTCATTTTTACTTAATTTATTTATGTAACTAACCAACAAAATTTATTAGAACTAAAACAACAAGTAGGTACAATATAACTGTCAGCTGTCAAATATAAGTCAAATTATTAATGTAAACATTGTTAAATCAAAATAACAATTTACTGTTTTTTACCATTCTGCAAAATATAGGATGTTTTATAAATAAACGTTAAAATGTATAGATACTCCGTAATAGAAAATAGATATTATACAGGGCGTCAGTAAGTTATATTTCATGAATGAAATATTATGACGTCACTTTTACTTTTCCTCCCTAGGGAGGAAAAATATTTTCCTCCCTAGGGAGGAAAAGTACAACTTTGCTCCCTACAATCAGGTCCGGAAAAGTATACTTTCGGTAGAGGTAGGTGGAAATAAGTATTTAATATGACTGAATCGATTTTTATTTATTACGAGTCATGTGTAATGTGTATTAATGAATTCCGCAGAATATTTATTTTTAGACACACTATATATTTTTTATTTAGCTTAATGTCTCGACACTTAATGTTGATTGGCATGATGACCATAAATTTGTCATACAATATTTTGTGAAATAATGTTTCTGTATTTTCTGCATACTTTTTTAAAGTTACATTTTTTATTAACTGAAATCGGGAAGCAAAAAATGTTTTTAATCACCTGCGCGCAGCATATTTGTTAGATTAGTAAGTGTTTTCAACACGTAGCGCACAAACGGCGCTCCGTTTGTGCGCCTCTTAAAAACACGTGTTAATCTAAGGCGCGCGAGCGGCTCGCAATCTGAGCGGAGCGCATAATATGTAAACATACCTTTAGACTAGATAAGAATAATTTTGTATATATTTAAATTTGAGTTTTGTTGTTGTTTTCTTCTTTTTTTGGTGCCGATTCGTTTCGAATATTGGCGATCATTCTGGCTATAATTATTTTATTAACTGATGCTTTAAATAGATTAGTTGTTGTTGTGGAGAACAATTTCCTCAGGTTTTTTTTTAAGTGACATTCTTCCTCTCCCAATTCCTTGCTTTCCGAATACTTTTCCTTGAAGGATTACCTTCAGTGATCTGTATTTAGTGCCGTTTCTCATTGTGTGTCCGAGATATTCTATATTTTTAATGGTATACATCCTTTTAATGGTATACATCACCTCTCTTACTTTCTCCATTCTTCGTAATACGGTCTCGTTGGTTGTCTTGTCCGTCCATGACATCCTTAGGATTCGCCTTTATAGCCATATCTCAAAGGCTTCAAGTTTTTTCTCCATCGCTTCAGTGAGTGTCCAGGATTCAACTTTGTAATATAATATTGAAAAGAAAAACCATTGTAATTATACTAAAATCAAAATAAAAATGCACAAGAAATAAACAAACCAAGACAAGCTGAATATTACGAGGAGCATTCCTAGATCATAATTTATAATGTATATACGTTATCATCTTAAATAAATCATCTCTGTAAATCATCTTAAATGATGATTTACAAAGTTTATACATTGTATATAATGGCAAGAATAAAAAATCGCTAAACGCCGCGCGCCGTAAAAATGAGTGGCCCATACAATATTCCAGCTACAAAAGATCTGATATGAAAATTACGTGGCGCGAACATGTATTTTCATTTTGATGCAAAACAAAATTCTAGTTTTATTTTAAAAGATTTTTCCATAATATTTGCTAAATTTGAAGTAAACGCGCCACAAAAGGGTAAATTGGATACACTTTGAATTTTGAAACTCTTTTGTGGCGCGTTTACTTCAAATTTAGCAAATATCATGAAAAAATCTTTTAAAATAAAACTAGAATTTTGTTTTGCATCAAAATGAAAATACATTTTCGCGCCACGTAATTTTCATATCAGACCTTTTGTAGCTGGAATATTGTATGCGCTACTCATTTTTACGGCGTTTAGCGGCTTTTTATTCTTGTATCAGGAGTTTTTCAAGTTATATACAAATTAAATGTATGAAGTTGAATTTTTCTCGATTACACGTTAAGCTTTATAAGTGGTCACCTTTGTCGCATTATCTCCCAAATTATCTAGTGTCCATCGAATGTACACTAGATTTTTTTCTAGTCGAAATAGATAGAATAAAAATATTGGGATGGCCGGTAAATGAACTCGGATTGCCCGTTGCAGATCAAATTTAGCGTCGTAACCACTACAACTACATAAACCATTTCAGAAATAATCGTTAATTGGATTATAGTTTGTAGCTTAATAACTTCTAAACGGCTTAACCGATTTTTATCACTAAACATGAGTTTGAAATGTATTGACAAGTAGTATCTGAAGCATCTGAGATCAAGTATGAAAACTAAAGCTGTTACAGAAATTATTGAGCTTAATAAACCGTTTTTCCCCATAGGAAATAGACTTAATCTTAATTATGAAGCGTATAACTTAAAATTTCGAATTTTCCCGGATATGAGGTAAACAAAGTTAGATTCGCCTAGAGTCCTTCTACAAACGCTCAGTTATTGGCGCAATTCGTAGGTTGAAATTTTGAGTAATTGTCGAAAAACCAAAATTTTCTAAGTTTAGTTTTTCAATTTTTCGGCTATACTGAGCCGTGTGTATGTCTGAGCTTGATCGCTTAGGCACCATTTGAAAGCTTAACTGAACCCTATTGATGTGGTGTATTTGCGACTTTCCTGTCTCTCCTTGAACCTAAGATATATACGCCCAAAAAATTTGCCATTTTGTATCTACCTAGCCCTATAGCTGGCTAACGGGTAGTCAGAAGTCAAAAATTACACCGGTTCTGAATCGGCCCTCACACCCTCTTGAAACACATGAAACACATTATATAAATACATACATATCCACACATTTTCCCCCTTTTTAAATAAAAATTGAGTTGAGCTAATTCTGAGCTCGGTAACTTTTGAACCATATAGCCGATTTTCAAAATTAAACATGCGTTGGAAAGGTAATGATCTGTGCTATCAGAAGCCGTAAAGGTCGAACTTAAGTTTTTAAAATTTGTGGGAGTTTTGGGGACCAGAACGAAAAACAGACCCTAAATGGGAAGGGCCGTAAAATCCACAGCCTTCGACCAAAATGGAGAAGTAATATATGGATGGACGAGTCTTTTCCTAAACTTTAAGATGGAATTTGGCTCAATTTTCACTTCAGTCAGGTTTAGAAAATCGAAAATTTCGTGTATATATAGTGTCGCATGTAGGGGTGTTGTGCGCCACTGGCGAGAACTGCCGTTCTCTGGTAATTTTCAAAATTAGATGTGCGTTGGAAAGGTAATGATCAGTACTATCAGAAGCTGCAAAGGTCGAACTTATATTTTTGAATTTTTTGTTAGTTTTGAGAACGAGAAAGAAAAACAGACCCTAAATAGGAATAGATTCAGTTATTGGCTCAATTCGTAGGTTGAAATTTTGAGTAATTGTCGAAAAACCAAAATTTTCAAAGTTTAATTTTTCAGTTTTTCGGCTATGGTAAGCAGTGTGTATGTCTTAGGTTGATCGCTTAAGCACCATTTGAAAGATTAACTCAACCCTATTGATATGGTGTATTTGCGGATTTCCTGTCTCTCCTTGAACCTAAGATATATACGCCCAAAAAATATGCTATTTTTTATCTACCTAGTCCTCTAGCTGGCTTACGGGTAGTCAGAAGTCAAAAATTAGACCGGTTCTAAATCGGCACTCACACCCTCTTGAAACACAGAAAAAAAATTCAGATTGGTGTAACTTTTCCACACACATACATACATACATACATACATACAAACATTTTCCCTTTTTTAAATAAATATTGAGTCATATTTCTGAGCTCGATAACTTTTGAATGGTATAACCGATTTTCAAAATTAAACATGCGTTGGAAAGGTAATGATATGTGCTATCAGATGCCGCAAAGGTCGGGCTTAAGTTTTTGAAATTTTTGGGAGTTTTGCGGAAGGGCCGTAACATCCACACCCTTGGACCAAAATGGAGATGTAACATATGGATGGACGAGTCTTTTCCTATACTGTAAGATGGGATTTGGCCTAATTTTCAATTCAGTCAGGGTTAGAAAATCGAAAATTTCGTGTATATACAGGGTGTAACAAAAATACAGATCATAAATTTAATCACATATTCTGGGACCAAAAATAGTTCGGTTGAACCTAACTTACTTTAGTACAAATGTACACATAAAAAAAGTTACAGCCCTTTGAAGTTACAAAATAAAAATCGATTTTTTCTAATATATCGAAAACTATTAGAGATCTTTTATTGAAAATAGACATGTGGCATTCTTACGGTAGTAGTATCTTAAGAAAAAATTATAGTGAAATTTGGACACCCCATAAATATTTTATGGGGGTTTTGTTCCATTAAACCCCCACAAACTTTTGTGTACGTTCCAATTTAATTATTATTGTAGTACCATTAGTTAAACACAATATTTTAAAAACTTTTTTGCCTCTCAGTACTTTTTCGAAAAGTCAGTTTTTATCGAGGTATTTTGAATATTTGTCAAATCCACCACATATTTGTATATGGCTAAGTACGATTATGGAGACTTGGTAATAATATGAAAATTTATTTATAATTTACATTTTTAGGTATATTTTGAACCATATTAAAAAAGAAGTAATACGTATCTCGATAAAAAGTGCCTTTTCAAAAAAATACAAAGAGGCAAAAAAGTTTTAAAAACACTGTGTTTAACTAACGGTACCGCAGTAAAAGTTTAATTGGAACATACACAAACAGTGGGGGGGGGTTTAAAGGAAGAAAACCCCCATAAAATTTTTATGTAAACATATTAAAAAAGAAGCCGCAACTCGATAAAAACTGCCTTATCGAAAAAATACTAAGAGGCAAAAAAGTTTTAGAAATATTGAGTTTAACTAATGGTACCACAATAATAATTTAATTGGAACGTACACAAAAGTTTGGGGGGGTTTAAGGGAACAAAACCCCCATAAAATTTTTATGGGGTGCACAAATTTCACTATAATTCTTTTTTAAGATGTTCCTGCCATAAGAATGCCACACGTCCATTTTCAATAAAAAATCTCTAATAGTTTTCGATATATTCGAAAAAATCGATTTTCATTTTGTAATTTCAAAGGGCTGTAACTTTTTTTATGTGCATATTTGTACTAAGGTAAATTAGGTTCAATCGAACTATTTTTGGTCTCCGAATATGTGATTTAATTTATGACCTGTATTTTCGTTACACCCTGTATAGTGTCGCTTGTAGGGGTGTTGTGCGCCACTGGTGAGAACTGCCGTTCTCTGTGGATTCGGGAGTGCTTCTCGTAACATTCAACGTGTGTTGGTTTGTTTATTTCTAGTTCATATTTTTTGTGATTTTAGTAAATACCTATAGTTAATTTTATGATTTCGTTTTATAAAAATGTCCTAGGTCTTAACGCCCTCTTGTGCGTATAAGCGTATATATCAAATACATATAAGTCCACTTTTTGTTTAGAATAAACTAGAATACAGAGTATAACCTAGAGAATAGATAAAAAAGAATAAAAATAATTTTATTTATTTTTTTAATTTGGCTTAATGCCTCGACAACTAATGGCCAGTGGCATAGTTTTATTATTTTAATTTATTATTTTACATTAAACGATAATATTTTCATTTTGAAAAATAAAAATGATATAATTATTATGAGTTTTATTTCACAATCCTTATTTTAACAAAACCACCTATTAAGAATTAAATCATACTATAATATTGCATTAAAATATGTTTAATTGTTTTAAAAAATTTTTAATAAAAAAATTAAATTCTCAATAATTATACCTCCGGGGTTGAAAATTTTTAGCGTAGGTACTAAATACAGAATTGAACTCTGGAATAATAATTGGTGTTTCCATTATTAGATTTCGGTGTTGCCCCTTCCCCATCCCCATTTTTTTCAGTTTTTCGATTCGATTTAAATTTCGTGAAATATTCGACCGCCCTGCTCTTTTTAATACACCCTGTATCAAGATTCATCAAATAAGCGCTAAAATTTCATTATATTGACATGAATGTTGTGTACATCTTGCCATTTTGAATTTACCTTACGCGAAGTTTTAAATATTAGAAGAAGAACACTCTGACATTTAATTTCATCCATCCTTTAGACAGGATTTAAATTCGTCTTTTTTTATACCTGGAATTTTATTTTATTATTTGTAATATAAATGCATATTGTTGAGTCAAATTCTCAGCTAACTCGTCATCCTAATCTATTAGCCGTACCTGCACGTTATTAAAAAAGTCAACAAAAAGCATGTCGTAGGAAATACCAAGGTATTAATCTCATTTTTTTTAAATTCAGCTCATTAGCTCTTTACAAAAACGGTAATTTTTCATCAAGGTTTCTATCACTCTTCACTGGAATTAATTTTTCCAGAAAACTACTTGATATGGTTTCAAAGAATTTTTAATATGACTGAATCGATTTTTATTTATTACGAGTCATGTGTATTAATGAATTCCGCAGAATATTTATTTTTAGACACAATTTATTAGATTATATTCAAAACTCAGTTCCGAATTTAGTTGAATTTATTAAGTAACTGTTTGGCTGTGTTTAAAAATTTTCAGTAGTAATTGCACAAGAGCTCTAAAATTCTATATTAATTTTAGAGATCGGGTGCAATTTGTTGCAATTATTTCATGAATAAAACTGTTCAAAACCAAAATTTTATTCTAATTTATTTATGTAAGTACAAATTAGTATAATTAAACAAACAGTTGTTATAAATATTAATTTGACGGTTGAAAGTCATCACTTTTATAATTTTTAAAACATTAATTGTCATTCATGTCACTGAATGTATTTTTTCGTAGCAACGAAGGGCATCTGACGTAATATACTTGACGACGGGAAATTATCAAAAATTTTCGATTTAATTTAGATTTCTGTAGCTCTCTATTGGTCAGAATCTCCTATGAAGGAAATAATCAGCGATATTAATTATTTTATCTTAAAACATAATAGTTATTTATGATCTAAGTGTTAAAAGTACACGTTTAAGGCACACATGTGAAAGTTCTGCAATTCACATGATTGCCTTAAAAATGTGCTTTTTAACACGCATATCATACAATATTTTTTCTACAAACGTAATTACAGGACAATATCTACAAAAACTTTTACTTGAACTTGACTGACATTCCATTTTTATATTTTTTTGACATTACATCAAAATTGCCTATACGGTCAATACGAACTGCAGTGCCATAAAAATTTTAAAGCACTAGTGCCTTAAAGTAGCATTTTTAACGCTCGTATGGAGTGCTAAAAATTGCATTTTTAACACGGTTGCAGAAAAATTATATTATACTCGCTTTTTAATTATTAACTTATTTTTTTTTTATTTAGCTTAATGTCTCGACACCTAATGTCCATTGGCATGATGACCATAAATTTGTCATACCATATTTTGTGAAATATTGTCTCTGTATTTTCTGTATACCTACTTTTTTATAGCTACATTTTTTATTAATAGTCTGGACAGATTATCGGAGAATAGACCATTTTTGGGAAAAGTTATTTACCAGCAATTTTATTATTGATAATAATTGTATATATTAATAATATAGTGCAAAGTCCGCAGATAGTGTGCTACTTTTTTTTTATAAACAAATGGCGCAAGAAAATCGTATTTTTTTAATTTTTGCTCTATAACTCCAAAGATTTTAACTTTACACCAAAAGCACTCCAATAAAAATTCACCGTAATTTAATTCTGCATAGAGTCGTATTTTTCCCAATTTACTTCGACGAAAATTGTCCCCGAAAAATGCGGGGTTTTCCAACAAAATCTTTAATTTTCAACAAAAATTTTAGATAAGTAATTGTTTATCAATAATTAAACAAGTTGGTAACATAAAAGCTCTTTTCGTATAAATAATAATTCCAGAAGACCATGGAAACTGAACAGTTTAGCAACAATTGAATTGTTAATTAAAAAATTTACGATCGCTATAATAACCATAATAATTATGATACAAAGAATAACTATGATTTTTGTATAAGAAGACACTGTAGGTATCTAATGTACTTTACAGTATTGAAATTGGACTATTTAAGCGGCCTCAGGAATATTTTAAAATTATAAACAATTTTTTCGCCTATAAACAATTAGAATATCTCGAGAAATATTCAAATAAATTAAATCATAAAAAACGTATTGGAAAAAAAGCGACAGGACTCTTTTTTTTTAAGATAAAACATTTAATTGTAATGAGTGATTCCTGAGATACAACCGCTCAAAGTTGACCGGCATTTACGGCAAAGATATAAAAAATAGGATCATAATTTTCAAACCATCACCTTTTTAGTTTTGTCCTCTTTCTCCACACCAATTTTTATATCGTTAAAATACTCATCTCATAACTTATATTATTATAATAAAAACTATCGATATTACGAGTGAAAATTGCCAAAAATAGCAAAATTTCAATTAAAAATTGAGTTAGAGAAAATGTAATCTCAAAGTTCAAAATCGGTATACGTTAAAAAAATGCATTTTCTCGGCTTTCCATGGAGCAATTTTCTTCATCCTTTTTTTGTTTCCAAGTAACTCGATTAGAGCCATATAACTAACGCATTATTAATGTGTAGTCAATGTAGTAATAATATGTCAAACTTGCTTTTGTTTTGTTATCATAAGTTAATTTATTGATTATAACAAAAATTTTTAATTTGTTTAAATAAAGATTGTTTAAATAATTATACAGCCTTTAAATGAGAATATTTGTGTTTTTATGGGTAAAAGGTACACTTGTAGAAAATTTACCTAAAAAAAGTCAACAACTGGAAAAAATATGTAGTTTTCATTTTGTATAAATAAATTAATCTATTATAACAAAACACAAGCAAGTTTGACATTTAATAATGCATTAGTTAAATGGCTCTACTCGAGTTACTTGGGAACAAAAAAAGAATGAAGAAAATTGCTCCATGGGAAGCCGAGAAAATGTATTTTTTTAACGTATACCGATTTTGAACTTTGAGATTACATTTTCTCCAACTCAATTTTTAATTGAAATGTTGCCATCTTCGGCAATTTTCACTCGTAATATCGATAGTTTTTATTATAATAATATATGTTTTGAGTATTTTAAAGGTATAAAAATAGTTGTGGAGAAAGAGGACAAAACTAAAAAGGTGGTGGTTCAATAATTATGATCCTATTGTTTATATCTTTGCCGTAAATGCCGATCAAATTTGACCGGTTGTATCTCAGAACCACTCATCACAATTAAATGTTTTTTCTTTAAAAAAAAGCGTGCTGCCGCTTTTTTTCCAATACCGTTTTCAAGATTTAATTTAATTGAATATTTTCCGAGATATTCTAATTGTTTTGTACGCCAAAAAAATGTTTATAATTTTAAAATATTCCTGAGGCTGCTTAAATAGTCCAATTTCAATTCTGTAAAGTACATTAGATAGATACAGCGACTTTTTATACAAAAATCATACTTATCCTTATGTGTCATAATTATTGTGGTTATTATAGCGACCGTAAATTTTTAATTCAATTTAATTGTTGCTAAACTGTTTATTCAATTTCCATGGTCTTCTGGAATTTTATTCTATACGAAAAGAGCTTTTATATAACCACGTTATTTATTTATTGGTAAACAATTAGTTATCTAAATTTTAGTTGAAAATTAAAGATTTTGTTGGAAAAACCTGCATTTTCCGGGGAAAATTTCCGTCGAAGTAAATCGGGAAAAACACGATTCTATGCATAATTTAAGTACGGTGAATTTTTATTTGGGTGTTTTTGGTGTAAAGTTAAAATCTTTGGAGTTATATAGCAAAAATTGAAAATAACACATACATTTTGTTTATAAAAAAAGTAGCACACTATCTGCGGATTTTGCATACCTATATTATTAATATACACATTCATAAGATTTGATTCCAGCAATAAAATTGCTGTAAAATACTTTTCCTTGTATTTTGCTAATTAGCCCACTGTATAACTGAAATCGGAAAGCTAACAAAATGTTTTTAATTACCTACGCGCAGCATATTTGTTAGATTAGTACGTGTTTTCAACACGTAGCGCACAAACGGCGCTCCGTTTGTGCGCCTCTTAAAACACGTATTAATCTAAGGCGCGCGAGGGGCAAGCACTCTGAGCGGAGCGTATAAAATGTATACATACATTTAGACTAGTTAAGAATTTTATATACAGGGTGTTTGGTAAAGAATGGGCCATAGCTTAACCTTAGGTTAAAATAGGTCGATTTAAGCTAACTTACATTGGTACGAAAGTTGATAATAACTGAATGTCAAAGTTAAAATTTTATTTTATTTATTCTTGAATATTTCCTGATAGGCATGAGCTACATTCACGTAAGCGGGGTTTTTTTGGGAGGAAAAATCTAAATTCGCCACTAAAAATGATATATTACCCAGAGGGCGCCACATACGTCTTTCAGCGCTCATTTAATACGTTTAATTTTTTTTCACCCATTCTGCATATCTTTTGAATCAAAATTTTTATTCTCTTAATATTTTTCATTAAAATAATATAGTACATTCATTTCGCTAAACTTAACCGTTTTCAAATAAACGCATTTTAAATCTGCGATGCATCATAATTTTTTGATTGATATCATTCTAATTACACCCGAAAAATAAACTTAAAACCATAATAATTGTGCAAGTTGATGTAATTGAATCGCAAATTTTGTTAGAAGAAATTTGCGATACATTTTTGAAAATTGTTATGGCTTTGTGTATCGCAAAATATTATGGCTAAGTTTGTTTTTCGGGTGTAACTATAATGATATGCAAAATGCAAAAATGTATCTTTTCTAAGTAAAAATATTAAGAGAATACAATATTTGTTTCAAAAAGTATTTAGAGTGGGGGATAAAAAAAATTTAATGTATAAAATGAGCGCTGAAAGACGTAGGTGGCGCCCTCTGGGTAATACATCATTTTTGGTAGCGAATTTAAATTTCTCGTCCCAAAAAACTCCCGTTTACCAAATTTCGTGTTGTTAGCTCATGATTGACAGGAAATATTCAAGAATAAATAAAATAAATGTTTAACTTTGGCATCCTGTATTTCAATTATTATTAACTTACGAACTAAAGTAAGTTAGCTTAAATCTACCTACTTTAAGCTCGGAAATCTAAGGTTAAGCTATAGCCCATTCCTTAGCAAACACCCTGTATACTTAAATTTGAGTTTTGTTTAAAACAATTGTCTTCTTCTCCTTTTGGTGCCTGTTCGTTTCGAATATTGTCAATCGTTCTGGCTATAATTATTTTATTAACTGATGCTTTAAATAGATTTGTTGTTGTTGTGGAGAACCGTTTCCTCGGGTTCTTTTAAAATAATTTCTTAATTTAAATAATAATTTAAATCAGGTTCTTCCTCTCCCAATTCCTCGCTTTCCGAATACTTTTCCTTGAAGGATTACTTTCAGTAATCTGTATTTAGTAGTTTTTCTCATTGTGTGTCCGAGATATTCTAACTTTCTCCTTTTAATGGTATACATCACCTTTCTTGCTTTACCCATTCTTCGTATTACGGTCTCGTTGCTAATCTTGTCCGTCCATGATATCCTTAGGATTCGCCTGTATAGCCACATCTCGAAGGCTTCAACTTTTTTCTCCATCGCTTCAGTGAGTGTCCAGTATTCATCTCCGTAATACAATATTGAGAAGAGAAACAATTATTGTAATTATACTAAAATCAAAATAAAGGTGCACTAGAAATAAACAAACCAAAACAAGCTGAATATTACGAGGAACACTTCTAGATCATAATTTACAATGTATATATACATTGTAAACCTTATATGATGATACATTGTAAATCATGATTCTGGAGTGCTCCTTATAGTAACATTCAACGTGTGTTGGTTTGTTTATATCTAGTTCATATTTATTGTGATTTTAGTAAATATAGTTAATTTTATGATTTCTTCTTATAAAAATGCCCCCTAGGTCTTAACGCCCTCTTGTGCGTATAAGCATACATATCAAATAAATATAAGAACACATTTTATTATACAAATTGAAAAGAATAAGAGAAATGGATGATGTGTTCTAAAAAAATTGTAGATAAATTATTGATCATTGAACAAGAACAGTTGTTGACAAACGCTAGTTTGACCAGATCAACAGAGACGTTTCCCAACAAATTTGTTTAAATAACACTATTTAGATGATACCTTGAATGTAAAACAATCTAAGGTAGAAATATAGCACAATATAAAAAATACTAGCTGTTTGGTATCCAATCTTGGCAAAAATAAATATTAAATAATATTGCATATTCATTAATGCGAATATATTATTTATTAATATTATATTAAAATCTACTACTATACTAGGAAATATTCCTTTTCATTACATTAAGTTCTTACTGGTAAATTAAAAAACAAAAGAAAAGCAAAAAAATATAGAACATCGTATATACTTTTTTGTAGCCTATGAGGTGTTGACCGAGTATGCCAATTTTTGCAGAATAATAAAATTAGGCTATACAATCTTCCCAGAATTTTTTAGAATATTTTTTTGAGAACGATTTCCAGAGTGGAAATCGAAACGTCACACATTAGTGAATTAAAAATGTAATTTTAATTACACCAATAACTGTGGCTCAATCCCATATAAACAGAATACCTAAAAGAATACATGGAACAATAAAGAGTTTCAGAATCTATTTTAATAATAAATACCTATATTAAAGTAACAACTTTAAGAGTAAATATTGTTTTTAGGAAAAAAGAACTAGTGTATGTAACTACTACACTGGCGTTTATGAACAAATTAGCATTTTTATGTTTCTCTCAGTTGATCTCGGGTATTTCGGTTGGGTTTATTTAATTTAATTTAGAAAATTGTGTCTTCATAACAAAATGCAAGCTGAAAGCAATTTGTTTCAGAGTTGGCTGCACAAATAAGTTTTGTATCTGCAGACCCGTACCGTATGTGTATATAGGAATGAAATAAAGTAATCTATGGAGACCTAACTTATTTATTTTTGGATATATGCCTCACTTTGCTTCTGCCACTAATACCTATTTATCCATTTAATTTTAGTTTTCTTTATAATATGTATATTTGCCATATTATTATCCTATTTCATCACAACTTTTTGTCATGGGCTATTTAATGTTGGATTTCTTCTTAGCTCGATGACTCTTAAATATTTGTCATGCAAATATATTAATGTAACCATTTTTTGTCCATAGTTATACAGTGAGCACGTAAAGGTTGGAATAAATTAATTTTCTCGAGAATGGACTATTTTGGAAAAAAATCCCGAAACAGGTTAATTTTTTTTTTTAATTTCGACTTTTTGGCATATATATCGTACTAGTTACGTCACCCATCTGGGCGTAATGACGTCATCTACGATTTTTTAAATAACAATAGGGGTCGTGTGGTAACTCATTTGAAAGGTAATTCAGTTCTCTATTCAGTAATATAAACATTAACATAATTATTTATACAGGGTGTCCAAAAAAATTTTTTTAATTAAATTTATTGACATAAATAGAAGAATGTGTGTAATTTATTTAACTCAAAATACATTTTACTCCTATCAGAAAACAGAAAATAATGTTTATTTGACAAATAAATATTTATTTTTTGCTTAAATTCAGTATGAAACCAGCCACGCACCTTCCTCTTGGCAGTTTGAACATTTATTTTAAGCGAAAAGCAATGACTACTTGTCAAATAACCATTTTTTTCTGTTTTCTGAGAGCAGTAAAATGTATTTTGAATTAAATAAATTACTTGCATTCTTCTTTTTATGTCAGTAAATTTAATCAAAAAATTTTTTTGGACATCCTGTATAAATAATTATGTTAATCGTTAGATTACTGAATAGAGAATTGAATTACCTTTTAAATGAGCTATCACACGACCCTTATTCCCATTTAAAAACATCATCGATGACGTCATCACGCCCAGATGGGTGACGTCACTAGTATGATATACATGCCAAAAAGTCGTAAATTAGAAATAAAAATTGACTTGTTTCGGGATTTTTTTCCAAAATCGTAAGCTCTCGAGAAAATGAATTTATTCCAACATTTACGTGCTCCCTGTATATTACCTTGGAGCACAACACAATTAAGATGAAAAAGCGCAAAAATACCTCGAGTCAACCAGATGATTGCATTTACTATTTATTGAGAGGTTACTGTTTGGTGTTAAAATTTTTTTAATAAATGTTCGAAAGTCACATCTTCAATTTTTTTCTTAAAATTATCAACAGTAAACAAATAACAGTAAAATTTATATTTTCCCAATAATATAATTGAAAAGGTTTTTCAATCACCTTGTTGCAATCACACAAGTCATGGAAAAGAAAACAGCGGTTAACCAAGAGATTCATTTCGTATATATTCATCTGAAAAAGGCATACGACAGTGTACCTTTGGTAAAGTTATGGGAGGCAATGGGGAATACAAATATAAACATAGAAATTATAAAAATAATTAAAAATTTTTATAACAACACCACCACGAAAATTAAACAAGGAAACAAACTCACCGAAGGATTTCTGACAAATAAAGGGCGGGCTCAAACAAGGATGTTGCCTCTCTCCAACACTTTTTAAAATATATTTTTGGAACAACCTCTTAAAAATTGGAAACGGAAATGAAAGAAGAAGGGACTCACACTAAATGACCATACTCTATAATATACTCTTTGTTACGCAGACGACCAAATACTAATAGCAGAAGACTACGATGATATGACAAGAAAGCTAATAGAGGAATACAGGAAATGGGGACTAGAAATCAACATAGGAAAAACCAAAAAATATATGAATATTGGTGCAACGCAGCAGGACTTGATACTAGAAGGAGGAAAAATAATCAGTAAATGTAACGAATATAAATACCTGGGTATGAAAATCACGAATGATGGAACACTGGACGGAGCCACTACAGAACGAAATACTCAGGGCAGGAAAGCAATTACGCTCCTAAGCTCAGTACTCTGGGACAAGCAGATAAACAACCAAAACAAGAAAAAGACCTATAACGCCGTAGTGAAAAGTATTATAACATAGAGCTGCGAAGTATGGTCTATGAAGAAAAATCAAAACGAATGTTAAAGGTCACCGAAATGGATTTCTGGAGAAGAGCTGCAGGAAGATGAAGAAGAGAACATGTCACCAATGACCGGATACGAGAAATAATGATGGTTACACATACAGTAAATGACGAAATCCTCGAAATACAACTACGATGATTTGGTCACGTACAAAGAGTGCACGAAGAAAGAATCCCAAAACAAGTACTAAACTGGAAACCACAAGATAGAAGAAGAAGAGGTAGACCGAGGAAAAGTTGGCAGGCAGGAATAAACAAAGCCATGGATGAAAGAGGTCTGCAAGTAGATCAATGTGCGGACCGAGAGGAATGGTGATCGGGTATCGGAAGACGGAAAAGGTTGTAAACCGATAATATATATACATTATATTTAATTGAAACTTTGACAGAGGTCTGCAGAGGGATGATGGTAAGGTTCAAAGGAAAACTCTCGCAACCTATAAAGTATGAAACAGGCATTAGACAAGAAGATTCGCTAAGCCCATTAATATTTAATCTGAAAATTCATTAAATCATAAAAACCATAAAGAAATACAAAACAGAAAAGAATATAGGATGGTAAGAAACAGCGGACAATAAAGATGGCATACATAGCGCTCCCATATATTATTATGTTGATTTATACTGAGAGAACAAGGCGATACTGATATCAGCAGCAAATAAGATGTAAACAGAAACAGGTTGTCAAAAACAAAATAATAAAATAATTGATAGAAACGGAATACCTACTTAGGAATCAAATCGTCGAATGCAGGGTAAGTAGAAGAAGAAGTATACAAACAAGTGAATAATGTGAACAGAGCAGAGAGTAAAAACAACACAATATGGGGAAACATACATACAGTAAGCAATAACCGATGCGACTAAAACACAAAGATTATTGTTGACAAGTGAAAGTAAGAAGAAGGGGTTGTCTACGAGAAAGTCCTACGAAACATAACAAACCCAACACCCTAACATAATATAGAGTAAGAAGTGAAGAACTAAGAGAAATAGAAAGGAATCAGAATATATAAAGAATGATAGAAAAGAGATAAGAGATCCATAAGAATAACAATGAAGAGATCGCCAACCGAATGAAGGAATAGGACGCCCGAGAAAGGGAACGGCCGAAAACGTCAGTTGAGTCTAATAACCGAAGTAAAACAGACATAAGCCTATCAATAAAACAGGAACAACAAGAAGATAGATTAGTCGAGATGAAGTGCCATGTCCTACTAGCGCTACTAGTATTAGACGCAGTTTTTATAGCATAATTATTTCTTGAGAAAAAAAATCGAACTATTGACCATTTATTATGAATTAGAAAACCGAAAGGACTCAAAAAGTAAGAGATGTATTATTTATTCGTAATCCCTTAGAGTTTCATTATTATTTTTATTGTCAAACAGTTTACATACGTACATACAGTGAAACTTCGATAAGTCGGATTAATCGGGACCGCGGCCGATCCGGGTTATCGAAAATCCGGGTTAGCCGGAGAGCATGGTAAAAATTAATAAAATACGGTATACTTATAGATAAAGTCCGTTATAATTAAAATAACATGAAATATATATGCACAGTACACATCTAACTTACCTATAGTTGTACAGAGTATAGTATAGTATAGAGTATTGTTCATTTCTAGGTAAAAAAACTCAGTCAGTTTCCGTTGTGCCAATCGGAACGATGTTATGTTATTTAAGATCAGTGGCTCTTTCATTGTTTAAAAGACCATTGCAAGAATTTTTTTAAAGAAAGTTGGAAATAAATAAAAGAAAAACAGGTGCCTGTTGTTTGCGATAACCCCAGATAATGAACGTTGCTCTGCCGCCGCAGCCGTGTGCCATGAGTCATTTTTGCTATCGTTTAGTTCAAATTATACAAATACCCATTATCTCTCAAATATTATATTCTGGTCAAAGCGAAGTTTTATCAATGAAACTCGATATTTTTAAGACATTCCAGAAGAGGCTACAGATAAAATGTTTTAATATAATACATACATTTTTATTATTGAAATGTTTGTCTGATGAAAATCGGTCCGGGTTAGCCGGACTTCCGGGTTATCGGGGGCCGACTTATCGCGGTTCCACTGTACATAAATATGTTTATCTAATACTTACATAATTTATATATTGTATTGAAATATTATACAAATAATACTCAGTTGCAGTATTCAGAAGTATTCAGTTGTCTTTCACCTCTTTTCTAGTGACCTAATTAATTACTGACTAGCAGCTCACGTACCACGTGTGGGAGTCGTATATTGCCCTAAGGCCATATCCATAGAGATTATACCCATCCTTTGGATTTTATGATGTGTCGATTTTTTATGTAAAACATTTAGTGTATTTTTTTAAGGTTCAACCTTAGTATTTTTGGGTGGCTTGGCATGTTCTTGTAACACTGATGATGCTCTTTTTACAGAGCGATAACGTTTTGTTTTAATATTTATGGCCCTTTTATGGGATTTTTAAATAAATATGCTTTTTACCAAGAAACAATTTTCATTAAATTTACTTGTATTTAAGTGGTCTACAGCCAGCTACAGAAAATTCTTCGTTGTGGATATACAGTATGTCCCTGTAAGTTATATCCATATGGAAAATTTTTTATTATTAATTTTACGAAAGAAAATTATTCTTCATAAAAAGCTCTGCATGGTCCAAAACCTAAGATTTAAACATCAAATATCAAATTTTTTGAATATTATACGAGGTATGTCAAAAAGTATGAATTTCACTCAAGAGTAAAGTAGCTTTATTTTTCACAATATTGAAAATTGCTATTATAGTATTTTTACTACAAAAGCGATATTACGTAGGTCAAAATTTTTGACGTAATAGAACTGTCAAAACATTAGAATGTGACTTTTCATTATTTCCATGTTTATAATAAACATGGCAATAATGACAAGTCACATTCTAATGTTTTGACAGTTCTCTTACGTCAAAAATGTTGACGTAAGAGAACTGTCAAAACATTAGAATGTGACTTTTCATTATTTCCATGTTTATAATAAAATGGCAATAATGACAAGTCACATTCTAATGTTTTGACAGTTCTCTTACGTCAAAAATGTTGACCTACGTAATATCGCTTTTGTAGTAAAAATGCTATATAAAAAGTTGTTTGGAATTAAAAACTATATTCTAATATGCAATTACATCCTTCTAATCGAAAAAAAAAATTGAGAAATTTTGGATAAATAACATTACCTACTTTACTACTTTATTAGTTTTGTTATATTTATACGTATTTCACTTAAATGATTATATTTGTTTCTTTCAAGTAGTTTATGAATAATTTAAATATTCCCATTTTATGACAACTTAGTAGATATTCTATACTAATTGGAAAATGAACTTGTGTTTGTCGTAAATTGTAATATAATTGATTTATATAGCTCTCGTTAATTTTGCATTCCAAGAAAATATGGTTTAAATCTCTAATCGAAACATTATCACAAAAACATACTGATGAATTAATTATTCCTAATTTGTGCAGATGTGCCTCATATTTCCCGTGTCGAGTTTTTAATCTGACGATAGTAGAAATATCTTGCTTTGGCAGGTTATATTTAAATATGTATTCAGGTGGCGGAGGAAGTTCTTGATGTAAAGAAAAATATAAATTTTTTGACATGCTTGTAATATTTTTCCATTCTTTTTTCCATATTTTATTTATTCTAACTTTGACGTCATTTATTGCATCTGTCGATAAGATGTGAGTTAGTATCTCACCTTTTTTTATTGCATCTTTGGCCAACTCATCCACTTTCTCATTACCCAGTATACCGGCATGCCCTTTTGCCCATATAAATACTACTTCCACTTTAGACAAATTATTTTTTATATTACATAAAATTTTTGATTTGTATGAACTAAAATCAGTATTTTCAATTGCATATATTGCAGATCTGGAATCTGTTATTATCACAGCTTTTTCAATATTATTCTCTTTGATCCATTCTAGAGCTTTTTCGATGGCTATAATCTCAGCTGTAAAAATACTACTAATACTAGATAATTTGTAATTATTATGTTGATGGGTATTTTGCACATACATAGCACATCCTACTCCTGTTTGATTTTTAGAACCGTCCGTATAAATTACTGTGTAATCCACAAAGTTCCACAAAGTCGCTCAGTATAGATTTTACTAAAATATTATTTAAATGATTTGATTCTGTATATTTAGGAATTATGATTCTGGGTTTTTTTATCAAAGTTTTATACGGAAATTTATAAATTGGTAATAATTTACTCTTGTGTAAATCTGTATAATTCCTGGTTTCAATGAATGCATCTGTTAGTGGTGGTGAATTTTTTATTCTCCAATATTTACTAGTTAAGTTTTCCATGTTTAATAAAGCCAGATTTGTTAAAAGGTCTGACTCAGTGTTTCTTAGCTTTATGCAGTATTTTTGAGCTAAAAATTGTCTACGTAAATTTAATGGGATTTCATTACACTCTGCTAGCATAACGTTTATTGGAGTGGATACCATTGCACTTAAACATATTCTCAAGCATCTGTATTGTATCCGATTACCTACTTATTTTCAGTTATTTTATTTCAGATAAATTTTTTTATTATTAGTTTTACGAAAAAAAGTGATTCTTAATAAAAGTTCTGCATGGTCTAAAACCTAAGATACAACCGTATTATATCAAGTTTTATCAATTTTATACGAGGTATGTCAAAACAGATAAATTTAGATCAAAAGTAAAGTACCTTTATAGTTCAGAATATTTCAATTAGAAGGATGTAATTACATACTGAAACATAGTTTTTAATTCTAAATACTTTTCATAATAACAATTTTCGATATTGTGAAAAATAAACGTATTTGAGTTGTGACTGCATAGCTTCACTGAGGAGGCATGAGGATGCTGAAATAGCTATATGGAGGTGGTGGTCCAACTCTGAATCGAATATAAACAAAAACTGCCTTTATCTTTTTAAACGTATTTTACTCTTGAGCGAAATTCATATTTTTTGACATACCTCGTATAAAATTGATCAAATTTGAACTAAGATGGTTGTATTTTAGGTTTTAGACCATGCAGAACTGTTTATTAAGAATCACTTTTTTTCGTAAAATTAATAATAAAAGAGTTATCTGAATTGAAATACTTAACTGAAAATAATGTTAGTTATCCATATTAAAAAAAAAACATAATTTTCAATTAGAAGGATGTAATTGCATACTAGAATATAGTTTTTAATTCCAAACAACTTTTCATAATAACAATTTTCAATATTGTGAAAAATAAAGCTACTTTACTCTTGAGTGACATTCAAACTTTTTGACATACCTCGTATAATATTCAATAAATTTGATATTTGATGGTTAAATCTTAGGTTTTGGACCATGCAGAGCTTTTTTTTTAAGTTTTCCATATGGATACAACTTACAGGGACATACTGTAAATAATATTCAATTATTATAAATGATATTACGGGGTAAGCAGTGACTTCTGCAGTCCTGATCTGTATATAGAAACTGCACAATATGTAAGTATTAGCAAATATGTATGTATTAGGTCAGTACATGCGGTCTCCACAATAGAGTCCGTTTCATGTGCAAATTTACTAAGATTTGAAATTGTAAGTGAATCCCGCATTTTTGCAGGGACACTTTATGACGTTGGCATTAACTCCGTAAAAATCTTTTATTCATGCCATGTCTGATAATGTTGCTTTATGTATATGCCTTCTATGTGGTGTTTCGTTGTTTCCTTCATGTATGTGGGAGGACGGGACGGTCCCGTACCGATGCGTGCGGGTCGAGGAAAGGGGACACAGGTGTATCCGATGTAAGTTGGAATTTATGATTGATCGATTTAATTTGTTGGCAAAGCGATTGTTTTGCATTGTGTGCAAAGTACAGATATGGAAAGTGGGGCTTGAACTTATATTCGATACACTCTGGAGATTCTGAGGGTATGATAAGTTATTTGCACAATTTAAATTCGACGAAGACTTTTTGTTCGGTTTTAAGTTGAAATATGAATATGTGTTAGAAATTCTACATATTCAATTACTTGTTCTTGTTTAGAAACACTCCAATAAACACGTTCCAACCCTAAAATTTCACTTAAAACAATAAAACGAAAAATTTATTTATAGGCTTTCTAGCATATACATAGAGTATATTGTCCAAACTGATAAATTAGAATCTTTATTTCAAAATGAACATATTTAAATAAACCCTAATATCTTCTTCTTCTTGTGCCGTCTTAACGAAGGTTGGGGATCACTTTTTTAAACCCTTCTCTGTCTTTTGCAAAGTGAAATATCTGTTCAACACTGAGGTTAGTCCAATCTCTGATATTCCTCAGGCAAGATTTATTCTTTCTTCCAAAGCCATTTTTCCCTCTGCTCTTCCTTCAATGATGACGTGTAGCAGAGAGTATTTATCGTTACGAAGTATGTGGCGCAGATACGATGTTTTCTTATTTTAGTTGTGTTTATAAGCTTCCTGCCATGTCCAATTCTTCTGAACACTTCTTCGTTTGAGACTTTTGCAGTCCAAGGAATTTTTAGAATACGCCTACATAGCCACATTTCGAATGCCTCCAATTTTTTTTCGGATTGTGCTTTAAGAGTCCAAACTTCTACCCCATATAGTAAACTGCTCGTCAAAAGTTAGGGATATAGAAAATTATGCTGATTTTCATAGTTGATTTTTTCGCGAACAGACGGATTCCGCTATTTTTTTTTATTTTAGCCTTTTCTTTAGTATTTACACCGTTGTGCAAAGGTTTACTCAAACTTATTTTTTGTACTTATACCGGGTGGAAGAAAAAAATATGTTTTTCTTGTGTTAGGTTTGAGACACCCTGTGGGGAGAACGAGGAACAAATATGGGCATACATCAGAATGGTATTGTAGTCTTCTGTTTTGTTGACATGCTGTTGTTCGAATGTCCCTGATATCTTCAGAAACAAAAAAAATAGACGGTTTTGTAATTTAACATGTGTTTTAACCGAAACAAAAGCTTGAGACACCTTGTAGGGAGAAAAAGCCACAAAGGTCAGTATACCCCGATATTATGTTGTAGTCTTATATTTTTTGAATATTCTATTTTTTTCTTAATTTCTCTGATATCTTTAATAACAAAGAAACTAGACGGTATTACTCTTTATGTTTTTCTATGTTTCACATGTGTGATGTGACGCATGTCGTCAGTTAAAACACATATTAAAGAGTAATATCGTCTAGTTTCTTTGTTATTAAATATATCAGAGAAATAAAAAAAAGAAAAAATATTCACAAAATATGAGACTATACAACAAAATATCGAGATATACTCACCTTTGTGACTTTTTCTCCCTACAAGGTACCTTAAACTTTTGTTTGTTAAAACACATGTTAAATTACAAAACCGTCTATTTCTTTTAATTCTCAAAATATCAGGGACATTCAAAAACAAAATGTTTACAAAATATAAGACTACAATACGATTTCGATATATACTCCCATTTGTACCTCTTCCTCCCTACAGGGCGTCTCAAACTTAACATAAGAAAAACATTTCTTTTCTTGCACCCAGTATAAGTACAAAAAAAAGTTTGAGTAAACATTTGCATAACTGTGTAAATACTAAAGAAAAGTCTAAAATAATAAAAAAAAATTAGCAGAATGCGTTAATCTGTTCACGAAAAAATCTACTATAAAAATTCAGCAGAATTTTCTATATCCCTAACTTTTGACGAGCAGTTTAGTTGCGACTAAAACATAACATTCGACGAACCTCAATCTAATGTCCATACCTACTCAATTTCTTATTTGTAAACATTGACTTGTATTTTATAAATCCTTTTCGAGCTATTTCTATTCTGGCCTTTATCTCCTCATTTTGATCTAATTGTGAGTTTATAATTGCTCCGAGGTATTTATACTTCTCGATAATACCTTACCGAACCTCGATAGTACCTAATGTACCGAACAGAAATTATCCCTTTCTATAACAGATTAAAAAATTTAAACTATTCTTTGATGTCTGTCTCTTCAATGCTGACCCTTCGGAGAGAGCGGAGTGCTCGACGGGATGCCGTGTAGATATTGTCCGTCTCCAAAGATCTCTGTCTCTGGTCATTTCTTTTAATTCTTGCATAGGTCTTTTGCATATGCCCCTAATTTGATGGATCCACCTTGTTTGGGATCTTCCTCGTGATTTTTGGCCTTCTATTTTTCCTTGTATATTAAGTCTTTCCAGGTTTTCTGTGCTTGCACTCGTAGCATGTCCAAAGTATTTTAATTGTTGGAGCTGGACTTAACTGGAGATTCGTTGACTTTTAGCTCTCTTAAAATTTAATTATTTGTCCTATGGTTGGCCCAGGGAACTCGTAACATTCGTCTCCAACAGAACATTCCAGTGGCTTCTATCTTTCTGCTTTCCGATTATCTCAGGGTAAAAGATTCACATCCGTAGCTCAGTATTGGGAATATTAAGCAGTTGATGAATACGGAATATTAAGATCTGAAAATTTAACAGTCCTTTCACATTTCGGTCATTTTTGCTCTGGAAAATTTTGCTAGATCACATCTACGTTTAATTTCTTCCTGTAATGACTCTATGTTTGTGATCAATGATCCCAGATATAACTGTGAGCTTACAGCTTCATACCGGTCAATTGTGGTTATGTGTGGATAATTGTTATATAGTCTATTTCACTATTATGAACTTTGTCTTTGATATATTTAATTGCAGACTAAATATTTGACTTTAGTTCTCGACCACTCGTATAAAATCAATTAGCTCTGCTTAACTATTTGCAAGAAGGGCTTTGTCATCTGCGAAACGTAGGTTGTTTATTTTATGACCATTTCTTGAGATGCCCTTTTCCCATCCTTCAAGAGCTCTTCTCATAATATGCTCTTTACATCCAGGTTGTAGCAAAAACGCAGGTTATAAATGAAATCACATATTCTAGGACCAAAATTAGTTCGATTAAACCTAACTTACCTCAGTACAAATAAGCCCATAAACAAGTTACAGCCCTTTGAAGTTCTTCTTCTTAAGGTGCCTTCTCCATTACTGAAGGTTGTCTATAGCTACAGCAAATTTCTCTCTATCTTGAGTGGTTCTTAATATCGAATGTGTGTCCATGTCTGTCCAGTCTCTTACGTTCTTCAGCCAGGAGCATTTTCTTCTTCCAGGACCTCTTCTTCCTTTCTGATACCTTTGAAGTTACAAAATGAAAATCGATTTTTTCCAATATATCGAAAACAAATTTTTTATTGAAAATGGACGAGTAGTATTCTTATGGCAGGAACGTCTTAAAAAAATATCAGTGAAATTTGTCCACCCATAAAAATTTTATGGCAGTTTGTTCCCTTAAACAACTGAAAAATTTTATGTACGTTCCAATTAAATTATTAATGTGATACCATTAGTTAAACAAAATGTTTCTAAAACTCTTTTGCCTCCTACGAGCGTAGGCGCAAATAATATTTTACGGCTATCCCTACTTTTTTCTTTACGCAGCAAATTACGTGTAGTAAAATTCTCACTGGTATGGGAATTAGTTGACAATGGCATTGCCATCATTAACTTAGTGACGGCTTTTGAATGTTCTTGTGTAACCGTTACTTGTTTATCCGCGGAAATTATTAATTCAGTTAATTATTATCATTATTTTTTAACTATGTATTCAGTACTTACTAAGGAAGTAAACCTTCACTTGTAGGTAAATGGTATATACATTTATTAAAACTTTTTATCTAAAAAGATCCAAATTGGATTGAAGTGAGTACATCACTAGTACAAGAAAAACAAACGTTTTCGGACCAATCAGTCCATCATCAAGTTGAAAACTTTAGATCCAAAGTAGTTGGAACTAGCTACATAGTAAGGTCGAAAGACCTTAGTAAAACAAGAATTAGGCCATTTCGGCTACAACAATGTCGACAATAAGTCGACATATTCGACAATAATCGACTTATTGTCGACATTGTTGTAGCCGAAATGGCCTAATTCTTGTTTTACTAAGGTCTTTCGACCTAACTATGTAGCTAGTTCCAACTACTTTGGATCTAAAGTTTTCAACCTGATGATGGACTGATTGGTCCGAAAACGTTTGTGTTTCTTGTACTAGTGATGTACCCACTTCAATCCAATTTGGATCTTTTTAGATAAAAAATTTTAATAAATTTATATACCATTTAACTACAAGTGAAGTTTTACTTCTTTACTAAGTTTTTTATTATGGTATACAGCCAATGACAGGAATATTTTCCTTTTTATTTTATGTATTCAGTGATTACAATAATTTATATATGTACTATACAATAAAAACTAATACACGAGATAAGAGAAACAGTTATTTTTTTAATAATATATTGTTATTATGAAACGCTAAATAAATTTTGAGACCATCTTTAACAATAAAATGCTTGGATTTAATATCCAATATAGGCTAAGTCAAATCGCAAGTACTTTATTTTCTTGATAATTTCAAGTAAATTTAAGTAGTATATTTTACGTCACTGTCGAAAAGAACTGTTATCGTACTTCAAGTTTTTTTCAAAAAACTTCCTTATGTCTAAAGTTAATAGTTTTTTAGATATTTTTATTTATATATGAATGAATTACTTAATTAACTAAGTAGGCATTCTAAGTTTTAACAAACTCACCACGTTATTTCACTCTTTGAGCTTTCGACGTCACCTCTTGAAAAGAAATCTCCTAACCGAACCCAGGAATCTCCCACCAACTTCATACTCTTAACTGTAATAAGAGTTCCAAAATTTTAAGATCCAATCTTGAATTTTCTATCCTATAATGGATTTCCTCTTGAAATAATCGTAACCTGGAAAAGACAACGAAGGTAAAAGTATAAATTAATGCTCTTAAGAATTTGATGGTTATCGTAGCTTTTATGGAAAATGCTGAAACTGTCATGAGAATTTTGTAAAACGACATTATGTGATATGTGGTAGGTATACCAAATGAAATCATTTATTTCACTCAGATTTAGTATCCTAAACTTTTGTGTGATTTTCTCGTGTTACTTCACAAGTAGTGTGACCTTTTAATTTTAAAAATTGTTTAAATTAACTCCTAATATCGATATATCTCCTTCTTGTTTTGTGAGAAAAATGGAACTTGACACTAATACTGGCAGTCCTAAGTCTCTGTAATTTCATAACTGTCCTGAGCCAGACTTAGTTTTAACCCGTTGGCAAAAATATCTCAATACGGTTCCACAATAGGTACATGAAAATATAGGGAATATCTCGAATTAGGGTTTACAGCAAAAAGAATCCACAGATGGGCTCTCATTGAATGTCTATCATCTGACATCACCCCATTAAAAACTTTTTTATGGGACTAAAATATAAGGTCTGTAATATGTCTAACGTTAAGGAAATATGCAAGAATATTGTTTTTTAGATTTGAGGATTGTGAACCGTCGTGACACAACATTTAAACAATATTCATTTTACAGCATAATATGAAGTTACTTTTCGATAACAATAAGTTGTTGTAAGCAAGACATATTTTTTGATGTTTTCTATAGAAAATATTTTGAATGGTGTTAAAATAAACACGAACGTCACTGCTAAAGCCTAAGGTGAAGACAGTTCTTCGCACCATTTCAAAAAATCCTTTCCCAAAACTCATTACCACATCCTTTATACTTGATGCGAATATTTTCATAGATAAAACGTATATTAATGAGGGTTTGTATCTTGAATAATTACATTACATTTATATTTCCACAGACTGTCTAATATTTCGTCTTTCGATTATGCTGAAATACGGTGAGTCATAGACCACATAAAGTCAAGGTTGACTTTGGGTTGCGAAGATGTGTACAAATTGATGTCATTAATTAGCCGACTAAAAGGATCTTTAAGTTGTCGGTTGGTATTTTTAACAAAAAAGTAACTTAGTAGGCCGTTGATCCATGCACATTAAGATTTGACTAAAATTATACTCAAATAATATGAGCTCAAATTTTAATCCAACAAGATGTTTTATCATCTTCTTAGAACATTATCCGACAATTATTTTTTTTTTCAATTTGTATCTGGCTACCTAGAGGTCAATGAGTCACATATAAAGAGATATTAATTCTGATTGATTGAAAAAAAAATAGTTATAAAATTGAGGGGTAATAACCCGTGTTAAGAAATATATTATATTTTTATAGAAAATATGATTGAAATTTTGACATAATTCATAGTCACAAGACACTACGAGACAATATATATATATATATATATATATATATATATATATATATATATATATATATATATATATATATATATATATATATATATATATTAGGTATAGTGCAATTATTTATTTCTTTTTTAACTGTGGCATGTCGATAGTGTTGATAAAAATTGCATATAACAGTATTCTCCCCCAATTATTGCTAAATTTTTGTTTTGACATCAAAGTTCTCAATATTTTTCTTTAATAGCGTAGGCGAAAAATTTTGAAGCAATGCTTTTTAAATGCTTCTTTTCTTCTTCTTTCTTGTATGCAGGCTTTAAAGCCTGTTTCGCCTGTTATCGTACCGTCTTTTTCTTGGTCTGCCAATACTTCTTCGTCCATTTGGTGACTTATCTCGTGCTATTCATACTATCCTATCCTCTGCCATTCTACAAATGTGTTCGTTCCACTCCTGTTTACGTTTTGTCACCCATCCGTTTATGTCTTCTACGTGGTATGATCTTATATTTTTGCTTCTCTCCCTATCTAACAGACTTTTCCCTGATATTCGTCGGAGTATTCTCATCTCTGTTTTTTCTAGTAGTCGTCTCGTTTTAGGTGTGTCAAGTCTTGTCTCCGCCGTGTGAGTCAATATAGGTTTAATTGCTGCTTTATAGATTCTTGATTTTGTGTTTTTGTGGCTTTTTAAATGCATTAATTTTTTTTTAGTATTGAGAAAACTAATACAAAATATAGAATATTTCCCTTAGAATACACAATAAGTTTCTTTTGAATAAGATATTTGAAATTCTTCTTTTTCACCCGTGTAACTTATTAAAATAAACATTATAGAAGTTTTCAGGGATTTTGGGCCCTGAGCAATAATGTAACCTTTCATTATGCGTTCAAATCTTTCAAAAATACTTATTAGTTTAGTAAGCTCACTATCGAAAATTATTACGTGCAAGTTTTTGCCAATGCTGGAATTTGTTATTGTATATTTAACGGATATTTCTTACTTTATTTTCTTTTTTTTATGTGTATTTAAAAGTTTCCAGCTCATTGAGTTTTTTGTTACACTGTGTGCAGGTATGACAAAATAGTACAAATTCGTATAAAAAATCTATTATTAATATAATATTAAAAATTTACTATAAGGGACAAAATTTATTGCAAAACTAACGACTTCTATATAGCCCAGAGAGCCACTGCGCATCCGCTAGGAAAAATATTCCGATTCGGATTTTTTGCACAATCTTACTCAAAAAGGACCCATTTTAACAAATTTGCATGTTGCCAGGACCAAAAGTGAGTCAAAAATTTTTAAACGTTTTTTTTTCCTAAAATTATTTTTTTTTGCATGGAACAAAGTTTTTTAGGTTTCTTGGATCATTCCAAACAGAAAAGGTCTTTAGTGACATTTCTCTAAAGTTCATAGTTTTTGACATATAAGCGATTAAAATTTTTAACCCTCAAAAACTATGTGAAAAACTGAAAATGTGAATGTTGCCAAGGTAGGTAGGTATTCTTTAAATATCGATTGATGAAATCCCGAAGAGTTTTTTGCAATACAGTATTCAAAACTCCTTTGTTTTTTAATTTCTAATCACGCGTGCGCGACAATATTTTCCACCGTTGCATGTGTATATGTTATAGTCAAAGCCCGAATATCAGGCACTCCTAGGTTTGACTAGGCAATCCTCAGGTCAAATAAATTACAGTTTCGGCCTTTGACTAGTCAAATCTAGGAGAGACGAAGTTGATCGGGCAAAGGTCGAAATTTAATTTTATGAAATCGGGGTTTGACTATTCAAACCCCGATGAGATATTAAAATGTCGTAATTTGTTAGATTAGGTTTAATAAAACGTCATTTTTGAATTTTAATGTTTATTATTTTTATATTGTCATAATTAAAATAAAAAAATAGTGTTTATTCTCACATGTTGAGCCATTATGGCATTTAGAGTTGCACAATACGTTGGACCTTTTACACTTTCATATTTTTTAAGGCATTTGTTATTGCAGTAGCATTTTATATCTTGCAGTAAGTCTTGTCCTCTAAATTTAGAATCTTGTGTACTAATTTCTTTTAGAGACAGCTTAACGTCTGGAACATATTCGAAATTAAGGCAATTCTCTTTGCATTCTCTTATTTAATTTCTTGAAAAAAGTGTGTTAATTGTTCCGTACTAGCGATGTGAAATTACGTGTAATTTCAGAAATTGTAAGTTACACGTGTAAAATTACCCAAAAATTACAAACCAGATGTAATTTATGTAACTTATGTAATTTATGTTCATTGTATTAAAAAATCAATTGTTTGCATTCATATTGAATATAATAAACACAAAGTAACTACATACTTATGAAATAAAGAAAAGTGGATAAGAAATACATACAAATAATAAAGAAATGAAAACATAGGTTCTTTAGTTTTGTTTTAAGCGGCTTTTATAAATCACAACTTCCTTTTTCGCAGACAACTGGAGACCTTCTTGTTATAAAACGTCGAAGTTTCAATTGTTTGCTCTTCCAATGAGCCTTGTGTAATTTTTTTTATCTCCGGCAAATCCAGAACTGCATCCTGAAATTAAATAGGAAAGTGTAAACATAGAGAGTAAAAATAATGGGTTTATAATATAATATATACAGATCTAACTACCTTGTTTTCGGCATCTGAAGTATCCTTCTCGACTTCCGTTTTTTTTTGGGGTTGTTCTGTGCCTTTACCCTGAAATTGATAATTTTGGAATATAAACAATAAATATGTATGTGTTTACACTAATTTACCGATTTCATTAAGACGTTTTCTAAAATGTTCACTTTGCTTTGTCTCAAAATGCGTGCTGGTCTCTGTTCCCTAGTTTCCATTCTTTGATCAATTTCATCATCGGTCATTGCAAAGTCAGCAAAATTAAAATCATCGTCGGAATTTCCATTTCCTGTTGTATTTGAATGCCATGATGATATTGTCTGAAAACATAAGATTTATAATTTTTTATTCGAAAACGGTGGAATGCATTGGAAAATCGGAAAAGAAGCAAACTGCATATATCACATGCACATATCACATATCTAAAAAATGCCTAAATTTAAAATTACCTCGTCTAATTCTTCCTCTTCGGAAATATGGTTTTCAATTACTTCTATCTCCTTCTGTAAGTTTCTACCTTCTATCGAAACGTTGTTCTGTACAGTCTCTTCTATAGGATATTGACTTTGTATGTGATGTTGTCGTGAACGTTTCAGCAATTTTGAATTATATTGTATATAATTTAAATTTGCTGCCCTTTGAGTTGTTAGGCGATTTCTTCTCTTCGTATGAATGCTGCTCTGGGAGCTAAAGCTTCTCTCTGTTGCCGCAGAAGTGCACGGCATTGTCAATATCCTGACTGCAACTTTGGAGAGGCATGAATGTCCACAAAATCCTTTCCACCATGTAACCAAAGAGACATTATCGAGTATGTTCCATAAAAATGTTTCGCCAAAAAAGTCTGTTTTAGCTAAATAGTTTCCTAAATCCTCAGTAATCTTTGACACTCCTTCATCACCAATCTCTATCGTGGTCGTGGTTGACATAGTAGTAATGTATTTCATCGCTTCAATCCTTTCGGCTGATGATAAATTTGCACCAACAGACCGAGGGTTTAGTAAGTCTGCGGCAAAATGGATCGGTTGAAGGGCGTATTCCTTCCTTGATATAAATTTATCCATCGCTTCTGTTTTTTCGCAATCCGTTAGTTTCACGCATTCTAAATGAGTAGATATGTTACTACCGATTTTCGCGAAAGTTTCACAAACCAAATGAATTGACGAAGAATCTCCTTCAAGACGTGTTATTGCTTCAGTAATTGGCTTAAGCAATTCAACAAGAGCGCTAGAATTTATCCAGAATCCTTCATCAAGTAAATTTGCTTTTGCGCTGCGTATTCTATCTTGAATTGTTTTATCTGGAGATATTGCTAGACGTTGTAGGACGGACTTGCATTTAGTCAGATCTTGAAGACATTTTACATGTGAACCCCATCTTGTTTTTACAGGTAGGCTAAGAGACACTCCACACTTCATCTCATTTCTTATTTCTGTGAATTGAGCTCTCAGTACTTGACACTGGTTAATAGTTTTAACGATATGTATAATATGTGACAAATGTGTCTCTATTGAAGATAATTTCAAAATATCGCTGCACAATAAATGTAATGTGTGCGCTAAACAGCCGTATGATACAAGATGGGGATACATCTCTTCACATTGTCTCACAGCCTTCCTCATATTCTTTGCGTTATCAGTCACAATAGCGAAAAATTTTTTAGGTCCATACTCCTCCAGAACTTCAACCATTAATTTTGTTATATATTCTGCGGTATGCTTCTCTGCTTTTGTTAGTACTGATTTGACAAATAACGGTTCGGGTGTTGTAACAATGAAATTAATTACACTTTCATTTCGCAAGTTGGACCAACCATCGCATTGCAATGATAAATTGTCAGCTTGCTTAATTTTATCATTAACTTGAACTTCAACTCGCTCGTACTCTTCGGTCAGGAGACGATTTGATAACATATATCTCGATGGTAAGGTGTATGAAGGTCTAATTTTTTTAAAAAACAATTTCCAATCTTCATTCTCGGTAATTGAATGTGGTGCTGAACTGGTGTAAATAGCTCTAGCAAGCAAAATATTCAATTCGTTATTTTGTTCGTGTGTCATTCGATCACAAAATGATTGTATTCTGTTGATTTTTGTGCAAACAGGTGTTTCCACATGAATGTTATCAGAAGCAGATGTTGATGCTGTGGAAACCGTTGATGATGTACAAGCAGCATCAGTGTTATCGTTATCCAATTTTGCCGATGTGATCTTTTTCATGGATGTTTCAAATGGAAATTTAGAGTGATTCCCCTTTGACTTTGGAGTTAAAATATTGAATTTAAGTTTTATCATATGCGGCACATAAGTGCATTGTTGAAGATGAGATTTCATTCTTGTAGCATTTTTTGCATGTACACTCTTGCAAAATTTACACCTCACATTTATGGTCTTTTGATTAGAAGAACCCGCAGGTAACACTTCAAAATAAAGCCAGATATCTGTCTTACGTTTCACCATGTTTTATGACCTAAAAAAAATATTCAGGTAGACTTAAACATTAAGAAGGGAAAAAACATTATTTTTCAAAGTATTTGATGGGCACGAGGGCATAAAAAATTGTTAGGCATCCTTAAATAGAAGAAAGATTAAAATTGAATCTGTGTAACAATTTAATGAAATTCGAATAAGCAGAATACTGGATCGGACAACTACATTATTTTGCCCTCAACGTTATCAAAATTTTTTATTTAGTAAGTTATGTCAGTGTAATTCAATTACACATGCTACATGCACAAGTACCCCGTTGCTCCTATCATTCTTATAGTTATTGTACAGTAAACTAATCTAAAAAATCGAATAAAACTTGGTAAACCGAATTCAGAATTAAGTACTGTAGCCACATATAAAATGACGCGCGTTAGATTTAACGTACAGTCGATATGCGATAGGCCCGCCCCTGTGTTTCCCAATCTAAGGTTGCTATGGACATCACCGGCACGTGTTTTGCTGTTTGTAGAAATAATATATTTCTTACCTTATAGTTTCTGTGCTTCCTTATAAATAAATGTAAAGTAACCAACGCTGCGTGAATGAATAGAGAAAGAACAGTCGAAAACTAACTTATACATACACATTACACATACAATAACAGAAATGTAAACATAACCTGCCTGACTCAGACTAAGGAACGACTAACGAGCGACGAGCGTAATAGCACCCACTGGTTCGCGCGCGCCGGCACCGGCGCACCGCACTTACGACAATTGCGCGCGCATAAGTTGCCATAATATATGTAATTTTACCAGTAATTACATAAATTACGGTAATTTATGTAAATTTATCATAAGTTACGTTAAATTTCATAAATTACGTAAATTCCAAAAATTACATAAATTACATTAAGTTACGGGTATCATGTAATATTACCGTAAGTTACGTGTAATTTATGTAACGTAAGTTATGTAATTTTACAACTCACATCACTATTCCGTACCAACTCTATATTTTATTAATCTTCAATTGTTTTATCTTGTATGATACTCAAAATATTTCGAGCACCTCCGTAATTTGGTTCGACTTAGTATATGAATTTTATTTTAGCACAAACAGATGGAATGGGAATGCCATCGTCAACTGTGAAAGAAGATAACTTGTAATCGGAAAAAATAAACTAGGGACCACCGTAACACTAACGAAGCTCTTCGGCCGTCGTCACTAGGAGAGGAATACATTGTCAAACAATTCAGATTACCTCTTCATATATGTGGTTTGTTGTATTTGCTAAAAAAATAGCTATGACGCACATACGTGCATAATTTGTAATCAGGAGGTACATGTTGTTCCCTGACAGCACACTTGGTGCATCCTATGAAGGTTTTGAAAGAAAAGTTACATGCATGCGTTGTGCACAGACAGAAAAAAATAAAATAAATACAGGAAAGGCGATTGATGATCTTCACACCCAATCTAATGCTATGAAACAATTGAATAAGTGAAAAAAAATTTCCTCCCATTTCTATCGGAAAAACTGTAACAATACCTATCCCCAGCTTTGATAGAAATATGCTCGAAATATTTTAGGTATCATACGTCATACAACATAAAACAATTAACGGTTTATATAGAATTATTGGTACGAAATACGTAACAATAAACATACTTTTTTCAAGAAATCAAATAAGAGAATGAAAAGAGAATTTTCTTAATTTCGAAGATGTTCCAAACGTTATGATGAATGAAAGCGCGTTGTTTAATCCCCGTTTAGGCCTAGGCCTCTTCAGGGTAGACGTTAAGCTGTCTCTAAGAGAAATTATTTAAAAAATTATTTTAAATATATCAATTTTTTTTATTTTAATTACGACAATATAAAAATAATAAACATTAAAATTAAAAAATGACGTCTTATTAAACCTAATTTAACAAATTACGGCATTTTAATAGCTGATCGGGGTTTGACTAGTCAAACCCCGATTTCATAAAATTAAATTTCGACCTTTGCCTGACCAACTTAGTCTCTCCTAGGTTTGACTAGTCAAAGGCCGAAACTATAATTTATTTCGGGCTTTGACTAAGAGCGTCGGTCAGACCTGAGGATTGCCTAGTCAAACCTAGGAGTGCCTGAAATTTGGGCTTTGACTATAACATATACACTATGGTGCAAATGAAAGAAATAAATTCGTTATTTCGTAAACCGGCGACTGTAAGTAAAAATTACGAAACAGATCGATTTTTATTTTTAAGTTATGATATTGTGGCGTATATGGTATACTAGTGACGTCATCGGTCTGAAGGTTCTTCAATTCTCTATTCAGTAATGTAAACATTTATATAATTTTTTATACAGGGTGTCCAAAAAAAAAATTAATAAATTGAATTATTTGACAAAAAAAGAAGTAGCAGGACACCCTGTATAAATAATTATATAAATGTTTATATTATTGAATAAAGAACTGAAGAACCTTTTAAATGAGCTGGCGCACGACTCCTGTTCTCATTTAAAACAAATCATCGATTACGTCATCACGCCCAGATGGATGACGTCACTAGTATACCATATATGCCACAATATCATAACTTAAATTCATCAATCGATGTTTAAACAAGCTGAAAATGCGAGCAATATCATAACGAAAACTTTGTTTATTTACGTATTTTAATTAATAATATGGAAAATTGCTATTATGAAAAGTAGTTTAGAATTAATAATTATGTTTTAATATGCAATTATATCATTCTAATTTAAATGTTATGAACTGTAAAGGCAGTTTACTCTTGATCGAAATTCATGTGTTTTATATACCTCGTATAAAATTAATAAAATTTTACATATGATGGTTGCATCATAAATCTTAGAACACGAAGAGCTTTTTATAAGAATAACTTTTCTTCGTCAAATTAAAAATAAAAGAGTTATAAATGAAAATGTTGCTGGTATCCATAATTTGAGAAAAATCTTCAAATATTTTTTTCCATTAGAAAGATGTAATTGCACATATCAGACCATAATTGTTTGTACCAAACAATATTCTTTCATATACTGTCGGTTCGCTAAACTCAGACACAACTGGTTAGTGATTTTAGTCAATAATTTTGCCAATTTGGCAAAAAATAATTACTAATTAGTTAATAATTACTAAATAATTAGTAATTTTGTCAATTTTGGCAAAATTCACAAAAACAAAAAAATTAATTACTAAAATCACTAGCTAGTTGTGTCAAGTTTAGCGAACCGACTACATATAATTTTAATATCATAGCAAATGGAACAGTCCATTTATCATAAAGGGGAGGCCGCATACTCGTATAAACCTTTTTGAAGCTGTTAATAAATTTCTGCTTTTAAAATATACTCAAATTGTATTTTTGAACATCTTGTTTATTTTATATAATAATTAAATTCACTATCAAATGTCATTGATGTTTTATGAATACTTAATTTAAAATTTAGTTTGACATTCACGAAGTGTCAAACTCAAATGTAAATAACCTATTATGCTTTGCTTATCAAATCGAGATTAAAAAAGTAGCCTACTTCCTAATCAACCATTTGAGCTGACGTTTAGTGCGTCGGTAGGAAATAACCGGATTGTGACGTCACATTTTAGATTTTGAGGTCCATTATCTCGAAGACGGTTAGAGATATCGCAATGCCGTTTTCAGATTTGGATTCAGAAGGCAAAACTACATAAGAATCCATCGATACACCTTCTCTAAGTGTTGCAGGAGCGGCAACGCAATAACACACAGACTTTTGCAAATTTATAAACGAAAAGTTTTCGTTGAAAATATCTACCTACCTTGGCAACATTCAAATTTTCAGCTTTTCACATAGTTTTTGAGGGTTAAAAATGGCCGATTTCGCAGTTTTTCAATTTTTAATCGCTTTTATGTCAAAATCTATCAACTTTAGAGAAATGTGACTAAAGAGCTTTTCTGTTTGGAATGATCCAAAAAAACTAAAAAAACTTTGTTCCATGCAAAAAAAATTATTTTAGGAAAAAAACAAAAAAAAAAAACCTTTAAAAAATTTTTGACCTATTTTTGGTCCTGGCAACATGCCAATTTGTTAAAAGGGGTCCTTTTTGAGTAAGATTGTGCAAAAAATCCGAATCGGAAAATTTTTTCCTAGCGGATGCGCAGTGGCTTTCTGGACTAATATTTTTATAAACTGTTCTAACATTCTTTTGTAAATATTTTAGTATACAGTTTTCGTGATTTCCCATTTGTTATTTTGGAGTTTATTTAACAGTACCTTTTTTGAATATATTAAATTTTGCATTAAAATTTTGTTGCAACCCATTTTGCAACATTAAAATGTGAAAACCTGGAATTAATTGAAATTTGAATTAGTCAATACATTTATCGCAAATACATATACATAAAAATAAAAAATGTAATTATACCTTAAACAGATTTATATTCTTTTGGCAACAACCGCGCTTTTGCAGTGGAAAATATAGCAACATTTAATAAACAAATTAAATATCTCATAAATGTATCATGTATTTTTCTACGAGCGTGCAAAAATGTCTACTTTCGCGCACGCATTTTAGTTTAGAAAGTTTCACTTTTCCGCACGCTTGTTAATTCTCCGCACGCGTGTTACTTTTCCGCACGCGGTTTTTACTTTTCCGCACGCGTGTTAATTTAGACATGTTAATATGGCCTTAAAGTAATTATAATACATGCAATAAACTAATATTTAGATATTATTTACTAATTTATTTCAAATACATCTTATTGTGTTCCTGTTTTAATGAAATTAACGCGACAATTCGATGAAATAAAATTATTTTGACATAATATTCGAAAGTCAAATCGGTAGACAATAACAGTCGTTTTGAATCATCGTCATGGAAACCAAGATCGTCGTCATGCTAACTAATTATATTGAAAGTTTGGTTTTGACAACCTTCTCAAAGAATTAATTGGTGTATGTATTTTCATATTAATTAAATTAATTGATTAAGACTTGGTAATTTTTTAAAGACTCTTAGAAAAAAAAATTGTTCCTAACTCTTGCAGAAAGTCTCTTTTCCGCACTCGACTGCTTGCCGAACTCCCGCTTCGCGTCGTTCGGCAAACTGCAGTCGCGTGCGGAAAAGAATGACTTTCTGCTAATTTATAGTACTTATTTAAAACGCAAATAATATTTTTTTTCAAATTTGATTTTTAAATTTTATATATTATTATTTAAATAAATAGGTGGTCAAATTTAATTAACTAAGTCTTAGATAAAAGACTTAACATTCATCTTTGCAGAGAAAAATCCTCAAGACTTTGATTAAAATGTAAATTACCTCAGCAGTTAAAAAAGTAAATATTTTGCAAAAATTACCCCTTTTTATTCATTTAAACAATTATCCCCTTATATAATTTGAATACTTTCTTGAAAATATCTTTGGTACTACAAAATATGCTTTGAAAAAAAGCAATAAAGTCATTATTATTATTATTATTATTATTACTCATATAAACTTTTTTTAGCGGAAAGCGGTTAAGAACTTAAAAATACAAAATGAACAAATTCCTCCGATTCCTAAAAGAGACCGAACATGGGCACGCACTGACGAGGAAAAAGCAAATACCTTCCGAGAATATCTGGAGGAAGCCTTTCAACCTCTTCCATCGCAAAATACGCCTAAAATAGAAGCTAAAATCAAAGAAACTCTTGAAACTCCATATCAAATGTCCCAAATTCCAAAACTCTTCAAAGTCAAAGAGGTACATGAGACAATCAGAAGAAACTTAAATCCAGATAAGGCTCCAGGGTTTGATCTGATCAAAGGCCGTCTTATTAAAGAACTCCCAAGAAAAGGATTGTGCTAGTAACAACAATATTCAACGCGGTGCTACGATTAGGACACTTCCCTGCCCAATGGAGAGTTGCCGAGCTTATACTTATTCCAAAACCTGGAAAACCAAAAAATGAAGTAACATCATACAGACCAATCAGCATGCTGCCAGTCCTTGGTAAACTCCTAGAAAAGCTACTCATAACCCGACTGACTCCCATAATAGAAGAAAACCACCTGATTCCAGAACACCAATTCGGATTTAGAAAGGATCATAGCACAATTGAACAGATCCACAGAGTAGTGGACGAAATAAATGAAGCATTTGAGCAAAAAAGTTACTGCACGACTGCTTTCTTAGATATGAGTCAAGCTTTTGATAAGGTTTGGCATAATGCACCACCACTTGCAAAAATTAAAAAACAAATAGGCCTGATTTATGAGCAATTTATGAGCTTTCATATTCCGCAAACTAAAAATTTTGAGCTCGTTCCACTAAGCAGGAATTTAATACTTTAGTGGGGCTGACTCAGCTCCCCCCCCCCCCACTGCTTAAAAATAGAAATATTGAATCGGTTTTTGCGGCAGAATTACGAGCTATTTATGAGCTCTTGAAATTATATAGTTTCGATTTTTCAGCTCATCCCCTTCACCCCCAAACAACCCTTTAATTGATTTAACTTAAGAGAAAAATGCTAAGAAAACTTAAAATATATCGTATTGCGGATATAATTCCTATAGCTTATACACTCTAAGAATAAACTATTAAATCACATGCATTTCGATTATTGAGCTACAACCCCTTCGCAAGAAAACCACCCTATCTTCCCGGCTTAAGAGAAAGTTGTACTTAAAATGCATTAAATTAATTATTTGGCGACTACATATCATTTAATAATTTATAATGTCCCAAATTCCGCGCATTTAGATCAGTAAATTGCAATTTATTTTGTATAGTGCAGTCACTGAAGGTAAAAACCAACGATTACCTTCAATTTCGGTGAACCTTCATCGATTTTCACGAAAATTGGTCAGTGGTTAGAGGATACCTCAAGAAACAAAGGTGACATGGTACCACCTTGCGCCTTTACCCTGAGGGTGGATACCGCCCCTTCTCGGGGGTGAAAATTATTTTATAAAAAATAACTTCACAAATCAATAAAAGAACAAATTAAAAGCAAAATTTATTATACAAAGTTATTAAATAAGTCAATACTTTTTAAGTTATTAAAGATCAAAATTTTTAATTATTCGTGAAAAAATGCATGTTTTGAAGCGGTTTTTCGTAAATCATTGAAAAATTGTGTTTTTACAAAAAAAGTTAATAGTAGTTTAATTCGTATAGCTTATATTCTAAGAATAAACTCTTAAATCACGCGCCTTTCGATTATAGAGCTACAACCCCTTCGCCAGAAAACCATCCCATATTCCCGACTTAAGAGAGAGTTGTACTTAAAATAATTTAAATTAATTATTTGGCGTCTACATATCGTTTAATAATTTATGAGCTCGGAAAATATACGCATCTCAATTATTGAATTGCCATTTTCTTTCTATAGTGCAGTCACTGAAGGTAAAAATCAACTATGACCTTCGATTTCGGCAAATTTCCATTCATTTTCACGAATTGACAATAACAACTTGCGGTTTTAGCCTGGGGTATATGTCACCCCTTCTCGGGGGTGAAAATTACTTTATTAAAAATAACCCCACAAATCGAGGGAGGCACAAATTTTAAGCAAAATTTGTTATATAATGTTATTAAAATAAATCAATACTTTTTGAGTTATTAAAGATCAAATATTTTAATTTTTGTGAAAGAAAATGCATGCTTTAAAGCGATTTTTCATAAATAACTCAAAAACTGTAAGTTTTTACAAAAAAGTTTTCATCACTAAAATTCAAGCTAATAAAAAATATAATAAATTGCTTACTTGAAAAACCATTTAAGAGGAAACCGTAGCGACCAACAGGTAGCGAAAACGCGTTCCAAGATTGCGGCTGTAATTTTGAATATTTTTTCGAGATATTTGGCACACGTATTCGTAATATAATAAAGAATGGCGGTACAGAACCCAATTTGAAAAATATATTAATATGTGGAAATTACTCTGTAATTAAATACAATATTAAAAAACGAGCCCCTACCGCCATTAAGAAGAACAAAAAAATACACTTTCCTCAAATAAACGTTTTTATCCGATGCCTAGATTTTGTGTCATTTTGAAACTACTAATGAAATTTATTTCTAAAAATCTAGGCATCGGATAAAAAAGTTTATTTGAAGAAAGTGTATTTTTTGTTCTTCTTAATGGCGGTACAGGCTCGTTTTTTTAATATTTAATATTTAATTACAGAGTAATTTCCACATATTAATATATTTTTCAAATTGGGTTCTGTACCGCCATTCTTTATTATATTACGAATATGTGCGCCAAATATCTCGAAAAAATATTCAAAATTACAGCCGCAATCTTGGAACGCGTTTTCGCTACCTGTTGACCGCTACTGTTTCCTCTTAAAGGGTTTTTTAAGTAAGGAATGTATTATATTTTTTATTAGCTTCAATTTTAGTGATGAAAACTTTTTTGTAAAAACTTACAGTTTTTGAGTTATTTATGAAAAATCGCTTTAAAACATGCTTTTTCTTTCACAAAAATTAAAATATTTGATCTTTATTAACTCAAAAAGTATTGATTTATTTTAATAACATTATATAACAAATTTTGCTTAAAATTTGTCCCTCCCTCGATTTGTGGGGTTATTTTTAATAAAGTAATTCTCACCCCCGAGAAGGGGAGACATATACCCCAGGCTAAAACCGCAAGTTGTTATTGTCAATTCGTGAAAATGAATGGAGATTTACCGAAATTGAAGGTCATAGTTGATTTTCACCTTCAGTGACTGCACTATAGAAAGAAAATGGCAATTCAGTAATTGAGATGCGTATATTTTCCGAGCTCATAAATTATTAAACGATATGTAGTCGCCAAATAATTAATTTAAATTATTTTAAGTACAACTCTCTCTTAAGCCGGGAACATGGGATGGTTTTCTTGCGAAGGGGTTGTAGCTCTATAATCGAAAGGCGCGTGATTTAAGAGTTGATTCTTAGAATATAAGCTATACGAATTAAACTACTATTAACTTTTTTTGTAAAAACTCACAGTTTTTCAGTGATTTACGAAAAACCGCTTCAAAACATGCATTTTTTTCACGAATAATTAAAATCTTTGATATTTAATAACTTAAAAAGTATTGACTTATTTTAATAAGTTAATGTAATAAATTTTGCTTTTAATTTATTCTTTTATTGATTTGTGCAGTTATTTTTTTATAAAATAATTTTTACCCACGAGAAGGGGCGGTATCCACCCTCAGGTTAAAGGCGCAAGGTGGTACCATGTCACCTTTGTTTCTTGAGGTATCCTCTAACCACTGACCAATTTTGAAATTGAAGATAATCGTTGACTTTTACCTTCAGTGACTGCACTATACAAAATAAATTGCAATTTACTGATCTAAATGCGCGTAATTTGGGAGCTTATAAATTATTAAATGATATGTAGTCGCCAAATAATTAATTTAATGCATTTTAAGTACAACTCTCTTAAGCCGGGAAGATAGGGTGGTTTTCTTGCAAAGGGGTTGTTGCTCAATAATCGAAATGCACGTGATTTAATAGTTTATTCTTAGAGTATATAAGCTATAGGAATTATATCCGCAATACGATATATTTTAAGTTTTCTCAGCATTTTTCTCTTAAGTTAAATCAATTAAAGAGTTGTTTGGGTGGTGAAGGGGATGAGCTCAAAAATCGAAACTATATAATTTCAAGAGCTCGAAAATAGCTCGTAATTCTGCCGCAAAAATTGATTCAATATTCCTATTTTGAAGTAGTGGGGGGGACTGACACTGCCCCCGCCACTAAAGTATTAAATTCCTGCTCAGTGGAACGAGCTCAAAATTTTTATTTTGCGGAATATGAAAGCTCATAAATAGCTCATAAATCAGGGCTATTTGTTTTTTAATTTTTGCAAGTGGGGGGGGGGGGCGTCTCAACACGGGTAGAAGAAACACTACGGAGCAGAGGACGCCCACTAACCAGATGGGCCGATGATTTGAAACATGTTATCGGTAACTGGATGCAAGCCGCACAAAATAGACATAAATGGAAAGAGCTGAGGGAGACCTATGTCCAGCAGTGGACGCGTACGGGTTGATGATGATAAATATTTAATTACATGAAGTGACCAAAATCTCCTAACACATTTGAATGGCTCCCTCCAGTAACGTTCTAAGCGACATATTGTTTGGAATCGTGTTTTCTGTGCAGAATCGTTCTACATGACATCTCAGACATGGGAAAGGTATTTTCATGTTATTGTCATTGAGGTTGGCAGCCCTGTGAATAGCGCTTTCCCCCCCCCCCCCATCCCACTTTTTGGACCTTGTCGCGCAGTAACGTTCCAAACACCTGAAGATGTCTACATCACCGCGTGTTAGTGATCTGATACAAATAGGTTAAACTGAAGTAAAAGCAGGAATTTAACATCGCCAATTAGTCTAGAAACCTTAATAAGGTTTCTAGATATGCAGGGGACCCTTATTTAACTAAATATAAAATAACATTTCAACTGCCATTATTCCCATAAAAAGTTACAATAACGCTCTAAGCGACTGTCGATTATACCCCATTCCACTAATATACGACCCTCTTGGATTATCGCGACAACGAATATTTTACTGTGCAAAATATGAAGAACGAAAGTAAATTGCAAATTATATTGTTGTTTATTGAAGTAATTATTATAGCAAAATACTTTCGTACTTCTTATGTTGCACACTAAAATAATCGTTGTCGCGGCAATCCAAAACAATCGTATATTCGTGGAATACACCATAGAACATTGTTGCAACTAAAAAGTTACTATTTTGGTTATAACTTTATTACTATTTTGTGTAACTTATAAGTTTTACTAGTAATGTTGTATAAAAATGTTTCCAATAATACTGTTATAATATTTAATGTATTAACTGATTTTTCATCGCAAAAAATGTTTTTTTACTTCCTGAAAAATTTTTAAACTGGCGCTTGGAACGTTACTAGAGGGACCCATTCATTTGTGCACGCCTAAAAACGGTCATGGAATGAGTTACTTACACTACGAAACATTTGTAAATTAACACTTCGAAATACACTTTGTACCTATTCTACTTTTCATCTCATCCCTTGTTGTTTGAATTATTTTATAAATTTTATTTTTAACGTAACCCCAAAATATGATTCCAGTTTATTAAATTCTGGTGATCTGGGTAGACACTCTACTGGCCCATTGAAAGATGAAAACTTTTTCGAAATCGAATAAATTTAGACATAGGGAGAGTTATTTATATTATAAAAATTAAAGTACGGTAACGGTACTTTTCAATAGTGATATAGAATACAGGATGTTCCCTTTAACATTCCTGAGAAAATAATGTACTTGCGTTTTGACTCGCCCTGTATTTGATATAAAGAAAATTAGCAATATCAATAATTTTTGAAAATTTTAACAATAATTAAAAAAATATGGTATCAACAAACCATTGCTGCTGTGCTTATTTTTATTTTAGGCTATTGATTATGTTCAAAATAACAGAGCTAAAAGGAACTACAACGTTAACGCGATTTTATTGTCTCATATGGTCAATAGACCTCTAAATTTGAAAAAACCGCGGAGTGCTACCATTGAAATGGGTGCGTTTTTTAAAAAGGGGTGAATTAGTCCCTAGCCACAGGCACAGGCATATCATTGTTCTATAACTTTTTTCTACGCATTTCTAGGAATATGCAATGGTACATCTGGTAGAAAGAGAAGTCAATTGCCGTTAAAAATTGTCTACTGTATAAGGTTTTACGACTATCTTTAAGCAAGTTATGCTTTGTCAAGTTTTTATACTTTTAATGATTATTGATATTTTTTATGATTATTTTTTAAATTTTTCATTATGACTTTTTTCTTATACATTTAGCTAGATATATTATGTACACATTGAAAAAAAAATAGTTTGTTTACTTTAAAATGGTGTATTGCAAAAAATTGTAGGACTATTTTTAAACAAGATATCCGTAAGATATCCAAGGGTACCTATCCGTAATTGGAGAAAAATTTAATTCTTTTTATTTTTTTTTTCAATTAGAAGAATATAATTGCTTATTATATCATAATGTTTAGTTCCAAATAACTTTGCCTAATAACACTTTTCGATATTGTGAAATATAAAGGTACTTTACTCTTGAGCGAAATTCATATTTTTCAACATACCTCGTATACTATTGATAAAATTTTATATCTGATAATTGCATCTTAGGTTTTCGACTATGAAGATCATTAATTTAATAAGGAATAACTTTTTTTCGTAAAGTTAATAATAAAATAGTTTTCCATATGGGTCCAACTTAGTGGGAGCTATTGCATGTGTATATTATGTCACATTTTGAAAAAGCATATCTTATTTAAAAATAGTCCTAGAATATTTGCAATACACCATTTTAAAGTAAAGAACATAATCTTTTTTTATTGCACAATGTGTATACCTAAATATAGAATAAAAAAGTTATAATGAGAAATTTAAAAATAATCGTAAAATATATCAAACATTATTAAAAATATAAAATTTTTAAAAACCATATATTGCGTAAAAATAGTCACATAGCCTTCTACGATAGACCATGTTAAAGGTAATTGACTTTTCTTCCTACTAATGTGACATTGCATATACCTAAAGCTATCTAGAAAAAAGTTACAGAACAATGTTTGCGAAGTAACAAGGAAAACGTTCCAAAATCGCTGTGAGTGGCGAAATTCGAAAAATCATATTGTAAAAAATATAAATCCTAAGGACTTCTACCAAACGCTATTTTAAAGAGTAAGGAAGGAAGTTTGTTTTCTGTTAAGCAATACCTATACTTATATCCCCGTGGAAAAAATTTATGGGTGAAAATAAAATTGCTATATTTCGTGTTTTTTTCTTGCTTTATTTTTGAAAATATTATTGTGAAAAAATATATTTTTGAATTTAAAATGTGATATTTCGAGACAAAATTTAACCTGGAACAATTTTTCTGTAGACGTGTTTGCACCAAAAGTGCATAGAACTCACTCTAATTCGTACTGTGCCTAGGGATTAACTCACCCATTTCTTAAAAATGCACCCTTTTAAACGGTAGCACTACGCAGTTTTTTTTATATTTCGAGGCCCATTGACTATATTAAATAATAACACTCCGTTAACGTTGTAGTTCCATTATAAAATATAATAATACAGGGAGTTGAACTTGTTACGATTTTCATATAAAATTGGTTTGTAAATACCTTTGTAAATATCAAACTTTTATATTTTCGAATATGAAATAAAATACAGGATGTTCCGTTTAAAAAAAAATAAGTTTGGTCTGTCCCTATGCTATCGAATACCCTGTAAGATTCTAACTAATTTTGTAATGTGAAGCTCAAAGTTGTCTACAGATTTTGTTACTATCTTTTATTGTTATCACACTAATCAATCACCCTGTATATAATTATTTAACTATTTTATGTAGATGTGTGTATAGAGTGCCCAATTATGAGGACCCACTTTCACTGATTCAGCAATGTGTGTTTTAAACTTTTTTTGTAGAAATTTTTATGCAGATATCATTTTTTCTATGTCAAATCGAATCAAAATGTAGTACAGTGGAACTCCGTTAATTCGGATTAATCGGGACCGCGGCCGATCCGGGTTATCGAAAATCCGGGTTAGCCGGAGAAAATGGTAAAAATTAATAAAATATGTTATGCTTACAGATAAACTCCGTTATAACTCGCACACAGACAATGGTAAACCACGTTCGCGCTTCGCACAAAACCACACATACAAAGCGTCGCGACGTCGAGAGTCTCATTTTTAGCTTTATTAGCTTTGCACCGATTGTCCAAACTGTCTTTTGATAACATTTTGAAACAAAAACAACATTTTTACGTTTTATTGCCATTACGTAGACAAAAATCTGAATAGATTTACGAACGATTACAGAACGGAAGCTAACAATGCGACTTCACTACACACAATATCGTCTCAATCGCAAGGAAGTTATGTTATTTAATAACAGTGAAGACTAAGACCATTGTTTGAAAAAGAATTTTAATAGTCTTTTAATCTTTTCTAAACAATGCTAAGACAGTTTCAAATAAATAAAGGATACTTACAGGTGCCTGGTGTTTTCGATAACACGACAATGAACGTTGTGTGCCATGAGTCATTTTTACTATGGTATATTATGTAGTTCAAATTACACAAATACGTATTATCTCTCAAATATTATACTACATACATTTTTATTGTTGAAATGTTTGTCTGATAATTAACTATGTATTTTGATGGGAAATAAGCCACAATTAAATTGAAAAATAATTTTATTAACATTTCGACGCCCAGATCGGCTGTCGTTGTCAAAATACAAAATATGTAATGAAAATCAAAATGTTTATCTGATGAAAATCGGTCCGGGTTAGCCGGACTTCCGGTTTATCGGGGCCGACTTATCGGGGTTCCAATGTACTTAGTTTGGTCACTACTTGGTATATTTTTTTATAATTACCTGCTTACAGCACTTGTAACCACTTGCTAATAGTTATTTATGAAACAGTTCGTGAAGAATGCTTTTTGCGAATTCACGCGATATTTAGAGCACGAGCGACAACGGAGCGAGTGCTATACATCGCGTAAGTTCGTAAAAAGAACTTCACGCACAGTTTCATACAATATTGTATCTACGATAAACAAATAAAAAAGCTGTAACTCTTCGTCACTGGAATTCATTTCTATTCTACAATTTTTAGAACTTTGACATTTAAAAATTATAATTTCTTTCAAACCACAAAACTGTCAAAATTTTTATTGTAATTTTTTGCTCATTATGACATCACCATGACAACGTGAAAGTTAAGGATATTTGATTATATGAAAGTGTGTCAAAAACAGTGCGAAAAATAAATCCCATTTAAAATACATTGTTACTTCATTCACACTTTAAACCCTTCACGCACTGCTATCTATAATGACAGTTTTCACATACTAACAACTTATACATAATATGACATAGAGTAGATAAAATATTTTCTGATACCGATATATGTAGGTATCAATATATTAATTTAATGCTTTTTAAAATTAACTCAAGCGCTACATAATTATTATTTTTTTTATAATGTCTAAATGTATTTATATAATTTTATTAAATGTATTATAAGCATTACTTAAAATTACATAATTTTGAATTACGTAAAATAAAAAGGCCTGAATAAGCTTGAATTTTAATACAAAAACACTGTCTGTGTACTGGTACTCTGGTACTCTATATCTTAAGGCAAGCCTCACACCAAAGAAACATGAAACGTAAAACATAAAACATGAAACGTAAAACACGTTTCATGAAAATAAATCACAGGTAAACAAATATTGAAGTCCCCCTACCAATGAAACGAGTGTGATTCATGCTCATAAAACATTTTTATTTTCGGAGAGTTTCATAAATGGCCGGACGTCTATTTTAGGCCGGACGTTTAGCAGTGGTTTATTTCCATGAAACGTGATTTACGTTTCTGTTTCTTTGATGTCGCCTAAGCCCGGCCGCACATCAAAGAAACATGAAACGTAAATTACGTTTCATGGAAATAAACCACTGCTAAACAAATATATATCCGGCCATTTATGAGACTCTCCGAAAATAAAAATGTGTCATGAGCATGAATCACACTCGTTTCATTAGTAGGCGGACTTTGAGATATTTTTAGCAGTGTTTTCTTTTCATGAAACATGTTTTTCGTTTCATGTTTCATGTTTTTCGTTTCATGTTTCTTTGGTGTGCGGCTTGGCTTAGCCCGCCCGCACATCAAAGAAACATGAAACGTAAATTACGTTTCATGGAAATAAACCACTGCTAAACAAAATATATATCCGTTCATTTATGGGACTCTCCGAAAATAAAAATGTGTCATGAGCATGAATCACACTCGTTTCATTAGTAGGCGGACTTTGAGATATTTTTAGCAGTGTTTTCTTTTCATGAAACATGTTTTTCGTTTCATGTTTCATGTTTTTCGTTTCATGTTTCTTTGGTGTGCGGCTTGGCTTAGGAAACATAATATGAATTAGTCCATAAATTGAAAATAAAATGAAATTGTAAAATACAAAGGAAATTTTAATTCGAACATATCAACTAAAATATTTTTAAATATACATAAGGAAAAAAAAGAACATCCGTCGATGGAAAATATTTGAGTTGTCACGTCACTGGTTAAGTTTCGACACTGTTTAAGATTACCCGTAATATATTTTTTGTATCGCTGGGCTACTTATCAGCTTTACCCTTTTTGATTTTGTATATAAAATACAAATAAATAGTTGTCCTTTTATCGAGAAAATGTACATTTTAAAATTATTAATGGACTGACTACCTTTTTGACAAAGGGACACCTTTCCCGCAGTTCTCTAATAACAACAATTTGGACAAAAGAATATCACAGTTTGATCGAATCTACCTCCCACTGCTTTAATTATACCCAACTATTCCTCGCTTGTCGGTTTTTTACGCAACTGCAACCATATAACCTGCCGTATGACTCTGAAAATAAGCAAAACGTCACAATGGTCGCTTTCCCGCAATGAAAACTAATGCACCACCTGTCGGCAGTTATTAGTTTTGTAATAAGGTACCAGGTATGGGCCATTCCACGAACATACGCCTGTTTTGGATCATTTCGACAACGAATATTTTACTGTGCAACATAAGAATTACGAAAGTAAATGGCGCTAATAATTATTCCAATAAACAACAATGTAATTTGCAATTTACTTTCGTTCTTCTTATTTTGCACAGTAAAATATTCGTTGTCGAAGTAATCCAAAACAGGCGTATGTTCGTGGAATAGGGTATACAGGGTGTCCCGGAAAATAGTGCGTTCCTTTAAGGTATGGAGAGAATACACAATTTGGAACAAAAAAGTCCTATACCATTTTTTTCTAAAATTAGCCGTTTCCAAAAAAAAGTTAACATTGTTTTCCATATACCTGTATTTTAATGTTTGGAAATTTTAATAAACTGGCAACATCGAACGCACTACGGAATAATAACATAATAAAAACTCGTTTGTGATTGTGATTAACAGTATTTAAAATAATCCAACCTAATAGTAGGTAATACTTATGTATTTACGATTTGTTTACTAAAATTATTTTCTTTTGAAATGTATTGAAATACCTATTGCATAATTTTAAACGAATTACACATCTTTTAACATAAAAACACGTCTTTTAACTAAACTAGTATTATGTATTTAGTAAGGTTTAAATGGGTTGAATGCTGAGTACTGCTGAGGGCTTTAACTGAATTACATAGTTTTAATAGTTTACAGTGGAACTTAAATACACCAGATAATGTCTCAGTAATTTGTTTACTTGTGAACTGAAATAACTAAGTTGTACTTACTTGAAAATAATTATTATACCGAATAGATGTTTCAAGTAACCTTTCACAAACACCATTCATAGGTAATAACATAATAGGTAATACACTCACTATTCGAAAACATTTTCGCATTGACACTAAACACTAAACAGGATTCTTTAAAACTATCTGTTTACTATGTATCTTAGTATCTTCTATCTATTTACATGGGACTGTCTATGCTTAAATTTGCGTACCGCACATAGTTGTCAGATTTAAATTTACATACCAAAATACATTTTAATTTTTTGGTCAAACGGTTGCATTTAGAAAAAAATGTTATAAGAGTTTTTTGTTCTACATGGTGCCTTCTACCTATACCTTCAAGGAACGCACTATTTTCCGGGACACCCTGTATGTATTAAAATATTATTATAACTGACAAAAGCAGTTTTATTTTTATGTAAGGAATATTGTTTTTCCATTAATACAAGGTAATATTATTCAGTTTAAATGTCAATGGTATTGGTATAAGATATCGCTATAATTATATAAGATATTTGGGTAAAATCCTATGTTTTTTGAAACTGTAAATTCTAAATAATAAATAATAAAATTTTTATTTATCGATATAACTGTTAGAGGGAATTAGACTTTGTCCGAAAACCATGCATTTCCCAAGAAATTGCGATCTTCGGACTCTGGACTTAACGCTCGTCCACAGCAAATTTCTCTTATACGTTTATTTGAACGTTTAGTCTTTTTCCCATTTACTCATTGATATCCAGTTGACACGTAGTTCGTCGAAGGCTTCGTTATAAAGACTATCGACGGTCAAACTGCAAAATCTCGTAAGTCAGTTTTATGTAACTTTAGAGGAGAGACGAAAAACATTTTGGCTTCTTTATGTAAGATTCAATTTATTTGTTTTTTGTGTGTAGGGTTCTTTTTTAGGTAACGATTCCATTACCATTAAGTAAAATTCCGTATCATTGAACTTACGATTTGTTACGTTTTGTCTCATAAAAATGCTACTTACGAGGTTTTGTAACTTAAAATCTTACTTACGGGGTTTTTGTAGATGTAGCTAGTACCTTTAAATATAAATATTGACTTACAAGCTCTCGTAGTTTAAAAGATATATAAAAGTATAAACCAACAAAGTAAAAAAGTCATAGAGGACCAAAAATCGACTTACGAGGTTTTGCAGTTTAACCGTCGCTGTTTTTAGACAAACTAAAGAGTCCTTGCGCTGAAACAACAAACTACCATTGTTACGAAATTTCTCCATATTGACTACTCCAAATTTGTTACACTTTTAAAAGGGCAATAAGGGTTCTGGATATTTCTCCATGTAAAATCCCGTAAAAAATCGCTAAAGTCCATTCCGGTCATTTTTGACTCTTTTTGTGGTGGAGGCGCGAAGGCTCGTCGGATCGTGACGAGTGAGGTATCATTGGAAAGGGGAGGGGATAACGAAGACGTTAACACAAAAAATAAACAACGCAAAGATATTGTCAAAATGGCACTATATCGTATCACCGTTTCTAATTGTCGGATTGTGACGTAAGGCGGCTCGTTGGAACGGGGAGGGGGTAAAGAATACGCTAATCTTGACTTAAATGTCCACCACTGGACTCCACTGTCCAAGGTGAACTTAAAATTTTCCATGCTTTTATATGGAGATGTCCAGGATCCTATATATAACAGATTTTAAGACAACGCTCCTACATTTCCAAGAACAATATAATTTATATGTGGATGGTACACTAAACGGCGAAACGATTTCTATTTCTAGTAATACCTCACACGCTGTGGTACGGTATATCGTTTGCAGCGACATCTCACCTGTATCATGCATGAATTGTTTCGTTCTTTAGAGAGAGAGAGATAGAGAGAGATAGAGAGAGAGAGAGAGAGAGAGAGAGAGAGAGAGAGAGAGAGAGAGAGAGAGAGAGATAGAGAGAGAGAGATAGAGAGAGATAGAGAGAGAGAGAGATAGAGAGAGAGAGAGAGAGAGAGACAGAGAGAGAGAGAAGCAAAAGCGATAGGCTGAAGGAGTATCTTTGTACGATGACTTATAGGTGCTAGATGTCTTGGAAATAGTGAAAGGTTTCAGCCGGTAGGGGGCATTAGAAGGCGATTTGTTTGAAGAAACCATGAAGAAATTTGTATTTGTATGCAATGCATAATAATACAAATGTACTGCTCGAGTTTGAAAATAGATAATAATATATCTAACAATAGCACGGGCAAAATACGTCAGCGTAAGCCACGTTCGTTATTCACTAGTAATGTCAACATGCCTATATTGTTAAAGAGTGAGGCTATAACATATTGAAAACGTCACTTATATCGGACAACAGGTTTAGGAAATATGAGACATCAAACATTTTGGCCCAGAGTGTAGGTAGTTATGATGGCATTGCTTTTTGTATCTGGCTTCTTGATGTTGGATGGTACAGCTATTGGTTTTTCGACCGGGGCTTCGCATATGGCCACAAGGTCTAGTGGTACAGCTGCAGTTGTAGACGGTGGATGCTGTTGCTCATTCTACTGGTCTTGGTATCATCGCCGGCGATGGAGGGTTTAGACTCCCGCAAGGAGAAAGTTTTCTTGTTATATATCCAAAAAACTAGAATACAGGTTGTGTATTAAAGACATCGCAGCGTATTGAAAACTGCCTTGCCATTTCTCAAAAAAAATAGCAACTCGCATATTATGGCAAGGATAAAATAAATAGAATCAATATTATTATTAGTTAAATTTTGTGTGATTACTACATGCATGTAGGTCAAAAGTAAGTTATAAAAAAAAATTATTCTTCTTTAAGTGGCTTCTCCTAATCGGAGGTTGGATATCATCATCACTATCTTTACTCTATCTACTGCTGCTCTGAAGAGTTCTATTGAACTGCACATAAACCAGTCCCTTAAATTCTTCAACCATAACACTCTCCTTCTTCCTATACTCCTTCCTCCTCTTATTTTTCCCTGTATGATCAGTCTTAGTAGTTCATATCATTGTTCCCTCATTACATGTCCTAGATATTGTAACTTTCTGATTTTTATCATAATAAAAAAAATTAAAGATAGTTTATCAGAATAGGTAGACCAGCAGTATAATGTGTACTCACCTAACTCACCTCAAAATGATTGTTGTTGGAAAATAATGATATACAAGGAGACATTTCGTATTTATGCCACCTCCATAGAAGGTTAGCGTGGCCGAATGATGGGGATGAACTTGTCACTGTCATCGAAATTACACGGAAGCATAGAGCATAAATGTCTTATGATAAAATTAAATGTTTTATTACAAATGTACGGAGATTTGCCGACAGAAAAGAAATATAGAGGGCGCCAACTAATTTTTAACGCAAACCAGTATAAATAATATAGCAGTAATAACAAAATTGATATAAAATTATTTGCAAATAAATTAACAAAGATGTGACGTGTATAACGTTGCAATATAAACACTTTAGTACACAAAGGTACTTCCTTCTGATGTTTTCTTATCCTGAAGATAAAATATTTAGGTATAAATTCTATAACAATTCTTATAACAAATTTTTAGCTTGTACAACAATATCTACACAAAGTGTAGATAAGCCTATTTTATCAGAAACATTATCAACAAATATTGAGTAAAAACGTCCTTTAGTCGGACTGCAAATACAGGCAGATAAAAGCCGTAACGCCCTCCCCCATTCACATCAAATCTGTTAAATGTATCGTTAATTTCGAATCGAGCGTTTAAAAAACACAAAGGAATTTATCACAGAATTAATTCAGCCCGCATTTAAACCAGCAAAATAATATAGAAATAATTAATGTTACGATAACTATCTAGTTATACGGAATGCAATTACTGAGTTGGGATTTGCTTTGCATATACAGCTAAATGCACGTTGAATAAATACAAAATGAATTAATATAAATCAATATTTATTGACAACAATAGGAACAATTAAATATAAAAGTTTGTTGTGCGACACATACAACGTCTATTTTAATATTTGAAAGCATAAATAAAACAGCAAGGTATTGACATTCTGTACTGACAATACCTATTTTTAGCCAAATTATGATTTCTCCAAACAAAATTTTCTTCTGACAATCGGCTCTGTTTTATCTCCAATATTAGCGAACAACTTATTTATGGAAGACTACGGAACCATGAGGGAATACCTAGTCTAGGCGCCAGAGGGGTCACCGTGTCCTTTTCAATTCTGATGGACAAACTCAACGGTTTCTTATGGATTTTTGGCTGCTGATTACGAATTTCGAGGGTGGATTTCGATCCGAGTGGTCAAAAAATTGTTTATAAGGCTCTGGCTCATAAACTAAAAGAGATAAAAAAGAATGTCTCAAATAAAATTTGTTCGTTAATAAAAAACGAAGAGAAAAACGTTTACTAAACTTAAATCCAAGAGTTAGAACTCAAGATATTGTAAAATTAGTGCACATTGCAAATTGCAAATTGCAAAATAAGTATTTTTCGAAGCTTTATCGATCGTAACTCAGTTTTTACGCATGCAAATGAGACCTAGCGGGTCTTATTTTAACGCTTCGTTAATATTCTTCCAAAAAAAGTTTGTTAAATTACTTTATCTTCATTTGTTTTAAAGTTATACCAGTTTGAAATTATAATTTTCTTAAAAAAATTGTACAATAATTGGTTTATAAGGATTTCAAGTAAATTTGAGCTATAAACATTTATACTCTAATTAACAATAATGATAGATATAAAACTCAAAAGGAATATTTTGAGCTTTTTAAAATGTTCGTAAGTTTATTTTTGGTCAAGATATCGATATTTTAATGGCGCGCTAAGAGGGCCAAAATCGGCTCACAGTCAAGTATGTAAGTATTTTTCGACGCTTTATCGATCCTAACTCGGCTTCTACGCATGCAAATGAGCCCATATGTAATATCTATATAAAAATGAATCGAGTTCTTTCACAGCATCATCAATGCATATAAGACGAGCATTTATGTTGTGGCGGCATACACACAATTGACGTGCCTTGATGATGTTGCAAAAGAACTATATCCACTTTATCCCTATATTGCATAGCGTTGCTTTAAGGCAACACCAAAATTAACTTCCGTTAGAAAACTAACCTTTCATTATTAAGTGAATTTAAACAGCATATTGTGTTCTGAAAGATACATTCTATCTATGTAATTACGCAAACCCCTACGTCATTATGTCAAGCCAAGTTTTCGCGCCAAAAGTTGGCGGGAGTTGCCGTTGTGTTATAAGCGAGAAGTAGAAGACCTTTCAACTTGTTTTCTTGTTGTATACCATTTTTGAACGTAAAATTGGATACTTTTTGTAATAAGCTTATGTGAGGGAAGTAATTCCTAGTAATTTTATAATTGTAAATATAAATCAAGAATCACAAATCAAGTTGTAAGCAGGTGTTGCTTTGAGGCAACTTTATGCAATTGAATCATGGAAGTAGCTGAAATTAGTGTCAATCGATTCTGTGGAAATCGAAGTAACAGAAATGAAAAGGTTGTTATAACAAAACCTGCTTGTACAAAACCTATTTTTGTAAAACAAAAATTGCATTACCTATTCCGAAGTGGAAAGATAATGTACCTACCACAAATGAAATAAAACAACCAATAGAATACTTTATGAAATTTTTTGATGACGAGTTGATTGGAACTCTTATAGAGCATTCAAATTTACATAGTATTCAACAAAGTCCAAATAAGCTACTTGGTGTAACAAGAAATGAAATTGAACAATTTATTGGTATGTCATGCAACATGTCAACCTATATAAAAACTACCGCAACAACCAATGTTTTGGAATCCAAAAACGAGGATTACCCAAGTAGCCGGTGTAATGTCTGTGAATCAATTTGAGGCTATAAAAAAATTATTATGAGCGACAATACTAGACAACTATCTAAATAATCTTCATATTATGACTATTCGTACACAATAAGACCGTTGATCACTAAAGTGAACGAAGTATGTTCTACAATTCCCCTTGGAGAATTCTTGTCAATAGATGAACAAATTGTTCCTTTCAAAGGAACAAGCAATATAAAGCAGTGTAATCCAAAAAAAAAACAAAAAGGTGGGGATACAAAATTTTTGATTTATCTGATAAATGTAGTTTAATTGCATATTGTTGCTTACAGTACACATTCCGAATTTCCCAAAAAAGGGGGACCGACTCAAAAATTAAATTATGGGATCATTTATGTTCATAATTAAAGCCAGGTAAAATGAAAAAAACATTTTTAGTTTGCATATTTAAAATTCATGCAATATAGGGTTAAATGGATATCATATATATAATTAGACTCTGTGGCCCCAGAAAGTTTTAGTTTTACTGCCTATAAGAACAGACTTAGTACCACCATGTAACTGTAAAAATTGCTCTAAGAACTTATGCAGAAGTAAAAAAGATGAGATTCTCTGTATATCTCGATGCAGATGCATGAAAGATAAATTTTGTAAAAATAGTATTAATAAATAATATCAACTTACTTTTAATTATATTTCTAACACATTAGTTTTGAATGTTTTTTTTTCTCATTTAGTACAAAAAATAGAAGACAAAGTAAATAGAGTGAAAGGTGATACGAGGTACAGTATGATGATTTAACTATAAGAATTATATGATAAAATTTTATTAGGATCTTCAAAAATGAAAAATTAACATAACTTATATACACATAGTTATTATAATTTGCATCGAGAAGTTAGCGCGTGAACCTTTACGCGGTGAGCCAATCTCGCGCCTCAGAGCGCGCTATTAAAATATCGATATCTTGGTCAAAAATAAACATATGAACATTTTCTTAAGCTCAAAATATTCCTTTTCAGTCCCTCTATCCTTATTATTAATTAAAGTATAAATGTTTATGGCTCAAATTTGCTTGAAACCCTTATTAACAAATTAATGTACAATTTCCTTAAGAAAATTTTAATTTCAATCGGATGTAACTTTAAATCAAATGAAGACAAAGTAATTTAGTAAACTATGTTTGAAGGCATATTTATTAATCTTTAAAATGAGACCTCCCAGGACCCATTTGCATGCATAAAAGCCGAGTTACGATCGATAAAGCTTCGATAAATACTTATTTTGAAATTTGAACTTTGCATTGTGCACTAATTTTACAATATCTTGAGTTCTAATTGTTGGATTTAAGTTTAGTAAACGTTTTTTCTTCGTTTTTTATTAACGAACAAATTTTATTTAAAACATTATTTTTTATCTCTTTTAGTTTATGAGCCAAAGCTTTATAAACAATTTATAAACAATTAAAATATTTATAACAATTTTTTGACCACTCGGATCGAATTCCACCCTAGAAATTCGTAATCAGCAGCCAAAAATCCATAAGAAACCGTTGAGTTTGTCCATCAGAATTGAAAAGGACACGGTAACCTCTATTTGGCGCCTAGACTATACCATGGGAAGGGGATATAATTACTTACCTTTCCTGGATGTTTCGTGCTCAAAGAATCTAGATGTGAGAACTGATCGATATATTTTAAAACCTCCTCCTCCTCCTCCTTCTTCTTCTTCTTCTTCTTCTTCTTCTTCTTCTTCTTCTTCTTCTTCTCCTTCTTCTTCTTCTTCTTCTTCCTCTTCTTCTTCTTCTTCTTCTTCTTCTTTTTCTTCTTCTTCTTCTTCTTTCTCATAATCCTTCGTGCCCTCCAGGCCGTCCAATATCGGGTTCCGCCTCTTATCCATTTCTTCCATGCGCTTATAGTGGAGGCGTTCAGAGCAACAGTGGCCTAAGCCACAAATTGGGCATTTTTAGATTAATATATCAATAGAAGCAGCAACACTAAAACTTCGGATTAACAAAGGTCTACACAACCTACCTCTATATTTGGCTAATTGGCGCCATATAATTTGTGGCGTCGTCCCATAAGCACAATAATGGAAATACGAATGCAAATATTGCATTTATCTCAAAATTTTGTTTTGGTGTTTGGCCACTGTTGCTGTGAGCAACTGTCTCATTGGTGGACAGGTTCTTCATTATCTCTTATACTCCTTTCCCCTATGTGTATTCTTTCCCCTATATCCTGGATCAGGTTCATCCATGTCTTCCTCAGCCTTCCCTTTTTTCTTTGGTCTCCTATTTTGGCTTCGTATGCCTTTTTTGTTAGTCTCTTTTTCTCCATTCGTTGTATGTGACCAAACCATCTCAATTGTTTGCTTTCGATCTTTCTCATTATCGGTTCTTGTTCCAGTCTCTCCTTCATTCCTGAATCTTTCAAACTTAGTAATCCAGCTATTCTTCTCATGTGTTTCATCTCGGTCGCGTTTATGATTGCTTCATGTTTCTTCTGCACAGTCCATATCTCCGCCCCGGATTTACTATGCTGTTATATACTCTGAGTTTAAGTTTGTTGTCTATTTCTGACTTTCCAAAAATGTTATCTATTGCTGTCTATGCTCTATTGTGTTTCTCTATATATTCTGCTTTGGTATTTTCATCTCTACACTGTTGATATTTTTTCCAGGCTGTCTTCTTGGCCTTTATTATTTTGTTTATTCCTTGACTCCACTATCCTGTTCTTTTGTGATATTTATTTATTGACTTTTTCCGCAAATTTTCTCTGCTGTTTTATATTAGCGTATCTTTTATGTCTTTCCATCTTTCTTCCATATCCAATTGTCTCATTCCAGCTCTATTCTTTGCAATTTCTCATGTATTTCATGTTTACAGTAATTTTTGTCTTTCTCTTATTTCAGCTTCTCAAAATTTATCCGATTATATATGTTTTATGGAGAACCAACACACAATAACAGAAATCTCAATAAAAAATTAAACTACAACGCAAATACTAAAAAGGGAATAATTAAAAAATAATTCTACTTAGTCGTGTCGCCAGGGGGAGTACAGCGGCCTCCTTTATTTAGATGGACTTACCTAGGTTTTTTTATGTATTTTTACCCGTAGAACACGAATTTTTTGGGTAATAGTTTATCCGGACCGGATGTCGATAAGATTATTATTAACAAAGAACTTGACGAATTATATAACAGCAATTTTTCGCAAAACAAAACACTTTTTTGTATTTTTGGGTCATTGTAAGCAAGTTTTGTCGTAGGAGGCATACTTTTTGATATAAACGCAGTTGAATTTTCAAAAAATCTAAAAATTGCAATTTTTGAACCCAAATAACTTTTGATTGAAAAATGAAATAGCAATTCTGCTTACCGCATTTTGAAAGCATAAGTCAAATTAACCGGTTTTGATTACTTGCATTCTTAAAAATTATTTTTTTTTTTAAACAAAGCTATAAACGCATAGTGCTTGACTGATGTTTTCAATGCATCTCCCATAAAATCGAACGAGTAGGCGCGCCTACAAACATCTAATTTGTACGTAGCATGCATCAAAACGTAATAAAACACTATTTGTTTATAGCTTTGTTTGAGAATAAAAAAATTAATTTTTAGCAATGCAATTAACCAAAATCAATATAATTTGGCTTGAACTTTCAAATGCAGTAAGCAGAATTGCTATTTTATTTTTTAATCAAAAGTTATTCGGGTTCAAAAACTGCAATTTTTCGATTTTTTAAAGTTCAAGCGCATTTATTTCGAAAACTATGCATCCTACGAAAAAACTTGTAAGAACATTTTTTGCTTAGAATGACCCAGAAAATACAAAAAGAATGTTTTGTTTTGCATAAAATGGCTGTTATGTAATTCCTTAAGTTCTTTGTTTATAACAAACTTATCGGCATCAGGATCAACTGTTACCCAAAAATTCGAGTTCTACAGGTCAAAATACATAAAAAAACTTGGCTAAGTCCATCTGAATAAAGGAGGCCGTTGTACTCCGCCTGGCGACAGCACTAACTATACATAGATACAAAATTACTCATTTGAGAAGAAAGACCTTTTTCGAGAAGTAACATTTTTTTTAGAATCTGTTAAAAATTATTATCTTTTATCGTTTATAAATAAGCATTTTACAGAATAGAGAAAATGCATAGAACAATAATATTATAGATCTTATAACATATAAAAGCCACGATAATTCTGCAATAAAAACACATTAATTTGGTTTGTTAGAAATATGCAGAGAAATATTTTTATACAATTTTTTATGGTGTATTTATTTTTATACAATACAATTAATGTGTAAATTAGTTTAAATCCAAAATGAACATGAAATGTTACAATCAAATGGGCCTAATGGCATTTTAAATACAGAGCTGTATTGTTTAAATTATACAAAAATAATAACAACTTGGTTATCAAAATTAACAATAATTATGTGCATCTGAATAAATTCATCATACACTTGTACCTAACATTTAGAGATAAATTATATTTCGACCTCTCATTAATTTGTATTAATATATGGTTCGAAATTAACTACAAATAATTATATAACGAACATTGCTTAAATTGTTGCGACTTTGATTTAAACATTATTTGCTGATACCTAGCTAAACATTATTTACTGATATCTCTGACCTGTACAGAAAAATGTAAGCCTGGTTGTGGGGTAATAATGCACTTCGGCAGAATATGTTGTGTATTGGCCAAATGTTGCGTGCTGTTGAGAAGAGATATTGAGGCAAAATGTTCCAAAAACCTTTTTAGAATATAATAATCAAAATACTTTTTCCCACATGACAAAATTATACTGAAATAATGACATCTCCTTGGGTAAAATGTCCCGGAACAAAATAAGCCTCCGTTCGAATCTCTGTATGAAATTTTGGACTTGTATCTAGAACTATGGAGTAATAGTCCACAGCGACTATTAGCCGACTATCTCAAAAATGGGCCGAAACTACTGTATGCTTGAAAGAACGGAGTACAAATTGACAGTATTTAAGAGAAAATGCGGAAAGGAAAAACTGGCAAAGAAGTAGTTAAAGAATAAAATGGTGGGGTTAATATTTAACACCTGAAAGATAAACAAAAGATAACATACTGAAAGTTATAAGAACGAGTGATAGAATAATGGCAGTGAAGTTTATACGTTTATTCAGATCCGGAATATCCTGCGTAGACGCCGTATTTGTACTGACAAAATCACACAAAAGACCGTCGAGTACAATAAATCAGCATATCTATGTTTTATAGACCTGACAAAGGCTTTCGATCGCATCCAAGTCGAAGACGTCTTACACCTACTGTATAGAAGAAACATACTTATCAATATTATACAAACCATCAAAACATCTGCTTGCATAATCGAATACACGCAAAGATAAATGGAAATATAACACAGCTGCTTATACTAGTACAAAGCGGAGTCAGACAAGGTGACTCGTTAAGCCCACTGCTCTTTAATATAATAATGGACGAAATAATAGAAGCAGTACGTAAAGATCATGGTTACAGAATGAGGAACAAAGAAATCCAAATATTATGTTATGCAGGCGACGCAGCATTAATCGCCGAGGCACAAGGCGATCTTCAAAGATTAACACAAATCTTCAATACAGCAGCCAAGAAATACAATCTGATAATATCAGCAGAAAAAACCAAATGTATAAAAACATCTAAATACCCACTCCGATGTAAAATCTAAATTGAAAAGAAAATAATAAAGCAGGAAGCAAGGATTAGATATCTGGGAAGAGATATAAGCAGCTACGGAGATGTTGAAGAGAAAGTACGACAACAAAGCTTAAAAACAAGTAAAGCGGCGCGGCGGGATCTCTTGACCTGACACGTCTAAAACGAAACGACTACAAGAAACAACACAGATGAAAATACTTCGACTCGAATATCAGGGAAAAATCTGTTGGATACAAAGAGAAGCGAAAACATAAGAAGATCATGCATTGTAAACGACCTAAATGGATGGGTGATAAAATGGAAATATAGTAAAACGAACACATTAGTAGAATCGCAGAGATTAGGATAGTATGAATCGCCCGATATAAGTCACCAAATGGAGTAAGAAATATTTACAGACCAAGAAATAGATGGTTCAATAATTTAAACAATTTAAGAAGCTAATATTGAAGAAAAACAGACAGCTTTAAAGCCTACATACAATAAGAAAGAAGAAGAAGAAGTTTATAGGTGATAAAGAAGGACTGCTTTGTAAGTATTCTCCTTAAGTTGATGTGTGTGATGAGAAATGAAAATATTTCACTGACTGATATTTCATATTATATGTGCAAAGCACACTAATTTCAAAGCACATAATATATGGGCTAGTCCAAGAAAGGATGTTAAGAAATCTATAAAGGACTAAATTTAATCTACTAAAGCTCTGGAGAGATCAGGAAATGCCGAAAGGTCTTAATCTCGATGAAGAAAAATCCGAATCTGTGGTGAACAACATCAATGTTGATGGCTAACGCAGATAGGGACCAAGTGATTGCTTGTATAAGCAATCTCCTGCTTACCGACCAACGGCTTCGAGCGGATGAGTCGATAGGTAGTGACACTCTTTTTTCCTGGAGCTGAGAAATCGACTACAAAGGCGGAAGAACCTATAAATTGATCAACGGCAGAAGAATGCAGAAGGCAAAAGGAAGCCACTGCATTAAAGGTTCAACAGAACATCTCTAGTCATTCATCATGGCAAACAAGCAAGAAAGTAAAGCCGTTACTGATCATGGAATTCGGAAACCAAGATTCGGCAGGAAAGGAAAAGATCATGTAAAAAAAGAAACTAATAAATTAGTGATAAGCTTCACTCCTTACTCAGAGAGAATGATAATGGTTCAGTTGAAGACAACCTGACAACAAATTAACTTAATTCAAGTATACGCACCAAAAGCGGTTAAGGATGAAGAGGAGATAGAACATTTTTACGTCGAGTTAGACACAATTTTAAGATCTATTAAAAAAGAAAATATTACGATCGTAATTGGGGACTTTAATGCTAAAGTCGGGAGAGGAAAAGTTGACGAATGTGTTGGGGAATTTGGACTAGGTGTCAGGAACGAAAGAGGGGATAGATTGTGGATTTTTGTCAAAATTAACATTTTGCAATAATGAACACAATGTTACAATTACCCGACTGAAGATTGTACACTTGGAGATCTCCTACAGACACCAACGACTTCATCCTCAGAAACCAAATAGACTACATATTAGTCAAAAATATATTCAAAAATTCAACTAAAGCAATAAAGGCGTACCCCGGAGCAGATGCTCCGGGGTATGCCTCAGATTATAACTGTAACTCAGACTATAACCCGCTGATAGTAGTAATGTACGTGAAACTCAAAAAGATTGTAAGACGTAATAATAAACCAATATTTGATTATACAAAATTAGGAAAAAAAGAATTACATCAAAAAGTTATCCAACAAGTCAACTCAAATCTAACACAAGTAAGAGAATAAATTTTAACATCAGAGGATGTCAAATGAAAAGTGGAAAAATATAGAAAACGCATTGCTAAAGGCTGGAGAAGAAAATTTAAAGCCTGAAAAGACAAACTAAAAGCAGAAGTGGATGACTTCGGAAATTCTAACACTAATGGAAGAAAGGAGAAAGCCAAAGGGAGAAATGAGCCAAAATACAAAGAACTACAAAGTAGAATTAAATTAGAAATAAAAAAGGCCAAGGAAAAGTGGTTAAGAGATCAATGCATAGAAATAGAAAAGTATGACAGAAAAAACCACAGCTTTAATATGCATAAAAAAATAAAAGAACTAACAATTAACAATAAGCGAGCACACTATGGGATACTTAAAGATGATAATAATAAACTCATCGAAGACATCAAAGATAAACTAAGGCTTTGGCAAGAGTACATAACGAGACTATTCGACGATGATAGAATGATACAAGAAGAACCACAGGAATAAACAGGACCGAAAATAATAATGTGAAAATTAGAACAGGCAATTAGAAATGCAAAGACAGCAAAAGCAGTTGGCCCAGATCAGATACCCACTGAGCTAATTAATTGCATTGATGAAGAAACACTGCATATACTTTTAGATCTATTCAACAAGGTATACACAACATGAGTAATACCCCATGGTTGGTTGCTGTCCACATTTGTAACACTACCCAAGTCAGTACGTGCGACACAATGCTCCAAGTATAGAACAATTTCCTTAATAAGCCACACACTTAAAGTTTGTCGCACTTATTTATGAACACCCTGTATTGATAAAGAACATGGCTTGTTGTTAACGTGCCTAACTTTTTTATTATCTGACGTAAGCAAACGAATCAAAAAAGAAAATATTAAGAAAGCCTAAGGCTACTATATAGTTTTAATTTTAATATTTTATCTATGCTATAATATTCTACAATGTTCTGGAGTGTTCCAAACTTAAAGGAAAAAAACATAGTATGAATATTACACCCGGTATAAAATTAAATTTACCAGTCTAGCAACAACATGATTACACTGATTACACTGATATTCTTAAATAATAAGGCCATAAAGTTCTAAAAAATCCCTCAAATCGGACAACAGGTTTAGGAAATTCGAGACATCTAGTATGTCCCATTTTTAAGGTGTTCCGTTAATTTACCGGTGTGTTTATTATATTATAGCGATAGAGTTTCGAAAGAAAAATTCAGTAAAAAGGCTTTGACAGTTAAAATGGTCACCCGAAGTATATTTATTAAAGGTTTTTAAAATATTGTAGTATTCTTTGCTCCATTTCCGAGGAAATTTCTAAAATGACGACAAATTTCCATCGACAAAGAGTTGGGCGACCAAAGAAAATGTCGTAGGACGCCTTCTTTCTAACCCCCGTTAATTATACTCTTTTAGCACCTCGTCGGGCTCAAACAGTTTTCGCTAGAATGTAATTACGCAATTAAAGTAAGGAAATTTAATTGAGGTGCTGTAATAACTTTGAATTCGCTTTGGAATGAGGGCGGAGGGCAGCATGTACCAAACTCCGAAAGAAAGTTTAAATTTTGTGGTTCTGAGTAAAAAGGATTTTAGGTTTTTTAATGAATAGAGCAGAATATAAATGTAATTAAAAAGGTTTATTACATGATGTTTATTTTTTTACTTACGTATAGTAAAATTCAAATTAAAGAACTTCGGGCAATTTAAAAAAATCGGTATTTTCGACACTATTTAAATACTGCAATTAATTAATTGAGAAGGGGAACTAACACTATGGTTAACATTAAAAAATACGAAAAGAAGAAGGATAAAGAAGAGAATATGCTTTGGACTCATAGTTAGAAAAGAGACATTTGGTTTTACAAGTTATTACCATAGCAGACATTTTGTTCTAAGTTTCTAATGATAAACAGTTAAATCTGTGCTCTGTGCGTAAAGTGAGTTAAGTCCAAAAATGGTCGCAATTGGCAACTGTACTCTCTGTAGGTTAGAATTTGATATCTACATGTGTGTATAATTTGTCAAGTCTAATTCCATTCCTAAACTGAGATATTCGTTTTACACAAATGAAAAATAATCAATACTAACTGTGTAAAGCGTATTAAGTCCAGAACTTAGACATATCACTCTTTACACTAAACATTATTTAAGTAACAGGAAGAGTCAGTGTGTTAAGTCCCACAATTTTTGCGACTTAACACCCTGTACACTAATAAGTTATTACGTTGACTCTCTGTACGCCGCGCGCTTTTAAAGCTGATTTATCTTTTTTACTAAAAGTATTTGGAGAAAGTCGGAGATACCTATAAACTATTATTCAAAAGAAAAGATCATTTTCGTTGGGCACAATCCAATCGGATAAGGATTCCAAGGAATACAGTAAATCAATTTTTAATCGGAATCCCAGTTTATGAAAACAACTGCTCAAGACAAGATTGTGAGAAAAAATTGTTTCTCCACATTTGACGATAGTGACACTATAATATGAAGAATAGAAGCGTACCCTATCTGAAAACAGTTTAAAACCGATAAGCTATAGTAAGTTTTGTGAGGAGTTCCACAACTTAAATTTCAAAATTAAAAAGCCTAGATTAGATACCCGTTCAAAATGTGATAGGCTGGACATGCAAATTAAAATATGTTCTGAGAGTGAAAACCAGGAGTTTTTAAAACAAAAAAATGAGCACCTTGATAACGCGGAGTATGCGTATGAGTCTCAAAAGTTAGATTAAGAAAATTCAAAAGTTAACGATTTAACCAAAATTGTGACATTTAACCTGCAGCAATGCCTTCCCACTTCACTCGTGCATAGTTCTGTAGCCTTCTACAAACGCCAACATTGGACTTTTAATCTAACAATCTACGACTGCAGTGATGGCAAAATTTACTGTTACCTTTGGCATGAAGGTGTAGCTGGGAGAGGTGCTAATAAAGTTGGCTCATGTGTATACAAATTTATTTCTAAAGCTTTAAAGCCTGTTGTGAAAAGTTTGATCATATAGGTACTCAGATAGATCTGGTGGTCAAAACAAGAATACTCATGTACCAGCTATGTGTATGGTAGCCTTGCAAAATTCTCCTAACTTGGAAGCGATTAATCATAAATTTTTTAGTACCTGGCCACACCCACATTGAGTGTGATACATCACACGTCCTTATTGAAAAAAATAGAACAGATTTTGCTGGACATTCCACCATCCTCATGATTGGGCCGAACTTATACAAAGCACTGGTAAGAAACGCCCTTTGAATTTTGATAAAAACAGTATGAGATGTACAGTGGCTAAATTTTGTTAAAAACGAGCCTAAAATAATTTACCATAAGAATACCTTAGACATAAAATAAAAATGTATACCATTTTTATTCAGTTGCAATGCGAAGGCAAAACAATCTTACTTTTCAATCAGAATACGGAGTGCACTCCAGTCCCTTGAATCGCGATTTTCGGCTCTTATTGGAGCCTTCATCGGAAAGAACGTAGGCACTGTTCTCCATATTTTAACTGATTCGTATCGAGAGGTTTTCCCTCCCATTGCAACTGAAGTGATGATAGTAGGTGGCTAGCGCCATCTGGCAATGAAAGACGAAGTAGTTTTCAATCCTAATAGTAAATTATTAATATTGAAAATATTAAAAATATTACTAAAAGATTTTTAAATTGAAAACTTATTGGTACACTTTCCTGGTGACACCTCCAAGACTTCTACAATTTGCAAGACAAATGGATGCTGCAGTGAAGACGAAAGGGAAGGAATTCTACACTATGCAATTCACATCCCCCGTCTGCAGCTGGTAAAGTTCCAACGGAAAAATGCACCTAGTTACCCTACGGAGTAATGCGACTATAAAATAAAAATGTATACCATTTTTATTCAGTTGCAATTCGAAGGCAAAACAATCTTACTTTTCAATCAGAATACGGAGTGCAGTCCAGTCCCTTGAATCGCGATTTTCGGCTCTTATTGGAACCTTCATCGGAAAGAACGTAGGCACTGTTCTCCATATTTTACCTGATTCGTATCGAGAGGTTTTCCCACCCATTGCAACTGAAGTGATGATAGTAGGTGGCTAGCGCCATCTGCCATTGAAAGACGAAGTAGTTTTCAATCCTAATAGTAAATTATTAATATTGAAAATATAAAAAATATTACTAAAAGATTTTTAAATTGAAAACTTATTGGTACACTTTCCTGGTGACACCTCCAAGACTTCTACAATTTGCAAGACAAATGGATGCTGCAGTGAAGACGAGAGGGAAGGTATTCTACACTATGCAATTCACATCCCCCGTCTGCAGCTGGTAAAGTTCCAACGGAAAAATGCACCTAGTTACTCTACGGAGTTATACGACTATAAAATAAAAATATATACCATTTTTATTCAGTTGCAATGCGAAGGCAAAACAATCTTACTTTTCAATAAGAATACGGAGTGCAGTCCAGTCCCTTGAATCGCGATTTTCAACGGATCTCAATACCTTAGACCTTAATCAACCTTTTCAATGCATTAGTTTCAAAAGAAGAGGCAAAGAAACCATTAGCAAAATGGACCCTGGTTTAGGTTACCCAGGACAAAATTCTATACCCAAGTAAAAAAAACTGACCTCCTCAACCTGCTTCCATACATTTCACCAGTATTTCACCAATTCTATAAAGAATAACCTCAAATGAAGCAGAGAATACCTACACTGATGACATTCCTGATGAAGCAAATGAAGAGATAGTACAACTACATAGTTGACAAAAAAAGAAAGTAAATGTGAAAACCATGAAAAAAATGACAGTTAAAGTATAAATAAATATGAAAATACATATTTAAAATGAAGAAAATAAATCAACGAAACAAACTGTCAGGAAGAAGGGAAAAATGTAAATATTAAATGGTAAAACAAAAAATATTGGTTTATTTTCCACATCAGTTTTTGTTTATTTTTTGTATTATTTTACTTCATTTGTATTATTACTTACTCGGTTTATGATGATTAAACACAAGTTTTTGTCTTGCTAAATGTTCTTCTATTATTATTTATTAAAACCTGCTAGTTTGGTCTTAAAAATCCTCATTATTATTATTAAATATTATTTTTTATACTTTTTCTTATAGTTTGTGCTATGCGTTAAGCGTGTTAAGTTCATGATATTTGTGCAAATTATGTTAAGTCCATGTAAGAAAAAGTTTATTATTTTTTTTATAATACTTATTTATATGGTTTGTTTATATTATTTATTGATTATGTTATTGAGAGAAATAAATATTTAATTGATCGAAAGTGTTTAAAAGAATTTTGAGGGACACATTCTTGTAAAAACTCCAAAAGTATAACTCGAGCATATTATTTCAAACTTTAAACGCGTTTATCTCAAAACAGTGTTTTAGGACTTTACTCTCTTTACGCACTGAGCACAGAAATATTGTAAGTATCTAATGAGTGATTTATTTAGAGGAACTTTTTTTGGTGGGGATTTGATGGGATATCGTGCATGAATAGTGTCACTTGACGTTGTTTTTTTGTTCAGGATTGTTTGATATTTAATCATGAAAGGAGTTAGCCTGGCAAAGCTTCTAGAAATTATTTAGCTGTATTACGAAAATGGACGTTCCGCGAGGAATGTGTTTCGTGCGATTAGAGCAACTTCAGAAGATTCAGAAGATCCCAGAAGATCCACTGTTTTCGAAAAAAAAATGTTTTCAGATGGAGCCTGTTTTTGGCTTAATGGTCACGTGAGTAAACACAGTTCCTATATTTTGAGTGATGGGCAACCCGAAGAAGTTCAAGAGTTGTCATTAGATCCAGGAGAAATAACTGTTTGGTGTGGTTTATGGGACGGTGGGATTGTCGTTGGTCCGTTTCTTTAAAACAGACATCCATAGTGTTAAATATTAGCGAACATACCGAACATACTTATCGAGAATATTCTTAAAAGAGAAATTTCTACATCAAAACACTTTACGTATCAGAAAACAAACGTTTTTTTTTCTCTTTATATGGCGGAAATAAAGACGATTCTCTGGACATCCTGAGACACAAACGATTCGCTAAGACAGTGACAAAAAATCCACTTAATCTCTCCTCACTTTCTCCAACACAGCATGCAGCCCGTTTCCAGAGTCTCCGAGTGTAGCACCAGATTCAGTCATGGCTCGGTAAATATTGTGATCCGAAAGATTGGGGCTAGAAAACGCAGGGAAAATTTTGGATACCACTGCAAACTTCCAAGCTTCCAGCACCCCCAAGCTTTTGACATTAATCTTTTGCATATGCCAAGGAAGAGTTACATAAAAGCCAATAGACTAAGATGGGCAGGCCACGTAGTACGGAGTGATGACTACAATCGGACAAAATATGTGTTTTGGGAAAGACCAGATGGTACAAGGTCGGCTGATGGCCTAAAAGAGGTGGAAATATGCAGTCAGAGAAAACCTGGAGAATATGGAAATGAGACCATGGAAAATAGTAGCACAGGATCGAAACGAATAGAAGACAATAGTAAACACGGCAGCAAAGACTCACGAAGTATATTGTGCCGCTTAATTTTTCATTTCAAATTTTTTGAAAACTAATGATTTTATCGTTAAGAATGAATAATTAACTCTTCAGTCTTAAAGATGAAATCATTAGTTTTCAAGATATTTGAAGTTAAAAATTAAGTGGCACAATACGTTAATCAAAATATCTGTGCCGTTACATGTTTACCTTCAAATATCTCGAAAACTAATTACTTTATAGTTACGAGTGAAGAGTACGATATTTACATAGAGAGTATTGGAGAATCGAAAAATTGCACTGAAATGGCAATTTAGCCAGAGTCGTAGAATTTGGTAAGGGTCAACCATTCGCTCTCCCCTGTCGTACATCACTGGTAGTAGCCAGAAACGTTTATTTATCATAATTTCATGGGGTGTATAATACCTACATTTTCGGCTAAGTATGAAAAAGATATGTTGAATAGTTGTAAAATACTGAGCAATAATAGTTTTTAAATTGTTAAATAAAACACCCTGTAACTCGGTAAGGAGTCATATTTTATTTAAGCGATTTTAGTTCAATCTTAATATTTTGATGTCTTATATCACCCGTTAGATAATGTCCAATTAATTATGGCACACCCTGTATAGGTGCTCGGGAGATCGGCTATAAAAAGCTTTCCATAAATGCCAGATATACCTCCTATTTGGTCCTGGTAAATAAAGAATCAACAAGCCATAACGGTCATTATACGCGTTAGCTAACTAGTACTCGTTAAAACAGTTCACTAACAGCTCTCTAACAGGGATTCTAACTTTTGCAAGTGGCCTCGCACACTATTTGTTTCAGTTTTTTGAGATCCTTTAGATTCTCTTCAGCTCTCTTTTCTATCAAGGTGCCAATTTAGTCCACTTTCAGCAACTATTGTTTTGTGGCTACTTCTTATTTTTCCGTATGTTGGCGATCAGCTTGGCTATCCTAACTTTCCTTGCAGCTATTCGCAATACTCAGGTTGTAGATGTATTGAACCACTTCCTCAGGTTTTGAAACCAAGATGTTCCTCTCCTCCCTTGTCACCTCTTTCAAAATAAGTTGCCCTTAAGAATGTGTTGCAACAAGTCATAACTTTCTTCATTCTTTATAACATATAATATATTCTAGTTTGTGCTCTTTGATTATGTTAAGAATCTCGCATTCTTTGTCCATTCTACGTATGACCTCAACATTAGTCACACGATCCACCCATGAAGTTCTTAAAATGCGCCTGTAGCACATCTCCAAGACCTCGATTTTTCTCAAAGAAGTTTCAGAAAGTGTCCAACTTTCTATTCATATACATAATAATGTAGAAAATACATAGCATCTGACGATAGAGCTTTTGGTAGGTACTGGTAGTGGTAAATCGTGACTTCTAAAAAGAGACTTCATCATTGGCTCTTTATATTGGTACCAAGGTATGTGTAGCTATTCCAAGCCCTGTATTTAATATTTGGCGCTTACTGATTACTATGTACTTCGTTTTTGCCTACATATCGTGATTTTCTTTGCTCCGAATAGGCCTTATTCTTGAAGCTAATTGCCCGACTTTCTGTCATAATTGATTTAGTGGTTCCTGTCGGGAAATTTCCTAGATTAATGTTCGGTACTGAGACAGAGTTCGTTACTGGATTTGCCTCTCCGCTCATTTCTTTATGTATTTCGTCTCTAGATTTGTACATGTGACTTATTTCGAAGTCCTCATCCAAGTCATCTACTGGAAAAATAATCAAGTAAAAACTAATATAATAATAAAAATCAATATAATAAAGAGACACAAGCTGGAATACTTCAGTCACACTATGACACCCTGAAAAATATGATATTTTACATCTGATCATTTAGGGAAAGATCCAAGGTAAACGTGGTCCTGATAGAAGAAAATTGTCAGAATAAACTTCAAATTTAAATATAGTTTTCTTAATGCAATATATCCATTCCAGCGCAAATAATTACAGTCCATACCAGAATTAAAACCTAAATCGAATTTTTAGAAAAATTATAAAAAAATTTATAGAAACTTCTAAAAACCAATTTTTAGCTTTTAGATCTGGTATGGACTGTAATTATTTGCGCTGGAACTAGGGCAGTTAATGAGGGTATTTGGCTCCGAATTCCATCCTACTACATCGATTTAATTGATATTTTCATAGTAAGTAGGGAATAGCTCAAGAAACAAAGTCTACCCTATGCCGATGCGCGCTTTTCTCTTGGGGGCTGGTTCTCACCCCTTCTCGGGAGTGAAATTTTTTTTGGATAAAATAGGCACGGAAGAGGCTAGAGAATCTAATTCTAAGCAAAAACTGTCAATAAAAAAAGCAAAAAAAAAAAATTCAATACCTACTTTTTGAGTTATTCGTGGTTTAAAATTGGTCATTTTTATTGAAAAATGCTACCCTTTCGCACGGATTTTTGCGAATAACTTAAAAACTGTGCATCTAACAAAAAAAACTATGTAAAATATTTTTTGTAGCTTATAAAAAATAAAGAGATTCCTTCCTTCATAAATCTTCTAGTTATAATACAAAAAGGGATATGGTAGGTGAGAATAGTTTGTTTTTTGGTGCATGCTCAAATCGGTGTATTCAACTTGAAATAACAGAGAAACGGTTGATTTTAGGTGTATAATGGTACTTATAACTTTTATAGTGCTTGAAACGGGCTTTAAAATGAGCAGTATTAAATGTCGATTACATTCAAACTAAGCGAGATGTGCTGCAAAAAAATTGATGACTAATGTATTTTAAGGAGAAATGAGAAGTGTATTTAACCCCTCATCCATAAGAATTTAAATACATCGTTTTCCTTCTAAAATACTTTTTATTATAGTGTTATTTCTGCGATCAAAAAGTTGGACTGGTTTAACATGAACGATTTTTGAAAAAGTAAGATCAAATCATAGAGCGCATTTTTAAATTTCCTTAAAAATCTTCCTTTTTCTCCATGTAACTCGAAAATGATAAGAGATACGAAAAAAATGTAGCACAAAAATGTAGTGTTTTTTTAGATAAAAATTTCATTTTTATTTTTCATTACTGTATCTGTTACCATTTCTAAGTTACATGGAGAAAAAGGAAGATTTTTAAGAAAATTTAAAAATAATAATTGATGGATTCGACCGTTACTTGATGGAAGTTCATTTTATCTAACAATAAAACACTGAACACGTTAGTTCTCTATACTTCCACAAAATTTATTACAACTAAGTGACTACAGCTGTTTCGGCAGAGTGAGAAAGGTACTCTGCCGAAACAATTGTTTTATTGTTAGAAATTTAAAAATGTGCTCTATAATTTGATCTTATTTTTTTCAAAAATCATTCATTTTAAACTCGTCCAACTTTTTGAACATAGAAATAACACTATAATAATAGGTGCTGTAGACAAAAAATGATTCATTTACATTCTGGTGGATGGGGCTTTAAATTACTTCTCATTTTATCTTAAAATACATTAGTTATCAATTTTGTTTGCAGGATATCTCGCTTAGTTTGAATGTAATTTACCTTTAATATTGCTCATTTTAAAGGTCTTTTCAAGCACTACAAAAGGTATTGGTAGTATTATACACATAAAATCGACCGTTTCTCTGTTATTTCAAGTTAAATACACCAATTTGATTTTAAATCTGGTATGGACTGTAATTATTTGCGCTGGAACGGATATATTGCATTAAAAAAACTGATAATAAATAATAGTATAATATACTGGCTGAAAAATCTAAGGCAGTGGTATGAAAAATCGACTACCTCGTTATTCAAAGCTGCTGTCAATAAAGTAACGATAGCGACCATTGTAGCCAACATGATATCCAACGATCGATGACTGTCATGGAACTAGAAGAAGAAGAAACAACAGAAAATACATTGGTCTATGTTTTCTCAAAGAACTAGATAATTTACTAATTTTACATATTTATTCTAAATGGGAAATAAGCCACAATTCAACTTAAAAAATGATTTTATTGACGTTTCGACTGCCACCTCGGACGTCGTTATCAAACTACAAAATATTACTAAAAAACAAAAAGGTTGTTGCTAAGTAAAAAAATTCTTCTAATAATTTAATTTAATCTGATTCATTCATATCGGAATAATCGGAAAATCCGACATATAATATTATACATTTTAAAGTAGAAGGTTTTAAAATGATATTGCCAATATTTATGAGTTGCGATCCTGAGACGACTTAATTGAAAGATAGTTAAAAAAATGATTAGTATTTAACAAGACAACCACATGCCATGGTGACAGTAAAATTCCCGTGTTAGTGCTTCCATAGTAAATCACGAGGAAAACCAAGAAAAACCTCATGATACTATCCCGACATTGTAAGTATTTGGTCTTACATTTAGTTTACTCTTAAAACTAACACCAAACTCTCATTTTATAAGCTTGTTATTTTAAAATATAAATTATATTAATAATACATAAATATATAAATAATACTAAAATATAAATTATGTACTATCCTCCACATGTTACTGACTTATTATCGTGGTATTTTCTTTCTATTGACTTCCTCTTTTAGTATGGGTAATCTACATCCTACTGCACTCTACCGAGGAATTTACGACACAATTAGTTTCATTTAGCATAATTAGAGCCGCTTCTTTGATTTTTCTCTTTTTACTATCTGTTTCTTTGAAATAGGTCCAGATGCGGTCGTTGCATATGCGGTCAAGGTGATTTTCGTTGCAAAAGCGGTCAATCCAAAATATTTTGGCAGGTAACGTTGCACTTGCGATCAGACATTTTACTTAAAAGCTAGAAATGTAAGAAGGTCGTAAATTAATAACCACCCGAGTTATTAGCAGGCCCGGTCGACCCTATTGAAATATTTTAATCCGCTTATCTATATTTCGAACAATAGGTAATGAAAACAGTAATGACTAAACCACAATAATCCCCTCATTACGGATTTTTGTAAAGTTTGTATTTGCCTAATTATAAAGGTTGGGGGAAGAATTACCAAAATTTAAATATAAAAACAAATGCATATTATTTGTATATTGTTAGTTTAAAAGATCCCAAGAAGAGACTACAATGGATAGCCTTCCCATTCGAGGAAGAAGTAAAGCCTAAAATGGTAATAAGAGGGCTACCAACGAACACCAAAGAGGAAGACATCAAGAATAACATGGCGGAACAATATAACATTGACTGCCAAGCAGCCAAAAACATGTCAACAAGAGCCGGCCCAAGAAGACAGCTACCTATGTTCGTCATTACTCTGGATCAGGGGGACGTCGAGGCGGCGAGGCGCATAACCAACCTGTGCCACATGAAGGTCGTGGTAGAGGATCTTCGAAAAGCGACAGGACCAACGCAGTGTTTCAACTGCCAGGGCTACCACCACGCCCAGAACGCGTGCCACAAGGATCTCAGGTGTGTCAAATGCGGTGAGGATCACCCCACTAAGATGTGCAAACGGGCCAGAGAAGTCAAAGCTACATGTGCCAACTCTAAAGGCAGCCATCCAGCCAGCTACAGAGGATGCCCTAGATGCCCTACATGGGGAAGACCCCCACCAAGGAGGCCACAACAACAACCACAAGCACAAGCAAGACGACCACAAGCTACCGGCACCACCTACGCCCAGGCCACGCAGAATAAACAACACCAAGCAGCGATCCCTGATGAAGACTACATAGTCAGAATAGTGACTAGGGTAGTCAAAGAAGTTATACTAGGCACCAGGGAGACACAGAAGTAATGCTGACAGACAGGGGATATTTGAGGAGAGGCTCCTGGAATCCGGGCGGTATATCAACAAACCAAAACATCATGGATGAAATCGCCAATAGATATGAGATGGACATCGTAGCAATCCAGGAGACCAAGCTAACAAACAACTTCAACCTAAAGTTTCCTGGGTACGATGTATATAGGAACCACCTCACTAGAAGATCAGGAGGAACGGCCATCCTAGTTAAGAAGGGAATCACTCACACCAGATTCACGACTCCACCACTAGTTAACATGGAGGCAACAACAGTAGAAGTGAAAATGAGGCAAGGCGCAGTCAGAATAACATCAGCCTACGTAAGACCGCAACACCCATTAATGGACGATGACCTAGATGCGTTTCTTAACATCGCTGAAACATCCATCATAATAGGAGACCTGAATGCAAGATCCCCCAACTGGAACGATAGAGCTACGAACAGAAATGGAAGACTACTAAATAGCTACATAGAAAATAACGAAGATACAGTGGCAATGGGCCCAGAAAACCAACACACTTCCCAGGAAATGGACTTCCCACCCATGTCGACATAGTTGTGGCCGAAAACCTAGGACTACAATCAGAACTAATCACGCTGGATGAAGGATCAACAGACCACAACCCCATTCTACTAGAAATAGGAACATGGGAAGAGACAAACCCACCGAAAAGAACAAAAAAGAAAACAAAGTGGACGAACTATAAAAGATTAGTGAGTGAAAGAATAAATATAGTGCCAGTTATAAATAACCCTGAAGAAACAGAAGTAAAAGTCCTAGAGCTCGAAAACATCATCCAAGAGGCAATCAGAAACAGCACAACAGAGGAAGAAGTCGAGATCCGTACGGGAAGGTTCAAAGACATACCACAAGAAACTCAAGAGTTGATAAGGGAAAAAAATAGAGCGAAACAAATAGCCAGAAGAACAAGAAATCGAGTAGACAAAATCTGGGCAAATACATTAAACAGAGAGGTCAAAACGGCCCTACAACTCCACCGTAGCAAAAAATGGGACAACTTCGTACAAGAGATGGAAAAACTAGACTCAAACATGAAAAACGTTTGGAAGCTCCAAAAAATGTTGAGAAGCGACAGAAAACCCATCCCCCCATTACATGGAAGATATGGCATGGTATATACCATAGAGGAAAAAGTAGAGGCGATGAGGTCTACACTCGAAAGAGAATGCGACCTAAACTTCCATCAAGACGAAGACGACGACTTCCTGGAAGAAGTCGAAGAACAAGAAGAAGGACCAGAAGACCCAGAGGACATCATTCCACCAACATCACCGGAAGAAATCAACGTTCACATCAGAAAGAGTTCACCTAGAAAAGCGCCTGGTCCAGACGAAATAACAAATAGAGCTCTAAAGTATTTGCCCAGAAAAGTTATAGTGTACTTCACAAACATAGTGAACGCGATATTAAGATATAAGATATTCCCGAACAGATGGAAAGTGGCCCATGCAGTTATGATGCCAAAACCTGGCAAGAACCACACATTCCCGCAGAACTACAGGCCAATCAGCTTACTTCCAGCGATCAGCAAGATAGTGGAAAGAATCATTCTTAGCAGACTGCAAGCGGAAACAAATAGATTAAACATTATCCCAGAAGCTCAATTCGGATTCAGAGCAGAGCACTCCAGCGAGCTACAAGTACTCAGAGTAACCGAGTACATAGCAGCTGGATTCAACGACAAGCAGTACACTGGAGCAGCGTTCCTGGACGTAAGCAAAGCGTTCGACAGAGTATGGCATAAGGGGCTTTTATACAAAATGCGGGGTTACGGGTACAGCGGAGCGATGACGAGGCTAATCTCATCGTACTTGGGCGGCCGGAGTTTCACGGTTCGGATAGGACAAGTCCTGTCCGAGCTCGGGAACCCGGAAGCTGGAGTACCCCAGGGAGCGGTCCTGTCACCTCTGCTGTACACGATATACACCGCTGATGTACCTAGAACACCGGGTACCCTTATGAGCCTCTACGCCGACGACACAGCGATAGCGGCCAAACATAGAAACGTAGATATAGCAGTGACCAACCTGCAAACAGCGCTACAAGAAATAGAGGAATGGAGTATAAAATGGAAGATAGCCATCAACTCGGAAAAGACACAAGCGGTTCTATACAAGAAAGGAAGACAACAGCCAGAGGAACAGCTGACGGTACAGAACAGCCCCATCGAGTGGAAAAACGAAGCTAAATACCTAGGAGTCATCATGGACAAAGGACTAACCTTCCAAAAACATGTAGAAGCCACAGTCCAGAAGGCCAACATAGCGAAAGCAACACTAAGAGGACTTACAGGCAGACAAAGCAAATTAAGACTAAAAACAAGGTTAAGATTGATAAACAGCATTATACTACCGGTATTAACGTATTAACATACGCATCTCTCGCATGGGGACAAGTATGTAACACCCACAAAAAGAAGATTCAAGCGGTCCACAACAGCAGCTTGAGAGAAGCCGCCAGAGTCCCAAGATACGTAGCAGAAAGATTCCTGTTCAGAGAACTCCAACAGGTGAGAGTCACCGAAATCATGACAGACAAGGCAAGGGTCAAATTCGCGGAACTGGAGCACCACCCAAGTCACATACTGCGAGAGATGCTAAGGTATGATGAGTTCCACCGATGGAAGCACAAAAGACCGAAACAGCAAATAGTGGAATAAAGTGAACAAAAGTGAAAAGTGATAGTAGTCAGTTCGTAGCTCGAAAACAAGTGCCGAAGATAGCGTTACACACGAAAACCCAACACCACGATCACCCTCAAGGTAAGACAATTATAGAAAATTATAGAAGGGCGCAAGCCCCCAAAAAAATATATATAAAAAATAAAAAGGCGTAAGCCCCCAAAAAAATATAATAAAACAAAAAAACACATAAAAACTCGAGCAACAAGTCATTGGGCAGAGCCCAATAGGGCTCAGCACAATGACTGGGGGCCCAAGCAAGCAATTTTTAGTACCGCGGTTAAGTAAGTAAGACGATAAAGGCATGGAGCGCATCACGCTGAGCCTAAGATTTTTGCATTCGATTAGGGTAACACATGGAATCTTATTACCCAGGATTCCATTGTGAAGAGCATTCGGCTACGAAAGTTGTGTCCTCATCGCGCATCAGCGTGCTATGGGGGGGAAAGGGATGGCCTGGGGCATTGGAGCGAGGTGGGGTGATCCCTGTTTACACTCGGGTCAAAACACCTCGCCCCAATAAATTGTTACACCCGAATGTACTCTTTCGAGAGGGTGGACATTCCCACAGGTCGGGTTGAATCAAATTGCTTGCTTGCTTGCTTGTATATTGTTAGTTTGAGAGATTGTTTAGTGCAGTACGTAACAACTTTTAATAATGGAAAATTTTGAAGTGATTGAAACCATCAAGGGAAAACCAGTATCGAAAATATAGGAAGAATAAGGAAGATGTTGTAACTTGGGTATGTGTAAAAGATCGTCACCACAACTGTAAAGGGAGGATGAAGACAAAACTGACGGAATTACTCGAAGTCAACCAACACACTTGTGTCCCCGATGTAGCTCTCTTAGAAGTAAAAAAGGCTACGTACATTTCAAAAAAGAGAGCTCGAGAAGAAGACACTCCAACCCCAGACATTTACAGGGAAGAGTTCGAAAAACTATTTACAAAAGAACTCGATTTTGTAGGTAAAATTCCTTTGTATGTCTCACGTAAGTCTACACTTTGTCGTTCAAGACATTTACAAACTGGTGTCGGATCAGAACCAGCGTCGTCTATTGAAATAGATATCCCACTGGAAATGTTGACATTAGAAGCTGGTCAGAGTTTTTTGTGTTTTGAAGAAGGAGAAACAATTTTATGTTTTTCGACTTCGAAAGCAAAGAAAACGTTAGCAACAAAAACAGATTTTTTGTCGACGCGCGACGGTACATTTAAGAGCTCCTCCAAACAGTTTACACAAATATATACTATGCATGTTGATATGGGCAGCAATGACGACGAAATAAGAATTGTTCCTGTGTTGTATGCGCTTCTATCAAACAAAAACATGAAAACGTATAGAAGGCTGTTTACAATACTGACAAAAAATCTAGGCGGATGGAAACCAACAACAGTGACGCTTGATTTTGAAGCAAGCAAGCTCTCAAAACTGTTTTCCCAGATGTTAGACTGCATGGATGCAACTACCATTTTAATCAGTCGCTTTGGAGGAACATTCAGTCGATCGGACTGACAACACAATACATTAACGACGATAACGTTAGACTTTATTTAAGAATGTGTTCTGCATTGGCATACTTACCTTTGGAGCAAATAGTAGACGGGTGGCTAATTATTCAATCTGATTCTCCGGAAGATGGAAATTTTACAAAATTTTATGATTACTTCGTTAATGAATGGCTAGAAAATCCAGTGATTAGCATGAATATGTGGAATTGCCATGGCCTCCGACACCGAACAAATAATGCCGTGGAAGGATGGAACAACCGGTTAAACCGAATGTTAAAGAAACCTCATCCAAACATATACATACTCATAAAAAATTTAAGAAAAGAAGCAGAATATTTTGATTTCATATTAAATAGAATGGACTTAAACCTAGAAAATAAGAAACGAAAGAAAATGTATATTCAACTGGATAATAGGATAAAGAGTGCAACAGAACTATTGCAGCGCTCTTGTGATATAAAATCATTTTTGGTGTTCGTGGCAAATATTCAAAAATTTCACTAAAAAAAACATTGAAATAAAAAAATGACAAAAAAAACAAAGATAAAAAAACAGAAAAAATAGATAAAAAAGCAAAAAAAAAAAATAAAAAAAAACAAAAAAAAAATTAAACATGCCTATGATTCATCATAGCCAGTCCTAAGCCTGGATAAAATTTGAAGGATTTTTTTAAATGTTTTTACTTAACTAATACACATTAAATATAAAAAGACATGAAAGCATCTTAGGGAAGGAACTCCCATTTTTAAATTTATAATACTTTTTAACATTTGACACAAACAGTAAGGTAGCCAATTTATATAGAAATAATCAACAATACAAGTTCTTTATATCAAAATACTTTTTGCCGTAATAAAATTATTAGTAAGCATTTTCTCCTCTTATCAACGTCTATGGTAAATATTATTTAAATCTTACAAAAATTTGGTTATAGAATTATTCATGTGATAGTGGTAGAAAAAGTAAAAATATTTGTTTACTAGGCAATGACCGCACATGCAACGATAAAATCAACATATTTTTGTATGAACGCAAATGCAACGATAAAAGCCGTGATCGCAAATGCTACGACCGCATCTGCAACGACACCGTTTCTTTCAGGACTATACGTGTATCTTTGGTGTTAGTTTTGAGATTAAACTGAATGTAAGACCAAATACTTACAATATCGGGATAGTATAATGAGGTTTTTTCCTGGATTTTCTTCGTGATTTACTATGGAATCACTAACACGAGAAGTTTACTGTCACCATTGCATGTTGTGTTGTTTTTAAAGACAAATCACATGCTATGATATTTTTTTGACGGATATTCTTTAGATGAAGTGAGTTTCATGTAATTGAATGAACTATATTTCAATAAAGTCGTCCCAGGAACGCAACCCATAAATATTAGCAATATCATTTTAAAGTCTTTTACTTTAAAATGTCTAACGTCGCCTCAAAGCAACAATAGGATTTAAAAAAAAACTTTTGTGATATCCATGTCAAATGATTCGAAATAAACCCTTCTGTTGAGTGTAACACTTAGATAAATAAAAAGTGAAATACTTTTTCATAATATTACATATTATCCTTGTATAGCTTAATTCCTTTTAGCCCAAATTCTATATATAAGACAACATACATATCATGCCATTATATTTTGTCGTTTACTTATTTTGGTCATCAATATTAATGCAACACCAAGTTATCTTACGCACATATCCTACTGTTGCCATGTAGTTATTGCTGATTTGCGATTATGTCTTTGTTTATATTATCCAGCTTGTGGTCACAATTTTATCTTCAGTAATTTAAACAATAGTTCTATTATATTGATGTTAAAAGGTGTATGTTAAGAGTTAAAATGAATAATAATTCAGCCAATTTAAATTGTAAAAATTATGTATATCTAAAATAAGTCAGTATTTAGTGTATTTAGCGAACAAAAATAATACTGATTCTGAGTTGTTATCTGAAATTTATCAAGCAGAGGAAAAAGGTAAGATAAATTCATGCTAATTCCCCTTTCGGGCGGATTTAAGAAGATGCAATAAGTTTTTACTTTCACAACTTTCAGCATCCGCTATTACCAAAACTGATTCTGATGATTTTTTCATTTTATTTTGTTTATTATCTTGTCCAATTTTTAAATTTTTGGAGAACAAGTATGTTCATGTTATTATTTACGTAATAACATGTTTGAACAACAAAATTGTTTTGTTTTTTTGTATAAATGTGTAAGATTAAAAAAAAACCTTAGTGCAATATAAATTTATATAACAGAAATTTACGGATATCGTTCAAAACAGATTATCTTTGAGGGCAACAGTAGGACAACTAACTTTTTTTCCAATTATTTTTCATTTTTTTATGAGTTAATATAAATTGTTATGTGACGCATGTAAAGTTAGGTACTCAAACAAAATTCCATGTAAATCCATTCAAATATAATAAAGTTATTAATTACTGAAGTTTTGTAAAATTTTCAATTGCGTTTTTCTCGAAACTACATTATTTTACATATATTATCCTACTGTTGCTTTGAGGCGACGATAATATATGTTTGAATATTGCCGATATGAATGAGTCAGATTAAATTAAAATATTAGAAAAAATTTTTTACTAAGCAACAACATTTTTGTTTAATTTAGTAATATTTTTTATTTTGATAGCGACGTCCAAGATGGAAGTCAAAACGTCAATAAAATCAGTTTTTAAGTTAAATTGAGGCTTATTTTCCATTTAGAATAATAAATTACATAAGTACCACAAAGAAATAGCTTCAGAACAGTATTATAATTATTAATTTTACATGAATTGAACAACGTTCACGAAACCGCTAAATTTTGTAACACTTTGGAACCTGGTTTGTTACCAAATGTACGATTCAGAGCTAAAGTACTTTTAATTATTTAAATGATTTAAATAGGTGTAATAAGAATCATTATTGTCTTCGAAAGAATGTTTTTGCTATTCTCAAAAACTATTCTTTTGTTTTTTTAGAAAACAAAATAAAAATTTTCTGGCTAAAGTACAAGGCAAATAATGCACAATTCATTTTTCTAATGTATTGCAACGATATTTCGTAGAATGAAAAACCTCTTTGAATTCAAAGACGTTATATTTATGGGAATTCTTGTCAGTAAGGAAAATTGATACATTTTCCACAAAAGTATATCATGTGCGAGTGTAAAAGAGGTCTCCCGTTGGAAACTAAACGATCCGGAATCTGGGTTAAACTCAACATAAACTACTGTAGTTATGAATTTTCAATTTCGGTTATTCGGTTATTGAAAACGAGTTTTACTTTATTTTTATCCTAGATTTTGCGCTTAAGTTCATACACGAAATTTCAGTAGCGACACTGAGAGAAAAGTACAAAAATGAAATAAGAAACCTGTAATAATCTAGAGATTCCAAATATGTTCCAGTATGTTTTTGTTTCCATCATAGAAACATAAATAAAGTCGATTCGCTAATCTGAGACACAACTGTTTAGTGACGTTGGTAATTTTGTTTTTGTTGAGTTTCTAGACTTGACTGGAAATTACTACACAACCAAACATACCTGCTTATAGCTAATATTATTAATAGTAAACAGACATAAATGACATAATCCTTAGACCAATTAATAATTATTTATTAACTCCATTACAATATATTGATAACCAATCGATGGCTTAGTGTCAAAACCTCGTATCTCATTAAATTACAATTTTACAGGAGAGGCAAAAAACTGATTTTCTGCATAATATAATCTAAAAACAAAAAGTACTATTACGTTTTTTAATTTGAGCACATTGAGACAAATATCTGATCTTGGCCCAGAGCTGAAAATGTTGAATGTTGCTATTAAATTGAAAATACAAATATTAACTACGAAAAACACTTAAATATCCTTGCAGTATATAAAGCCTTTGCTCAAGTAACTATGGTAACCTCGTATATCTTGATATACGTGTTTTTTTATCGAAAATGATGTGTTTATGATTATTTACGAGGATTTCATTTTTCATAGCTTATTGCACACCTTCAAATACTAGGTTGATACAGTACAAATCTTTTGATTTAAGGTTTGTAAAATGTTTCTATATGCCGGACTACCTTTTGTTGTTCACAAAAAAAGATTTCTCCAAGTCGAATTTCTTAAACAAACACTTCAAATTAAGTACCAAATTCTTGGTTATAAATATACGTGGTATTCACACTAAATCAAGAGAGCAATTATACGTGGTTTCTTTTTTCGACTGTAGAAAATAGTTTGATGTATTTGGATTTTTTCTGACAGTTATAAATCGTGAGATACAAGGTTTTCAAACTAAAACCACCAAAATGTCATTTTCGAAAAAAAAAATGAGATAAGTACGAGGTTTTCACACTAAGCCATCGAAATGAGAAAATTATTTATTGCGCAAAATAAAAATATTTGGTAGAAATAAATTCCACAAATATTTTATGATATAAAAATTTTATGAGTTTAGTATACAGGGTGTTTCATTAATAATTGTCCATATAGTAACTGCAGCAACCTTAGCGCAAAATACGAAGATTTAACCTTTTTTTTTTTTTAAACATCCAACGTTTATTGCAATCTGTCTGATCACAAACAATAAGCAATACATAATATTATTGAAAAATAACACAGATGGAAGCCGCCCAGTGGCGAGCACCCAGTAAGACATATAACATTATAATTTTAAAATAAGACATAACAATTACTTGGAACATAATACATAGATAAAATTTAGTATAGTGGACAGTTCAGACAATAAAAATATGATTATTAAAAGTCTAAGGAACATGAATAAAAATACGAAAGAAGTTTAAAAATCACTTAAACTAAAACATGATTATTTCACTGCACTATGACACTGCACTCTGTTGTTGCTCTGATGTCCAGATGTACTAGAGGTCCAAAGGGTCAGGTCTTTTTAATCGTCTTTCATGAGAAATGTTGAGAAGGTCCGTGGCGAGTGGATTTGGATGGCAGGATAGTCTTGTCTTGTATCTAGAATTTACAGCAGATATTGCTTCGCTCACTGTTGGTAGCTGTAGGTCGTGGTGCAATCTCTGGTTCGTAACATACCAAGGGGCATTGCAGATCTGGCGCAACACTTTTGATTGGAACCGTTGAAGTTTTTGAATGTTGGTATTACTAGCTGTTCCCCATATTTGTGCTGCATATAGCCACACCGGTTTTAAAATACATTTATAAATCATAATTTTGTTCTCCAGGCTAAGATTTGATTTCCTACTCATGTACCAATACATTTTCCTGTAGATTAGGCCGAGTTGAAGACGTTTCTTCCAGATGTGGGTGCCCCAATTAAGTTTACTATCTAAATGAATTCCCAGGTATTTTACGGCGGTATTGACTGGTAGTGGAGTGTTATTTACAGAAACCGGAGGCGCGACACCTTTTTTTAAAGTAAATGTTATTTGTGTGGATTTTAAACTGTTGACTTGTACTCGCCACAATTTAAGCCAGCTCTCTAGTTCAGTCAGATGATTTTGCAATACCTCGGATGCTTCTGTTGCTATAGGATTTGAAGCCATTATAACTGTGTCATCCGCATATGTAGCAATTGTTGTATTAATGGTGGTTGGAAGATCCGATGTGTATATTAAGTAAAGTGTTGGTCCTAATATACTTCCTTGTGGAACTCCAGAACATATTAGAAACAGGTTAGTAATTTCCCCTCCTCTTTTGACTTGAAAAAATCTATCTGTCAGATATGATCTTAATAGTGAACTTATGGGATAAGGAAATATGGATTTAATCTTGGAGATAAGACCTACATGCCAAACTTTATCGAATGCCTGTGAGACATCTAGGAATGCAGCTGTACAGTAATTTTTATGTTCGAGCGAATTTCTGATAGTTTTTACTACCCTATGAATTTGCTCGATGGTACCATGTTGTTTCCTAAAGCCAAACTGATAATTAGGTAAAACATTGTTGCTGTCTAATGTAGGCTCTAGTCTTCTCAGGAAAAGCCGCTCGAACACTTTAGATATAATAGGCAACAAGCTTATTGGACGATATGAAGATACTTCCGCGTGATCCTTATTAGGTTTTGGGATTAGAACAATTTGAGCTACTTTCCATTGGAGTGGAAAGTAGCCTGTTTTTAATATTGAATTAAATATATAAGTAATTAAGCTTACACCTTCGTTGGGTAGATTTTTTAGGACCAAACTAGATATTATATCATACCCAGGTGACTTCTTATTCTCCAGATTATCAATTACTTCTTCTACTTCAGATTTCTTGAAAATTTTAATAGGCGGAGCCGTTTGATATGGTGCGTTTATGACTTCATGAATATCTTCTTCTTCTTCAGCTGAGACTTCCCTCTGATGCGGTTGAAATACCTCGCATAAATGATTTGCGAAAGTATAAGCTTTATCTTTGTCAGTTTTAGCCCATGTGCCATTTAGTTTCCTGATTGGCATATTCATTTGTAAAGATTTAACCTAAAACACTAAAATAAAATGTGGTCCCTTACTGAATTACAGGGTGTTTTATCTAAAATATTAAAAATTATTTTTGCTTAGCATTTTAAAACTATTCGAGGTATCCGTTTCATACTTGGCAGAAAGTGCGAATACTAGACATCCTACTAAATTATGATAAACAAACGTGTTTAGCTAGTACCAGAGGCGTACGACAGGAGATGGTGGATGGTTGACCCTTCTCAAATTCTACGCCACTGGACGAATTACTATTTTAGTGCCATTTTTAGATTCTCCAATACTTTCTACGTAAATAATATACTCTTCATTGGTAACGATAAAGTCATTAGTTTTCGAGATATTTGAAGTTAAATATGAAATATCACAATTGTTTTAATTAATTTATAATGATTCATATGATTAAAATTTAAAAATTATTTTTACCCAGTACTTTAAAACTATTTGGCGTATCCTTATCATACTTGGCAGAAAGTGTAGGTACTGTACACCCTACTAAATTAAGATAAATAAACGTTTCTAGCTACTAGCAGAGGCGTACGACAGGGGATAGTGGCTGGTTCACTCTTCCCAAATTCTACGCCACTGACGAAATTGCTACTTTAGTGTAATTTTTTGATTTTGCAATACTTTTTATGTAAATAATATGCTCTTCATTCGTAACGATAAAATGATTAGTTTTCGAGATATTTTAAATTAGAAATTAAGCGACAAAATTCATTAATCAAAATAACCGTGTCGTTTCATTTTTAACTTCAAAGATCTCGAAAACTAATGACTTTATCGTTACGAATAAAGAGTACATTATTTTCATAGAAAGTATTGGAGAATCCAAAAATTTAACTAAAATAGCAATTTCGCCTGTGGCGTAGAATTTGAAAAGGTTCAACCATTCACTTTCTCCCGTCGTACGCCTCTGGTAATAGACATAAACGTTTGTTTAACATAATTTAGTAGTTTGTACAGTACCTATACTGCCTGCCAAGTATGAAAAGGATACGTCCAGTAGTTTTAAAATTCTGAGCAAAAATAATTTTTAAATTTTTAGATAAAACACCCTGTAACTCAGTAAGGAACAACATTTTATTTAAGTGTTTTAGGTTAAATCTTCGTATTTTGTTCTAAGGTTTCTTCAATTACTATATGGACAATTATTAATGAAACACCCTGTACACTCCCACTATTTCCAATAATTCTTCTTTTTTATTGAAAGATCAAGTTGATTTAAGCAGTTACTTTTTAGTTAATAGTGTGAGGTAGGAATTTTTGTGTTGCATGTTTCCTATTCCGAATGTGTCAAAGAATGTGTAACTAGAAAAAAATACAGCATAATATTAAACTGTTAGTTTCAGTCTTTCTTTTTTTTTATTTACATTTGAGGCGCATCAACCTATGTGGTTATTAGCGCCGCCCGGTATTACAAAGTTTTTGTTTACAATAATTGTTAATATATACATAAATTATAATTGAGAGAAATATATTCTCATATACATAGATTATTACCGACATTGATTTAATTCAAGACTTAACACATTCATTTTTACCAGCATTGATGTTTATATTTGGTTGTCGATTCCTATTGATTTCACAAAACTTAAAACTGACGAAAAGTCACAGTCCTCTTCTAAAAACTCACGTAGCGTTACTGGTAGGTTACACTTTTTCCTTTCGGTAGTATATGCCGGGAATTCAAGGAATATAATGTTTTACACTTAAGCTGTTAAAACACTTACCGCACATTGGATTAACACTTCCAGTAATACGGTATTCATGGTTCTTTATCAATCGCAACAAAGGATGGGTTGGGTAGTATAGGCGTTTATGTTCTAATCCCAGTCTGTTTAATATAGTCTGGTCTTTCCTGTTGGTACACTTACTCTTCCATCTTGTAACGGTTGTTTATATGTTCCGCAACTTTTGTTGAGATTTGTTCCATGTTTGAAGCCACCGTTCACTTAGTGTGAAATTAATCCAGTGATGTAAATCTTTCTTGTATGTAGTTTCTGTTAACTCTTCGTTGTTTACTAAAGATTTGGCAACAGCATCTACTCTTTCGTTACCATGTATACCTATATGCGACGGAATCCACATAATCTTTACTATGACATTCTTTTGCTGAAGTTGGTATAAATGATTCTTTATCAATCGCAACAAAGGATGGTTTGGGTAAATGGTGCCTAAGTTGCTAATAGAACTGAAAGAATCTGTTATTATTAGGCATCTGTCTATGTTAACATTTATGGTATATTCTAATGCTTTGTAGATTGCGAATAGTTCTCCTGTATATACTGTGCTAAAATTTGAGATTTTGTAATAAGCAGTATAGTCATTGTGTACGAAAGCACATCCAACTCCTTTTTCTGATTTGGAAGCGCCAGTATGTATCTGTTGATAATTCTGGTACTTATCAATATTAATATAAAATTGTTAAACCATAGAGGACGCATTAAGTTGATTACTAGTCTTTGTTAAAGTTATGTCTAGGAAGTGTTTTCTCACAATCCATAGTGAAGTGGTAAAGAGGCGGGTTTGGTATAACGTAAGGAAGACAATATTATTACTGGTCAAATATCTATTATGTCTTTCATAGAAAGGAGGTTTAGATCTTTTCTTTTAAAGGTATGTGGTGTGAAAACGAGAAGAAAAGACATTATCTCTGACGGGATTTTCACTATTTGCTGACATATTTGCGGCATACGCTAGGCTCAGGTATTGCCTTCTTAATTCCAGAGGCATTTCTCCTGCTAAACATAGTAAGCTATCTGCGGGTGTAGTACAAATAGCTACCAACGGTGTTCTTACAGCAGCATTTTGGATTGTTTGCAATTTTTTTAAAAGTGATTGGCTGGTAGATCCATACACTATTGAGCCATAATCGACTTTAGATCTAATAAGGCTTTTATACACTGTCAAGAGAATATCTTGATAACATCCCCAATTTTTAGTAAATGGGACCTTCATTATGTTCAAATATTTTTGGTAAGATTTTTTAAGACGATAAATAATATGTTCCTTAAAATTTAAATGATTGTCAAAATTTACTCCAAGGAATTTGATACAGTCAACATAATATATTTTTTTATTAAAGATTGAATGTTCGGGACTGCTGACATTACATTTACTTTTATTGTCACTAAATTTCATTCCCGATTTTATTGACTATTCTTCTAATTTCAAAATAGCATCTTGTAAAATTTGTTTAATTAGTTCTATGTTTCTTCCTTTACAATAAATTATGAGGTCATCTGCGTATAATTTATTATTCACTGGTGAAGTATCATTTTCCATAATGCCATTAATAGCAACAAGAAAAAGTGAACAACTTATCGATGATCCTTTGGGGTACCATTTTCCTGTATTCTTTTGTTAGAAATAAAATCGTCTACTTTTACTTGGAAGCTTCGGTTTAAAAAAAATAGTGGTAAAATTTAGAATCTTTCCTTGTATACCTAATTCCTGTTAAGTGATAATTATACCATGGCGCCACACTGTATCAAATGCTCTGGTTATATCAAAAAATATCGCTATTCAGCTCTGATTATTTGCTAGAGCTTCGTGTATTTCGGATCGAGTTGATCTATCTTTACGAAATCCAATTTGTTTGTTAGATAGAACAGATCTTTTTTCGAGTATCCAAATAAGGCGTTGGTTGTAGGGATGGTGGTTTTTGACAAAACACCGGCTTTCGGTTATACCGGATTTTTTTTGCTTACGGTTTAACCTGGCGGTTATAACCGGCCAAAAAGAACGGTTTTTTAATCAAATAGGTTACAATGTTAAATTTACAATGCACTTTAGTTTGCGCTACTCCACTCGACTCGATACTCGATATCAATATGATCAAAATTAGTACTATCGAAAGAACATCAATATCAATATAAATAAAACACAATTTTTAATAAAACCATTTTATTTTATTAATTATTATATTTATTTATTATTTTATTATTATTATATATTTATTGATTATTATTAAATATAATATAGCGTAAGATTAATATATGTATACATATTGCAATAATATACAATTTAAAATTTAACCCAACCATTTCAACTTATAAACAAGAATGTGTGTGTACTTTGTACGCACGTAAGAAGTTATACTTCTATTATATGATTATATGATTATAAACGAAATTAATATACTTTTTATTTATATTTTATTTAAATATTAAACTAATTTATACTTACTACTTCTCAAACATTTTTATTAAAACAGTGCCAAAAATTAAAATAATTAAAGAATAAAACACACACAAACACATTAAAAATGCCACAAATGATTTCTGAACATTAATTGTCGAAAAAATTTTTAACTAAATACGTATTTTCTGAAAATAAAATTATATAATAAATATACTTACAATCATAAAATGTATAAAAAAAAATAAAAAAAATAAAAGTTTCTATTGGGATTTGAACCAACTTACCACGCGGCTGGTATTTGCGTTGTATTGGGGTTCACTCGCATTAAAAGCTTCGCCACAGAGACACTTTGTCATTATGTGCGAAGATCGACTAACTAAACGGATTAAACTTTTGACATTTTTAACTTTGTAAATCAAATTATTTTGATTTTGAATTGAAATGATTTAGAATTGAAAAAATACAACAAAACATAGAGTAAGAAAACAATATATTAGGTGAATATTGATACAAATTTTGATGGTAATCAAATTATGTAAATAAAAGTATTACATACTACTTACCTATGTATTTTGGTAGGTTCAAATAGGTAGGTATCGGAGCCCGTATAACGACTAATAAATTTCGCAATCACTTGCATCGTGCAAAGTGGCTATGTTCAAATATCATAACAAAATTTGATCAACTATTTATAAAACACTTACCAGTGTAAGATTCTTTAGCTTTGAATAAGCGAGATCTGCGGCACCCATACTAGTCACAGTTTGATGGGCTTTCACATTGGCATGCAACAATCATCTCTTCTATGTAAATAAGTCCAAAAATATAATATGACAACTATTTAAAAAGGCAGTATAACCATTAACTAACTTTTTGTTTGTTGTTTTTCTTCCTACAAATTTTAAAACGCACCAACCATACATTATAACCAAACCACAGTCCCACAGCTGTGCTACAGCTGCCATATTGGATAATTTTTGTCATGTCATTTGAACATCCAATCAGAACAAAGTTATAATGCGCATGCGCCCGGTCGCTAGGTTTTACCATATAAAAATTCACCGTCATTACGTTCGTAAAGAAGTATAACTTCAAAAATTTCCCAGACTCTTTCAAATGGTATTTAAAAAAATAATATCAACATAAATATTTTACTTAAAAATAAATTGGATAATGCAATTTATCTTTTATTTTTACTACCATCAAAAAAAAATTTATCATGTATTTCTTTTAACACGTTTGTATATTTTTGTATCATAGGTACATTTTAACTCATTTAATACTTCCTGTATAGGTGTATCGTTTTGAAAACGTAGGGAAATCCTTGGAGATTCGTATTCGTAATCGGTAATTCTATATTCATAGTCAGAACATTATTTTTGGTAATCAGAAAAAGTCATTCACCCACTTTCAATGTCAATAGTCAAGTGTGAAAAATAGATGATGTTTGCGTCTACTTCAACCAGATCACTTTTTATGTAAATATTATGATTACAAATACCTTTTCAACGAAATATTGTAATAAAATTTAATTGTTTCTGGCTGATGTGAGTTTGCACTTTCAGTTTGCTTCTGTATTTATAAAATAAAATTTGAATTATGGTTTTGTTTGGAATAATTATTTGAGAATATAGTATAGTATAGTTGATCCAAAAGATGGCATAACCCAGACATCCAAAGTGAAAGTTATCCTTCAGCAACAAATTGTTCTATATGGTCCACACAATGTCCAGAAAAAAGTCACACCATTTTGAGCGTCGGGTTTGGGGGGGGGGGGGAGAGGTGGGAGAAATCGGTAAATTCGTAGTTTTTTAAGTTTTTCGCCAATATTTCTAAAACTATGCGGTTTAGCATGAACAACCCTCTATACAAAATTGTTCTACATTAAATTTTAAATAAAAAAGGCCCTATGCATACTCTTTCTAAAATGAATGGTTCCAAAGTTACGGAGGTAGTATTGTATAACTGGTCCAAAAAAAAGGCCTAACCCAAACATCCAAAGTGAAAGTTTTCCTCCAACACCAAAATGTTCTATATGGTCCACATATTGTTCAGTGAAAAGTTACACCATTTTGAGTGTCCGGTTTGGGAGGGAGATGGGAGAGAAGCCGGTAAATTAGTAGTTTTTTACATTTTTCGTCAATATTTCTAAAACTATGCCTTAGTATAAACAATATTATATCCAAAATTCTTCTACATGAAATTTGAAACAAAAAATGTTCTATACATAATTGCTATAAAATCAACGGTTCCAGAGTTACGGAGGGTGAAAAGTTGAGGTTTTCGATACTTTTTATATTTTTTGGGCAATATTTATGATATAACTATACCAAAAACCCAGACATCCAAAGTGAAAGTTATCCTCCAACACCAAATTGTTCTATATGGTCCACGTAATGTTCAGAAAAAAGTCACACCATTTTGAGCGTCGGGTTTGGGGGGGAGAGGGGGGAGAAACCGGTAAATATAAAAAGTATCGAAAACCTCCACTTTTCACCCTCCGTAACTCTGGAACCGTTGATTTTATAACAATTATGTATAGAATCTTTTTTGTTTTAAATGTTATATAGAACATTTTTCTATAGAACATTCCTTACGCTAAAGCATAGTTTCAGAAATATTGACGAAATACGTAGAAAACTACTAATTTACCGACTTCTCCCCCATCTCTTCCCCAAACCGGACGCTCAAAATGGTGTCACTTTTTACTGAACAATATGTGGACCATATAAAACAATTTGTTGTTGAAGGAAAACTTTTACTTTGGATGTCTGAGTTAGGCCTTTTTTTGGACCAATTATACTATACTACCTCCGTAACTTTGGAACCGTTCATTTTAGAAGGGTTATATAGGGCCTTTTTTATTTAAAATTTAATGTAGAATAATTTTGTGTAGAGGGTTGTTCATGCTAAACCGCTTAGTTTTAGAAATATTGACGAAAAACCTAATAAACTACGAATTTGCAAATTTCTCCCCCTCTCCCCCCCCCCAAACCCGACGCTCAAAATGGTGTGACTTTTTTCTGAACATTATGTGGACCATATAGAACAATTTGGTGTTGGAGGATAACTTTCACTTTGGATGTCTGGGTTTGGGTCTAACTATACCATACTAATAATAATTATGATTGGGATCCAAAATAATACCTAACCTAATCCTAATCACCGTAAAAACATAATAACCGGTTTTTACTTTAAAAAGAAAAACCGGTTATAACCAGGACAAAAAAACAACCGGTAAAACCGGTTATTTCGAAGTAGAAAAATCGGTTTTCGGTTAAAACCGGTAGGTTTTCCCATCCCTAGTTGGTTGATTAATTTCTCGTGTACTTTGCTTATTGCACATCCTAACGATACCGGACGGTAGGAGTTTGGGTCTGAACGTCGTTTACCAGGTTTAAGGATAGGTATTGTGTAAACATTATTCCCAGTGTTTGGAAATACTCCTTCAAGCCATATTTTGTTATATATCTTTAGTAAGTAGGCAGTTCCATTTTTAGGCAACTTTTTAAGGAAAATAATAGGAATATCATCTGGATCAGGACTAGAGTTTTTAATAGAATTTATAGATTCAGATAACTCTTCTTCTAGTATTGGTGAAACTATTGGTAGGCTATCGCTTTCATTATGACTAAATTCTACTAATTCTTCTTTTGTCTTAAACTGCAAAAACTCTTGAGAATAATTTTCATTACTTGAATATGACTCATATGATGAGACCAATGCATTAGCTATCTGAGATCTAAACGTATGAATTTTGTTACTATATTCTAAATATCTTGACGTGGTACTAGGTCTGGTGGCTGAGCTATTGTGCCCTAAGTGCGGGATGTATAATAATATACCATTTTCACTTTATAAATATATTTGAACTTCACAGCGTTCGTTTAAACAATTAAACAACAGTATATATGTAAACATTAACTAAGGTATTATTGCTTCATCGTGACTAATCGATTGATCTGAATGTCTCGTCAATTCTTTGGTTCGTTTATATACAATAAATCATAAGGTCAATACCGGTCAATGCCGAAACATATTTACATTACTATAAACTATACTTATAATATTTTATTCAATGCTAAGGGTTAACGTACTATGTTACATCATCCCCTTTTAAAGAGGAGGGCTTATATCGTCAGATATAAGTCCTCAACTATATTATCACCCTAACTTAACAGAAAACCTATTTTTATCCAAAATAAAGCAATAAAATATTTATATTATTCCTTATTCTAATAAATCGGTACCTATTTTATAACCAGATTAAATCTTATTTACAAATTAAATATATTTTAGTCTTTCTTTCACACTAATTCACTTCTTGTATGAATATAGCCTATTCTTATGAACTTCCTTTATTTTTCCCGGTTTTAACTCAATTTTTCAATTTACTTTACCTATCTCTGATATCCTATATCGACCGTTGTACAATGAATCGAATTTGGTGTTCTCTTCGTTTTTAATTAAGACTAAGTCACCTACTTTGAATTCCTGAGGTGATGCTACGATTTGGCTTTGCCCCTGCCTGTTTATTTTTTGTTGTATTAAAATTTTGCGGGCTCTGGTATGCGCCAACTGAAGTTTATACTTAAGCTCATTATAATATGCGTCTATATTGTAGCATGGTTGGATGTTAGAGGTGAGGTTCTCAGGTATATTTGCTGGCCTCCCATATACTAATTCAAAAGGTGTGTACCCATGGTATGAATTGGGGGTGGTGTTGTAACAGTGTGTGAACATTCTACACCACTCATCCCAGTCATCCTTACCTTCGTTGATGAAACACCTGACGTACTCGTTAAGTGTGCGATGTAATTTTTCGCAGCTTCCTATCGATTGAGGGTGGTAAGCTACCGAGAAGTTATGTTGGATGTTGAGCATTTTCGTCAAACTCGACATTATTTCGTTTTTGTATTCCGTCCCTTGATCCGTCCTTATTTCTTTCATTAGCCCGTAGGTGGGTATGAAGTTTTCGAATATACCCCTAGCTATTGTATGCGCCTCCTTGTCCTGCACCGGGATACTTACTGCGTATTTCGTCAGTTCGCAGAGCATTGTTATGCAATACCGATTTCCTTCTCTGCTCCGTGGGAATGGGCCTACCGTGTCAATATACACTATATCCCATGGTTTCTCGGAAGTGTCCGTTACTACGAATTCCTCTGTATGGCCTTTCTTTGGTTTGTTTACTTGACATTTGTGGCAATTCTTGATATACAGTCTTACTTCGTTTTCCATATTTTTCCATTTAAAATTGGCTTTTAGTTTCTTTATTAGTCTATTATTCCCTACATGGCCTCCAAACATCGGGTGGTTATGATAGGTCTCTATTAATTGCTTTTTTTCTTTTTTCTCCGTTATTGTTCTAGGTACTTCGCAAATGCATATTTCTATATTTTTTAATACTTTATTTCCTTTCTCTATAAATTCTGTGATTTTGCAGTTTGTGAAAATAACGTCATTCGTATATATTTTTATTCTTTTGATTCCTCTAGCCTCCGCAAGCTTATTAAGCTTTCCCAACGCTTGACCTAAATCAAAGTTGGTAAAATTGGTAGGCAGTCTTTCGCAAACCCGTATCCTGTTTCTGATCGGTATGTTCATCTCGAGAGAAATACGGTTATCTACAAAAGACAGAATTGGTAGCTTATGTGCTTCTAAATTATTTAGTACCTTCCTTACAGCTTTTCCCTGACTGTGAGTGTTAATCTTTGCTTGATTCCGGACGGGCTTTCCGCACTCTACATTAGACCCTGCATTTCTTTTTGCTTGGGCCCTTGTTATTGCCAAGATATGAGTATTATCAATATATAAGTCTTTCAGCTGATCCACGGATATTCTTGAAATACTATCCGCGTAGTTATTATTTCCTGTGATGTAGTGTATGGCAAAGTTGTATTCCTCCAAATCTAGCCTAATTCTTGTGAGTTTAGATGTAGGTTCTGTCATGGAGAAGAGACGGGTCAATGGTTTGTGATCTGTTTTAATAATAAATTTCGGTGCCCCATATAGATAGCATTTAAAATGATTTATGCCCCAATGTATAGCTAGCAGTTCTTTCATAATTATAGGCTTATTGATTTCACTTTTCTTGAAGGCACGTGATGCATATGCTATGGGTAGATCTATACCATCATAGTTTTGACTCAGAATTGCTGAACATGCTGTATTAGATGCATCCGTTGTCAAAATAAATTGTTTGTTGAAGTCCGGATATTGAAGTATAGGAGGGTTTGTTAATGCCAGTTTTAGCTTCTGAAAAGAATTTTTGGCACTCTGTCGACCATTCAAATTTCACTTTTTTCTTTGCCAATCTATTTAGCGGTATACAAATTTCTGCAAATTTCCTAATAAATCGTCTGTAATAATTACAAAAAGCTACAAATCTTTTTGCTTCATCAGCGTTTGTAGGGGTAGGATAATTCTCAATTACCGAATATTTTGCTTTATCTGGTCGTACGCCGTCTTGAGATAAATCATGCCCTAAGTAAGTAACCTCTTTTCGGAAGAATTGGCATTTTTCAGGATTTAGCTTTAGGTTGAATTTCCGGCATGTTTCGAATACCTTTCTTAAGTTAGTTAAGTGATGATTTTCTGATATGCCTATTACAACTATATCGTCCATATATAGGAATGCTTTTTCGGGTGTCAATCCTGAGAATGCTATCGACATCATTCTTGAAAAGCTATTTGGACTTATGTTTAACCCAAACGGTAATCTTGTGTACTGAAATGATCCTTTCTCTGTACTGAAGGAGGTGTATTTTCTTGAGGCTTTTTCTAGTGGGATTTGGTGGAAACCTGACATTAGGTCCAGGACTGAAAACCACCTAGATCTTCCTAATTGATCTAGAATTGCATCTATGCGCGGTAACGGGAATTTATCTGTGACTAACTTCTTATTAAGTTGTCTAAAATCAATGCACAATCTCCACGCCTTGCTTCCGTCTATTGATTTTTTAGGTACTAAAACTACTGGACTGTTGTATTCCGACGTTGAAGGTTCTACGATACCTTGCTTTAGCATTTTGTTTACCTGCGCGTTGACTTCCGATGTTTGAAAATGTGGGGTACGATAATTTTTAATATATACTGGGGTAGTATCCTTCACCCGTAGCTTCTGTTCGTAAAAATTATTATGTGTTAATATGTCGTCTTTTAATGCAAAGATGTCTGCAAAATCTTCACACAAGGCTACTAGTTTCTCTTTCGCATACTCAGGAACTTCTAGATTCAGTGATTCCTGCAATATTTTCTTCCTGTTTTCCATAACATTCTCCACCTTATATATGTTGAATAGGTTCAGCTCCAATGTTTTGATGTCATTTGTATTGATAATCGCACTCTCATAGTTTGTATTCAAAATTTTGATATATGGGTTTCTCCTTGAAATGATCGATCTTGCTATGAAAACTCCTTGTATAATTTCCTGTTGTTCTACGACTATATTCTCATTTATACCTTTAAATCCATTGATTAATCTATAAATTTCGCATCTCGGTGGAATTGCTATGTTGTTCTGATTTGTGTTATCAAGAATATTAAGACTAATGTAATAATCATCGTCAGTTTTTACGTGTAGTTTCAGGTTGGAATAGTCTAACATACATTGATATTTGGTTATGAAGTCTCTCCCGATTATTCCATCTGTGGGTATCGGAAAGTCTTTCCTAACTACCTGGAAGCTATGAAGAAAAGTGTTTCCATTTATGTTTAGTAAAGTGTCTACTCTCCCTAACGTTTGTAATTCTCCTTGCGTAACTCCCTTTATTTTGACTATTGAGTTTCTTTGTATTGCTTGGCGTGGGAAATCATCCTCAATTTTTAATAAGGAAATATCTGCTCCTGTATCCAGTATAAATGTGTGTATTTTATTCGATATTTTTGTGTAAATTTCTACAAAGTTAGAGAGTGTTAAGTCAAAGTTGTAAATATAATGGCTACTTTCTTTTGTGAGACGGTTGGGATTGACCCTAACCCTATTTCCATTCAAAACCCCAACTGCGTTTCCTCAGGCGAATTTTCGCTTGTACTCTCGCTTTCGCAAGTTCTAATATTGGCATTATTTGCTCTGTTAAAATTTGATCTACTGTTTCCCCTATTATAATATTCCTGATTTCTCCTATATCTTGGGTCTCCTCTATATCTAGTACCGTTGTTATTTCGCCATTCTCCTTGCTGTCTCTCATAATTGTTTCTATTCCAATTTCTGTCCTGACCTCTACTACTGTTTCCTCTAAAGTTGGTCTTATAGTTCAGCACTCTATTCTGCTGCTCATCTGACGTGTCTATTGACAAAAATTTTGTCAACGCCTCCTGTGGTGTGTCAAACTTCCCTGCTTCCATTATTATCCTTACCCTTTCCGAACTTGCATTTCGCGTCAATGTATTGACTGTTGCTTCTGCCGCGTATTTTCTAACCAGGTCTCCGGGCATTCCTTCCGCTATGTACGCTGTTTTCAGTTGTTCCACCAATTCTTCTATTTCTGTAGCGTATGTTGTCGCGTCCCTATGGGCTTGTTTCTTCCTATTCAGCTTGGCTATTACCAATTTAGGACTATCTCCTTTTATATTTTTCTTTAATGTGTCTATAATTTTTTCGATGGAATCCTCTGTTGTGATTAGACTTCTCGCTTTTCCAATAAGCCTTGATTTTACCAGTGTTATTGCTGTATTTTCGTGCCCTTCTTGTATCGATTTTACGAATTCTAATGCATCCACGAATGCTTGCAACTTCCCGATTTCTCCATCGAATTCTCTGGGCAACACCCTACTCGCTGTAGTTAGAAAGTCGTTCATATTTAAGGCCATGTTTTCCTCAGTTTCGCTGTTGTCCTGTGCTTCCACTATATCTTTTCTTATATGTTGTGTAATCGTCTCGGGAACTATTATCCTTGAGTCTAGAGCTTGGAAAGTTCTGATAACCTTATCCCTGATTTTGCAGAAATAATTGCTACAAATAGTACGCTGAGCGTCGTTAAGAATTCCTTCGTTTTTGCTTACCAGTGCAATGAACTCGTTATATGTAGTGATTAGGTTGCTGATTATGTCCAATCGTACTTCTATATTTTTGGGTATTGCTTTTTTCAATGCTCTTTTACTCTGTTTATCACTTTCTTTTAACAGGCTATCTAATTTATTTTCAAAAGTTTCCCAATTAGCCGACATTTAAAGTAAATCTAATCATTGCTCATTATATTAAAAAAAAATGTTATGTTATATTAAGTTAAATCATTAGTAAAATGTCATGTCAATGAATATTAAAGAATATTATATTTTAGAATCCCTATAAAATAATGTCAATACCTTAAACTCGGTCCATCATGATAATAAAAATTTGAAAATAATAATAAAAGTTCGATAAAGGAAGTATAAAAATAGGATAAATTCTTACCTTGTCTCTTTACACCTGGATTGCTTCTTTGGATTGTCCTCTTAAAGTTTCTCCCCTGTGTCGACTTTGGTTCGTTTCTCTATTGGATTGGTTTTACTTCCCATTTCTAGTTTATAACAACTATTTTCTGCGTACTTTCCTTCGGGTCCAAAAGGCTGGAGCTTAGCATGCTTTTCCAATTAGGCAGATGATCGCCATGACGTGGTACTAGGTCTGGTGGCTGAGCTATTGTGCCCTAAGTGCGGGATGTATAATAATATACCATTTTCACTTTATAAATATATTTGAACTTCACAGCGTTCGTTTAAACAATTAAACAACAGTATATATGTAAACAATAACTAAGGTATTATTGCTTCATCGTGACTAATCGATTGATCTGAATGTCTCGTCAATTCTTTGGTTCGTTTATATACAATAAATCATAAGGTCAATACCGGTCAATGCCGAAACATATTTACATTACTATAAACTATACTTATAATATTTTATTCAATGCTAAGGGTTAACGTACTATGTTACAATCTTATTGAAGAGTTTGTGTGAAGTCCCGAAATTTTGTTAATTTATTTCCACACTATTGCTGCCGGGGTTGAACTGTGTATTGTTGATATCAAATGTTTCCATGATTCCGTTTTTGCTTCCATGACCACTTTTCTACTTATGGCTCTTAAATCCTTATATTCCAGGAGATTTTCTTATGGTTTCTGTTTTTTTATATCTATTGAAATCTCTGTGAGTCTTTTTTACAGCATTTTGACAGTGATTATTCCACCACGGTACTCCATGAAATGATCTGCCGCGGTAAGTATGACGGAGAAAAATTTATTTACTATGTCGTTTATAATATATTATCATTAGGAGACGGATCTGAACAAGAATCCAGTTGATTCTCCACAAACTGTGTATATGGCGACCAATCCTCTATATCTGTATTCCATCTAGTGTAATAATTTCTTGTTTATCTTCGAAATGTATAAATATGGAAAAATGGTCACTCCCATATAGTTGTGTACTAGCATCCCAAGTTATGTTCTGTACTAAAGAAGGATTTGCCAGAGATAAGTCGATATAGGAAGTGTTTCCAGTAAAAGAATTAAATCTTGTTGGAGATCCATCGTTAAGCAGAGTAATATTTTTGTTATTAATGGCAGTTTCTATTGTGTGTCCTATTTTGTTATACCTATTAGATCCCCAAAGCGGATTGTGCCCATTTAAATCTCCCAGTACAATCTTAGGCGATGGAATTTGATCTATATTATGAGTTATTTCCTTTATATTTATATCAGTATTTGATGGAAAATAAATGTTGTAGACATCAATAATTCTGGGAGGTTTTATGCTTACTGCTACTGCTTCAAAGTTGGTATGTAAAGGTATTTGCTCAGATTCCATTATTCCTATTTACCATATTGTTAGGTAAAATTTAGCAGAGAGATTCGGCCTATTTGTAGTTCAAGGTTACGTCTTCGGTAATGAGCAATTCAAATTTAGTTTTATACCTATTTTCCAGTGTAATAAATTTTTCAATTTACGGTTGGTTTTGTTTGTGGCCAAATATGGACATTCGTTTCGTGTAAGTTTTTTATTTATTACTTTTTGCACTAGGATCCTCGTTTTTATTTTCAAAAGATTTTCTACAAACTTTAATAAATACCTTGTACGGGTTTTCATATTTCATCTTTTGGTTTTTTAATTAGGCCAAAAATTTGGGTGCTCCCAAATGGAACCGCTAGGCGGTTTGCTGGATATCTTGTTTTCACTATTCTTTTTTTACTTTTCTTATTTTTAGAGGAATTTCTTTGAAATAAGATCTTGGTATAGTTTTAGAGGAAAACGAAAGTAATAACGATGTTTCTGCCGTTTACATAGAATCTCCAGCTACTAACATTTTGACAGACGAAGATTCGGCAAATGAAGATGACGCAGGTTTTACTGATAGTCGAAATCGTAACCAGCTGTCTTCGGGCGCGAAAAATTGTTAATCGAATGATACTAGAATCGAAAGCACTGTTGAAGACACGATCGTAGAAGAAACCATTTAGATCCACCCCGTACTCGCAGAGCAATTCCATCTGCGTCAACTGATGGAGGTCTAATTATGTTCACGTGGCGGCAAAATGCAGATTTTTGCTAAGAAAGAGATTTAGTTTCTACAGTATATGATTTGGTTCAAGGCCTTCAGAACTTTTTAGATTACACCAACTAGACCTGTTAAAAAGTTTTTAAGACAGGATAAAAAACATTGTTGTTCCGAAGCCAAAAATATTATTTCCGAAGCCAAAAAAATGGTATTGGCCTATTTTTATATACCTAGTGGACACGAATATTACAAATGCATGGAAGTTGTAAAGGAAATCTGGTCGAAACATTAGCCAATTGGAATTAACACGGACAATTATGCAAATGTATCTAAGAGGATATAAAATCCCACCGAAACCACCAGGAAGAGTGTCCACAGCTGCAAGAAGTGACTCTCGAATTCGAGATATTTGGTACGAAGAACTAAATATTTTCTGGTTTCTGTACCGGATGCTCACGGAAGAAGATGCTCACGGATCGGATTTTTAAGCCGATGGAGAACAACGTGCTGCAAATATGATGTGGTCCTTTGTATTGACTGTTTTCGCAATTTTCTTACCAAGTAACTCTTAACCAACATCTATCGGGTCGCGCCTAGTAGTCCCATATGGGAACAGTTTTTTTCTCAATAATTATTTCATTTACAAAAAAAATTTCTTCTTACGTTTTGTACAGAATACTGTTACATATAAAGATTTTTAATAAATTTTGTCGAAACCAAAAAAAATTTTCTCGGCGTTAATGGGTTAACTTACCGTATCTTTTTTTTTAACATCCAATTTATTTACAATCTGTAATATGATTACAATAAGTAAATTGTTTAACAATTAAAAGAGACTTGCAGGAGACTGTCCAGTGACAATAACCTATAAAATCATAATTTTAGTACTTAACAAAATTATTTGTGATTAATAAATAAAACCCTATAAATAAAACTCTATAATAAATAAAATATTTTTGAAAATTTAAAATTTAAAATCTTGTTCGTAGATCGCTTGGAGTGTGTTGCTTTAGCCTTCTGTTTGCCTGGGGTCTCATTAGGTTCTTCGCTAGCCTGTTGGGGTGGTTTTGTAGTCGGATGTCGTATTTTTGGGCGTAACTGGCAATTTCTTTTTTGACAGTCTTCATTTGGAGATCACGATTGATGTGTTCATTGGGCATGTACCACGGTGCATTTGTGATAATGCGCAAGGTTTTCGATTGGAATCTCTCCAGGATGTCGATATTGGATCTCGACGCAGATCCCCACAGTTGGATACCATAGCTCCATATTGGCTTAATCACTGCCTTGTATACTAAAATTTTATTGTACAAACTCAGTTGTGACCTTTTTCCTATCAGCCAGTACATTTTATTGAGTTTCAGACCCAACTGTTTTCTTTTCGTGAATATGTGTTTCTTCCACGTTAATCTGCGGTCCAAGTGCATACCTAGGTATTTTACGTCATCCTTTTGTTGTAGTACTTGATTATTTATTGAGACCGTTGGGCACGTATCTTTTCGATTAGTGAACGTTATATGTACTGACTTGCTTTCATTTACTTTAATTCGCCATGTTTGTAACCAGATATTTATACTGTCGAGATTTGTCTGGAGCAGTTGCAAGGCGATGTACGGGTTTGAGTGAGCTGCAATGATTGCTGTGTCATCTGCATATGTGGCTGTGATGATGTTTTGGCTTGTAGGAAGATCTGCTGTGTAGAGTAGGTAGAGAACTGGTCCAAGGACACTACCCTGAGGTACTCCAGCGTTGATTGGATATGTTAGTGCACTGATCTTTAACTTTTACAAGGAAATGGCGGTCAGAGAGATAGGACTTGAGGATTAGAAAGTAGTTGAGAGGAAGGACTTTTCTTATTTTGTATAGCAAGCCAGTGTGCCAGACTTTATCAAAATCCTGCGAGACATCCAAAAAGGCTGCAGAGCACTATTGCTTCTCTTCTAAGGCTTTGTTTATGGAATTGCAGACTCGATGAATTTGCTCGGTGGTAGCATGTTGTTGTCTAAATCCAAACTGGTGGTTGGGTATTAGCTGCTTTTCCACGAGGATTGGCTGTAATCTGTCTAGTAAGAGTTTTTCAAAAACCTTTGACATCACTGAAAGTAGACTGATAGGTCTATAGGACTTAACTTCTTCTACAGGCTTGCCTGGTTTGGGTATTAAGATGATTTGTGCCACTTTCCACAAAAGGGGATAGTAACCAGTTCTTAAGAATGCGTTAAAAATCTGTGTCAAATATTCCACGCCTTTCTTGGGAAGTCCTTTTAAAATTCTTGCAGTGATTAAGTCGAACCCTGGGGACTTTGTCGGATTCATATCTGTTCGGATTTTGTTGAAAACTTGTTTGGCTGTGAATTTCTCCAACGGTGCTTCTAGTTGGTATGGATATTCTAAATACAATTGAATATTATCTTCTGCATCAGAGTTGCTGTTTTGGGCATGTGGTTGGAACACTTCCTCCAGGTATTTGGCAAAGACTGTAGCTTTTTCGTTGTTACTTTTAGCCCATCGTCCGTTACTGGCCCGGATAGGCGGATTAGAGAGTTATGGTCTGTTAATCTTTCGTGTTGCCTTCCATAGCGAGTATTCGGAAGTTTCCGTGGCAGATAGATTTTGTAGATATCGTTTTATGTCGTTGTTTTTATTGTTGTTTAACAAAGTTTTTAGTTGTGCTGTAGCTTGGTTTAATCTATTTTTATCCTGGGGTGCACGGGTTCTTTGCCATACTTTCCTTATTCTTCTTTTTTCTGCGATTTTTTCTTTTATTTCGTTGGGTAAATCTTTGTGTATGATTGTTCTTGGTTGTTTAGGTGTTGACTGCCAGCCAGCTTCCTGAATTATCCTATTTAATTGATTTAATTCTTCGTCAATTTCGCCATCCAATTTTAGTGGGATGTTTAGGTCCAGTCTCTCATCAAGGATAGCCCGGAATTTAATCCAATTGGTATATTTACTACTTAAATATGGTGGAGGTTGTGTTTCGAGGATATTCGTGGATATCATGACCAAGACAGGAGAGTGGTCGGATGAAAGATCGAAACAAGACTCTGCTGTCTGGGATTCAAGTGGTATTCCTTTAGTCACACAGAAATCAACCAAATCTGGAATTTTGTTTGTGTCTGTGGGCCAGTATGTGGGTTCGCCAGTAGATATGTATTTAAGGTTGTTGGTTTCCATTGCCATGTATAATTGCCTACCTGTCGGGGTTATTAGCCTGGATCCCCAGTGAGTGTGTTTTGCGTTATAATCGGCGCCTGCTAGAAACCTGTTTCCAAGTGTGTTGAAGAATTTTTGGTATTGATTTTTGGCTATAATATGTCGTGGTGGACTATATATTGCAGTTACTGTTAAAGGACCGTTCCAGTCTTCTATGCTAATACTTGTTGCTTGTATATAGTCTCTTTTAAACTTATTTAACTCGTGGTGTTTTATAGATGACTTAATTATGATTGCCGTTCCTCCATGTGCAGTGCCATCTGGATGTTTGGTGTTATATATTGCATAGTTGGGAATTCTCAGATAGGTTCTATTTGTAAAGTGTGTTTCAGATTTTAACATTATGTCGATGTTGTGTATTAGTATAAAAGCTTTAACCTCTTGAGCATGATTTGTTAGCCGGTTGGCATTCCAAATAGCTATTTTTAAAAATTTTATCATTTTGTTAATTTAGTGACGACGGTGGTGAGAAGGTTTAACAGTGTCCCATTTGTTCCATCAGGACTTTTAACATATTCTTTAGTTCAGCCATGTCATTTGAGGCGGGAGTATTGGTAGTAATTACTTCTGTTTGGTTTGTATTACTATTCGTAATTTGTTGTGAGTTATTAACGATTTGGGCGTAGGTAACTACTGCTTGGACATGTTGTGCATGATTAATTGGCATGCTAGGCCTGGGTCTAATCGTTGGGAATTTTTTCGTTTGTAGCTCCTTGTATACCCTGCAACCTTTGTAGTTTGCTGGGTGGTCTCCCTCGCAGAGTACACACTTGACGTTGGCACTTCTTTCTTTATTAGTGCATTGCTCTGTTGCATGATCCCCTGTGCACTTTACACATCGTGGTCTAAGGTAGCAGTAGGATTTGGTATGTCCGTATCGTTGATATCTAGAACATTGTGGTATCTCTCTTTTCTGGTACGGTGGTTCAATTTTAATCTTATGGTTTAATAGGAACTCAATGTCATATATATTTCTATTATTATCAGAAGGTTTCAGGTCGACGAAAAATAGTGATAGCTGATCTTTAGTTTTAGGGTGTTTGATGTTCCAAATGTTTCTAACAGTGTGGCCTTTCTCTTCTATTTCCTTTTTTATAAGATTTTTGTCCATCGAGTAATGCATGTTCTTAAGAACAACCCTGAAACTGCGCTCGTTTTTTATTTGATAAGTATGAAACTCTGTCTTTTTTTCCGATAGGGCTTTTGTTATTGTACTATAGTAGTCAGCAGAATTTGGCTGAAGTCTAACTTGATCGGAGCTAAGAACTTTTAATTCGTAATTATTTTCAGCAATTTGGTTTAGTAATTCGATAAGTGGGGGTATGTGTTTAACCTCCTAAATAAATATTGGAGGCGGTTTGGTTATTTTCTCTTTTTCACTTGTGCTTTCATTGTCATTTATTTCATCATCTTTTGACTCGCTATTTAGTGCCTCGAATCTGTTAGAAGTGGTAGTCGGCGAGTTCAGCCAGTAATCGTTTATTTTTTTTGCTTTACAATTCTTTTGTCTGGACTAGTTCGATGTCTTTTGTTGGAGTTTTCGACTGTTTTCCATTCCGTTTGATTTAATGAGGTGGAAGGTGGGTTAGTATATTGGGGTTGCTTTAAGGGTTGAGAGTAAGATGTGTTTAATGGTTGAGAAATTTGCATATTACCTTGTAATTGTTGATCAGTGCACATTTGGTATTTTGGAGCGTACGCCACTGGCTGCTGACTAGTACCCATTGCGTCGCATTGCATAGGTTCGTTAGATTGCAGAATATTCTGATTTATCGCCGTCGAAGCGGAATCCATTTTCGCTTTTTGGGTCCCATTAACAATCGTTTAATTTGTTTCACCACAAAAACTGGATTTTTATTTTTGTATTTATATTTAACTATAGATAAGCAGACTCGTAATATCGACTGTCTCGTTCGAAATTCAAACAAAGACTCTACCGTATCTTAATCTGACAATTTCGAGTATGGAGAGTTTGTTTTTAGGGCCCCTTACCGAACTTCCCTGTGTTAAGAGCCAATATATGGTAGAAGTACATCTGCAGGGTACTAGTTTTCTCCCCATATGATAATCTGACGCGCTCAAGTAATTGCAAAAATCCCCGCTTGGGCTCCCCTACAATAATAACTGAAATGTGTTTAACGCAGAAATAATAAAAATATATACTGTGTCCATGTCCTTAAAGTTAACATATTCAACTTTATCCAACATATTCCCTGCAATCTACGCCTCTGAATTACTGATCTGCTAGTTTCAAATTGGATTTCAGTTTCTTCGTAGATATCGGTGAACGTGAGTATAGCAAATTTAATTTCATTGCGAAGAACAGGATAAGTTCAATTTTGTCCTGTGACACGTGCAGTTCATTCTATATATTATATTAAACTTTGTCTCTGTTCATATTTGAATATACAAAACAGTAAAGCTATACTATATTTCATGGTTTTGTAAAATATTTTTTCGACCATAAGATAAAAATACGTTTAATTATTTTGAAGGTCTTTTTCGAGTTGAATTAAAACCAACCTTAACAAGAAAACACAGCTACATAAAAAATCACATAAAACAAAAGAAGACGCGGTATTTTTGTTTAAATATCCGGAATATCATATCAATATTCAATTTATTATTTAAAAATTAAACTACATATTTAGTCCACAGTACATCGTCCTTTTTGGAAGATGATTACAAAAGTCTTAAAAATGGTCTTAACTGCTTCGTTTGAGCGAGTCTACTACTTTCTGAAAAATTTTAGAGTGCAGGTTGGTCTCGTTTCCGCTACCCGCGTCATTAACATATTATCTACGTTGTCGGACTAGCGAAACGCGGCTGTAAATTTGTCGGACAAGAGGTCGACAATCTTTATTAATTAAATATAACTACTTTAAATTGAAAATTAAGAGATGAAGTAGTTTTCAAACCTAATAACATTAATTATATTTAAAAATATTAAAATATTACTAAAAGATTTTTAAATTGGAAACTTATTGGTCCATTTCCTTGGTAACACCTCCATGGCTTCTAAAATTTGCAAGCCAGATGGATGCTGAAGCGAAGAAGACAAGAGGGAATTCAGAGACTTACAATTCACGACCCCGTCTGTTCAGCTGGTAAATTCCAACAGAAAATGGACCTAGTTACTCGAAAAAGTAACGACCAATAAAAACAACATAAAAATAAAATAAAAATTCCATTTTTATTCAGTTGCAATGCGAAGGCAAAACAATCTTATTTTTCAGTTAGAATACGGAGCGCAGTCCAGCTCTCTGAATCGACGATTTTCGACTCTTGTTGGAGTCTCATCGGAGGGAACGTAGGCCTGCTACTCCATACTAAAATTGACCAACACCGAGAGTTTATCTCCCACACCGCAACTGACGTGAATGGACTAGGTGACTAGCTTCATCTGGCAATTGAAAGATGAACGAGTTTTTAATCCTAATAGCAATATTAATAAAAATGGAATTTTTATTTTATTTTTATATTGGTCGTTACTTCTTTGAGTAACTAGGTCCATTTTCTGTAGGAATTTACCAGCTGAACAGACGGGGTCGTGAGTTGTTAGTTTTTGAATTCCCTCTTTTCTTCTTCGCTTCAGCATCCATCTGGTTGGCAAATTTTAGAAGGCGTGGAGGTGTTACCAAGGAAATGGACCAATAAGTTTTCAATTTAAAAATCTTTTAGTAATATTTTAATATTTTTAAATAATATTAATATTGCTATTAGGATTGAAAACTACTTCATCTTTCAATTGCCAGATGACGCTAGTCACCTAGTCCATTCACGTCAGTTGCGGTGTGGTGGATAAACTCTCGGTGTTGGTCAATTGGAGTATGGAGTAGCAGGCCTACGTTCTCTCCGATGAGACTCCAACACGAGTCGCAAATCGTCGATTCAGAGAGCTGGTCTGCGCTCCCTATTCTAAGTGAAAAATAAGATTGTTTTGCCTTCGCATTGCAACTGAATAAAAATGGAATTTTTCTTTTATTTTTGAAAATTAAGAGTTTTGTAATAACAAAACTACCGCGTTAGAGTGACATCTTACGGGTGTCGGACTCTACGATTTTGTTATTACAAAACTCTTAATTTTCAATTTTAAGTACTTATATTTAGTTAATAAAGATTGCTGATCTCTTGTCTAAGAAATTTGCAGCCGCGTTTCGTTAGTCTGACAACGTAAATATATTAATGACGCGGGTCGCGGAAACGCCTCCAACCTGCACTCTGAAATTTTTCAGAAAGTGGACTAATTATACTACGTATTTAAAACATGTGATACCTACTCATACAGTGATCCAGAGAGACCGAGGATTCCTTAAGAGAGTAAGCGCAAAATATCGAGCCAATGCTTTTTATACTCATTAGTTTGTTGCTTTCGAATCCTCAGAAAAATAATAAGTATTTTTTTTTAAATTGAAAGGCAGAATGAAATATATTATTACGGAGGGTCGAAAAATTCTGAAATTGTATATAATGTTTATTTTAATAAGTTACAGAGGTGAAAAAGAATAGGAAATTGAGGGTTCTTTTTAATTTCAAATATCTCATTCAAAAGAAACTTTTTGTTTATTGTAAGGACTTCGGCCCTCGGTAATAATGTAATATTTCATTCTGTGTTTAATTTTTCAAAAATACTTATTAGGTAGTTTTCTCAGGATCCAAAAAAAACTCAATGCACCTAAAAAGCTTCGGCCTGAAATTTTGCACACTAGTCAAATGTACCAAAAGTTAAAAACATGGCTTGTTAGAAGATTTAAAAGAAAGAAGGATCTTCAGTTAGTAAAATAGAACGTGAGAATCAAAGCTTAGCGTGGATCAGTGATTGTACTGTACACATGAATTATTGTCAGATACTAGTACCTAATTCTTTTGTATTAACTTTATTACTGATGAATCCTGAAAATAATTTAATGTTAATAGATTGGTAATGATTTTTATTCATTTTTGTCAATAAGAATTTGCAGGAATTTAATTAGAATATTTTTTTTGGTTAAAGGGTCTCCGTTTTGAAAAGTCTCTACTAAATCGTCCCAAAGTCTAGTAATGTGCTTGTTGAAACAAGAAGATTCGTATGGCATTTTATCATATTTTTCACATTATCACTTTTTATAGATTCTAGTTTTTTTATTGAGGTTGCACTTATTTATTTTTAAGGGGCAGGTTGAGAGAAACTGCAATGACTGAAACCTCAATAAAAAACTAGAATCTACATATTGTCAGTCAATATTACCAAACTTCTTTATATATATATATATATATATATATATATATATATATATATATATATATATATATATATATATATATATGGCTCACAAATGATAGGAAGCCCGCTACAACCTGCCGATGAATGGAAGCCCGCGGTTTACGGGGTAAGGGGATTGTAGCACTGTCTTATTCCTACAGTCTTACGAAGCCCACTCGTATAAACGCGTTCACAGTGTATATGGATTACGCATTATACGAAGCCCGACGATGTTGCCATGTTTTAATTTACGTTTAAATAATACGACTGTTCTACGAGATCCCTATATGTGTATATAAGTCGTCATATTGCCTGTTATAAGAAGCCCAATTCTATTCAGCAATCTATACGAAGCATTTTAGAAGAGTCAAGATAGAACGAAAAGATGCATTGTTTCGGAGCAATTCAAACAAGATTATCTTTTTCTAAAACTTTTTTTGGTAGTTTATATACATGTTAAAGTAAAAAGTTCTACTCACAGATTTTGCCGCTAATTGTTTATTATTTGTTTAAACAATAACAATAATTGTTTTTTACAGTGTGTCCAATTAACACGTTGACGGACACTGCGTCAAATGTATAAGCAAGTGTTGTGACACTATATGTATTTTGCAAAGTAGAATAGGGAAAAATTCAACGTATATAGACGTTGTGTCACATTACATCAATGGAAATTAGACGACTATAGACGTTGTGTTCGTCAACGTGAAAAGTTGTGCATGGTCTAAATTAAAAATAGAACCATCAGTTCATTTTTTTAAGCCATATACGAGATATTATGTCAAAAAATATGAATTTTACTCAAGAGTAAAGTAGCTTTATTATTCAAAATATTAAAAATTGTTGTAATGAAAAGTTGTTTGGAATTAAGAACTATATTCTAATATGCCATTTCATCTTTCTAATTAAAAAAAAGTTGAATTTTTTTAATTATGGATATACAACATTATTTTCAGTTATTTCAATTATGATAACTCTTTTATTATAGACCAGTAAGGATCTGTGAAAAAACGTCTATTTTTGGATGTGAAAGGTGGCATTCGAATTTTTGCAGATAAAGTAAGGTGATAACTTCGTTAATAATAATTTACTTATGCTCCTTCTCAAATATGTCCGGAACATTAATAAAAAAAATAAAATATTTAAAAATTCGAAAAACGTCGATTTTTTTCTGTTTCTTTGCTTATAACTTTAAAACGATTCGTTTTGGAACAAAGTCGTAGAGAAATAAAATAAAGATAATTGAATTTTGTATGATATCGGACTGGTCAAAAATGTCTTAACTTATAACTTTTTCTGCAATATAGCAATAAATACAAAATAAGGGGGCAAAATATGTCTGTTGTTATTCAATGTTTTTAACCACTTCGGTGGTACTTAGAACCTTAGTAATTCACTTAGGAAATTCTTTGTAACATACTTAAACCGTGTACCAAATTTCATTAAAATCGACCTAATAGATTTTGCATAATAAATTTGCAATTTAAATGTTTTTAAAAAAGTTCAAATTTTTTAAAATCTTTCTGAACAAAAAGTAGACCATTTAGAAGTTGTCTAATTTTTTTACATATAAAGAGGTGCTTTACCTATCTAATACAGTTTACAGAATTAAAATCGGATTATTTAAGGGGCCTCAGCAATGTTTTAAAGTTATAAATAATTTTTTGGCTTATAAACAAATAGCTTTGTTTAATAATAAACAATTAATTTTTAGCAATGCAAATAATTAAAACCGGTATAATTTGATTTAAACTTTCAAATTATGTCAGCAGAATTGCTATTTTATTTTTTAATCAAAATTATTCGCGTTCAAAAATTGCACTTTTTCGATTTTTTGAAAGTTCCACTGCGTTTATCTCGAAAACTATGCATCCTACGAAAAAACTTGTAAGAACATTTTTTGCTTAGACTTACCCAAGAAATATAAAAAAATGTTTTATTTTGCGAAAAATCGATGTTATGTAATTCCTCAAGTTCTTTGTTTATAACAATTTTATTGACATCCGGATCAACTGTTACCCAAAAAAATCGTGTTCCACGGGTCAAAAAATACATAAAAATCTTGGGTAAGTCCATCTAAATAAAGGAGCGCGCAGCACCCCCTCCTGGCCACAGGACTAATTTGTTTATAAGCCAAAAAATTGTTTATAATTTTAAAACATTGCTGAGGCTGCTTAAACAATCCGATTTTAATTCTGTAAAGTGCATTAGATAGGTGGAGTGCCCCTTTATATGTAAAAAAATTGACAAATCTTTGTATATACCAGTTTCTGTTGTGCAAGATTTTAAAAAATTTTAATTTTTTAAAAAAAGTTTAGATTGCAAAATTATTATTCAAAATCTAGTAAGTCAATTTTAATGAAAATTGGTGTACGGTTTTAGCACATTACAAAAATTTTCTAAGCGAATTAGGAAGGTTCCAAGTGTAACCTAAGTGATGGAAAATAATTGAATAAGAACAGGCTTGTTTTGCCCCCTTATTTTATATTTATTGCTATTTTGCAGCAAGGGTGATTAATTAAGAGATTTTTAACCAATCGCATCTGATAGAAAATTTAATTACCTTTGTTTTATTCCTATACGACTTTGTTCCAAAATGAATCGTTTTAAAGTTATAAGCAAAAAAACTTGAAAAAAAAAACGAAATTTTTTGAAATTTTTAAATATTTTATTTTTTTTATTAATGTTCCGGGCATATTTGAGACGGAGCATTAATCAATTATTATTAACGAAGTTATCACCTAACTTTATCCGCAAAAATCTGAATGCCACCTCTCACCTCCATCTAAAAACAGATCCTTACTGGTCTATTATTAATTATACGAAAAAAAGTTATCCTTTGTAAAAAGTTCTGCATGGCCAAAGACCTTAAATACAACCATCTTATATCAATTTTGATTAATTTTATACGAGGTATGTCAAAAAAGATAAATTTCGATCAAGAATAAAGTACCTTTATAGTTCAGAATATTTCAATGAGAAGGATGGAATATTGGAAGATGGTTTTTAGTGTTGTTCTGAAGCTATTTTCTTGTGGCATTTGTATAATTATTTTGATTGGGAAATAAGCCACAATTAAATTGAAAAAATAATTTTATTAACGTTTCGACGCCCAAATCGGATGTCTTTGTCAAAATACAAAATATTACCGAGTAAATATTAGTAATATTTTATATTTTGACAACGACATCCGATTTGGGCGTCGAAACGCGAATAAAATTCCCAACCTAGCGACCCGGCATTGGTCGCTAGGTAGATTGTTACGCGAGTGGTCGCGCGTGAGATTTTCTCTCACATATCCAAATTTTACCTTTTTTTACAAAATAAAGTTTTTAAAACAGTTTTTAACCTTTTTTTATTAACTAATAATAAGAAAAAAAGAATGTAACATAATATAGATAATAATATAATAAAATAAAAAGAAATAATCGGAATTAAACCAATATTAATCAATCTCCGTATCTTGATAATTTACGGCACAGCACACAAATATAACAAGAATGCTCTGGAAAAATTGATTGATGACAATTACAATTTTTTTTACATTATTTTAGGTTTTAAGTGCCAAAATAAAATTAATTTTTATGTACAGTTCGTAACGCGGGTGGTCGCATGATGAGAGAATGTCTCACTTGAAGCGCGCTGACTCAACAATTGGGTGATATTAGGTCAACTGAGTCACTATCTAAGCGGACGATTATATTAGATTGTCGAGGGAGGATAGTTAGGAGACTAGAAGGAACTACAGATCTTATAATTTCCCAGAAAAAAAATTCTGTGCAATTTTCTGAAACCGTGAGAGAAAATCTCATATAGCGACCACTGGCGGGTTAATGATGGTTTTTAGTTCTAAACAACTTTACATAAGCACAATTTTCAATATTGTGAAAAATAAGGGTATATTATTTAAGTACTCTTGGGAAAATTCATATTTTTTTTTATATACCTCGTATAAAATTGACAAAATTTGATATTAGACGGTTGTATTTCAGGTTTTAGACCATGTAGAACATTTTATAAAGAATAACTGTTTTTCGTAAAATGAATAATAAAAGAGTTTTCCACCTACCTCTACCGAAAGTATACTTTTCCGGACCTGATTGTAGGGAGCAAAGTTGTACTTTTCCTCCCTAGGGAAGAAAAGTAAAAGTGACATCATGGTATTTCATTCATAAAAATATAACTTTTTGACGCCCTGTACAATATCTATTTTCTATTACGTAAGTTTGTATACATTTTAACGTTTATTTATAAAACACTCTGTATTTCACAGAATGGTAAAAAACTGTAAGCTGTTATTTTGATTTAACAATGTTTACATTTTTATTTTGACCTATATTTGACAGTTGACAGTTATATTGTACGTACTTATTAGTTTTAGTTCTAATAAATTTTGTTGGTTAGTTACATAAATAAATTAAGTAAACATGAAAAAATGACTTGTTATTTGAGGAAGGTAGAAAAACCATATGTATAACATGGGAGTAAAGTGCCTTTTCCTCCCTTGAATGATTACTGCCCTCCGCTACGCGTCGGGCAGTAAACTTCATTCTCGGGAGGAAAAAAAGCACTTTCCTCCCTTGTTATACAAATATCTATATGTATCATAATTGAAATAAACAACTAAACATAATGTTGATTAGAAAAATTTTCAAATTTTTTTTTTGCCATTAGAAGGATGAAATTGCATATCAGAATATAGTTCTTAATTCCAAATAATCATTCCAAATTATATAATTTAAAATAATTTTAAAAATATCGTTGAATTTTGTTTCTATTTTGTTTTTGATTATGCTGAATCCGAATATGGCATTACAATTTGAAAATGCTTATAAAGAAGCTCTTCTACACTATGTCTGCGTACCAGAACCTGCGAACCATATTTGAAACATTTTTATTACAAATTTTACGAAAAAAAGTTTAGTCTTCATAAATTGCTCTGCATAGTCTAAAATCTAAAACCCAATCATCAGATATCAAGTTTTATCAAGAATAACTTTTTTCGTAAAACTGGTAATAAAAAAGTTATTAATAGGTTCGAAGTTACGCAGACATAATGTTTAAGAGCTAAACATATTTTTGTTGAAAATTTATTATTGTTCAAGCTTATTATTAAATTTATTTTAGGTAAGTTTTAGAGAAAACATTTTTGATCACTTTTTATAAACAATTTTTTAGTTGGTAATTTTCGGTTTTTGTATTAGGTACATTTTTGTTATCTTTCTTAATTTTTGTCAAAAAGGAATAGTTTCATTCATAGTTTCATGGTTTCATTTCTAAAATAAAATTATTGAGTAAATTTTAAAAAATACATCAAATGCTTTAAAAAATCACCTATAAAATTGTAAAAAATCTTTTCAAACTTGAGTAATACCGTTTTAAAGTGCTGGTAATTCTGTAAACTACGTTTTTACTTAGAACTTACGTAAAAGTTTTCAAAAATTGCATTTTTGCGTCATATCATTTGAATTAAATTTTTGGCATTTTTTTGAATGAAACATTGTTTAGTAAGATGTTTGAAAGGTAAGTTGTGCAAATTTGAGAGCTTTATAAGAAAAATTTTATTAGTTACACATTTTTAAATAATGTTTAAACAAAATTCAGCCCACACCGTACTTATGCCCATACATTTTATTTCTTTTTATTATAACCATAAGATAGCTTAATTGTTCTTCTTTCCAATTAAGCTATCCTTTCTTGTTCCTTCTCTTAATTTTCTTCTTTCTTGTCCAATTTGTAAAATTTTATTTGATCCATTAATTAGAGAAATACACTGAAATAACTCAGCCGTGCACTTCGCTAGTTTACAGTGCGCCAATGTTTGTGAGAAGGGTGACTTTAGCGTTATAAATAAAAAATTATAGAAGCTACAGATTTAATTTTATAAAAATTTTAATCTTATATTTAGGTTTTTTTCAATAGTCTGAATTTTTCAATAGTCAAGTCAGTTTTTTTCTAAAATTTATATTTTCGGGGTTATTTAAAGAAACATCTAATTTCGCAGTTCATTTGTTTAATAAAAAATTAAGTGCCCACTTCTAGAGTAGAACTTTTTAATATGTTGTTTATTAAACATTTCTTAGGGCCATCGGTACATAATTCGCAAATATTTTAAGGCTATCCCTACTTTTTCTGTCTTTACACGGCAAATTACGTGTAGTAAAATTGTCACTGGTATGGATATGTAAACTTTACTTGACAATTTCATCATTAACTGTAAAGATGGCTTTTGAATGTTCTTGGATAACTTTTACTAGTATAATTAATTGCCTTAATTGTTAATTCAGTTAATTAATATGATTATTTCATATTTCCGACCAATAGAAAGCTACAGAAATACAAATTAAATTGATCATTTTTGATAATATCCCATCGTCAAGTATATTACGTCAGATGCCCTTCGTTGCTGTGAAAAAATACATTCAGTGACATTAATGACAATTACTGTTTTAAAACTTATAAAAGTGATGACTTTCAATCGTCAAATATTTATAACAACTGTGTGTTTAATTGTACTAATTTGTACTTACATAAATAAATTACAATAAAATTTTGGTTTTAAACAGTTTTATTCATGAAATAATCGCAGCAAATTGCAGCTCGATCTCTGAAATTATTATCGAATTGTTTCCCTCGTGCCACTTGACGTAATTTCACTCCCCTTCGGGTCGTGAAATTAATACTGTCAAAGTGTCACTTGGGAAAAATTCGATAATTTCAGAGCTCTTGTGCAATTACTACTGATAATTTTTTCACTACTTATGTATTCAGTAATAATTTATCTACTGTACAACAAAAGCTAATAATCAATCGAGAAAAGAGGAAAAGTGATAAAGTGATTTTTTAATACTTATATTGTTACTATGAAACGCTTACAATTTTGAACATCTGTAACAACACAATACTTGGATCACTGAATATATCCTGGTGTATTCTCTGCTTTGGATCTTCCATAAATAATAAACAATAAATAACTTTTTATTAAGTTCACGTCTTAAATCAATTATTTATTAAACACATTATCAATATTATTTAATCAACAACTGAAAATATTCCCAATGCCAGGTCAAATATTTAAAATTGTCACTGTCTGACTGACAATATGCTGGCAATATTCTATTTACTACTGACAAAGATTTGGAAAATATTACCACGGACATTGTGTTCATTTTTTTTTCAAATCCTGAAAAAAAAACAATAAATATTTTTGAAAAATTTAAACGCAAAATGAAAGACTAAATTATTACCGAGGGCCGAAAGTCTCTTACAATAAATAAAAAGTTTATTTTGAATGAGATATTTTGAAATTAAAAGTCACACTAAATTTTCTTTTAGTTTTTTAGCCCTGTAACTTATTAAAATAAACATTATAGAAGTTCTCAGGGACTTTCGGCCCTCGCTAATAACGTAATCTCTTATTCTGAGTTTAAAATTTTCAAAAATAATTATTAGTTTTCTCAGAATTCGAAAAAAAAAAATTAATTCCATTTGAGTAGCATTTCAGCAGAAACTACGTACCCATCCCCTTAATGAAATTAAAAAACATCTATATTGTTTGATTTTTTCCGAAGGGAAAATCTATATGCATTTGTATTAAATATTTTGTATTTGTATTAAATGAGGCGCTCAGAGCAACAGTGGCACAGACCACAAATTGAGCATTTTTAGATTAATACATCAATAAAAGCAGAAAAAGTGGATATATGGTTCAACAGTGGTCTACACAATCTAGCTCTATATTTGGCAAGATGGCACTACATAATGTATTGTTGCCTTGACAAATACTAAAAATACGAATGAAACAGTGGCCTAACCCTCAATTGTGTGGCTCAGACCCATCAAACAAGTATTCATCGTATCAGAATCAGAATAATACGCATAATTCATAAGAATGACTATTTTTAATTTTATAAAGTAATATTTAATAATAATAACTTTAACCCCGTCCTTGACTGAGTGGTAAGAGCGCCTACCTTTGGATCGAAAAATCCGAATGGTTGTGAGTTCGAATCTCACCAGGGTCAGAAATGTTTCATTTATTATAAATTAATAAATGAAAATAGTTTCTGTCCTTGTATGATCGGTACTCACCGGAGGGACCGCAGACGTTCGGATACAGTTAGCGTCTCTTTGCAAAGACAATGACGTCAACTTTGCAAAGTAACAAGACACTTACTCAACACACACACACTACACATTACACTAGGTACCTAACTGTTAAAAATTACCGTACCTACCATGCCAATGGCCATTAGTTGTCGAGGCATTAACCTTTTTTAAATAAAAAAAAAAAACAATAATTTAATTTGTCATATTAATTTCCTATTTGGTAGCAAATTTTGTGGCTTATTACAAACTAAAATAGTAAATTAGTAATACAAAGTATTAATTTGTATTAATTGTATCAATTAAAATAAATAATTCTTTTGCGATTCAATTTTTAAATCTTTTTTCTGTCGGTATCTTACTGTGTACAGGTAATGCTAAGAATTACCATAATCTGTTCTCGGGAGTCTTAGTACACAAGATTAATGACGATGAACGACCCAAAAATACGAAAAATGTGCATTGCCAGGTAATAATAAAAATGTTTACAAGCTAATAGTACTTTGAGGAATACGCAAAAACGTTGCCAAACTTCAGGGCTTCTTATAATCGGTAGCTCAATGTGGGCTTCCTAACGCTGCTGAACTTCTACAGAGTATATACTTTTTTTCGCAGCGCAAACTGGTGGTAGATACCATGAACTACGAGTGTATGTTTTGATAATAATTCCAGGCATAAGCAGCCCGGGCTTCGTATTGTTAATCATGATTTCAGAGCTACCTATGGTACATTTCTAAAATTTGTCCGAATATATATGAAGCCCAAGCGTATTCACATGTTCTGAGCTTGGTTAAAATATCGAGAGATGGTGTAAAGTACGTTTTTTGGGGAAATAACATTAAAGAATTACGAAGCCCGAATCCGGGCTTCGTAAGGAGGTGTCGGGCTTCGTATGACCGGTGCGATATAGCGTTTTTGGCTTCCTAAAGTCGGAATCCATATATATATATATATATATATATATATATATATATATATATATATATATATATATATATATATATGTATATATATATATATATATATATTCGTTGAACCAATAACTTCTACATCTTTTGTTTTAAATATATATATAATCAAAACGTGGCTGTATATAATTTCCTGGACATTGTGCAATTTCCAACGTCACATCAGAGGATCAAGAGCTCCCGAAGCGAGATACAATATTATGGCGTTTTATGACCTTAATAAAATGGAGAACTTCTTCCTGTTGGTTAGAGAATGGCGAAGGGATTTCAGTCCATCCACATCCACGGCCAACGTCGTTATTCACGGTCGGACACTCGAGATTAGCTTGACAGCCTTTGTCTATTTTATGTTTACATCAAAATTTTAACAAAGTACGTATCTATATGATAAAAGTTAGCTGCAAAAATTACCATGAAAATTATTTGTAATTTCTTTTACAACAAATTATAAGTTGGGAAGTTTATATCTAGTGGAGCCATGAGGGCGTCAATGTAGATCGAAAACTTGCATTTTTTCGGAAAAAATAAAACAAGCTTATATTTTTCTAAAACCTTTTTCGTAGGTTTATATTAAAAAGTTGATTAGTAAAAAGTTCTACTCACAGATTTAGCCGATTATTTCATTCATAGGAGATTCTGACCAATAGAAAGCTACAGAAATCTGAATTAAATCGATAATTTTTGATAAATGCCCGTCGTTAAGTATATTACGTCAGATGCCCTTCGTTGCTACGAAAAAATACATTCAGTGACATTAATGACCATTAATGATTTAAAAATTATAAAAGTGATGAATTTCAATCGTCAAATATTTGTAAAAACTTTGTGTTTAATTGTACTAATTTGTACTTACATAAATAAATTACAATAAAATTTTGGTTTTGAACAGTTTTATTCATGAAATAATCGCAACAAATTGCACTCGAACTCTAAAATTAATATAGAATTTTAGAGCTCTTGTGGAATTACTACTGATAATTGTTTATTAACTGTTTAAACAATAAAAGCTGTTTCATATTAATAAACAATTTTAAAAATATCGGTGAGTTCATCATTTTACCTTGTTTAAAAATGCATCTATTTGATTTTTAATTATGCTGAATCCGAATCTGACGTTATAATTGGACAATTCAATAAAAAAAATTAGTTCTTGTACAGTATATCTGCGTAAGTTAGAACCATATGTGAAACTTTTTTATTATTAATTGTAAGAAAAAACGTTATTCTTCATAAAATGCTCTGAATTGTCCAAAATCTAAGATTAATCGATCAAATATCAAATTTTATCCATTTTATACGAGGTATGTCAAAAAATATAAATTTGGCTCAAATGTTTGATAAAAGGACCCCGCACAAACCTTATGGAAAATAGATCCCAGTGGATTTCGTTCAGACTTTGGGAAAATACTCTTTGAAGCATCCTGATAAAAAGTTCTCATGGGCTCAACTCAATCGTATGGAGGATTTTCAAGATATAGAGGCCCAAACTCGGAAAATTATAAGATTTACGGAGTATTCCAATTCCATGAGTTACTGGTTATTTGGCAACATGTAGAAGTTTGGGTCAAAGAAAAGTACTAGTAGTCTATGATTTTTTCCTGGCTATCCAATGGCGACCTTTACTTTGATCTTGACCTTCAACGGACGTCATCTTCTAGAGTTTCGAGGGTTTTCGGCATTCAATTGATATAAACAGATTACTCATGGGTTTTTGGGATCGCTAAACATGAATATGCCATCAGAATTACCCTCCGGATGACGTGGTGGCCAGGGCCTCTGCAAGTGACGTCATCTTCTAGATTTTCGATGGTTTTCGGCACTTAATTGATGCCAATGAATTACTGGAGGGTTTTTTGAGGTCGCTATACACGAATATGCCACCAGAACCGACTCCCGGATCACCTGATTTCCAAGGTCAATGAAAGGGGCTCCTGAAGTTAGTTATAGGTTTTTGGGGTTGCTGAACACGAATACGTGATCAGCACAGACACAGGAGCACCTGGTGCCTAAGCAAGGTTATCTTCTGGAGTTTCGGAGGAATCAAATGGATTACTCTTAGGTTTTTGGGGTTGCTAAACATGCATACACTATCAGATCCGACCAACGAATGACATTGTGCCTACGGCACAATATGATCACGTATTCGTGTTCAGCAACTTCAAAAACATATAATTAATCCGTTTGCATCAATGTAGTACCGAAGACTCGAAACTTCAGGAGCCGCTTTCATTGACCTTGGAAACCAGGTGCTCCAGGAGTAGGTTCTGGTGGCATATTCGTGTTTAGCGACCCCAAAAAACCCTCCAGTAATTCATTTGCATCAATTAAATGCCGAAAACCATCGAAACTCTACAATATGATGTCCTTTGCAGTGGCCCTGGCCACCACGTCATCCGGAGGGCAATTCTGATGGCATATTCGTGTTTTGCGATCCCAAAAACCCATGAGTAATCTGTTTATATCAATTTAATGCCGAAAACCCTCGAAACTCTAGAAGATGACGTCCGTTGAAGGTCAAGATCAAAGTTAAGGTCGCCATTGGATAGCCAGGAAAAAATCCTAGGCTTCTAGTACTTTTCCTTGATCCAAATTTCTACATGTTGCCAAATAACCAGTAACTCACGGAATTGGAATACCCCGTAAATCTTATAATTTTCCGAGTTTGGACCTCTATATCTTGAAAATCCTTCATACGATTGAGTTGTGCCCATGAGATCTTTTTATCAGGATGCTTCAAAGAGTATTTTCCCAAAGTATGAACGAAATCCACTAGGACCTATTTTCCATAACGTTTGTGCGGGTTCCTTTAATGGTTGTATTTCGGATTTTAAACCATGCAGACCATTTTATGAATAATTACATTTTTTCATAAAATTGATAATAAAACCGTTTTCAATAGGTCCAAACTTAGACACACGTACAGTATGAGCTCAAAAAATATTGTTTTCAAATGTATTATTTTATGTTATTAAAAAATGTATTTTAGGTAAGTTGTACAGAAAAAAGTTTTTATGACTTTGTAAAAACAATTTTTTAAGCTGTTTAATATAGGTTTTAATATGTTTAATGTCCGACTGGTCTATTATTTGACAAATAATGACATTATTTCGAAGTCTACTAAGTACGATATAACGCCCAAGGGCGTGTTATTGAAGAATAACGTCCTAGGGTCTATTAAATTTAAATAACGAGTTAAATACTGTCAAGTCGAAAAATAAAACTCTAAGTAAAACAATGGTTACCACAATTACGTTACGACTATTTCTGGTAAATGTACTTATCTAAAAACTAATTAATTCAAAATTCATTCAAATTTTTTGCATATAAAGAATAATTTGTTAACGGGTGTTATAATAATAACGCTTTCGGTCAACGTATATAGGGTGAGGCAGATAACTGGCCTATTAGAAATATCTCGAGAACTAAAGGCAACAGAATCATGAAAATTGGAATAAAGGAGTTTTAAAGGATGATCTATTAAATGAAAATATTTTCATCTCTTTGCCACTTCCGGTTATACCGGAAGTTGCTTATAACTTCGTTTTTTTAAATAGGACACCCTGTATATTTTTACATTTTTGGATTCTCTTCGAAGTCTTCTTTCTTAAAATATGAGGTTTTGTAATATTATACAGGGTATTTTAAAAGATAATTACGTTTTTTTATTAATTTCGTAGCAAAATTAACACCCTGTAGAATTGTAGTAGTTTGACATCTAAAACTCTACTTACGTTCAAATGATTTTTAATATACTCTACTATTATTAAGAATCATTAGTATAGCTAAATTTTTAATTTTAGTATACAGGGTTGGTCGAAACTCAGAATGAGTATTTCTTGAGTTTTCTTAAATGGAACACCCTGTATTTTAGTATTGTAATGAAATGATATTTTATGGTACTTTTTATTTCTTAAGCATTCCCTATACCTAACTGCTTTAATTTGTGAGTTATTGGTGATTCAAGCTAAACATTAATTGCACCAAGAAATACGTAAAATTTTATTAGGTTGGCCGTGAAAATACTCAATCCCAAATAATTTTTCAGAAATATATACATATTAATCCACACTGGTCCTTAAAATTACCAATAATGGTTGAGCTATCAAAATACCTACGTAGTTAAGATTGTTGGTGCGATTAACAATTAAGCACAAATTAAAGCAGTTAGGTATAGGGAATGCTTAAGAAATAAAAAAGTACCATAAAATATCATTTCATTACAATACAAAAATACAGGGTGTTCCATTTAAGAAAACTCAGAAAATACTCATTCCGAGTTTCGACTAACCCTGTCTACTAAAATTAAAAATTTAGCTATACTAATGATTCTTAACAATAGTAGAGTGTATTAAAAATCATTTGAACGTAAGTAGAGTTTTAGATGTCAAACTACTACAATTCTACAGGGTGTTAATTTTTCTACGAAATTAATAAAAAAACGTAATTATCTTTTAAAATACCCTGTATAATATTACAAAACCTCATACTTTAAGAAAGAAGACATCGAATAGAATCCAAAAATGTAAAAACATACAGGGTGTCCCATTTAAAAAAACGGAGTTATAAGCAACTTCCGGTATAACCGGAAGTTGCAAAGAGATGAAAATATTTTCGTTTAATAGATCATCCTTCAAAACCCCTTTATTCCAATTTTCATGATTCTGTTGCCTTTAGTTCTCGAGATATTTCTAATAGGCCTCAGAGATATTTATTTGCCTCACCCTGTATACCTCGGGCCGAAGGCCCACCATTGAACTCAAGCGTTATTATCCTTATAATACCCTTAGTACCTTAATAACTATAATATTTTAATATTTTTCAGTTTGTGTATAAGATCTATTTATCTTTTAAAATTTTTGAAAGTAAAATTGTTACTTCATTTTGAAAGTAAAATAATTCAGTGTATTTTTGAAGACTACATCTGAGGCTTTCAAAAAACACTAATATATTAAAATTGTAATCAATCAGTCTAAGCTGGAGTAGTATCCTGTTAAATTGGTAACAATTCTGTAAAACTAAGGAGTTTCCAAAAATTGCATTTTATAAGACGTCGTCGTATCATTTGAATTACATTTTTGAGATTATTGTTGCAACATCCTTTAGTACGATGTTTGAAAAGTAAGTTAGGTAAAATTGTATCAATAACACAATTTTTTGTAATAAAATTCATGTAAGTCACATTTGTGATATTTAATTTGATCAATAAATTAAAAAATTATGTTGAATTAACTTAACCGCGTCCTTCTCCTAACGCTGCCATACAGTGCGCCAATGTATACTGTAGATTTAATTTTAGATGTACAGTATGTCCCTGTAAGTTGTATCCATATGGAAAACTTTTTCATTATTAATTTTACAAAAAAAGTTACTTACTTACTTACTTACTTAGTCCTAAGCCTTTCTACCTTTAGGTGTAAGGCTACAAAAAAAGTTATTCTTCATAAAAAGCTCCGCATGGTCCAAAACCTAAGATTCGACCATCAAATATCAAATTTTATGAATATTATACGAGGTATGTCAAAAAGTTTGAATTTCACTCAAGAGTGAAGTAGCTTTTTTTTCTCTGATTCTGGCCTTGGTTTAGAACTAGAACCTTTAGCCACGTAATTGTATAGGTAACTTATCACTAACTCGGTGTAATGTGTAGTGTGTGTTGAGTAAGTGTCTTGTTACTTTGCAAAGTCGACGTCATTGTCTTTGCAGCTTTATATTTCACAATATGGAAAATTGTTATTATGAAAAGTTGTTTGGAATTAAAAACTATATTCTAATATGCAATTACATCCTTCTAATTGATTTTTTTTAGTTATGGATAACTAACATTATTTTCAGTTATTTCAGTTCTGATAACTATTTTTTTATTAATTTTACGATAAAAAGTGATTCTTAATAAAAAGTTATGCATGGTCTAAAATATAAAATACAACCATTTTATGTTAAATTTTACCAATTTTATATGAGGTATGTCAAAATATGAATTTCGCTTAAGAGTAAAATACCTTTATTTTCACAATATCGAAAATTGTTATTATGAAAAGTTATTTAGAATTAAAAACTATGTTTCAGTATGTTACAACATTCTTCTAATTGAGATATTCTGAACTATAAAGGTACTTTACTTTTGATCTAAATTTATCTTTCTTTTTTGACATACCTCGTATAAAATAGATTAAGTAATGTGATCTAAAATGGTTGTATTTTAGATTTTAGACCATGCAGAATGTTTTATTAGGAATCACTTTTTTTCCTAAAATTAATACTAAAAGAGTTATCAGAATTGAAATAAGAGAAATTAATGTTATGTTATCAATAATTTTTCAAAAAATTTTTTTTTCAATTACAAGGATATAATTGCATATTAGAATATATTTTTTAATTCCAAACAAATTTTCATTATAGTAGTTTTGATAATACTAATTTTCAATCTCGTATAATATTCATAAAATTTAATATTTGATATTTGAATCTTAGGTTTTCGACCATGCAGAGCTTTTTATGAAGAATAACTTTTTTCGTAAAATTAATAATAAAAAATTTTCCATACGGATACAACTTACAGGGACATACTGTATATGTATTTAAGATTTTTTGTGTATAATTTTCTGAATTCTGAATTCTGTCAGTCTTTTTCTAAAAATTTTCGTAGATATTTAAAAAACAACTAATTTTGCAGTTTATTTGTTTAATAAAAAATTAAGCACCCACTTTTGGAGTAGAACTTTTTGATATCTGTTGTTTATTATACATTTCCTAACCTTTAACTACACGCGCTGGCGTATTTTGTAAGCCAGATATAAGAATTCTATTGCAGATATATTTAAAAATTTAATTTATATTAATATTTAGTAAAATTGTGGCTTATTTCCCATAGAAAATACTTAATTAATTTTTGACCTTGCTTATCTCTCTAACCTATCACTGGAATGTGCTTTACAATTTGGTTTTAGTTTCGTCACAGTATAAAGAGGAACGATTCACAAAAAATAAGAATATACCAAACTGTAATAAGAGCAACAGTCACCTACGGATGTGAAACATGGGTACTAAACAAAACAGAAGAAGAAATGATAGAGAGATGGGAACGCAAGGTACTGAGGACTATTTTCGGGGGAAAAAATACGGCAGATGGTTGGCAAAGAAGAACTAATCAAGAATTAAGGATGCTTTACAAGGAACCAACTGTAACAAGATACACAAAGGCACAAAGAATCAAGTGGGCAGGTCATGTCGAGAGGATGGATAGGTCAAGAATGCCAAAGAAGATACTATTAAGAAAACCAGTTGGGACAAGGAGACGAGGTAGACCAAGAAAAAGATGGCACGAAAAGTTTCAAGAAGATATAAGATCGCTGGAAATTACAGACTGGAAAGAGAAAGCGAAAAACAGGATACAGTGGAGAAACATAGTGCAGCAATTTTTACATAGACATTATATCAAATTATATAATAAATATAAGACATTAGTATATATTGTCATTTGTATTATGTAAAATTGTTATTGTTAAGTTGTAAAGCCCTAGGCCTCCAAGGCCTGTAGAGCATGTTAAATAAATAAATAAAGAGGGACAGTAGAACCACTCTCCGAAAAATTGGAAGTAAAGTCTGTAGTCGCGCATGGCGACTGCGCAATGTTGGCAGTCGCTTTTGTCCCACTCTCGCATTGCAAGTCGCATAGAAACGAACGGATTTTAACAGGGAAAGGGAAAACCCGCATCAACCACTGGTGAATTACCAATTGCGTACTGCCGGTATTACTTTTTGAGATCAAAGCGTCGACGGAAGAGTGATTTTACTGTGGGATCTATATATACTGAGGTTTCGTTATAATCGGCGTTCTGGGAAGATCGTAATTTACAGTTTATTATTTGTTGTTTCCGGTGGTGGACAATATACGCCACGATTATATTAATATAAGTAGTAATATAAGTACATATTTCAATTTTTTTTTAGTCATTATGGCACAAAATATATTTTTCTTTATAAACAATACTTTTTCTCCTGTAAAAAATCACATTTCAAAAAAAAATTATTAGTAATTTTATTTATCATGGAATCCAGTTATTCCATGATTCCAGTTATAAATTCCAATTGGCTTACTGAGAAGGAACTCTAAGTAATCATTGATGCAGAATAAGGTTTATAACAAACAACTAAATATATTTTTTCAAAAAAAAAACAAATCCGCTGTTTTTAAGTGTATTTTCTTGTGGCGTATAAAGTACGCCACGCGTGTAATTATGTTATAACTTGATGCGCAGGTAGTTAAAGGTTAATGCCACCAGGTGCAAGATGGTCAACATTAATAACTGGGTTAAAAACAGAAAAATAGAATGGAACGACCACATAAGCCGAATGGCAACAAATAAACTTGTAAGGACGGCGAGAGACTTCCCCAATTGAAAGACGATCAGTGGGAAAACCACGAAAGAGATGGAATGACAACTTTCTGGAGGCACATTGAAAAACGGACAGAGTCGTGTCTCCACAAAAAGAAGAAGCAGAACAACAAGAAGAAGAAGAAATAGAACGAAGAAGAAGATTATTAATGAAATTAAAAATGTCGTGTTTTATTTGACTTTTTCTTGAGGTAGAAATTCCATTGTCTCCACTAATCATGTTATATGAATGTAAGTATGGTAATGAATGTAAGTATATGAATGTAAGCATGTAAGGTAAACTACTTGTGTCATATTTTTTGGTAAAAACGTCAAAATATTTTATTTTTATATTTCAGCGTTATGCTTGGAAAATGTAATAGCACACCTGTTGTCCGTTGTCTCCACTAATCATGATAATAATATATTAATGTAAGTCAAAAATGAATAACCATTTTCAATTTCGTTGCAAAACGAAAATACAGCCGCATCATATTTTAGTCAAATCAGAGAGTGCAACAAGCACCCCTAGCGGTTTCGAAACTTATTAGCCTCTCATCAGGAGGCACATATGCTGCTCTCTCTGATCCAACCAAAACAAACCCCGACGTGCAGTCATGGATTGCAACGAACGAAATGGCATAGATGCCCTAGCGGCAACTGCTAGCAAAAGACTAAGTTTTCACTCTAATAGCATATAAAACAACATAATGTTATTCTACATCCCACCAAATTTAAAACAATGGGAACCTTCTCTGGTTACACCTCCGAGGCTTCTACAATTTGCAAGCCATACGGGTGCTGAGACTAAGGAAGATAAGGGAATTTTACAATTTATAATTCACGTCCCATCTATTCTATTCTATTAACGTAAGTATATTAAACTTATAGATGCCTTCAAAGGTAAACGTGTGTCATAATTTTTTGTTAAAAACGGCAAAAGATTTTATTTTATTATTCAGTGTTATGTGTGTGAAAAATCTAATAGCATGCCTGAATTATGTCAGAATCGGTTAACAGAATACCGTGGATCAATAATAAGATTAATAGTGTAATCAATTTCTAGTTTTTATCATATGTTCCGGTTTGCTGGTAATTTATACAACTTGATTTTTCAAAGCAGATTACTCCGTACTTTACGAATTTTGAATAACACGAGTCTCTGAGAATCCCGTAAAAAATTGTTTGTAAATTATAATAAAATGCATTTTTACATAAATGCTTAAATTTTGTAAATATTGTAGACACTAGTATAAAACCATTATTTTTTATACACCTCTTTATTTTCCATTTAGTTAAACCAATGCCAGTTAAATGCCTCTAAATATTCCCGATTTGGAATATTTTGGTTAAATCCACTGAATTTCGAGGAAAATCCAGTTGCAGTAAGCACGACTTTATCGAAGAGATATGCATCGAGTATTGGCAAAATATAGGTCAGCTGTGAGTATCGAATACATAATTGCCAAATGGCACTTTAAATCCTATATCTGAAGTAATATAATTTATTCCCAATATTTTACCATTATTTAAATTTATAGTTGACCGCATAGTATTGATGTTCAGAAAGATGGTAAAGTAAGAGCAGACAAATAGCATGAAGTCTGCAAAAACTAATTAAAACGTCAGGTATTAGGAAAATGAACGAGAGACGAACGAAAAATCATAAGAGTTCGAACATATAAAAAGGTTATGACTGGTAAGTGTATTAAGTTGGATTTATAGTTTGACGTAGCGTAGACGTGGACGCAACGTAGTCGTATGAGACGGACTGATGACGTAAGAAAATATTATGTCAATTTATAAGTCGACGGTTTGGAATTTTTGCGCATGAGTAGAAATAGTGACTTAATTCAACAACATAGCCTATAAAATATACGAACCGTAAACACATTTTTGTGTTTATTTATTGATACTATTTTTATTATAATATTTATCCGTACTGTATGTTACATGGATTAGGAAATATATGAAGGTCTGCTCCTTGGTGACGTGGAGTTTCCAACTATTTTGTTTCATTTCGTGCTCTTTAAAATGTTTACCTATCGTATATGTGTGGATAACCCCGAATTAGGCTAATCAAAAACTCATATTTATCTGAAATATTGAAATTACTCTATGATATATTTTTATTAAATAAATAACAACATCCATTGTAACAAATAATAATTAACAAAATTCGAATAGGTTGATAAACAACTTTACAAAATGGATCAAAGGGGGTCCACTTTGGATAGCAGAACAAAATTCTTCCTTTTGATTGGCCAGAGCCAAGAAATGCACTGTAAAAGATAAAAGTTGGCGAAATCTTCCGTTTCGTTACGTTTCTCTTACGTTCCGTCATGCGTTTACGTTCATTTATAAACAAGAGTGCACAAAATTCGGTGTTAATCTTTTTCAGTGCGTTTACGTTGCATCTACGTCTACGCTACGTCAAACTATAAATCTATAACATTTATTGTCGCCACTCCTGTTTAACGCATATTATGAAGAAATTATGAAAAGAGCTTTCGAGGGGCAAACAGTTGAAATGAGTGCCAACTGCCAACGGAACACCAGTTAACATTATTAAATATGCGGACGGTACTGTCATTATTGCGGACAATCTCCACGACCTCCAGAGGCTAATGAACACGATAGATAAGTATGAAAAAGACTCTGGAATATCAATAAACATCATGAAAACTAGCTTTATGTGGTTATCACAAAACCAAAATGATGATTAAAGTCTGATAATTAACGGCCATACTCTCGAACAAGTAGAAAACTACAACGGCACAATAATAATTAGATACTTAACATAAACAATTACTCCATATATAGGATTATAGTTTAAACATTCGAACCGTTAACATGTATCGAATACGAAATTGGTAGTTATCAAAAAGCAATTAGCAGATAATTTATCGTTCATTAGGTAAATATAAATAAAAGTATTGATATATAAGTTAAGTTTTTGTGAAAGAGGTACATACAAGTAAAAACGCAGTAAATGGTGTACGGCATATTATCTATTTTTCACGTAATTATTTGAAACAATAAATATTTTTATTGTATTATAATATACAATTGTATATACTAGTAACATTCTAAACACATTTTGAATATTATTTCGGTTTATACTGAAAAGAACTGGAGTTGGTTACCAATAGGAGGACATTGCCGCACTCACTCTTGCGATACTTGTTCTTCTAAAATGATCTCCACCGAAGCAAGCATGGATCAACAATCTCAACACAACATAAATTCACCGAAAAGCTACTCAGCAGTGACAAATCAATTCCAATTTCCTTCAAAAGGACAGGCACTAAATCTTTAGTGCAATCGAAAATACTCCACTTCATGACAACCTAATCCCTGTTGGTAACATTATTTAACCTAAAAATATCATTTTCGCTTCCCGCCTTTTCAACAACCGAGTTGGTCAAATCACTATCCGAGGAGAACTTTTAAAGGCTAGACGACTTATAGCACCTGCCGAACCAATTGTCATGTTAAATGTATGCCCGATCATTTCACACCATGTTCTTGAAAAATAATTGCTGAAGATCGATCTACATCTTTTATCTCCCATAACATTTCTAAAAATCGGCGCAAATCTTCCCCAGTACAGCCATATCCTAAGCTTTCGACGGTAAATATATGTTAGCTCTCATAATTTAACCATCCTAAGCGCCATAACAATAACATTTGAAAACACAAGCTACACAATATTCTTTTGCTAGTGATGGAAACGTCTGCTTCAAATGCAAAAAACCAGGACACCTTGCAGCAGCCTGCACCAAACCTACAAATATATCTATAACACAACAAACTCCACTAAGCTCTATAACTTCAAATACTACAACTACAGCTGATTAGGCTCCACAAACAGCAACAGCATCGATTCCTACTCAAACCTTACCAGTACGACTAATCAACCTGAAACGTCCTAACCTAATCAAGATCCAACTACATCATCACACCAAAGTACCTTTTCAGAACATACTTAGTCAAAATTACCAAACGACAATACAGAAGTAACCGAAAACAAAGAAACTTATTTAAAACGCTCTATAAATGAAGTCGCCTCTCCAGAAACCGACAATGTTACTTCAAGAAAACCCATTTGCAGTATCAAAATCTACAGGAACTCGAAAGAAGCCAAAGACATCTAAACTTGAAGAAACGCATTCGAATGTATTCATTTTCTCCACGATAAATCCTGCCAAAACCTTCATCGAAAATCACAAACAACCATTTTCACTGAACAGTGATCAATTAGTCCTCCATCTAGAAAACATAACTGGTTTATCGAAACCCATTATCTCAATCAATAACTTCACTTCTGATTTGAGAGGTCTCACTGACATGTTAAAGGAAATCCGTCCCTATTTAAAAGAAAGATCAACAAAAACAAGGCTGACTAACTTGATTAAAAAAGTACTTGCTCATCTTGGAGAGGTGGCTCCGGATTAGAAAGCGATGCATCAAAGTCATCACAGATCAGCAGCTGGTTTCTATCCATTGTGATATTCTTTTTGTTTTAATTCAACTCAATAGTACACTGGAATATTCATGGATTTTTCCATCGCTTAGCTATGCTACAGATTATCATTGCCGAAAACTATGCAGACATAATCTGTCTACAAGAGACCAATTTAAAACCCCAACAGAAATACAGTCCCAAACACTACACATGCTTCCGTAAGAACAGGATGCTTTTTAACCATGCTAGTGGTGGTGTTATTACATTAGTAAAAAATCCCTCGACGCAGATTTATTTCCCGTAGTAAGCAATTTAGAAGCGATAGTCATCAAAACTGAATCACACATGTCTTTTTACATATTATGTAATATCTACATTCCTCCCAACTCACAGGTAAATTACACAGACTTGCTACACCTAATAGACCAAATTCCAAAACCACGTATAGTCGTAGGTGACTTTAATGGACACAATATAATATGGGGATCTTCTAACACAAGTTCAATGGGAAGAACAATAGAAAACTTATTACATAACCTGAATTTAAATTGTCTTAATGATGGAACGCCTACTAGGTTTAAATCAGCATCGGGAGAATTATCAGCAATTGACTTAAGTCTCTGTGATTAAATTTTAACTCCATCCTTATCCTGGAAAGTGCTGTCGTTTACCTACGGCAGCGACCATCACCCCATAAAAATCTGCAATACTAATGCTCTACCGGAAATACAAGACACATTTTTTCCAAAATGGAAAACCAAGAAGGCCGATTGGATGAGTTTCTCAACATAGTTTTTTTCTGATTAATTATTAACATCCTGATTTTTGCCTCTCTTGTCAATATTAGCAATGCATCTTCCAGACTTCTCTTGTCACGGGCTATCAACCCTAGGTAATCTGCATACCCTATTATTTGTGTAGAGCTTTGGATTATTGTTCTTTTTTGTTAGCCCTGTGTTTCTAATTACTCCCTCCAAGCCTATATTAAAGATCTTTGTCGATAGGCTGTCACCTTGTCTTACCCCATGTTCTATGCTGATATTCTTTGTTTCACTACCCACTGTTTTAACCTTTGTTGTTGAGTCCTTCATTGTCACTCTGGTCAATCTTATTAATTTTGCAAAAACCACTAGATACAATGCACAATGCCGCACTTCGGATCGTTCTCGGACCTTTTCAGTGTTCACCCATAGAAAGCTTATATTCTGAAACTGGAGAACCATCATTGCAGTATAGGCGGATAATTCTAACACTTTCACATGCTTCGTCCGTAGCTGCCAATAAGGATCATCCACTATTTGAAAATACTTTTTCCAAAAATAATCATGACATTTAATACACCTCGTACCAGAAAACCTTATTACATGCGAATAAGATCAATTTTAACTTAACTCAATGTCATAATTCCAGACGTGTTTCACTGTAATATCCAACATCCAACTCCATGGTTAATAGACATCCCAAATCGCAACACCTCTCTACTAGAGTTCTCCCAAAAATCACCAACACCTTACTTATAAAAAACAAACTGAACGAGATTCTTGAACGAGACTACCCATACTGCACAAATATTGAGGTTTTGTTTATCATAAATAGAATTCGCTGTTGTATTCAAATGTATCTGGCAACTCTGGATAGTTCCTGAGGCCCAATGACCAATATTTAATTTGACTGCTTGTAATTTGAAACATGTACCTACTCTGTAAGTGGAGCGAAGTCAAAAGTTGTGCGTGGCATTACCAGTCCAATAGAACAGCTGGGAGTTAAACAATAGCTGTACAGCAGTTACATAATGTTGGCAATTCCGTACATAAAGACAGGATTTGATGTTTAGTCCTATACAAATTTGCTATATTTTTGCGAAGTTGGTGCGAAGGAGATCTCTTCAAATATTTTTATATGTATATTTCAGTATAAATGAGAATTATTCTCTGGAGAATTTGTGGTTTCTATATACTCGTACAGTAACAATTATTATTCGACACGTTACAGATATACACATCTCTAAATATAAACGATATATAATAGTAAAAAAAAAGTTGGATTTCTACCAGCCCCTAGAACAAGCTTGCTTCCGCTAAAAATTCGAAACGAACGATCACCTACCTAGCAGTATAAACTTAAAAAGAAAAATCGATAGAATATAACAGATCACTGGCACTTATCGTCATAGACTTTCACAAAGCCTTCGACACCGTTGAGCTAGACAGCATTATAACTACTCTGAACAACAGTAAAATAGACTAGCACTTAAAAAAGTTAGCCATAATGCCACAATGATAGTGTGTAAAACTACATGATACCACCAGATAAATACATATCAAGCGAGGTGTGTGCCACAGGGTGACACTGTCTCACCTAAATTATTAATAAGGTCCTCGAACAGGCCTTTAAAATGCTAAAGTGGGAAAATAGAGGAATAAAAATAGATAAGAAATGCTCAATCATCTGCGTTTTGCCGACGATAGATTACTTTCACTGAAGATCTGGGTGAAGCACAACAAATGCTACAAAAATTAGAAAACATATGTTCAACAATAGGTCTAAAAATGAACTTCAGCAAGACCAAATTTTTAACCTATTTTTCCCATCGAAAATTTAACCATCCAAAATTAAGTGGCCGAATTGACAGAAAGGTACATATATCTCGGTCATGAAAACAGAATAACACTTGCTTGGACGGCGTATGGTTGACTAAGAGACCTCTTTAAGAGCAACATCCCGATAGCTACGAAACGGAAGATATTTGACCAATGAGTTCTTCCTATTATGACATACAGAGCAGAAACTCCCACGTTCACAAAAACAACAGCACTAAAAATGCGAGTGGCACAAAGGCGCATGGAAAGATCGATTCTCGGCTTGACAAAAGAAAAAGACAAAATAAGGAACCAAGACCCGAGGAAAAGAACAGATATCACTGATGTCGTCAAACTCATAGCTAAGCTGAAATGGAATTGGGCAGGCCACGTAGCGGGACTAAAAGAATCAAGATGGACTAGAAAACTAATTGACTGACTGACGACATTAAACGAATGACCAACAAATGGCAACACGACTCACAGAACCGTGGACAATCTATTTTACTAATAAATAGTTATCATTTTTTGTTATTCTTCTTCTTTGAGTGCCTCTCCTATCGGAGATTGGATATCATTAGGGCGATTCTAATTTTATTTACTGCTGTTTTGAACAATTCGTTAGTGGTACAGCCAAACCACTCTCTCAAATTTCTCATCCAGGACATTCTTCTACGGCCTGGATTTCTTCGTCCTTGGATTTTTCCTTGCAGTATGTTTTGTAGGAATGTGTACTTTTGTCCCCTCATCAGGTGGCCTAAGTATTCAAGTTTTCTCTTTTTTAGATTCAGTAGAACTTCTGGCTTGTTATTTATTCTGCGTATTACTTCTTCATTTGTAATTTTATCCACCCAACCTATTCTTAGTATACGGCGGTAGCACCACATCTCAAAGTTTTCAAGATTTTTAATATTCCTCTGTTTAAGAGTCCATGACTCAACACCGTAGAGCAAAGTACTGAATACATAGCATTTTAACATTCTAGTTCGTAGATGAATACTAATATCACGATTACAAAATAATTTTTTCATTTTTATAAAAGTAGACCTGGCAATTTCAATACGTCTTTTTATCTCGTGATTTTGGTCACCTGTTTCATTGATAAGGGTTCCCAAGTATTTGTATTCGTTTACCTTTTCAAGTTGGGTACCGTTTATTGTGATACTAGTGTCATTTATTGGATTCTTACTGAAGGTCATATATTTGGTTTTTTGACGTTCATCCTTATGCCGTAGTTATTACATATCTCATTCATACTTTCAACTAGATGTTGTAGATCTTCCGCTGTTCTTGCCATTATCACAGTATCGTCAGCATATCGAATGTTATTGATAACTTCTCCATTGACTATTATCCCTTCGTTTGCATATGAGAGAGCTTCTTGGCATATTTGTTCGCTGTAGATATTAAACAAGAGCGGTGACAATATACAACCCTGTCGTACCCCTCTACGTATTTCTATTTCGTCCGATGTTTGGTCATCTATTTTTATATTAGCTCGCTGATTCCAGTACAGATTTAATATTTTTTGTATGTCTCTGGTGTCAATGTTCTTACTCTCCAGGATTTCTTTGAGTTTACTGTGGCGTACTTTGTCAAAGGCCTTTTCAAAGTCTATAAAGCAGGCGTGTACCTCTTGGTTAACATCTAGGCATCTCTGTGTTAGAACGTTCAGGGCAAAGAGAGCATCCCTTGTACCTAATCCTTTTCTGAATCCCATCTGTGTATCGTTAATATCGATGTCTAGTTTTTGATAGATTCAGTTGTGGATGACCCTAAGAAATATTTTAAGCAGGTGACTCATCAAGGAGATTGTTCGATGATCTGAACATTGCACTGCCTTAGTTTTCTTCGGTATGGTGACAAACGTAGACAGCAACCATTCTTGTGGTATTATACCAGTACTGTATATTGTATTGAATATATGCAATATTATGGTTACGGATTGAACATTCAAAAGCTTCAGCAGTTCTGTAGGGATTTCATCAGGTCCGTTTGCTCTTCCAGTTTTAGCGTTTCTTATTGCGTATTCTACTTCTTCTTTCAATATGTCTGGCCCAGTTGCATTGATTATCTGAGTTAAGTTGTTTCTATCGTCTTCAAATAATTCATTCAGGTATTCTGTCCATCTTTTTATTTTATTCTCTAGATCTACAATAAGGTTTCCATCTTTGTCTTTAAGTTTACCTATTTGGCATTTCTTTATGCTTCCTGTTATCTCTTTTACTTTTTTGTGCATATTGAACGCATCGTACTTTTTCTCATAGGTTTACATTTCTTCACACTGTTCTTTAATCCACGCCTCTTTGGCTTCTTTTATTCTCTTTTTTATGTGTTTGTTTATTTCTTTGTATTTGTCTAGGTAATTCTTCATATTTCTTCTTTGTTCCATCAAGTCTAGTATGTCCTGTGTCATCCACCCCTTGTTCTTTGTTGTCGTTTTTGTCAGATGTTTCTTTCCTGCTGTTTGTATAGCTGTATTTATGTACTTTAATTTTTGGTTAACGTTATCTGTATCGTTAATTTGTTGTTGCACTGAACTGAGGTTTTCATTTATTTCTTCTCCTGTTTCTTGTTGTATATTTTTGTTTCTAAGTTTAACTAAATCTAGTGTCTTTCTTTGTGGTCTCCTTATCTTTTTTGGTCTCGCCTCTCTCACAGTAACTACGGGATTATGATCTGAGCCTATATCAGCTCCTGGGTACGTCTTAGTACATTTAACAGCATTACGATACGTCCTTGCTATCAGAATGTAGTCTATTTGATTTCTCACTATTTTTTCTTTGGTATGTTGTGGAGATGTCCATGTATATAATCGCCGAGAAGGTAATTTAAAAAAGGTGTTTGTTATTACGAAGTCTTCGCTCTGGCAAAATTGAATCAATCGATCTCCTCTGTCGTTTCTGTTTCCAAGTCCATAGTTTCCTACATGTTCTCCTACCTTACCGTGACCGACCTTGGCATTAAGATCGCCCATTATTATGTTAATGTGTTGCTTTTTTATTGCTTTCAGCATTTCTTCTAAGTCGTTGTAGAATTGTTCTATTTCATCTTTATCTGCTGTTGGTGCATAGGCTTGAATAAGATTTATTAAGTTATGTCTTTCTTTAATTTGTATTAATATTAAGCGTTCTGAGTAAGGAGTACAGGTAATCAGAGAATTTTTCCATTTATTTGAAATGATGATTCCAACTCCGTACCGATGGGTGTTGTTGTCGATTCCGGAGTAATAAAATACGCCATCATTTCGTGTTGAACATTTCCCGGATCCTGGCCATTGTGTATCGCTGATTCCTAAAACATCGATGTTTAGTCTATTCATTTCTTGTTCAACATTATCCAGTTTTCCTGCAGAGAACAAACTTCTCACATTCCACGTTGCAACTCTTAAAGTTGTTGGTTTCTTCATTTTTGTAAAAGGATTTTGCAGGTTTACGACCGAGTGAGCCTTGTAGTCTTGTGCTTTTCTCTCTCTGCCGGATCTTGGTATCCGATTCCCATGATCAGTAGAGTTTCCACTATTTTTGGTGTACAGCGTAATGACTTAACTAGGGGTACTCTATGAGTCTGTAATGCAGTGGTTCCCCGTTGCCTTCTGCATCCTTCCACCGTTGACCATCCTTGGTTCATCCGCCTTCGAGACCGATTTCTCGATCTCAGGACAAAAGAGTGCCCTTCCACATACTAGATCATCCGCCCGAAGCCGTTGGCCAGTAAGTGGTGGGATTGCATATACCGGCAATCATTCGGTAGATTTCACCATATCTGGTTACCCTCACTTAGTTTAGCCTGCAGGCCAATGCAATTGCCCGGAATGCGGCACGAGGAGCCATAAATGAGAGTTGGATGTCTTTTGGGGACCATAAGGGGACCAATGAGTTGGATGTCTTTTTGTTATTGACACATCTGAAAAATTACCGGCTAAAAAAATTACACAGCATAACATAAAAACATTTGCAACACATGGTTTTAAAAAAAATTCAATACATAAAAGGATTATCTGAAAAACTTAAAAGAATAGAAAATAAATTAGACAATCCAACAATATTAATTTAGAAGATAAATGAGATCATATTTTATCTCAAAGAAACCCCATCAGGGTTAAAAAATAAGAAATCATTGTATTTATAAAATACATTGTGATTGCAAAAATATTTGTATGCTTAACTTCAAGACCACTAAGTCTTAAAAATAATTAGTGAACATCACTCTCTCTTCAATCCTGACCCCCCGAAGGGAGAGTAGTGGTCGACGTGATGTCGTGTATTGCTCGTCTCCAAAGATGTCTCTGGTCATTTCTTTTAACTCATGCATAAGTCTATTGCATATTCCTGTAATTTGATCGATTCATCTTGTTGAGTATCTATCTTCGGCCTTCCACCTTTTCTTGTATAATGAGTCTTTCCATGTTTTCTGTGTTTGCTCTCATAACATGTCCAAAATATTTTAATTGTTGGAGATGTACTTTACTGGAGAGTCGTTGGCTAACTTTTAGCTCCCTTAAAATTGTCCTATGGTCGGTCCAAGTAATTCGTAGCATTCGTCTCCAACAGAACATTTCAGTGGAGTTTATCTTTCTTCTTTCCGATTCTCTCAGGGTCCAAGATTCACATTCGTAGGTCAGCATTGGGAATATTAAGCAGTTGATTAACCTCATTTTTAACGCTCTTGAAATTTGACAGTCCTTCTATATTGTGGTCATTTTTGCTATGAAAACTTTTGCTAGATCACATCTACGTTTTATTTCTTCCTGCAGTGACCCTGTGTTTGTGATTAATGATATAAGTATGAGCTCACAACATTAAACCGATCAATTGTGGTTATGTGTGTATGATTGTTATGTAGTCTATCCACTATCGTGATCTTTTAATTGCAGACCAAATATTTTACTTTCGTTTTCAACCAGTCGTATAAGATCAATCAGCACTGCTTGACTATTTGCAAGAAGGGCTGTGTCATCTGCGAAACGTAGGTTGTTTATTTTATGACCATTTATTGAGATGCCTTTTTCCAATCCTTCAAGTGCTCTTCTCATAACATGATCCCTTGCGAGTGAACATCATCCTTGTATCAAAAATAAATATCAGTTATGCCAACCGACATGCGAAAATGAACATAAAACTCAACGATGCATGTATAGTCCTTAAAAATAGACTTAAACCTAGATGGCGCTCCTAGGTTTGACTAAATACTCATACTCAGATCTGACTTAAGGCCTAGTCAAAGCCTAAATAAGTTAAGCTTTTTGGCCTTTGTCTAAAGAATTTTCATCAAAACTATGAGAGACTAATTTGGTCATGCAAACGTCGAAACTGAAGTTCATGAAATCTGGGTTTGACCAGTCAAATTCCAATCAAGTATTAAAAAATAGCAAGTTGTTGGATGAAGTTGAACAAAGTGGCTTTTAATTTTTATGTTTGTTGTTTTTATATTGTCGTAATTAAAATAAAAAGTTAGTTTTATTCTAACATGGTGAGAAATTATGACATTTATAATTATTGCACAATATACTAGATCTTTTACTTTTACATTATTTTGAAGAGCACTTTTTATTGCAGTAGTAATTATCATAATGACTTTTTCCTCGAATTTAGAATCCTTTGCATTGCCTTTTTTAAAGACAGCTGAACGTTGAGCACATCTTCGAAATTAAGAAAATTCTCTTTGCATTCGTTTAATATTTCGTGTGTGTAATTATTGTTACTTGCTTAGTCCGTACTCTCTATAAATCATTAACTATTTTATCTCATATTATAATAGGAATATGAATAGGTATGTTTTTCCAATAGCAATTGGCCGAAATTTTTTTTCAGTTAGTTATTTTATAACATTAGTCTTAGTCCATAAATCGCATTTCGCTTATTTATTTTTTAATTTCTGTCTGCACACAAGGCATGAATGTAACTTTAATTTCGAAGCCTACATAGTCTGTACCAGTGAATAAATCAGTGTCTGTAGAATGCCTGTATATACACTCCTGGCCAAAAAAAACGGGACACCTTAAAAATGGGTCATTTTTGATGTCTCGAGTCTCCTAAACCTGTTGTACGATTTTAGTGATTTTTTTAATCGGTTATAGCCTTATTCTCTAAGAATATGGATGTAGTAATAGTGTTGCTGAACAGGTAAATGTCATTGTATACCGGGTGTAACAATAATACTGTGTTTTCTCCTGAAAGTTCGTAACACTCTGTGGAATATTCTAGCATTTAAAAAATATTGCAATTAAAACTCAGTTGTAGCCCTAGCTTCTCTTAACATTCTGCTTTTTGACTCATTCACTTATGTTGGATAATGAAAAAGTTATGTACTTTGACAAGTAGTCATGTTGTTCATCAATATAGGGTGTTTCTAAATAAGTGCGACAAACTTTAAGGGGTAATTCTGCATGAAAAAATACTGACCCTTTGATTTATAAACATATGTCTGCAAAGGCTTCGTTTCCGAGATACCAAGTGTTGAATTGTTTCTTACACACTGACGATTTATTTATTGTTCTAAAACCGTTTGAGATATGCAAATGAAATTTGGTGGGATTTAAGAGGCGGTCATTGCGCATTTTTTGACGTACAATTATGTATTTTATATTCACCATCGGCGTGCATACGGGTCATATTACCCGGTCATATTACCTGTATGCACGCCAATGGTGAATATAAAATTTTTAGTTGTATGTCAAAAAATGTGAAATAACTACCTCCTAAAACCTACCAAATTTCATTTGCATATCTCAACCGGTTTTAGAGCAATAAACAAATCGTCAATTTGTAAGAAAAAATTCAACATCCCGTATCTCGGAAACGAAGCATTTGCGGACATATGTTTATAAACCAACCTGTCTGTTTTCCGTCTGTTATGCAGAATTAGCCCTTAAAGTTTATCGCACTTGTTTAGAAACACCCTGTATTGATGAAGAACATGGCTAGTTGTCAAAGAACCTAACTTTTTTATTATCCAAAATAAGTGAATGAGTCAAAAAGCAGAACGTTAAGAAAGGCTACTATTAAGTTTTAATTTCAAAATTTTTTAAATGCTAGAATATTCCACATGACAGAATATACAATGGCATTTACATGTTCAGCAACAATATTACTACATCCATATTCTTAGAGAATAAGGCTATAACAAATTAAAAAAAAAACACTAAAATTGGACAACAGGTTTAGGAGATTCGAGACATCAAAAATAACCCATTTTTAAGGTGTCCCATTTTTTTGGCCAGGAGTTTTATTTATGTATTATATCGCATTGTATATTTTTTGTATTTGATATAATATGTAGCTTAATCATTTTTTTAGTCACCAGAACACACAACGTCTTAGCGTTTGAGATGAATATACCGTAAAGACATTTTTTTTATACCTACTTAAGCTGATTCTACCTAACAGGTAATCTGTCAAATCCCTAAAACCTATACAAGTAAATTATACATGAAATGAACTGGTTCAAAAGGGTTCTCTGAACCGTAAATTGGAATATTTTCCTAACGGTGCCTTTTGGTATTGTCATACCTGGGTTAAACAGAGAACTTGAATCGAGTCGAAATTCATTTCACTTATTCCACGTTAGAGGGCGTTCTATCCAAACTGCGATATAAATAGTTTTAATTTATATCGAGAAACTACGATCGTGTTGGTGAAAATTTGTTTTCCTCAGAGCCTCCTTGACAACAGGTAGACCTAGAAATAGTACTATCGGAGGATGGAGGAAGACAAATTTAAATCAAAACGAAACCGTAAATTTTCTTATTTTAAATTGTACATATTATTATTATTAGTTTGTTCCTCTATCAAAAGCTCGCTCTCTTATTAATTTTCCTAGCTAAAAATAGAAGAAATGAAATTATTGTATAACATATTCGGCTATTTTCGATAATTATAATAAATAACTAGGTTAACCAAATCATTAAAACTAAATTTGTCAAAATTTGTCGCTGCCCTCCTTAAATCTGTTCTAATAGTAAATTGCAAGCAGACAGTAATAGAAGTTGGCGTGGAATACAGTTTAACAACTCAAATCCAGAGAGAATATTTTAACTTTTGGGTAGAGTAGTAAAAAGCCAAATAAACATTTTCGAGATTAAGGATTTTATGATACGAATAGTATTGCTAAAATAAATGTGTTTGCCTTGAATTTGGGATGTTGCCCATCGTATATTTATTTTATGAGCTCAAATGCTTTGAAGTTTTATTAGAGTCAAACCAATTAGAGCCTTCCTCCTATTTACAGTCTGCTTATCTTCGAAGTTTAAAGTTTAAAACTCAGCCGTATTACCGGATTAAGTATGATGTAAGTGTTACTAAGTGACAGTAAGCAAACTAGATGAAACATTAAATGGTCTCAAGTTGTTTAATTTCTTGATAGGGCTTAAAAAATTTATTTAATTCTAGAAAGTTATATGTGTAAGCATGGTATTATACAGGGTGTAACAAAAATACAGCTCATAAATTAAATCTCATATTCTGGGACCAAAAATAGTTCGAATAAACCTAACTTACCTTTGTACAAATATGCACATAAAAAAAGTTACAGCCCTTTGAAGTTACAAAATGAAAATCGATTTTTTCGAATTTATCGAGAACTATTACAGATTTTTTATTCAAAATGGACATGTAGCATTCTGATGGCAGGAACATATTAAAGAAAAATTATACTGAAATTTGTGCACCCCATAAAAATTTTATGGGGGTTTTGTTCTTTTAAACCCCCCCAAACTTTTGTGTACGTTTCAATTAAATTATTACTGTGATACCATTAGTTAAATTCCATATTCTTAAAACTTTTTTGCCTCCTAGTATTTTTTCGATAAGGCAGTTTTTATCGACTTGAGGCTTATTTTTTAATATATTTACATAAAAATTTTATGGGGTTTTGTTCTTTTAAACCCCCCAAATGTTTGTGTACGTTCCAATTAAAATATTACTGCGGTGCCATTAGTTAAACACAAAGTTTTTAAAACTTTTGTGCCTCTTTGAATTTTTTCGAGAAGGCGCATTTTATGGAGAGGTAGCTTCTTTTTTAATATGGTGCAAAATATACCTAAAAATGTAAATCATACATAAATTTTAATATTATTAACAAGTCTCCATAATCGTACTTGACCATATACAAATATGTGGTGGATTTGACAAATATTCAAAATATCTTAATAAAAACTGATTTTTGAAAAATTACTAAGAGCCTAAAAATTTTTAAAAATATTGTTTTTAACTAATGGTACTACAATAATAATTTAATTGGAACGTACACAAAAGGTATGGGACACCCCATAAAAACTTTATGGGGTGTCCAAATTTCACTATAATTTTTTCTTAAGATGCTACTGCCATAAGAATACCACATGTCCATTTTCAATAAAAAATATCTAATAGTTTTCGATATATTGGAAAAAAACGATTTTCATTTTGTAACTTCAAAGGGTTGTAACTTTTTTATATGCACATTTGTACTAAGGTAAGATAGGTTCAATCCAACTATTTTTGGTCCCAGAATATGTGATTAAATTTATGACCAGTATTTTTGTTACACCCTGTATATTATACTATGAACACCGCAGGAAAATAACTTGATAAGTCACATATTTGGTTTTGTTCAGAAGAACATTTTTAAATCTCTGCGATTATGTTAAAATACATCTTAAAATTAATTAGTAATAAAAAGAAAAACATTGATAAATTTGTTGTAGGTTTACGTTTTAGTTTTTTAAAATTTATATTGCTTATTAATTATCTGGACTTATCAACGTTTTCCCCTGTTTGGAATGGACATGTCAAGTTCTTTTCCTGTACAGGGTTTTTTAAAAATATATCTTTTAACTTATCAAGTTATTACTCTGTCTGGTGTTACTCTTAGAAACTATGTAATTAAAGCTACAAAGTGGTATTAAAACGAGAAATGTCAAAAAGTGGACTTCCCAAGATCTTTCCCTGTACTCTTCATATACGATCTAAATTAATTCGATTAAAATATTGAAGAGAATGAAGCTCTATTAGGCTACACTTTTATGGTAATATACTTTAATTTTTGCTATTACTCCTTGATAAATAGTGATCTTAATTAATTGAGCTACATACTCGTATAGTGACCTAAACTTGTTATTTCCCAAATTAGTGTACATACATTCGGTAGTGTTAGTATACATAGTGTACTTTATATTTTAGCGGTTGAAATTTCGACGATATAATACCTACAAAGACAGTTGCAAGTAATCAGTGGTTTAATTTTAAACAAGCTTAAGTATTATAGTCGTTTAAACGTGGCATCATACACACTGTGTCAATTTGAAAAGGTGCCAGCCTCTATAATTTTGTCCCTATAGAAAATCTAAAAATGTGCAAAAACACGTCCAATTTATTTGTGAGACGGACATTTTGTAGACCAGACAACCTGTATTATATTATTTATTTTCAGTGCTGTTGGAGAAATCTTGGCCTCAATACTCCAAAAAAATTTTGGAGTTCTGAAGTCGATACTTAATAATATCTGTACGGATTTACTTGATTTTTGCAAAAATACTCCATAAGGTACTCAAAATATTCCAATACTCGAAAAATATTAAATTTTGAGTTCAATAAAAATTTTGGAGTTCTGAATTCGATACTTAATACCTTTAGGGTCTCACTTGAGTTTTCCAAAGTTACTAAAAATAAATAATACAGTTTATGTGGTATTTTTTAAACGTTGGTTGAACGATCTTTAAAATAAGACATCGTTGGCATCTATTATTCAGTAGGTTGGTTTAAATAGACGGCTAAGTTTAGATGGGAACACAGTTCCGTGTGGTATAGTATAGGTAACACAATGCCCTACCCCGAGATAGGGGTAAACACGGCAAAGATGAATACCTTTAGACGGCGGAAAAGGTGAAATTGGCACATAGAAAGGGCGGCAGCTTCGGCTCCTGATTGGACGGATGAAACCGAAGATCCTTCAAAGCGGGAGCTTTATTCTTCTGGTAACTGTAAAAAATTTAAAGAATTAATTCAACAAAAGTAGGATGAAAATAATAGCCTAGTTCCACAGGTAGGAATTTCCATCAGCCAAGGGGGATTCCTATCGGATATGTAGGAATAGTTCTACTTTACTTTAAGGTGATACAGTAGCGATCAACAGGTAGCCAAAATGCGTTCCAAGATTGCGGCTGTAATTTTGAATATTTTTTCGAGATATTTCGCACACTTATTAGTAATATAATAAAGAATGGCGGTACAGTGGCGGTAATATGTGGAAATTACTCTGTTTTTTTTTTACTCTGTAATTAAATACAATATTAAAAAACGAGCCTGTACCGCCATTAAAAAGAACAAAAAAATTCACTTTCTTCAAATAAAATTTTTTATCCGATACCTAGATTTTGCGTCATTTTGGAACTACTAATGAAATAAAAAATTTTAGTAGTTCCAAAATGACACAAAATCTAGGCATCGGATAAAAAAATTATTTGAACTAAGTGTATTTTTTTGTTCTTCTTAATGGCGGTACAGGCTCGTTTTTTTAATATTGTATTTAATTACAGAGTAATTTCCACATATTAATATATTTTTCAAATTGGGCTCTGTACCGCCATTTTCTATTATATTACGAATACGTGTACCAAATATCTCGAAAAAATATTCAAAATTACCGCCGCAATCTTGGAACGCGTTTTCGCTACCTGTTGATCGCTACTGTTTCTTTCACAGAAACCCTTTCTTAAGTTTCAGCTTATAAAAAAGTGACAACAAAAACGAAAATAGGAGCATTAAAAAAGTTTTTAAAGTGGTAAGCAAATTATCCAACTGGATTGTTTCCTTATCAGGACCGTCTTTCCTAGAAATGTACCTACTTAGAATGAGTAGGTACATTTCTAGGATACATAGGAAGTGTAAGATCAGATGACGGAAAGTGATTTTTTCTACGAGCGTGCAAAAATTTCTACTTTCGCGCACTTATTTTAGTTTAGAAAGTTTTACTTTTCCGCTTTTCCGTACGCGTTTTATTTTCCGCACGCATTTTACTTTTCCGCACGCGTGTTAATTTAGATATGTTAATATGGCCTTAAAGTAGTTATAATACATGCCATAAACTAATATTTAGATATTATTTACTAATTTATTTCAAATATATCTTATTGTGTTCATATTTTAATGAAATTAACGCGAGGATTCGATGAAATAAAATAATTTTGACATAATATTCGAAAGTCAAATCAGTAGACAATAACAGTGGTTTTGAATCGTCGTCATGGAAACCAAGATCGTCGTCATGCTAAACTTTGGTTTTGAAAACCTTGTCAAAGAATTAATTTGTGTATGTATATGCAATAACCTTGTTTCATAGATATTAATTAAATTAAGATTAAGATTTGGTCATTTTTTAAAGACTTGTAGAAAAAATATTGTTCCTAACGCTTGCAGAAAGTCTCTTTTCCGCACTCGACTGCTTGCCGAACTCCCGCTTCGCGTCGTTCGGCAAACTGCAGTCGCGTGCGGAAAAGTATGAATTTCTGCACTTGTTAGGAAAATAACTATAGACATAATATAAGAAAAAAAGCAAAAATTTAAACTATGCAATAAATAAAAAAAAATATTATGTAATCGGTAGTACCGCCTACAATACCATATTCACAACATAACTAAATAAGAAAGTATACAAGATCAAAATAAAACGAATAGTTTGAAGACAGATGTTAAGGATTCATGATAATAAAGTGCCTAATTAAGTCGTAAAAGTTTAAAAAATATAGGAAAGAAAGAAAATGCAGGCCAAATATCAGTTGGAAAATATAATGATATTCTACATAGAATTCAGAGCAAAATAAATATCTAAATGTTTAGAAGCAATGACGGGTTTGGCAAAGGATTGTTAAGTGAGTAAATATAGATACAGATCCAGATGTAACAAGGAAATGCCGCAAAATAATGTACACTAGGTATATAGTTTATCTAATTATGATTCTATAATCATGTATAAAATGTTTCAGAAAATATTACCGTGAGTTATTACGATGCTAAGAAATTTAAAAAAAATCACAGTTTCGATATTTTTTTATATTCAGATTCCGCCTTCTTTCAAGAACGAGTTATGTTAATTATTTATAAACATAAATTAGTGACATTAATGGGCATTTTGTTGATTTTTCAGAAAAGTTTGAATATATAGAAAAAAAGTACATAGCACAAATTTAAATCGTCAAAAGTGATAAATCTTCACCTCAAAAAACCCAAAGACAAAAGAATTATTGGTTCATTATTCACCGGAAACGAACTTGAGCCAGCCTGAATTTTAAGGCCCGTAAAAACCGTGGAAAACGTGTCACTACTGATAAATTCACAAATCTCCTGAAAAATGATCCCTCCTATGGAAATTTTTGCCGCATATCAATGCACTCGAGCTGCGACCATTGCCGAAACGATTTTCAGCGTTTCATGGTAGGGGACATATTAATATGGAATGAACAAATTCTAAAATATTATCTAAAATCTGGGTCAACTGAGTTAAAAATTACTGCATGGTTTAGGAATGATATATTTAACTGTAGGTAATTGCTGTACCATACTACTTGAAAATTGCACCAGAGCATAAAGAAGTACCTACTTATCTTAGATACTCATAATATAAAATTATGTAAATGTGTGTATTTAATACACATATCGATTATAGACAAATATATTAACGTATGTTAGAGAATAAATAATCAAGGATTAGATGAATAGAAAATGATTAAAATGTAAGTTATATTATTTTTTTTTTGATAAATAAATAAATAATAATAAATTATAATACTACATATAATAATGGGATAAGCACAATAATTGAAACAAAAATACATTGAATTTTATAGTTCGATTTTAACTTTTGCAATCCTTTTTAAACGAACAAACAATTTATTAACTGAGTTGAAATGAGAACGAAAAAAAAAATCATATTTTCAATTAAAATCGTGGATAGTTCTCATTAAATATAGTGGATAACCTAAAAATGTCACTAGAAAATAATTTTCGAATCATATTTGAATTAAGTATTTTTGACAAATTTAAACGCAGAATGAAAGACTACGTTATTACCGAGGGCCGAAAGTCCCTGAAAACTTCTATAATGTTTATTTTAATAAGTTACAGGGGTGAAAAACTAAGAGAAAATTTAGTGTGATGTTTAATTTCAGATATCTCATTCAAAAGAAATATTTTATTCATTCTAAGAGACTTTCTGCCCTCGGTAATAAAGTAATATTTCATTCTGCGTTTAAATTTTTCAAAAATACTTATTACCTCAGGATTCGAAAAAAATGTTTACATTTAAAATACATTGAAAATTTTGCCACCGTCAAAATTTTTCATTTTGTTCCTTTCCCCTTAAGGGGAAGGCGCAAATTGTCGCCTGTCAAAATTTTCAATGTGTTTTAAATAATGTATTCATATTTTTTGGAATCCTGAAATAAATAATAAATATTTTTGAAAAATTTAAACGCAGCATGAAATATTACATTATCACCGAGAACGGAAAGTCCCTGAAAACGTCTATCATGTTTATTTTAATAAGTTACAGGTGGAAATAAAAGAGACAATTTAGTATGACTTTTAATTGCACACATTTCATTCAAACGAAACTTTTTATTTATTCTGAGTACTTTAGGCCCTCAGTAATAACGTAGTCTTTTATTCTGTGTTTAAGTTTTTCAAAAATATTTATTAGTTTTCTCAGAATTCGAAAAAAATTAATATATTAAAAATACATTGAAAATTTTGACAAACGATATATTTTTTTCTCTTTCCTTTCCCCTTAAATTGCAAAATCAAAAGAAAATGCGTATTTAATAAAAAAAAAACAGGACTTTTACCGTTAGAAAAAAAAAAGAATCATTTTAAACTTATTTTCTTTTTCCAATTTTATCAGCTTCTATCATATATTATAGTTCTTCCCCTATATCTTTGCACATCGTCATCTTTCGTATTCTAGGAAATAAACCAAGGTATGTAAAAATAATTAGAAAGTAGCTAATATTACAATGGACGTTTTTATACTTCTCTTTTATGTGGTTTATTGGCATATACACTAGGGTGCAAAAAAAATTATCCACTGAAAGTTTGGTCATTTTTGATCTCTCGAACTTCCTAAACCTGTTGTCCGATTTGAGTGATTTTTTTACCATGTTATAGCCTTATTCATTAACAATATCGCTGTATTGATATTGTTGCTAGACAGGTAAACTGTCATTGTATACCGGGTGTACGAATCAAACTGTGTGTTTTTTCTCAAAGTTCGCATCACCCTGTGGACTATTCTAGCATCTATAAAATACTAAAATTAAAAACCAAATATAACCTCAGGTTTTCTTAACATTGTGTTTTTAGATTCATCCGCATATGTTGAATAATAAAAAAGTTGGGTACTTTAACAACTAGCCATGTTCTTCATCAGTAAAGTGTGTTTCTAAATAAGTGCGACAAACTTTAAGGAGTAATTTTACATGAAAAAATAATGACAGTTTGCTTTATAATCATATGTCCGCAAACGCTTCGTTTCCGAGATACGGGATGTTCAATTTTTTTTACAAACTGGCGATTTATTTATTGCTTTAAAACCGGTTAAGGTATGCAAATCAAATTTGGTGGGTTTTAAGACGTAGTCATTGAACATTTTTGACATACAATTAAGAATTTGATATTCACCATTGGCGTGCATACGGGTAATATGATCAGTCATAATACCCGTTTGCGCGCTAATAGTGAATATTAAATTCTTAATTGTATGTCAAAAAATGTGCAATAACTACGTATTAAAACCCACCAAATTTGATTTGCATATCTCAACTGGTTTTAAAGCAATAAATAAATCGTCAGTTTGTAAAAAAAATTGAACATCCCGTATCTCGGAAACGAAGCGTTTGGGGACATATGATTATAAAACAAACTGTCATTATTTTTATGTGTAAAATTACCCCTTAAAATTTGCCGCAGTTATTTCGAAACATTTCGAAACAAAATATTCCAGTTTCACTCAATAATTTACATCCAGCCATAACTTTCACTTTAGAAACAGAGTCTAACAATTCTATTAATTTTCTAGACTTAACATTGACTAGAATAGAGAACAAATTAAGTTTTTCAGTCTTTAGAAAACCAACTCAGACTGACCATTACCATACTATCCCTAGATCTTCGAATCATCCTTTTCAACAGAAGATGTCTTCTTTTTATTGCTATATCCATCGTTTACTTACCTTACCATTATCAGATACAAATTTTACTTCTGAATTGGATATTATTAAACAACTTGCACATAGTAACGGTTACTCCCCTACTTTGGTTGATAACATTCTCAACAAATTAAGGAATAAAAGAAACAGATATCTAGCTTATATTGCGACCCCAGACAACTCCAACTCAGCAGTTATGTATAGATCTATATCATACATAGGTTATCCTTCAGACAATATAGCAAAAATCTTAAATAACATTCCTAACTTAAAACTTTCATTTAAATGCAAAGATAACATTAAGTCAATTTTCTCTCATACTAAAGACAAAATTAAAAAAACTTCAAAAAGTGGCATTTATAAATTGTCATGTGGTGAATGCCCTGTGACTTACGTGGGTAGAACGATGCGACCTTTGGATACTCGCATCAAAGAGCATCTGTCAAAGATCGATAAATCTAGCTTTGGTCATCATTTACATGCATCGAAACATAGCTTTATTCCACAAAGAGATAGTAGGATCTTACACAGCATACCTAATAATAAATATACCAAAATGAATCTACTAGAAGATCTAGAAATAAGTAGAGAAATGAAAAGAAACCCTCAAAACTGTGTTAACACCCAGATTCAATTAAATTGTAAATTTGATCCTATCTTTAAGAAATTTCTTTAATAATTTTGGTTTAGTATACAGTATACCCAACAATTTATGAAAGTTTTTTGAACATTACTTTTAGGTATTCTTGAGTTTTCGTTCATTTTTTACATATTTTTAAACAAATAAATATTTGTTATTTGTCTGAATTAATCAATACGATTTTTTAAATTTTTTTTAAATAACAGCTTTCGAACTCTGAGCTTGTCAAATGATATTTCTCCTAGGTATGATTTCATCTAACTTCTTCTACATTTGGTCGAACTCTAACAGTTTTGTTTTTGGGAGAATTTTGATAACTTATAATATACACATTAACGTTTCACTTCAATAGTAATAATAGTAATCTTTTGAAAATTTAACTTTAAAATTTAGTATCTTAACTTTAAATTCATTTAACCTATACATGGCTTTTTAGTCATTTTCAATTATTTAATTAATATTTATGAATATAGAGGTCGCATAAGATTGTAGTTCCTTCTTTACCATTTTAATAAATGACAGTCTTCCTCAGCTGATCTGCTGTTCACGTGGGCTCAAAATGGTCTGACTCAGCCATGTTGTCTTTATAAATTAATAAAAGAATTTAGATGTGATTCTATTCACTGTAAAGGGTTATTATATCCTATATCTGTGGCTTTTGCCCAGTATTCATGTTTTTTGTTGTGTTGTTAAGCAATTGCTCTTCTATGAAGGTATTTTAAGAGGACGTAAGTTTTTCACTTATTTTTTATATGAAAAAAATCTTATCTTAAATATGTCCTTTTAGGAAGCTCTGATGATGGCACGTTATGTGTTGAAAGTACTTAGCTGATATAAAATATATTTTTTACACACTATAAAAAGTTTTTTGAAAACATACACCTGTTTGCCGTTTTGACCTATTTAGAAGTGTGTACAAGTCTTACAGTCTTTTCCAATTCCAATTTATTTCGAAACACCCTGTACTGATGACGAACATGGCCAGTTGTTAAAGTACCTAACTTATTATCCAACATAAGCGAATGAATATAAAAACAGAATGTTAAGAAAACCTAAGGCTATAGTTGGTTTTTAATTTCAGTTTTTTATAAACGCAGGAATAGTCCACAGGGTGATGCAAACTTTGAGAAAAGAACAGTCTGATTCGTATACCCGGTATACAATGACAGTTTACCTGTCTAGCAACAATATTATTACAGCTATATTGTTAATAAATAAGGCTATAACATGGTAAAAAAGTTACTTAAACCGGACAACATTTTTAGAAAATTCGAGACATCAAAAATGACCAAACTTTCAGTGGATCGATTTTTTTACACCCGAGTGTATTATGTTGTCCAACAGCATTTACCTACGGTAAATAAATATTTAAACCGTCGTAATCAGAAATTAAATATATGGTGCAACTATGTTTTTTAAATATATAATGCAATCATGTTTCTGTTGTTGGTAAATTTAGGTTTAGATTTAAGAAGGTTACAAAAAAGAATATGTAGTAACAAAAATGCGATATGAAGATGCTAAAATGTAAGGAAACAAGAGAGAGAGTCGCATGGATTCTTTTATAGAAGCTAAGTAACACGGAGCAAAAAGAATATATAAATTACCGCTTTAAGGTAATTTTAACACTTTTTAAATAAAGGAATGTTAATTTAGAGGTTAAAAATATACATTATTTGTTATTAGCTAATAAATAAATTCTTAACCTAATGCCGCGTCCGCATTGGTAAATTCTTCGTGCGTACCACCTCTTCTTCGCAAATATTTGCGTGCGTGAAGTAAATTCAAAATGATCAAAGAGATCAAATGATTTGAGCACCGCGTCCTCATTGGTAAAAATTTGCGACGAAAATTCTTGCGACAAACCATTGGTTCAGTACGCACGAAAAATTTACCAATGCGGACGCTCCATAATAAATCAAACACTGGCAAAACAAAATTTGCAAATATTGTCAATTGTCAGTAGATAAATCAATCACCGACCATCATTCTATGGCTGTCTTTGTTTAATGCATGGTGTTGTGTATGAACAGGCGGGTTAAATTGAGGCGCTCAGGGCAACAGTGGCCTAACCACAAAAACGAAGTTTTGAGATAAATGCAATCTTTGCATTCGAATTTGCATTGTGCTTACAAAAGCACTGCGCTACAAATTATGTAGCGTCATTTAGCCAAAATGCTTAATTTGTGGGTTAGGCCACTGTTGCTCTGAGCGCCTCAATTAATCGTTTTAGTTTCTGTTAGTAGGAAAGAGACGTAATATAAAAAATAATTCGTAAAATGGGAGAACTATAAACTTCCAACTAAAATTTTTCGACCCATCAGTATCATCTGTATCTGTCATCTTGTTTTATTTGGAGGAAAATTAAAATATAACGCACCATTTAAATAAATTAAAGTTTTTATACGTTTTTTGCGTTCAATTTTGAACATGCATAGGTACCATGAATGACATGCACTTGTATTTGTATCATTAATAATGGTCAAAGTTTTCCCAATTTCAAAATGTGGACCACGTAGATAAGCTACATTTTGCCGACATGGTGTTGTTTTGAATAAGTTCCTTTAATCCATTTATTTTATTATTGGTTTTGGTAATTATAAAAAAAATCAGAAAATAGAAAAACGGTGTAGCACGGTTAAAACAAGCATTTTTCGAAGACAAAATGGACAGCTCTTCACATCTATAAAAAACCTTAATGGAAGGGGAATAAGATAAAGTTTTAATTTTCAACAAAAAAGACGTTTGTAAAAGTATATATCCTAAAGAACTCATACGCGGTACCAGCGCTTGTAGGTCCGAACAAAATCGATTCACATGACCAATCGAATGTTTATCTACTCGTACTTACTAACCGTAAATTTTTTATCAGTGTACGACTTGAACGCAGATATACATCAACAGGGAATGAGTGTATGCATAAATTGCGACTGTTCGATAATCTAGACAAATTTTGCGACAATTTGCATTGTGCGGTCCTCAATGCTCTGTAAACCGCTTCTCCTACTCCTGAAAATTTTTCAACCAGCGGCGCATCAATGCCTGAACTTACAGTAAATTTTAATTTCTCCTAAAATATACTTTGATATTGTTAACTTTTTTTTTGTAAATTATCTCTTCAATGACAAATTTTGTAACAAAACTAATCAAACTTTTTGCCGTTTGGAGCGTAAACAATGTATAGTTATATAGAAAAATCCACAAGGAAAAATAATTTCTTATAGGCGGCTGTATACCATTAAACACAAAAAATTATTTAGAGTCCTCTATAAAAGGTATATTTAATTTTTAAAATCCCTATAGGGCTGCGTAACACAACGTTTTCGAACTAAGGACTTCATCATCAGTGCTGTTAGAACATTCTTACATGTTTGAGCCACCAAAATATAGGTCTGCTATTTAGATTCCGTAATGTGATGTTCCGCCCTCTGGACTAGCAACCCACGTGTTAAGGGTAGCCCTGTGCTGCCCGATGTAAAATATAGGATTATTTTAAACATTACACTTAATTTAATCTAAATATATAAATACGTACAATATTTAAAGGGTTTTCACACCTATATTCTGGAAGTGTAAAAACCTGTTAACAGCACTGATGATGAACTCTTTAGTTCGAAAACGTTCTGTGACGTAGCCCCTTAAGGGATTTTTTATATTAAATATACCTTTTATAAAGTATAATAATTAATAGTGTCGTCGAGGTATTTCGTATTTTAAAACCAAGTGACCAGAATGTGGTGATTCGTACAATCCATTTAAGAAATTACAAAAATATTCTCAGATCTGTCATATATATGTATAACAAGTGACATATATATTAAATTGCAGAGCGTAGGGTAATTGTCACTATTATATAGGTAACTTCCCCTCTGGAGCTCTTTAGATAAGTATATGGCAGCAAATTTTCAGTTACATAGTGATATTAAAAAAAGTGTTCAAGAGAACAACGCTTGCCAAATGGCAAGGTCTCTGGAACACAACTGTGTTCCAGTGAGTAGCGCTACTGAGTACTAGGAATATTCCTTGGCGCTACTTCATATCCCAGAGGAACCAAATTCATTCGACCAATAGTGATAATTTAAGAAACTAGGCTTACAAAAGGCTTTTTCATGATATAATGAGAATTGCTGAATCAGCTGAACCTACAACTAAGAATCAAGTTTTTAAAATGTTATGTGTATCCTGTATTAGTATAGGGATGTGAAACCTGGCTCATGAAAGTTAACATCAGGAACAAACTAGAAACCTTCGAGATGTGGTCATATTGTAGAATATTCAGAATATCATGGGTTAATTCATTTCAAACAGAGAACTTAAACAGAGTAGATCAATGCGAAGGTCACTTAATGAAGATACTAAAAAGAGAAAACTTGAATATCTGGGGCATATAATGTGAGGTGGCAGATACAGGATACTGCAGTTAATATTCAATGGAAAAAAATCGACGGAAAAAGTAGAATTAATATTAATTCTACATTTATAAAAATATTTTCAAATTTAACTTAAACAAAACTTTGCTGTTTTAATTGAGTTTTGAATATTTTATCTCGTACACTTTTTATGGGATACACCAAATTAAACCTATGGTTAACAAATAAACAATACAATTATTCATGTCACCAGTGGGGGTACAACGGCCTCCTTAATTCAGATGTACTTACCCAAGTTTTTTTTATGTATTTTGACCCGTAGAACACGAATTTTTTGGGTAACAGTTGATCCGGATGTCGATAAGATTGCTATAAACAAAGAACTTGAGAATTTTTTTGTATTTTTTTGGTCATTCTAAGCAAAAAACGTTTGTACAAGTTTTCAACGTGGTTGAACTTTAAAAAAATCAAAAAATTGTAATTTTTGAACCCGAATATCTTTTGATTGAAAAATAAAATAGCAATTATGCTTACCGCATTTGAAAGTTATAGTCAAATTCTATCGGTTTTGATTATTTTCATCGCTAAAAATTATTTTTTTTATTGTTAAACAAAGCTATAAACACATAGTGCTTGAATGATGTTTTCAATGCATTTCTCATTTGAATTATAACGAGTAGGCGTGCATACAGACAATTTCTACGTAGATTACGTACATTAAAACGCATGCATTGAGCACGGGAAACACTATGGCTTTATAGCTTGGTTTAACAATAAACAACAATTAATTTTTAGCAATGCAAATAATAAAAACCGATAGAATTTGACTTTAACTTTCAAATGCAGTAAGCAGAATTGCTATTTAATGTTTTAATCAAAAGTTATTCGGGTTCAAAAATTGCACTTTTTCGATTTTTTGAAAGTTTAACCGCGTTTATCTCGAAAACTATGCATCCTATGAAAAAACACCCAAAAAATACAAAAATATGTTTTGTTTTGCGAGAAATCTCTGTTATGTAATTCATCAAGTTCTTTGTTAATAACAATCTTACCGACATCCGGATAAACTGTTACCCAAAAAATTCGTGTTTTACGGGTCAAAATACATAAAAAAACTTGGGTAAGTCCGTCTGAATTAAGGAGGCCGTTGTACCCCCCTGGCGACAGCACGAAATAGAAAACAAACGTTTTTGATTCATAATCAAACATTAGAACAGTGAAAAGTCAGATTAAAATTAACATTTTTCACAAATGCTGTTCTTCATAAATGAACACATATCGCACCCCGACTTTATTAGTGCCATAACGCTGAAATCGTAAACTTCTTAGGAGAGCAACAACAAGATGTTTTGGGAACTCTAAATGTTTTTTCTCAACAAATTTCTTATCTAAGGTAATGAAATTCTGCACTCGTGTTGATTATGTTTGTAGTAGCTAATGCTAGTATTTTTTTTTTTTTAGTTATTGACATTGGTTTACCCTAAAATTCATTGTGAAAATATGACATGGCGCTATTGCTAAGGCGGCCATATTCAAAATTCCACGATTAGGGAATATCAACCTGCCATATTACAGGTTATGTCACTAGAGGGGTTACAGTTTAAGTAATTTTTCTTGGCTTATAAATGCATTATCACTTGTTACGGTAAAAACGATACTGACGCATTATTCAGATTCTAAGATAACCAAATTATATGAAATTATATCACATTGAAGTCAATGCCTAAAGGGACGTATTAGACCAGAAAACGAATTTTTCATTTTTTTGGTTTATGGCATTATTAATTGAAGTCAGGGTGCGAAATGTTGCGACCTTTTCCTTCGCGAGCTGTTGGGCAAGTAAACATAACAACGACGTGAAAAATTTTGCGATGATTGGGACGGAAGTTCGTCAGTTTGTAAGTTAAATTTGTAACAAATCAAGATATTTGTGCTTCGTAAGATGCTCATCGATGAAAAAAGAACCTTTAATACTATCCTTAACAACAACCTTAAAAGTAAACGAATCTTGCCCATTCGTTTACTATTTGAGAATCCTGAGTGTATGCCTTAATTATCCAATGAAAATTTTCTTTAGTACCAATATCTATGGTTCCGCGGATTCACTGTTCTATGTAACCAGAAGGTTGTTAAATCAGAAAAAGGATTTAACGAATGATGTGTTGATTTCGATTACATAAATCTTACAAAAATTGCATTATTTCTCTAAACTGCTTTCGGTGATCTGATAGAAGATGATATAACATATTGAGACAGGTGAAGATATAACATATTGAGACACACAATTCAAGGAAGAATAGAGGGTATGAGAAGCGTAGGAAGGAGAGGCGTTTCCTGGTTGAAGAACCTGAAAGAATGGTTTGGTTGCAGCTCAAGGCAACTGTTAAGAGCAGCTGCCTCGAAGGTCAAAATAGCCATGATTATTGCCAACGTTCGTCGCGGAGATGGCACTTAAAGAAGAAACAACTTACCTTGAATTAAGAATTGTGTGCCACAATAGCACATTAAAGTTTACATTATCAGTAGGTACTTCTATAATAATACAAAACATTCCATGTAGGTTCCTAGAAGGTGCAGGACATTGGAAATATTCCTGGAATTTCCCCCAGAAACACAAGAACATTACCTGAACATCCCAGGAAAATCCTGTATTAGCATCTTAAACATTCCCTGAATGGCTTATTGGAATATTTCGTGAATGTCCACGAGAGATTTTTGGACATTTATAGTATATTATTTAGACATTCTTTGAGTATACCAGACATATAGGTGGCCATACCAAATAATACATAGCAGATAAGATGGACCATATCGTGCTTCGCCGACTTCGCCCCTTTCAAGTCACCAGGGCTTGACGGCATATATCCCTACTACGGTGGGGACTGGATATCCTTTTGCCGCACTTTGTGAGAATGTTCAGAGCCTCCTTAGATCTGAGATATATTCCTAGAGAGTGGAGAGAGGTACGTGTGGTCTTCATACCAAAACCAGGTAGGATGGATTACACCCTACCGAAGGCTTTCCGACCAATTAGCCTAACATCTTTTCTCTTGAAAACGATGGAAATGCTATGAGAGAGGTACATAAGAGATGAAGTTCTGGTTCATAATCCACTTCATCCAAATCAACATGCATATACTTCGGGAAGATCTACCGATTCTGCACTTCATCAAGTAGTGGGAAGAATTGAAAGATCGCTGGATAATAAAGAATCCACCCTAGGTATATTCATAGACATTGAGGGAGCGCTTGATAAAACAACTTTCCCAACCATCACCCAACAGCTCAATGTCGGGAATGTCCCCCTGGCCGTGAGCGATTGGATATTCAGTATGCTGTCAAATATAAAGAGCAATAAGTATAAATGTAGAAGACGTTTTGGTTAGAGGGATGGTTACGAGGGGATGTCCACAGGGGGGGAGTGCTGTCACCACTCCTCTGGAACATAGTTTTGGATACCCTGGTTGACTAAGTTGGTTTATACACAACAGGCTATTCAGACGATATAACCGTCTTGCAAAGCGGTAAGTTTGAGAATACACTACCTATGTGAGAGATTACATTGTTCTCAGACTCTCTCAGTTGCTCTCAGACTAATAGAAACATGGCGTAATGAACACTCACTGTCGATAAATCAAAAAAGACATAGATTATCCTCTTCACCAGAAAAAGAAGGATCGCTGGCTTAACACCCCTAGGGTTCTAAACTGCAGTCTGAACTTCTCTGGAGAGGTGAAATACCTTGGTATTACCCTTGACAGGAAGTTAACATGGAACTCTCACTTAGATAGTAGAGCTAAAAGAGCACAAAAACAGTGTCGGGTCGTCGGACGCACTTGGGACCTTTCGCCCAGGGTGGTCGTCTGGATCTACACTACTGTCATTAGGCCAATGCTAACTTACGGAGCCATTGCTTGGGTAACAAAAGTGCTACAGGCAACAGCGTTCAACAAACTAAACATATTCAACGGATGGCTTGCCTGAATATAACAGGTGCCATGAAAACAACACCAACTGCTACAATGGAGTTGCTCATTGGCATTACCCCTTTAGACATATATTTCAAAGAGATGGCGCTGATGACGATGATGAGATTACGCTTAGCAAGGGCAAACCTTGATATAGGAATGAGACAATTGAGATGTCGTTTCTGGCGGGGTGAGCTGGAGGCACTGTCCCAGCTACATGTGGGTCAAAGATTCAATTAAACCTACGTTTGTCTTCGACAAACCCTACAAAAATCGAAACAAAATAACAATCAAACTTGACAAATGCATATTGCATCTACACCGATGGCTCCAAAACGGAAGAAGACTCAGGATACGGAATATACTCCAGATCACTGAACCTTAGTATAAAATGGGGTATGGGAAAAAATGCCAGCGTACTTCAAACTGAACTGGCTGGTATTTCCATAGCCGCAAAAGAGATAATCTGGAAAAGTATAGCCGGCAAAACTATAATAATCTGCCCAGACAGCAGACAAGCGCTACTAACCATGAACAGACCACTTGTCATATCAGGGCTAGTAATGGAGTGTCATGAATCACTAGCGCCAGCTTCGGATGGTAACAACATCATTTTGAGGTGGGTTAAAGGACACAAGGGAAATAAAGGCAACCACATCGCTCACCAGCTAGCTACGAAGGCAGCAGGCCTAAGACTCTTAGGACTTGGTAATCTTTTTGGTGGTCAACTGCAACCATCGCGGAAATTATCAAATGTCACTTCCACACGCAAACCATGAAAAGATGGGAAGAAAGGCCAGGATGTAGAGCTTACAAGGTAACACTAAGGACCCTTGGGAAGTGAGCATCAGAAAAGTGCTTGAGAATGACCAGGAAAAACCTACGCTTGACAGTTGCTTTTTTAACTGGCTATTGTCAACTAAGAAAACACTTCCACACACTGGGGCTATTAGACACACCTCTATGCAGGAGGTGTGAACGATATGACGAAACTGTAGAGCATTTCCTATGTGAATGCCCGGATTTATCGTCAATACGAGAGTATACGTTCGGCGAGCCTTGGCCTACACCTGCGGATATAGGGGAGATGTCACCAGGTGATTTGTCCGCCTTTCTGGAAATGGCAGGATGGATAATGAACTAAGGACGACAACTCTCTGGGAGGATGTACAATGGGTCAATTGTGGCCTAAGTGCTGTGGGACTTGTCTCACACTCTCTACTCTACAGATACAGATACAGACCAAATAATACATCCTTGATAAATATAAAAAACTTTTATTGCACAAAATCTGTTCATAAGTTTTTTTAATATAATTTATTGATATTCCTTAATATTATAAAAAAAAATGTGTCACGTTCTCCATTTTTTTTGCCTTTCGTAGAAACAAAGCTAAAGCATATTCCGTTTCCTTCCTGGTTTTTTGTAGACCACTTCTCTGAGTTGATTATAAAAAAAATTACAATAAATGGTAATTTTTATATCCTTTATTAACAGTCAAAAGAAATACTATTGACAGGTAATAAAAGAGTTTTTCAAACAACCTGAAATGTAAATTTCACATTATTTTCAATATTAATTTGTTAACATAAATAATATGATTGACGTCAAAGAGTACTTGCCGTAAACTTTAGTTAGTATTTAATTTTAACTAGGTATCCGCTATAAGTGAAGTAGTAGAACTTATTTAACCCTTATCCGGGCAACACATTTTACTTACGTAACCGGGCAACTCGGGTCCGTTGAGCCCACTACTGTTCTTGAATGTACTATTCATATTTACCCATATATTTCTAATATTCTTTTTTGATTTTTATATTAAATTTAAATTTAAATTATCTAGATTTAAAAAAGGTGCTACTATAGTATGCGGTCTACCTCGAGGGTGCGATCTATCTGAAGGATTTGCACAAAATAATGATATGCAAGAAAACTTTTGTAGAAAAAATATTTATTCACAAGTAATAAAAATTTGGAGCCAAATTAAGACTACCTCGATACGGAACAAGTTGCTCATCTACCGTTATGTGCTTTCCTGGTAAATAGTATTTCTGAAAGTTTTGGTTGACTTGATTCCACACATCTCGTATTGCTGCTAATTTGTCGTTCCTTCTTCGTTCAGACCTCGTGTCCTTATCGTCAAATCGAACAAATCTTAGCAAATTTTTGAATCGTTTTAACCACATGGTAGCTTTAAATATAGTTGGTCCATAAAACTTACTCCAAAGTATATCTACATTATGGATGTTGGCACTAAGGTACCCTGCAGTTATTAGTAGTCCAATAGAGGCATATTGCTCTGTAGAGTCGTAATATTTCCATTCTGCGTCCCCCGGACTTCTTAGTCTTCTTTATTTGTACACTTCACTATTTCGTTCACAATTTTTTCGTCCACAAACAAACAAAAGGAATCAACAGGGTCGTCTACACTTTGACCAGGGACTAATATTACTTTGTGCACTTTGCTTTTTATTATGTCGCAGTATCCCATACGTTCTGTGGGTTGTGGTTAAACCTTCCGGTTAATTTCATCCTTAGTTTCAAAAATTACACACTCTGAAATCTGGGAAATTGTAGCTACACATGCATCTTCATTATTACTCAATACTACTTGCTGATCATCCTTTTCACTTGCTTCCAAAAGATGATCCTCAATTTCAGAGTCACTTTCAACTTTAAATGCCACCTACTTCAGGAGATTCTTTATCATAGGAATCCCATAAATTATTAGCAATATCTTGCAGTTGCAGCTGATAATTGTTTTAAAGACATTTTATTAGCACTATCTACTTTCACTGTAATTCAATATAATTTTATATAGAGAGCTAAGTTTAAATCTTAAAATTCGCCTGATGAGATGTTACGTGCTGTCAGTTCTTTTCTATGGAATGGAAGCTTGGACACTGAAAAAGATCGATACAAGGAAAATAGAAGCATTCGAGATGTGGATATACCGCAGGATGCTGAGAATATCGTGGACAGAGAGAGTGACAAACATGGAAGTGTTGCGAAGGATGCAGAAAGAAAAAGAACTTGCGCTTACTATTAAAAAGCGCAAACTGCAATACTTGGGACATATAATGAGGGGACAAAAGTACCAGCTACTACAATTAATTATTCAGGGAAAAATAATAGGTAAAAGATCCATTGGCAGAAGAAAACATTTATGGTTGAAGAATTTAAGAGATTGGTACAAGTGCAGCAGCTGCCAATTATTTAGATCTACGGTATCAAAAATACGCATAGCCTTGATAATAGCCAAACTTCGGAACGAGGACGGCACCTGAAGAAGACGAAAATCCAATATAAAACCAAGTATTTGCTAAGGTAATTTTATTATTTCTAATAATCAAAAACGTCCCTGACTATATTATTTTCCTTGATCCTATGAAATTTTTAAAATTCTGACTTCCAGAAATTATCTGCATCTAATAACGCAAAAATAATATTTACCAATAACTGTCTTCTAAAGCCTTAAGCTTGAAAAGTTCATTTTTTTCTTTCTTGCCTATAAAAGAATAAGCCGTTGCCATCTTGTCTGAGTTACTGGTCCCAAACGTCTTTTGACAAAATCGTTCAAATTAAAACCTCCCATTCGGAGGTCGGATTAGTCGTCACAATTGTGTTTACTATGCTGACCAAATTTGGAAACCCTTACGAAACCATTGCTAATGAGTTAAATCTTCATGGAGAAAGAGTGTGCGCTGGGATTTAAGCCCGTGTTCTAGTTGTTCCGCATTTTTTTAAAGCAGCCTAAATATAGCACTCCGTCGCATTTCAGACTTGCAGTTCGCGAATACCTGAATGCTGAGTTTGGCATGTGGATAGGAAGAAGAGGAAGAATTGAGTGGCCGGCACGGTCATCTGGCTACTAAAATTCTTTGCAAAAGCGTAAATAAGCGGTATCATAACTGCGTTGAGGAAGATAGAAGGTGAGGAAAGTCATAAACGTTAACTTAAATAACATAATTACTTTTGTATTATAAATAATAATCAAAGCAATAAACTTGTTTTCTGTATTTTTTTCTTTTTGTTTGATATGCAAATTGCTAAGAAAAATTCTGTAATGAATTCTGAAATTATAAATATCTAAGCCTGTATTCCCTATTAACCAAATTATTTATTGATATATTTTTAGAACTACTGCACTGTATTCGCTTGATTTGTTTACTTACTTATTCAATAGCAGATTAGGGTTAAACGTATGTACCATGCGCGGCAATAATTTTATCAGTCTGAATAGTCTCTTCAATTAAACGGCTGGGTAAGGAAATCGAGAATTTATTTCCATTTTATGTCTTCTTCTTTAGTACAATTCTTTTTTTTTTCTTATTGTATTCATTGATTGTCCACTTGTAATTGTGCTCGGCAAGATTATCTCAGTGTGTTTTTCTGCATTCTGTTCGGTTGTAGATTTGTTTTAATGACTTTTTGTTTATTTAGCTGAATCTGCTCCTGCTTTAATTGGAATTTTATTTTTTAACTGAGCTCTGTCCTTGTACCTTTATGTTACAAATATAGTAAAAACTATATACCTAATAAGATTTTATAACTATAGCAATTTTAAGAATACGGTTACGAATGAAAGATAAAAATATAGTTTAATATTTTAACACTAAAAATTTAAGTAGGTATTTGAAAATGTATTGCTCTTGGTCAATTAAGTATGTATTCAAAATGGTGAACTTATTTTGTAATAGGACACCATTTTTTTTATTTCCTTTTAACTATAACGAAAAGAAAAACGAATAGTGTAAATTTTACTTTTTTTGTTAATCAGCATTTATTACTACAATTCGACATATTCAAAAACGAATGAAACTTAGTACCTACATAGCTCTCGTGAATTAAGGACTGAAGTCCCGAATTTTTGCAATAAAGTTTATGCAAAAAACAAATCTTCTTGTTCATTTTACAACATGATTGGCGTGTTTAAGTAGGACATGGGTAATAATTAATTTTACATACACCTTACAGTATGCCTGTATGCCAATGCCAGGTTTTGATATAGTCTGGACCACTGGTCCGCTATACAAAATAAGACAAGTCCATCACCTCAACTACTTTCTAATCCTCAAACGTTATCTTTCCGACCGCCATTTCCTTGTAAAAGTTAAAGATCAATGCACTAACTTATATCCAATCCAACTGCTGGAGTGCCTCAGGGTAGTGTCCTTGGACCAGTTCTCTACCTGCTCTACACAGCAGATCTTCCTACAAGTCAAAACATCATCACAGCCACATATGCAGACGACACAGTAATCCTTGCAACTCACTCACACCCGTATAATATCTCCTCGCAACTGCTCCAGACCAATATCGATTAAAGAAAGTATTAAAGTAAACGAAAGCAAGTCAGTACATATAACGTTCACTAATCTAAAAGATACATGTCCAACTGTCTCATTAAATAGTCAAGTCCTATAACAAAGGGATGATCTAAAATATCTAGGTATGCACTGGACCGCAGATTAATGTGGAAGAAATACATATTTACGCAAAGAAAACAGTTGGCTCTGAAATTCAGTAAAATGTACTGGCTGATAGGAAAAAGGTCACATCTAAATTTGTCGATATTTGTCTGATCTGCGTTGACATCAATATATCGACATCCTGGAGAGATTCCAATCGAAGACCTTCCGCATTATCGCAAATGCAGCGTTGTAAATCCCTAATGAAAACATTAACCGTGACCTTTAAACCCTCCTCCTCCTCCTCAGTCGTTTCCTCATTGCTGAGTGTCGTGATTCCCTATAATACGAGCAACTATCTCTTTCAGATTCAGAGAATGTTTTCTACTGGCTTTCTGTACTTGATCCGTCCATCGAGTAGGTGAGCGACCTCTACTTCTGCGCCCTTCAACGTTTCCCGAAATTATAAGTCTCTCAAGATTATCATCACTTCTTCTTGCAATATGGCCGAAAAACTTGATGACAGTGGAGAGGCAAATGGAGGAAAGTCGAGTCTGAATATTAAGCTCTTGGAGGATTGAGTGATTTGTTCTGTGTCCATGAGATCCGAAGCATTCTTCTCCAGCACCACATTTCAAAGGCGTCAATCCCTCGGTCAATCCTTTTTCTGTCGTCCGATTTCATTGTCCATGTTTCGGATCCGTAATTAAATATGGGAAAAATTAAAGCACGTACTAATCTTATTTTGGTGATCTTCGACAAGGAGCGATCTTTCCAGATTTTCGATAATCGACTCATAGCGTTTTTGGCCATGCCTATTCTCCTACGTATTTCTGTTTCACAAGATCCTGTATTACTGATGTAGGATCCTAGGTAATTGAACTCGTTAACCACTTAAAACTGGTCTAAGGCTCCTGTTGTCTGAAGTGAATTTGAATAATCTACTATCATAATTTTTGTTTATTGATTTTGAGACCACATCTATTGCTTTCGGCTTCCACTAGCTGCAGCAGGCTGGACATTTCTTTAAATAAAGACTAGCAAAGAAGCAATTGCCAGTTACTTTCAAATATACGACAGACGGCTGCAAAACCAAATCAATAGGCAGGCGAAGAACCTTAGAAGGCCCCAGGTAAACAGAAGGTTAAAGGCTGACTTATGTCTTATGTTACAACGGGACGTGGACGGTACGACGTGCAGAAAAATAGAAATCGCACGTCCTCGGCGCTTCTCGGTCTCGCCTCGTTCCTTCGTAAGATAAATCAGCCAATGCTTTTCATATCCTACGATCCATCAACGTGCCCCGTCCCGTCCACGTCCCCGTTGTAACATAAATCCGACTTAAGGCTGATATCTTACGGCACGGGGCGGGGAACAATAGACGGTCTACGTTAACGTTGTCGCCCTGGTGCGTTGTACTATAAACCAGAAAATGCTTTTCATATCACACGATTCTTTAACGTGCCCTGTAAGAGAGCCCTGCCGTCCACGTCGCGTCGTAAGGTAAATCAGTCTTAAGCGCCACACTCAAGCAATCTAACAACAAAATGTGAAAATTTTTAATTTTTTGTAGTTTATTATACACATTTATTTGAAAGACACATTTTTTATTTTATACACATTTATTAGAAAGTTATAAAATTAATAGGCTTTTAAATTGTCACTAGACAGTCTCCTACAAGTCTCGTGTAATTTAATTAAACGATTTACTTATTGTAATCATTATTACAGATTGTAAATAAATGAGATGTTAGAAAAAACAACTTTTTCTATGGATGCTATACAATGTGCCACTTCTCTCACTACTTAGATACATTCAAAATGAAACATTTCTCACGCAGTGAGAAAAGTCGCCATTGACGTTTTTCGATACACATGTTTGAAGTTCCCATGGGAACATGCACAATACAAACACAATTATTTTTGTCAAACAAAATGTGTTGAAGCAAAACTTACCAAGAATTACGTTTTAAAACTATTCAAATATAACTCTTAATTAGAATTTTAAACAAATAACGTACCTATACCCATAAATTTTAAGAATAATAAATACCTACATGCATATATGTATTTTATTTCAATTTGTGCATATAACAGGGTTGCACAAAAACATGTTTTTTTAATTTTAAACAAAACAAACGTTTTTTTCGTTTTAAACGTTTTTTTTTTGTTTTAAACATGTTTTTTTTTTTGTTTTTAAATTGTATGTTTTAAACAAATAAAACTTGTTTAAAACACATGTTTTTTGTTTTAAACGTTTTTTGTTTGCTTTAAAAATGTTTTTGTTTTTAAATTTTATATTTTAAACAAATAAAACTTAGAAGAAAACATTGTTTAAATCATATTTTCCTAAACATAATATTAATTGAAAGTGTTTGATCTATTATTATTATTCTACTAAATAATAGATAAGAAAACCAATTGCAAAATTAGGAGCTGTTGCCTTGGGAACCCCAGACTATTTACTATTTATAAATCCGCATTACAAGTAGGCTATTGCAATAACGTCTACTGTCAGTTATTTTGTGCTGTTTCTGGTGGTGCTTAGTGTTTTTTTTTAAACATGCAAATGATTTGGTGACCTCAGCTCATTTTTTGGCAAATTTGCTTGATCATCGCTTTATTGAAAATAGACTTATCCTCCATCCATTACAAATTATCATCCAGAAGCATTTTAAATTATTATTATTACCAGGCAAAGTGTGTACCCTTTACACCATATGTTTTCTAAACACCTATATTGAGAATGTAAAACCATTGGCATGGTGGCGTTCTAAGAAAAATATAAATAGGTATACTACAGCATTGAAACTTGCTCAACAGCTTCACACAGCTGTTGCATTGTCAGCCAACATAGAAAGACTCTTCTCATCATAAGGTTTACCATTCCAAATTACGTAATCGGCTAGGCAATGTCAAAGCTGTTGGCTTCAATTTTTATCAGTGATGACGTGACTGATTTAAATTACAAGATTACTATGAGTCTGAAACAGTTTTGAGAAATTGATTAACTCTTCTTTGCAAAATATTTTCAGTTTTCCAATTTTTTTTTTGTGTTCAGATTATTAATAAATAAATAATATTTATATGTGTTAAGTTTATATAATGTATTTGAGAATTTTTTTGATGTTATATTAATAAAGAAAATGAAAAAAAGCACTTGTTTAATTTAAGTGTTTTAAACAAAAACTGTTTTAAACATAAGCAAACGTTTAAAACATGTTTAAAACAGTTGTTTAAAACAAAGTGTTTAAAACAAAACAACCCTGGCATATAATATACCTAAAAGCACCTAAATTATTTAATTTTGAACTCTTGAAAGAAAAGAAGAAGTCTTGACAAAACCACATCCACAGAAAAAGTATAGTGTACAACACATGAGAAAATGGCATATTTCTTCCTGGCTTGATTTGCGGCACTCGCCTGGTGCCTGGGATCGTGCCAACAAACTACTGCGCTCGTAAGAAATATGTGTTTTTCTCACTTGTACAATATACTATTTCTTTTTCTTGCTCCTTTTACTACATGATAGCGTATTTGATTAGGGCATTGATTTTAATTACTCAATTGAAGAAATAAATAAATTATTAAACACAAATTAGTTAATACTTAATAAATTATAAAATTTTAGTAAATATCAAGTATTTATTGAGAATTTTTCGCATACGTACACGTGTAACATCTATAAGTGCAACAGACACGCACCACATAGTAGGCGCGGCGATTCACCACCACAGGTTATGAGAATTTCCCAGAATTTTAAACCTAAGTTTCTTTTTAAATTTCTGACGACGATTTCGGAAGTGGAAATCGTAACGTCAAACAATAATTTATTTAAGAAATGTAATAATTTTCATTACACCAACAATATTGTGGCTAAATTCCATAAAATATGTTTAAATTTAACATGCCACAAGGAAACAGTTTCAGAAACTTGTCAGTAGTTATAGAAAGCTGTTAACACGTTGACGGACAGAACGTCTATAAACGTCTAATTTCCTTTGACGTAATGTGACACAGCGTCTATAGACGTTGAATTTTTCCCTATTCTACTTTGCAAAGTACATATATTATAGTGTTAAAACACTAGCGTTAAATAAATAAAAATTGCGCGATTCTTCTCAGTTTTGCATTTGACGCCGAATTTAAACTTTTAGACTAATTAATTGCAGTTAAGATTGATTACTACCTCCAATCTATTCATTCGATATAAGTGATTTGAAGGTAACTATTTCGTTATTTTCATTATTTTATCATAGAGTGTAACATAGATTAGGTAAGTTACAAATTCTCTGTGGCTACTCACCCCATATCCCATTAGGCTAAGACCATACATTAGCAATCTCCACCTTGACCCAAGAGTTATAAGCTGCAAGATTCGTTCGTTATGCTAAAATGCTACAGTGACGCTGTCCAACTTAAGATAGGCTTCTTAGCCATAAGGCCTCAACCTCATCCCATTGGACGACGGGACTAAAAAATAGGTAGGTAGTACTTTAAAGAACGTTTCTGTTTATAAGATTTTCTTAAAAAAATTACAAATAATTTTTTGTTGAATTGTGTAATGTATAGACATTTTTATTTTACCTTCTTATAATATAAACACATACTTCACTTACTGGAAAAACACAATGTTATGTTAATAAATCAGTAACCCTTAACAAAACACAATATAATGAGTACTTTTCGAACAATGGCATCTGCATAGAAAGGCATAATTATAAATATTTTATAGTGGACCATTTCAAAACAATGCCCTTTCATGGCGCACCAAGAGAAAAACGACGTGTACAAAAACGTTTCATTGTTTTTTCAGCCCCACGAAAATAAAATCTTTATGAATTATTCAGATGTCTTTGTGAAAACACTCAGTAGGCCAGCTACGTGACGAATTCCAAAAAGTGTAAATAAAAATTAAGCCAAGTGAATTCTTTTTCTTTAAGAGGTGTACTACAATATATAGAAGGAATGTATAAGGGATCCAAGTATAAAGAACATGTTTATGATATCAGTGAAGAGTTCATGTTACAGATTTTCTTATAGGTATAGGTACATCATTAAATTATTTAACTTGGATTTTAAAATAGTCCAGAAAGCCACTGCGCATCCGCTAGGAAAAATATTCTGATTCGGATTTTTTTGCACAATCTTACTGAAAAAGGACTCCTTTTAACAAATTTGCATGTTGCAGGACCAAAAGGTGGTCAAAAATTTTTTAAACGTTTTTTTTTGTTTTTTTCCTAAAATTATTTTTTTTGCATGGAAAAAAGTTTTTTTAGGTTTTTTGGATAATTCCAAACAGAAAAGGTCTTTAGTGACTTTTCTCTAAAAATGATAGTTTTTGACAAATAAGCGATAAATTGAAAAATTGCAAAATCGGCCATTTTTAACGCTCAAAAACTATGTGAAAGCCTGAAAATTTGAATGTTGCCAAGGTAGTTACATATTGTTTAAACATCGATTGATGAAATTCCGAAGAGTTTTTTGCTATACAATATTCAAAATTCCTTTGTTTTTTAATTGCTAATCAAGCGTGCGCGACACTATTTTCCACCGACAGTATGGTGCAAATGAAAAGAATAAATTCGTTATTTCGTAAACTGGCGACTAAGGAAAAATCCCGAAACAGGTCGATTTTTATTTTTAAGTTACGATATTGTGGCATATATGGTATACTGTTTTTTTCTATGGATGCTATTCAATGTGCAACTTCTCTCACTACTTACATACATTCAAAATTAACAATTTCTCAGGCAGTGAGAAAAGTGGGCTATTGCAGTGAGAAATATTTTTTCTCACGGGTTCACCGCCGGTTTACATACCTATGGTCGCTATTTCCCTGGTAACATGCACAATACAAACACAATTATTTTTGTCAAACTAAATGTGTTCAGATTTGTCAAAACTTATCAAAAACTACCTTTTAAGACTGTTAAACTGTGAATTATAATTTTAAATAAATAAAGTATATAAATATTAAGAATATTAAATACCTATGTGTACATATGTATTTTATTTCAATTTAGGCATATAATATACCTAAAAGCACCTACATTATTTAATTTTGAAGTTTGAATTCTTGACAAAAACGCATCCATAGAAAAAGTACAGTGTACAACACGAGAGAAAATGACATATTTCTCTCTCGCTTGATTTGCGGCACTGCAAACTTCTGCGCTCGTGGGAAATATGTCTTTTTTCTCTCTTGTTGTACAATATACTATTGACCACCTTTTGGTCCTGGCAACATGCAAATTTGTTAAAAGGAGTCCTTTTTGAGTAAGATTGTGCAAAAAATCCGAATTAGAATATTTTTGCTAGAAGATGCGTAGTGGCTTTCTGGACTAAAAAGTCACATAATAAGACTAAATTATTTAGCAATGAATTCATCTTAATTTTAGTTCAATATGATTTTTCTATGATAAAAAAATAATTAAACAAAATTTAGAGTGCAGTAATGTAATGGAGAATGTTTAACATAAAAGTTATAATATAAACCATAAAAATATAACAAAAAATGTTTTTAATAATTTGTGTTCCCTTGGCATGCTTAGAATTAAATTATCAATTTCATTTTGAGCCAACGTGATCTATGTAGTTCTGAGTAAAACGATCTTGAAGGTCTTGTAGGTCTGTAGTATTAAGATTGTGCATATGTGAAGAAATCCATCCCTACAGCATATGCCTTACGTGCTTGATGGGATTAAGATCTGGCGATTGTGATGGCTATGGCAAGAGCTCATTATGAAACCAATCTCTTACTATTGTTTCAGTATGTGGTCTTGCATTATCTTGCATCCAACGTAAATCAGAATAAGGTACGATCAATATTATAATATTGATTAAAAGTGCCTTCCACAAAATGGGGAACAATTCAATGATGAAAAATTTTTCCGGTCCACATACTCTTCCATATCTTGTTGACCACTCTATGTACTTCAATACATCTGAACTGAACTGAAGTCTCTCTTGTTGATCAAGACCTCTCCAAACTCTCGCTCTTCTTTTATCAGGCTAGAGACTAAACCTAGCTTAATCTGTAAATTACACAGAACTGCATTCTTGTAAGCCCCAATTCATATGTTTTCGTCCCAACTTAATCTGAGTCTACGATTTTCATTACTTCACTTAGGTCACAATGGACGTTTGACGTACAAACCAGCTTCATGTAATTTATTTCTCAAAGTTTGATCATATTACAGTAATGTCGGTATTTCTGGTAGACTTCACGTGCAATTGTTGTATGCACATTTAGACGACCTAATCCTAACACATACCGATCCTGTCGAGGAGTAGTGGCACGTTGACGACTTCCATGTCTTTTAGCGACATTACCAAATTATTCATGTATGTATACACCGTTCTTAGGCGTCAACGCCCTTCGGTAGGGATCTATGGAGGAGTATCACCGAGCCGGAAGCCCTTATTCCTTCCCGTACCGCTCCTCCATAGGCCGATCAGACGCCAGTTTATTTCAGACCAAGCCGTAGACTCTATTGAGTTTTATACTACGGCGTTGGCCTTTTATAAATTTCATGACCTAGCTGAGGCTCGAACCAGCGACCGCAAATCGCAAATCCACTAAACTTGTCGATCGCCTGAGCCCCAGCTAACTGGACCGTCAAGACCGACCAAACTATTTATACCGACTATAAAATCCGCGAAATCGTCTGAGTGAGTTCCTGAAATGGTATCGTCTTATAAACATGCATTTTATTTATAGACTATTGATTATGTTCAAAATAAGAGAGCTAAAAGGAACAACAACGTTAACGGGATTTTATTGTCTCATATGGTCAACGGACCTCTGTATTTGAAAAACCCGCGGAGTGTTACCATTTAAATGGGTGCGCTTTTGAGAAAGGGGTGAACTATTCCCTAGGCACAGGGTGAATTAAGGTGAGTTCCATTCACTTTTGGTACAAATACTTCTACAGGGAAATTGTTGCAGGATAAATTTACTATCAAAATATCATATTTTAAAGTCAAAAGTATCTATTTTTACAAAAATACATTCAAAAGAAAAGCAAGAAAAAACACGAAAGAAAGCAATTTTGTTTTCTGCCCCATAATTTTTTTCCGCAGGGATATAAGTATAGGCATTGCTTTAGCGAAAAATAACTTCAATCCTTCCTCTTTAAGACGACGTTTGGTCATTAGTCGGTCATTTGGACAGTTAGTCTCTATGATTTATAGTTTCCGAAATAGGATTTTTCAAAGTTTGCCGCTCACAGAATTTTTGAGCCATTTTCTCCATTATTTCGCAAACGTTGTGCTGTAACTTTTTTCTACGCATTTCAAGGTACCTATATGCAATGGTACATTTAGTAGAAAGAGAAGTCAATTATCCTTTAAAATGGTCTACTGTATAAGGTCGTACGACTTTTTTTAAACAAGTTATGCTTTTTCAAGGTTTTATACTTTTAATGATTTTTGATATTTTTTATGATTATTTTTTAAATTTCTCATTATGACTTTTTTCTTGCACATTTGAGTATATACATTCTGGAATAAAAAAGCTTATTTTCTTTACTTTAAAATGGTGTATTGCAATCACCTCTAGGACTATTTTTAAACAAGATATCCGTAGGATATCCAAAGATATCCGTAATTTGAGAAACAATTCTTGATACATTTTAGCACTCAAGATATTTCAACGCACGATCAGTTTAGTTTTATTTTCCGGTATGTAAAAATAACTTGCGATGAAAATAGTAATTTACCTTCCAAAGAAGAAGTTGTTGAAAGTTTTTTGGGATTTATTCGCATATTAGACCAAAGTGCAGAAAGTCTTGTAAATGAAATTTTAAAATTTATACAATCAAAACACCTTTCCGTACACAACTGCAGAGGAAAGGGGTATGATGGGGAAGCGTTATGAGCGGTACAAATTCAGGCGTACAAAGGCGCATACCTGACATTGAAAAACATCTTCCTATATTCATTGTGCATCCCATAATCCGAACCTAGTGTTGAATGATGCCGTTGCTGGTGTACAGGAGTTGGTCTTTATAGGATATATTTAAAAGAGTATGTTTTTTTTAGTGCGAGTATTAAAAGATGTGATGTACTATGTACTATTATGACTTTTAATTCATCGCGTTTGCCAACACTAGAAAGGTTATGTGAAACCCGGTGGTCATCCAGACATGATGCTGTTATGGCTTTGCGTCGAGCTTTCCGACAAGTAATGAAATATTTAACGAAAATTTCATTAAAAATGAAATTTTCGATAAATATTTCATTGCTATCTAAAAAACGATGAAACATTAGAAGCTAATGCATTATTAGAGCATAATGAATAATTTTGAATTTGTCGTTAACATTACTATTCAATCTAAATTACTTAAATTTATTAATCTAATAATAAAACCACCTCTGTGGCTCAGTAATAAGAGCGCCTACCTTTAGATCGAAAGGTCCGAAAGGTCGTGAGTTCTAATCTCACCTGGGCAGAAATTTTTCGTTTATTATAAATTAATGAATGAAGATAGATTCTGTCCTTGTGGGATCGGTACTCACCGGAGGGACCGCAGACGTTCGGATACAATTAGCGTCTCTTTGCAAAGACAATGACGTCGACTTTGCAAAGTAACAAGACACTACGAGTCCATGCCATTAAAAAAAACTTTTGCAATCTGAAACGGCAGAGTTAACGATCGCCCTTCAACTTTTTGAAATAAATCGTGATAATCTTCGAGAAATGAGAAATTTGTTTTCCGAAACTTTAGAAAAACCCGAAGCTGAAGGAATAGCCGAATAGTGGGGTATTATACCGAAATTTAAAAATAAATGGATAAAACGTAAAAAAAAAAATTTACAATGAGCTCAGCTGAGACGTAAAAATAACTTGTAGCAAAAAAAAAGTTTTAAAGTGAATGTTTTCAAACAACTTACTAATACACTCCTGGCCAAAAAACGGGACCCCTTAAAAATGTGTCATTTTTTATGTGTCGGATCTCCTAAACCTGTTGTCCGATTTTAGTGATTTTTTAATATGTTGTAGCCTTATCCTATAAGAATATGGATGAAGTAATAGTGTTGCTGAACACGTAAATGTCATTGTATACCGGGTGTAACAATAATACTGTGTTTTTCCTGAAAGTTCGTAACACCCTGTGGAATATTCTAGCATTTAAAAAATATTCAAATCAAAACTCAATTGTAGCCTTAGCCTTTCTTAACATTCTGCTTTGTGACTCATTCACTTTTGTTGGATAATGAAAAAGTTAGGTACTTTGACAACTAGCCATGTTCTTCATCAATACAGGGTGTCTCTAAATAAGTGCGAAAAACTTTATCGGGTAATTCAGCATGCAAAAATAATGACAGTTTGCTTGATAAACATGTCCGCAAATGCTTCGTTTCCGAGATACGGGATGTTGCATTTTTCTTACAAACTGACGATTTACTTATTGCTCTAAAACCGGTTGAGATATGCAAATGAAATTGGGTAGGTTTTAAGAGGTAGTTATTTCACATTTTTTGACATACAACTAAAAATTTTATATTAGCCATTGGCGTGCATACAGGTAATATGACCGGGTAATATGACCCGTATGCACGCCAATGGTGAATATAAAAAACAAAACTGTATGTCAATAAATGCGCAATAACTGACTCTTACAACCCACCAAATTTCATTTGCATATCTCAACCGGTTTTAGAGCAATAAATAAATCGTCAGTGTGTAAAAAAAAATCCAACATCTGGTATCTCGGAAACGAAGCACTTGCAGACATAATATGTTTATAAATCAAACGGTCATTATTTTTTCATGGAGAATTACCCCTTAAAGTTTGTCGCCCTTGTTTAGAAACACCCTGTATTGACGAAGAACATGGCTAGTTGTCAAAGTACCTAACTTTTTCATTATCCAGCATGAGAGAATGACTCAAAAAGCAGAATGTTAATAAAGGCTAAGGCTACAATTGGGTTTTAATTTCAGTATTTTTTAAATGCTAGAATATTCCACAGCGTATTACGAGCTTTCAGAAAAAAACAAAGTATTATTGTTACACCCGGTATACCATGCCATTTACGTCCATATTCTTAGAGAATAAGGCTATAACATATCAAAAAAGTCACTAAAATCGGACAACAGCCTTAGGAGATTCGAGACATCAAAAATAACTCATTTTTAAGGTGTCCTGATTTTTTTGGCCAGGAGTGTAGGTTTGTCGGATTAAGATACATGTAGGTATAATAGGTTTTCATGTCTATTCCGAAAAAATCTACTGATGAATCTACTAAACACTAACTGATGAAGACTTTAAAGAAATGCCAAATATTGTCATTAATAACACATATTTTAGTAATTATACTGTTATTAGTTGTCGCTATGCTTATAATACGGGGGCCCACAAAAATTTTCGCGGATGGGCCCACAACAATTGTCGCGGGGGGCCCCCCAATCTTCAGCTACGCCACCAAGCTGTTAATTTATTATCAGAAAGTTGATGAGTAATAATTATTGTAGAGTTATATTGTATTGTAGAGCCAAAAGTTATTAAAAAATATCGCACGAAAATGTTGACGAATTCAACAATCAATTCGAGTACACCTCCGGGTAATGATGTTTAGATTAAATAAACGATGTAGACATGTAACGCAACACCATCAGCTAGGGAGTGACGACCAATATTTCCGAAGTTTTAGGTTTTTGGACCGTGATATAACGAGAGTTCTGCCAAAGGAAGTTTTGGTTGTTTGAGTATAAAAGTAAGGGGGCTGAATAAATTAACTGAAAATGTTTGGGGTATATTTGACTTTTTATGTGGGTGTAAGATATAGCGTTGTTTCGCACGTTGTATATGAAAAGCGTACAATATAATTACCCCTATTAAGGGCATGAAGGTCGTTTTCACTACGTCTAGACAATACAATGTTTGTATCATACAAATGAAAAACATAATATTATACCATGCTAGTATGTTTTATGAGCATTTTTAAAAAAGGGTACGAGGAACGAACAATATTTTTCTGTTAAGTTTATAATTCTTTAAAGCAGACTGAAATTTATGTAGCTTTATTTATGTAAATTACTACTTTTCATGTTAAATTTTTAAGCTGTGCACGTGCCTTGTTGGCAATAGTACGTGCAATTGTTGTCCTTTATGTTCACCAAAATATTTATTAAGAGTGAAAATTCCACCCTTTTATAGTCACATAATAAATATTTCATTCTCTTAGTAAAATTTTATTTTCTAGGCAGTACAATAATGTAGTTTATAATTTAGAAACAATAACTTTGACGATATCTATTATAGGAGCTTTCAAATATAAACTAGGAATTTATTTTGTATAATTTGTTACAATTATTAGTCAATGCGTAAAATTAAGTACTTGTACCTTCTTCTTCTTCCCCTTTTTAAGCAATTCTGCTTGCTCATTGACGGATTGATAACTCTATGGAAGATTTTAATCTTTTCTTTACTTCTGTAAAAAATCTTGGAAACTATTTATTTTATATATATTTCTTTCATTAAGAACTTCCTTGGCTGAGGCTAATATATTACACTTAATTCTTACCCTTTCATCGACTTTATCACTCTCTGTCATATACAGAGTGTTTGGTAAAGAACGCGAAATAGCTTAACCTTATATTCCTAAGCTCTAAATAGGTCCATTTAAGCTAACTTACCTTAGTACAAAAGTTGATAATAACCGAAATACAGGGTGTCAAATTTAAACTTTTATTTTATTTATTTTTGAATATTTCCTGACAGGCATGGTACCATAACACGAAATTTGGTAAGTGGTGCTGGTATTGTACAATCTACTAAATTATGTTAAACAAATATTTCTGGCTACTACCAGAGGCGTACGACGGGGGAACGTGAATGGTTGACCCTTCCCAAATTCTACGCCACTGGTCGAATTGCTATTTTAGTGCAATTTTTTAATTTTCCAATACCTTCTATGTAAAAAATATACTCTTCATTCGTAGCGATACAGCCATTAGTTTTCGAGATATTTGAAGCTAAAAACGAAGGAGCTAAATAGTGATTTGAAGCTAAAATAAGTGTGCCTTTTTATTTTTAACTTCAAATATCTCGAAAAATAATGACTTTATCGTTACGAATGAAGAGTATATTTGCATAGAATGTATTGGAGAATCCAAAAATTATACTAAAATAGCAGTTTTATCAGTGGCGCAGAATCTGGGAGGGGTCAACCATTCAATTTCCCCTGTCGTACGCTTCTGGTGGTAGCCAGAAACGATTATTTAACATAATTTAATAGGGTGTACAGTGCCTACACACTCAGCCAAGTATCACACGGATATGTCAAATTATTTGAAAGCATCCTTTTAATAATTTATTCTTTATTTAAAACTTTAAGAAATATGTGCGCCAGGTCTATAAAACTATTTGACATATCCTTATGGTACTGGGCAGAACGTGTAGGTACTGTACTGTACACCCTATTAAATTATGTTAAATAATCGTTTGTGGTTAATACCATTAGCTATTACTGCATTCGATACGGAATAAAAATAAACAAGAAAAAAACTAAATTTATGATTGTCTCAAAAACAGAACATGGAAATGAAAGTTTAATGATAGAGCAAACCCAAATAGAAAAAGTGAAGACATACAAATATCTGGGAACCTGGGTTGATGACAAAAATGACCAAAGCCAAGAAAGTAAAATCCGAATTGAAACTGCAATGCAAGCATTTATAAAATGAAGACACTGCTTACAAACAAAGACCTACAGTTGCCTCTCAGATTGAGGGCTCTAAGATGCTACATATATTCTATATTGCTATACGGAATACAAGCTTGGACATTGAAGAGATAACACATAAGGAGAATAGAAGCGTTCGAAATGTGGTGTTTCAGAAGAATATTAAAAATTCAGTGGGTTCAAAGGATTACCAATGTTGAAGTGCTACGACGTTTAAATAAGGAGTCAGAAATTATGAAGAATATAATAACTAGAAAACTGAAATATTTGGGTCACACTACCAGAGACGAAACATATGAGTTGCTGAGAATTATTATGCAAGGAAGGATCCAAGGAAGAAGATGCATAGGAAGAAGACGCATCTCCTGGCTGAGGAACCTTAGAGAATGGCTTAACTCTAGTTCATTACAACTGTTCAGAGCAGCAACCAACAAAGTGGCCATAGCCAATATGATATCCAACCTCCGATAGGAGAGGAAACTTTAAGAAGAAGAAGGTTAATACCAGAGGCGAACGACAGGGGCTTAGAGAATGGCTTAACTCTAGTTCATTACAACTGTTCAGAGCAGCAGCCAACAAAGTGGCCATAGCCATTATGATATCCAACCTCCGATAGGAGAGGAAACTTTAAGAAGAAGAAGGTTAATACCAGAGGCGAACGATAGGGGAAAGTGAATGGTTGACCTTTCCCAAATTCTACGCCACTGATGAAACTGCTATTTTAGCATAATGTATATATTTTTATAGAAAAAGAAAAAGAAACATCTGAAGAAATGGAAATAAAGAGAGGAGTCAGGCAAGGCTGCATACTATCACCTCTATTATTTAACGCTTATTCTGAAGAGGTAATGCGAGAAACTCTGGAAGATGAAACAGTCGGCATAAGAGTAAATGGAGTCTTAGTTAACAACATCAGATATGCAGATGATACAGTAATAATAGCCGATAGTTTACAAGACCTGCAAAGACTCATGAGTAAAATAGTAAGGTGTAGTAGGGAGTACGGACTCTCTCTCAATATCAAAAAGACGAAGTTTATGAAAATTAGTAAAAACAACCATAATACTAACGAAATCTTGATAGTAGAGGGCCAGCAGATCGAAAGAGTAAAAAAGTACACTTACCTAGGAACACTTATAACAGAAAATAATGACTACACTGCAGAAATAAAAGTCAGAATCGAAAAAGCACGTTCTAATTTTATAAAAATGAAAAAGGTCCTATGTAGCAAAGATTTAACATTAGCTCTTAAAGTACGCCTAACAAAATGTTACGTCTACAGTGTTCTATACTATGGAGTGGAATCATGGACGTTAAATGTAGAGACAATGAGACGACTTAACGCCTTTGAAATGTGGACCTATAGAAAAATTATGAGGGTTTCCTGGGTAGATAGAGTTACAAACAATGAAGTACTGAGAAGAATAGGTAAAGAAAAGGAAGTTGAACTTACAATTAAAGAAAAGAAGCTACAGTATCTCGGACATGTGATGCGGGGCGAGAAGTATGGTATCCTACGACTCATAATGCAGGGAAAGATAGATGGCAGAAGAAGCATCGGAAGAAGACGAATTTCATGGTTGAAGAACCTGAGAGAGTGGTTTGGATGCAGCTCGAAACAACTATTTAGAGCTACTGCCTCAAAACTTAAAATAGCTATGATGATTGCCAACCTCCGTAGCGGAGATGGCACCTGAAGAAGAAGAAGATATATTCCCCAATACTTCCTATGCAAATAATATACTCTTCATTCGTAACGATAAAGTCATTAGTTTTCAAGATATTTGAAGTTAAAAAGTATAAGGCACACTTATTTTGATTAATGTATTATGCACTAAAATTGCACTAAAATAGCAATTCCGCCAGTGGCGTAGAAACCATCCACGTGCCCCCGTCGTACGTCTCTGGTATCAGCTGGAAAGTTTGTTTAACATAATTTAGTAGATTGTACAATACCAGCACCACTTACCAAATTTCGTGTTGTTGTCACATGCCTGTCAGGAAATATTCAAAAATAAATAAAATACAAGTTTAAATGTGACACCCTGTATTTCGGTTATTATCAACTTTTGTACTAAGGTAAGTTAGCTTAAATTGACCTATTTTAACCTTAGGAAGCTAAGGTTAAGCTATGGCCCATTCTTTACCAAACACCCTGTATATATTTCTTAAATAAAATTGAGTAGTTGACTTTCATTATTGCTGTGGTTTGGTACTAACAAGATCTATAAAAACTGCTTACAAAAAATAACATAAACAAACACAACTTTTGTCGGACCACAAATAATTTTAAGAATAAAACCGTCTACACACGTCCTAATAACCTGACCTCCTGACACGACAAAATTCTTCGACTATTTTTGTCTGGATCAGCTCTACACACGCCCTGACAAAAGTATCTGACAAAACGTAGAATTATTATTTTACTCACAATTTGTCTAAACATAATTTGCATAGCTCGTTTATTAAAATCTGAAGGTGTTCATAGAAGTTTTTTCTTATAGTGGCATCTCTGTTGTTCTCAGGTGCATAAATCGCTATCACATTTAGAGGTTTGACATCCAGTTTGACTTTTACACTAACTATTCTTTCGGAGATATATCGGCATTCTTGTACTTGGTGTAAAAATTTTCTGTGGACTAGCAGTGCGACTCCTTATATTTATAATGCTGATATAATCCCTATATTATGCTGATAGTCATCCAGCATAATTTGATCCTTTCCTTTTTTCTTGGTCTCTTGTAGTGCACATATGTGTATATTTTTTTCTACAAGCTCTTTTGTGATTTCCTGCTCTCTCTTGTTTAGAGGCTTCATATTCCAAGTACCGATGCGAAGTATATTTTTAGTTTTCCATAAACAACATAGATGCCACCATAAGAGAAAACTTCTATGAACACCTTCAGACTGTAATAAACGAGATCCCAAATGATGAATATATAATTATTATGGGTGATTTTATTGCCCGTGTTGACAGTGACACAGTTCCGGGAATAAAACAGCGATATATAAAATATCAGAAATGAAAACGGAGACCTTCTGACGGACCTCTGCAGCATAAATGTAATACGAAGTACCGATGCGAAGTATATTTTTAGTTTTCCATAAACAACATAGATGCCACCATAAGAGAAAACTTCTATGAACACCTTCAGACTGTAATAAACGAGATCCCAAATGATGAATATATAATTATTATGGGTGATTTTATTGCCCGTGTTGACAGTGACACAGTTCCGGGAATAAAACAGCGATATATAAAATATCAGAAATGAAAACGGAGACCTTCTGACGGACCTCTGCAGCATAAATGTAATACGAATTAACAATGTTTTATTATAATTTTTCCCTCACAAAAAAACAACACAAATAGACTTTTCAATACACCAGAGTACAAAGATCTATGATAGACTATATTCTGTCGAATAGAGAGAGCTACACCCGTCTCTAATCTTAGATCTAAGAGCACTAACATCAGCAGAAATAGAAAGCGATCATAAATTGGGTCGATCGGATAGTTCAGTGCGACTAGCGGCTGACCCACACTTCACTTCGCCGTAAAGTACTTGCGTTCAAGCCCAGCCCAGGCCATCGGAAAAACAAAAAGGCTAACGCGTCAGTATAAAATTCTAAATGTGAATCTGGCGCTTAGACTGGAATATGCGGGCATCTGATCTACCTATGAGGGAGCAGTACGGCAAGGGATAAGGGCTTGCGGCTCGGTGAAACTCCCCCATAGATCCCTACCGAAGGGCGTTGACGCCTAAGAACGGTGTATACATCATAAATTGGTATTGTGCAAAATCAGAATAAAAACACATAATATGTGATAACAAAACAGCAGAATACACCACCAAGCTTACAGGACGACTCCACAAGATACCTATTCCAAAAAAGAATAACGGAAAAAAGCAGAAACATGTATATTACAGAAAGTGACGAAGTCGAAGAAAGCTGGGCAAAAATTAGATCTAATATCTTAGCCTCAGCCAAGGAAGTTCTTGGTGACAGAAACATTAATAAAAATAAATCGCTTCCAAGGCGAAGAACTCCATGGTTTTGTACAAAAGTGAAGGAAAAATGTAAAGAGAAAAAAGCTTACCTAAAATACATGGCAACTAAGACGCAAGAGGCATACGATAATTATATAAGACTATAAGAAACGAAACACATTCAATCGTAAGAAGAATAAAAAATGATCACTGGGAACGTTTTTCGAAAGACATGGAACATGATATTTATGGTCTCCAAAAGGAAATATGGCGCTTTATAAGAGGTCAAAAAACGGAGGTAAAGGAACTACTAGAACCAAAACACATAGAAAACGATACATGGATTGACTATCTAAAAAAGCTCTATGCAGAGGAAGAACAAATGATGCTGGAACCTGGAACACCAGAAATGACCACAAATGAAGATGTTAATATAATTACATAGGAAGGTCGAAAAACACTTGAAAAGCTGAAGAACATAAAGGCTGTAGGTAAGGATGGAATATCAAACGAATTACTGAAATATTGTGGAGCAGCAATGACAGAACAATTAACAACATTAATTAACAAAATCATAAAACACGATAAAATACCGAAAGAATGGAGAACGAGAGAACTAATTCTACTATTTAAAAAAGGAGATAAGAAGCAGTCAGAAAACTATACAGAGGTATCAACTTGTTAAATACTACCCTAAAACTTACAACTAATATTTCACAAAACCTAATGAATCAGAGGATAAGTTTAGCAGATGAATAACAGGGTTTTCGTACTGTAAGATCGTGTAGAGATGCAATATTCGTCATAAAGCAAATTACCGAGAAACCACTAGAGTATAATAGACCAGTATTTCTATGTCCGACCGACTTGAAGAAAGCATTTGACAGAGTAAGACTCAAAGATGTATTCCATCTTCTGTATAATAGAGAAGTCCCTCTATATATTATAAAAACTATTGAAAACATCTACAAAAACAACTAATTGGAAGTCAGAATAGATGGACAACTTACAGAACATAATATATAGGCAGCGGAATAACACAGAGAGACTCATTGAGTCCTATGGTCTTCAATCTAATGATGGATGAAATCATCAAAACCGTCAACAAAGGAAGAAAAATAAAGAGTAGGAAACAAAGAAGTAAAAATACTATGCTACGCAGAAGACGTAATATTGATAGCATAAGATGAAGATAGTCTGCAAAGATTAAACCACAGATTTAACGTAAGAGCAAAAGAATTCAATACGACAATTTCATCTCAGAAAATCAAAACAGTAGTAATCAGTAAAGAACCAATCAGATGTAAAATTGAAATTGATCGTATCAGTATTGAGCAAGTAATGGTAGTAAAATACCTTGGAATTACATTGTCAAGTTTCGGAAACCTGGACAAAGAAATGAGAAATCAAGTACAAAAAGCAAATAGGTTGACAGGATGCCTTAATAACACTATATGGCGAAACCGACATATTAACACTGAGATAAAGTCAAGAATTGATAAAGCCAGCGTAAGACCAATAATGACATAATATGCATCAGAAACAAGACCCGATACAACCACAATACAAAGACTAATGGAAACGGCAGAGATCATTTCAGGAAATACACTTAGAGATCGAAAGAGGAGCGAAGATATCAGAAGACAATGTAACATACAGTATATAAACGAATGGGCACTAAATAGCAAAAAAGAATGGAACAACCACATAACCAGAATAGGGGAGGCACGTGTGGTCAAAATAGCAAGAGATAAATCACCAATCGGTAGAAGAAATATCGGCCGACCGCGCAAAAGATGGAGTGACAATCTTCCATAGAGGTATCAGTCCGCCAATGAACAAGCAGAATTGCTTATAAAGAGGAAGAAGAAGAAGAAGAAGAATAATAATAATAAAAATGTAATAAAATAATAATAATAAAAAATAATGAAATCCTTGATGAGCAGACTCCTGAGATTCCCATGCCAGAAACTCAACCTGATAATACACAGCAGGAAAACAACGAGTTGCGCGATAGTCTAGCAAACGAAATGGCTCGTGCCGTACAAGAATTTAATGAAACAAACCCACTTAGCAGACCACCGCTACCAGCTACCACGAATAAACTCTTGTAAGAAACTAGGTGCGCTGTTACAAATTGTGAACACTGAAGTCCTACCCAACTATGTCGTAGAAGCTCACACGTTGGAATATTTGCATATGCTCATCTACTGTGCAGCAACAGCAATTGCTAATGTAATGGGCGTTAAGATCAGAACACGACGGGTTACTAATAACGAAAGAACTGGTAACAGAATTGCACCCTGGGAAAAAAGTCTGCTCAGAAAGATCGAATAATTACGTAGGGATATTGGTATAGTCACAGAATACATACGAGGTGTAACAAGTAGAAAAGTCATCAGAAGAGCTGAAGAAATAATGCTGACTACCGCAAGACACTCAAGATATGATCCAGAAAACAACACAGCCCATCAGTGTCTGGATACATTAAAACAAAAGCTCTTCGTTTATTCAGGACGACTAAGGAGGTACCAAGTTAGTAACAACAGCAAAAGCGACAATGCTCTTTTTGAAAGTTGTGAAAAGGCGTTCTATCGAAAACTCAATTCCACTGTAGAACGTGTCGATAAGACTTACCCAAGCCAAGAAAAAATTTATGAGTTTTGGAGAAATCAACTTTCCACGCCAGCTGCTTTTAACAACAATGCTGGATGGATAGAAGATACGACACAGAACTGCCAACACTACATTACCACCCTTTACGAACCCTTCACTACTGAAGAAGTCTCAAATATCATCAAAGAGCTTCATAACTGGAAATCTCCTGGGCCACCAGACGGAGTTCAAAACTTTTGGCTCAAGAAGTTTTGGAGTGTTCATGAATGCTTATCAACACTAATTAATCATGTTATTTCTAATCCGCAGGATATACCATCATTCCTAACTCAGGGAACCACTTATTTAATTCCGAAGGATCAAAATAACACCCAAGATCCAGCCAAATACCGCCAAATTACTTGTCTTCCAACTTTTGTATAAATTGGTCACATCCTGTGTACCCCGGCGTACCTACCAACACTGTGCTCTGAACAATATCATAGAGCCTCAACAGAAAGGATGCGCTAAGGGTTCCATGGGTTGCAAAGAACAACTCATCATCGACTCAGTCATTTCTAACCAGGCATATTCCAAATCTTTTTACTGCCTTCATTGATTACAAGAAGGCCTTTGATTCAGTGCCGCATGAATGGCTTATAGATATATTGAGAATATATAAAGTCGATGATAATATAGTGACCTTTTTAGAGCATATAATGACGGAGTAGAAGACTAGAATTCACCTTCAAATACCTGGTGAAAATAACATCGAAACTGAAAATATCGCAATCAGCCGGGGCCTGTTTCAAGGAGATTCGTTGAGTCCACTGTGGTTCTGTCTAGCTATGAACCCACTATCTCAGCTATTGAACTCCACAGACGCAGATTTTAGCATCAAAAATAACAACAATGTGGTGGCGACGCTTAATCATTTATTGTATATGGATGATTTGAAATTAATGGCTTCCACTCGAAACCAACTCGATGAGATGCTAACAACTGTAGAAACTTTTTCTAATGATATTAGCATGCACTTCCGACTAGACAAGGGCCGTATTTTAAATATAGTCAGAGGAAAAGTACAGCCCGGAGGATTCGATATGCAAAATGGCCAGAACATCGAGGCCATGGGTGAAAACGATATGTATAAATATCTTGGAGTAAAGCAAGCGCGGAGAATTGACCATAAACAAATGAAAACAGAGATAACTACTGAGTCTATACGAAGGGTAAAACAGCTGCTTCGCTCACACCTTAATAGTAGAAATTTGTTTAAGGCACTAAACACCTACGCATGTTCCGCGCTTAGCTATTCATTTGGAATTGCTAAGTGGACAAAAACGGACATAGAAAATCTTCAGCGAAAAGTAAGAACGCACCTCACCAACGCACAAAAACACCATCCAAAAAGTGCAGTAGAAAGAACTACATTACCACGGAAATTAGGAGGAAGAGGACTTATGGATATAGGTGAGCAATTAGACAAACAAATTGCTAATTTAAGATCTTATTTTCAGATGCAGGCTGAAATATCTACTCTACATCGCGCTATCTGCGCAGTAGATCACACAATACCGATAAAACTGAGGGAAGCAGAACTGCGCATAAACCACCTTACTAAGGACGAAAAAGTGCGCGCCTGGATGGGTAAACCTCTGCACGGGCGACATCCTCGGGCGGGAGGGTTCATTACTGGCCATTCAGGATCAGGTTATATCAACCAGAAATTACCTGAAATATATCATCAAAAACCCTCATGTTCAAAACGACAGATGCCGATATGGATGCCAAGCCAAAGAAACCATCCAACATCTTACAGGGGGCTGCCAGGCATTTGCTGCAACTGAGTACAAGGAACGGCATGACGCAGTGGGAAAAATCCTTCATCAGGAGATAGCTATCAAGCTGGGACTTCTCCAAACCGACCATCTCCCATATTATCAATACGTCCCTGAGAGTATGCTTGAGGATGGCAACTACAAGCTATACTGGGACCGCACTGTGCTCACAGACCAAACAGTGGCGCATAATAGACCAGATCTCGTATTAGTCAATAAATTAACGAGACAAACGACCCTCATTAATGTGGCGATTCCTAACAACAATAATCTACGTACTAAATTTACTGAAAAGATCGCCAAGTACAGAGATCTGGAAATTCAAATACGGAGACAATGGAGAATGCAAAGTACCCAGACGATACCGATTATTATGTCTACTACTGGAGTCATTCCGAAGACCCTCCTCGAAAGCATAAAAAAGCTGGGTCTTAATGAACATCTTTATAAGACCATGCAGAAAGCAGTACTACTCGCAACGGCCAGATGTGTACGAAAATTTTTGGGAGATACACATGCATACCAAGTCACCTAGGGCTCGATAACACGGAAAGAGTCCCACCAGAGCTCAATCCTTTTGATACCGTAGGTATCTGTGATGAGTCAATTTTCCCCTTAGAGGGAGTGTGAGCCGTATGGCTAAATCTGGATAAAAATGTGTATAAGCCATATTTTTTAATTTCCAACGTCATAATTGGGAGTAAAAAAGGTGCAACGTTCTAAAATATGCATCTCCAAATAACAAATTTTCATGGTTAACACTTCATTGGTGTATAAATACATCATTAACGAATACGGATAGAACGAAATAAATAACGTATTATGAATTTATGGTAAGTGGTATATTATATAAATTTATCATTGTAGGTACATACTTACATTTTTTCTAAACCTAATGTGTATAATAAGCTATAATTTTAAATTTCTAACGTCATGATTGGGATAAAAAGTGCAATATGTCAAGATATACAGCACCAAGTAGTAAATTATGTATACTAAATTTACAATCAAGATGCAGTAGCAATAAACAAACCAAGACACGTTAAATGCTACTAGGAGCAATTCCGAATCATAATTTACAATGTATAAACATTAGAAATCATTACTCTATATTATAGACCTTAGTGTAGTTAACACGTAATTTGTGTCCACCGTTTTACAAAAGAAATCCGCATAGAATGGCGTAGATCAGTGGTTCTCAATATTTTTGAGTCATGTACAGTAAAAAAAATTATCTACAACCGCGAGAAAAAGACACGACAGACGTTCGTTTATGCGGTGCAAGTGACCTTGAGAGTTTCAGTTAAATCTGTTCAGTTATACCGCAAAATATTTTTAATTGTTTTTGGTACCACCTAAATGAATTACCTACCTATCTAGATAGGTAATATAACTAACCATATAGTAATAGTGGTGCTGGTTTTGGCTGTTTTTGCGTTTTGTGTACCACCGCAAATAATGATATGTACCACCAGTGGTCCATGAACCACAGATTGAGAACCGCTGGCATAGATTATTAACAATTATTATTCATCCGTGTTGGAGTTTGGAGTCATAAATCAGGCCAACACCAGTGGTGTCATGGCAAAATTAGCAGTGCGGGAACTCAGTGCCGGAACGCACTGCTAATACACGTCCTGATACGATAAATTTGTTAGGATGTTGGAATAGCAAGACCACCCGACAAAATCAGCCAGCCTGACTGTCAGGATTTCTCATTTTTGTCGTGCGACAAGCCTACATACGCTCCAATAGTCAGACCTACCTTTGTTAGCCCCGACAGTCAGGTGCTTTTGTCAGAGCGTGTGTACATGGTTTAAATAAATTAGTAGCAAAAGCTTGTTTCATGACGTAATATATTGAGGAAAGGTTTCAAATATATCTTCCTCTAACAGGACATAATAATATTATAACAAATATATTATTATCATCATCATCATCATCATCATCATCAGCCTCTCTCAATCCACTGCTGGATATAGGCCTCCCCTGTTTGTCTCCAAAGTGTTCTATCTTGTGCTTTTTGTATCCAGTTTTTTGTTGTCTTTCGTAAGTCGTCTTGCCATCGTATTGGTGGTCTTCCTCTGCTACGTTTATCGGCTCTTGGTCTCCATTCAACTAGTTTGCGAGTCCATCTTCCGTCCTTCATTCTGGCAACGTGTCCAGCCCATTTCCATTTTAAGTTACAGCTTCTTTCAATGACGTCTATGACTTTGGTCTTAGCTCGTAGATCTTCGTTTCTAATCCTGTCTCGCAGAGTGGCCCCTATCATTGATCGCTCCATTCTTCTCTGCGCTACTCTTAGTTTTTGTGCGTTTTTCTTTGTGAGCGATAATGTTTCTGCACCATAGGTCATCACCGGTAGCACGCATTGGTCGAAAACTTTTTTCTTCATGTTAGTTGGAATGTCACTCTTAAAAATGTCCCTCCGAAGAGCTCCGTATGCTGCCCATCCTTGTATTATTCTTCTGGATACTTCTGTTGTTTGATTGTCCTTACCTATCTTAATTTCGTGACCCAGATATATATATATATATATATATATATATATATGAAACTTAAAGCTAAAATCAATATCAACAAAAGAATTAATATTAAAATTAAACTCACCAGGCTTCCGGGTTGAACCGCGTCGTTGGTTTCTAGGCCGAGCTTTCGACGTCCTCTCTGACGTCATCTTCAGGGCTTCCGGGGTCTCAGTCTCCTGAGGCTCCAGACACTACACTCACTACTCACTACTTCACTACTCACTGCAATACTGTTGTTGCTGACGCTGGGGCGGTCATTTATACCGTGGACTGGTGTGACTGACGTGGCTGTCGATGACGTGGCGGAGTGGGAATTAGCGCGAAGACGATTTGGAGAGGCGCGAAGATTTTTGACGGCGGGAATTGTATTTGTAGATGGAGCGGACGATGTTTTCTTTAGGAGGGGTCTCCAAGTCGAAGGTAAACGGATGCCGTCATCTCTTTTATTGAGACAATTTGGCCGTTTTTCGATTTCTATGGCTTCTCGGATAATTCTTTGTTTATAGAAGCGGATGGGGGCTATGGTTCTGGAGTGTTCAAAGTCAATTTTGTGACCTGTATGAAGATGGTGTTGGCCTAGGGCTGAAACTGAATCGGAATTGCGAACAGATATGGAATGTTCATAAATCCTATTTTGGATTCTACGATTGGTTTGTCCTATGTAAGACCCACCTTCTCAAATTAATTCAGTCATTAATACTCTTGTCTCCAGATCAATCCGTCTTTCCGATGATGCAAGTAGATCTACTGAACTCTCTTCTTTAAAACAAGCCCTCATCCAAAACGGTTACTGCGAAAATCACATCGATAGGAGCATCCATAAACTTCAATCTCCCGCTCAATCACAACCCAAAGAGTCAGATCCTGATCATACGAAAGCTTTTCTTCCCTATATCAAAGGTGTTACTGACAAAATCGACAGAATTCTTAAACCACGAGGAATAAAAACAGTATTTACCCCCCAACAAAAACTTTCATCTCTTGTCCGATCCGTCAAAGACAACATTCCAAATGAACAACACGGAGTTTATGAAATTCCTTGTGCAGACTGCCCCCGATCTTACATAGGACAAACCAATCGTAGAATCCAAAATAGGATTTATGAACATTCCATATCTGTTCGCAATTCCGATTCAGTTTCAGCCCTAGGCCAACACCATCTTCATACAGGTCACAAAATTGACTTTGAACACTCCAGAACCATAGCCCCCATCCGCTTCTATAAACAAAGAATTATCCGAGAAGCCATAGAAATCGAAAAACGGCCAAATTGTCTCAATAAAAGAGATGACGGCATCCGTTTACCTTCGACTTGGAGACCCCTCCTAAAGAAAACATCGTCCGCTCCATCTACAAATACAATTCCCGCCGTCAAAAATCTTCGCGCCTCTCCAAATCGTCTTCGCGCTAATTCCCACTCCGCCACGTCATCGACAGCCACGTCAGTCACACCAGTCCACGGTATAAATGACCGCCCCAGCGTCAGCAACAACAGTATTGCAGTGAGTAGTGAAGTAGTGAGTAGTGAGTGTAGTGTCTGGAGCCTCAGGAGACTGAGACCCCGGAAGCCCTGAAGATGACGTCAGAGAGGACGTCGAAAGCTCGGCCTAGAAACCAACGACGCGGTTCAACCCGGAAGCCTGGTGAGTTTAATTTTAATATTAATTCTTTTGTTGATATTGATTTTAGCTTTAAGTTTCATTGTATTAACCGCGGAAACCTTTCCGAACATATATATATATATATATATATATATATATATATATATATATATATATATATATATATATATATATATATATATATATATATATATATATATATATATATATATATATATATATATATATATATATATATATACATATACATCCTACTATCAATTTGGCATCGATACATTATGCATTTACCATCGATTTGGCATCGTCTTGCAAAGTGGCATCTGTATATCGATGCCACTTTACACTACCTTAATAACTTTATTCCTGTACTTGCTACCAGAAGTCTAATCAGCTCGGTAGTTAGAGATTTGATTCCTTGATGTTACTTTAATATATCAGCTTTCCTTGTTTACCTCTTACTAAGTTATATAAGTTTATTCCATAAAATGTTTGAGTCCAAAATGATCGTACAGTGAAAATATTATATACATTTAGTTCAGTGTTTTACCGTTTTGTCGCTGCCGTTATATACATGAAAACGTATATCCCACTTTCATTATCAATCATTTTGGCATCAGAAATTTGGCATCACTGTTGAATACAATATTATTCACAACGAAAAATAGACAATTTGAGAATGTATATATTATTTTCATAAAGAAATCAGTCTGGCTTCTTGTTTTATTGTTTTCACCCAATTTTGAAAAAATGTGAAAACTTTGTATTATCCACGTCCGTCTGTCCGTCTGTCTGTAACCACAACTCCTCCGTCAATATACCAGCTAGAATGACAAATGAGGTATCAAATGAAAGCTGATAATCCAAGGATGGTACTAAAGGTGAGATATTTGACCTTGGCGGTCTGTCCGTCGGTCGTTACGACCGCGAATATAACTCCTCCATCATTATACCAGGTAGAATGACAAATGAGGTGTCAAATGAAAGCATATAATCCAAGGATGGTACTAACGGTGAGATATTTGACCTAGGCTGTCTTTCCGTCGGTCCCTCCGACCGCGAATATAACTCCTCCGTCATTATACCAGGTAGAATGACAAATGAGGTGTCAAAAGAAAGCTTATAATACAAGGATGGTACTAAAGGTGAGATATTTAACTTAGGCGATCTGTGCGCCGGTCCCTCCGACCGCCAATATAACTCCTCCATCATTATACCAGGTAGAATGACAAATGAGGTGTCAAATGAAAGCTTATATTCCAAGGATGGTAATAAAGGTGAGATATTTGACCTAGGCTGTCTTTCCGACGGTCCGTACGACCGGGAATATAACTCCTCCGTCATTATACCATGTAGAATGAGAAATGAGGTGTCAAATGAAGGCTGATATTCCAAGGATGGTACTAAAGGTGAGATATTTGACCTACATGGTCTGTCCGTCGGTCCGTCCGACCGCGAGTATAACTCCTCAATCATTATACCAGGTAGAATGATAAATGAGGTGTCAAATGAAAGCTTATAATCCAAGGATGGTACTAAAGGTGAGATATTTGGCCTAGGCAATCTTTCTGTCGGTCCGTACGACCGCGAATATAACTTCTCCGTCATTATACCAGGTAGAATGACAAATGAGGTGTCAAATGAAAGCTTATATTCCAAGGATGGTACTAAAGGTGAGATATTTGACCCAGGCTGTCTTTCCGTCGGTCCGTACGACCGCGCATATAACCCCTCCGTCGTTATACCAGGTAGAATGACAAATGAGGTGTCAAATGAAAGCTGATAATCCAATGATAGTACTACAGGTGAGCGATTTGACCTAGGCTGTCTTTCCGCCGGTCCGTACGACCGCGACTATAACTTCTGCGTCTTTATACCAAGTAGAATGACAAATGAGGTGTCAAATGAAAGCTGATAATCCAATGATGGTACTACAGGTGAGCGATTTGACCTAAGCTGTCTTTCCGCCGGTCCGTACGACCGCGACTATAACTTCTGCGTCTTTATACCAAGTAGAATGATAAATAAGGTGTCAAATGAAAGCTTATAATCCAAGGATGGTACTAAAAGTGAGATATTTGGCCTAGACAATCTTTCTGTCGGTCCGTACGACCGCGAATATAACTTCTCCGTCATTATACCAGGTAGAATGACAAATAAGGTGTCAAATGTAAGCTGGTAATACAAGGATGGTACTAAAGGTGAGATATTTGACCTAGGCGGTCTGTCGGTGGGTCCGTCCGACCGCGAATGTAACTCCTCTATCATTATACCAGCTATAATAATAAATGAGGTGTCAAATGAAAGCTTATAATCCAACGATGGTACTAAAGGTGAGATATTTGAGCTGGGTACTCTTTTTGTCGGTCCGTACGACCGCCAATATAACTCCTCCGCCATTATACCGGGTAGAATGACAAATGAGGTGTCAAATAAAAGCTTGTGGGTGAAAACCTAGGACTTACGAAGTCCAATTTAAAAATAGGGCATATCAGAGATATGCCTTAGACATCATAGAAGACAATGACACAGAAAAATCAAACAAGCAATATGTCAAAAGGGCCTTAGTTATGTATCTTCGGTCCTGTTGGTCCAATCGTGATGTATAGCACCTCAAATGATAGGATTTGACAAACAGAATACAATGAGAGAAAAATCAAATACAACCTCATGTCAAAAGGGCCTTAGTCGCGTATCTTCGGTCCTATAAGACCAATCGTGACGTACGGCATCTCAAATAATAGGACTTGACAAATAAAATACAATGACACAGAAAAATCAAATACAGCAACAAGTCAAAAGGGCCCTAGTTATGTATATCTAGTCCTATTGGTCCAATTGTGACGTACAGCAGCTCAAATGGTAGGGTTTAATGAACAGAATACAATGACACAGAAAAATCAAATACAGCAATATGTCAAAAGGGCCTTATTTACGTATCTTCGCTCCTATTGGTCCAATCGTGGCGTACAGCACCTAAAATAACTGGATTTGACTAATATAATACAATGACGTATGAAAATCAATTACAGCATCATGTCAAAAGGGCCTTAGTCTTGTATCTACGGTTCTATTGGTTCAATCGTGACGTACAGCGTCTGAAATGATGGGATTTAACTGGCAGAATAAGATGGTGTAGACAAATGAAAATGACGGCATGTAATAACACTTTAAAATTGTAGAAATAAAATGGATTAACACACATGGTATGACATATTAGGTGAGAGTATTTAACAAATAGAATACGATTACATACGTCCAGTTTTTGACAAGCGACTTCTCTACATATGATAAACGCGAAAGGGCCCCAACGTTCACTGCTCGACATAGGCCTCCCGTTCACTGCATATACCCACTGCTTTCTGACGCTGTGACTTGAGAGGATAGGATTTAACGAATAGAACGACAAAGAAGACTAAACAAGGCAGCTCACGGGAAAAACACAACTGTCCGTTTTATACTCTACAGGGAAGCATCAAATATTCAACGTAAGAATATATTAGAGTATAACGGTATGATAAATCTTTTTCTTCTTTTTTTCATTTAGTGCGTTCCGTACGTTTTTTAAACATAATCAGGAGAAGTTGTTGAATTTCTGAAGTCTATAAAAGAATTTCTTAACAAACCTTTTTTTAATTGTGTTATGGATTATTTTTAAGAATGTGTTTAAAAGGCAGTTCGCAGGCTTATTGTTCAATGGTCTTATCACTTTCAAGCGCCTGTCTTTTTTGTAGGACTATTAATTGTTACTTGTGATTTCAACCATTCTAGCGGGGCAATGCCTTTTCTATAACTGAAATGAATATTGTTATCCATTTAATTTTTTTCCTCAATTAATTGAAAGCCTCCTACTGGTGTTTGGTCTAAGCTTACCGCTTTTCCCCATTTAAGCTAAACTGCTCGTCAAAAGTTAGGGATATAGAAAATTATGCTCATTTTCATAGCTAATTTTTTCGAGAACAGATTAACGGATTCCACTATTTTTTTTTAATATTTTAGATTTTTCTTTAGTATTTACACAGTTGTGCAAAGGTTTACACAAACTTCTTTTTTGTACTTATACCGAGTGGTAGGTATAAGTACAGAAAAGAAGTTTGAGTAAACCTCTTGATAGGTATTAGTTACGTATCTTCACTCCCATTGGTCCCAACGTGTCGTACGGCGGCTCAAATCATTGGAATCAGCCAACAGAATACAATGACTAGGGAGCGGATTTATATGCGATCAATTTTGATGAAATATTCGCATATATATGCGGTAAAAAATTACGAAATATGCGCAAGATATGCACAAAAATTCAAAAAATGCGCATTTCGGGAAACCACAAATTTTCTGTCTTATTTAGTAATCTTATTTATTATTTTTCAAATAAAATCATTTTTTATATATGCAATTTATTCACAGTTTTTACAAAAACTGCTACCAATAGTTACCTATTTAAAATAAAACAACAATATCACTATAAATATATCTTCGATTATAATTCACTACAATGTGTTTTTCCAAATTCTTTACGAGGAAACATATTCTTTGATCAGACAAAATATTTTTATAACTTGAAAAACTCCTTTCAACATCGATAATTGGTGCGTATTTAAAATAACTTGTTAATTTCCGTTAGAAAATCGTAAAACTTTGGCTAAAGGTGTAAATTCTCTTAACAATAGAGGATTTAAAAAATCACCAGAATTATAGGTAGGTACCTACCCTAATAGCACAAGGACGTCCAATGGACGTCCTTCATGGACTTTAGGGACGTCCATTGGACGTCCGTTTTCGTCCGAGGAACGTCCTTTATACGTCCTATTTTGGTCCAAATGTCGCGCTACCGAACGTCCATTGGACGTCCATCTAATGTCCGAGGGGACATATATTGGATCTTAATCGGACGTAAATTGGACCTTAATCGGACGTCCTAGGGGACGTAAATTGGACCCTAATCGGACGTAAATTGGACCTTAATCGGACGTAAATTGAACCTTAATCGGACGTAAATTGGACCTTAATCGGACGTAAATTGAACCTTAATCGGACGTAAATTGGACTTTAATCGGACGTAAATTGGACCTTAATCGGACGTAAATGGGACCTTAATTGGACGTAAATTGGACCTTAATCGGAGTAAATTGGATCTTAATCGGACGTCTTAGGGGACGTGAATTGGACCTTAACAGGACGTCCAATTTTGGTCCAAATTCCACGTTGCCAAACGCCCAATGGAGGTCCACCTAACGTCCGAAGGGACGTTCGGTGGACGTCAATTGGGCCTTCATAGGACGTTCCAGTTTGGTCCAATGTATTGCTGCCGATCATCCATCTAACGTCCTGGTAGGACGTTCGGTGGACGTCTAGAGACGATATTTATACCTGTGGAGAATGTATTGTGGGAAATAAAAAATATATTTTTTAAGGAACTTATATTACATCTTATATTAATTTACAATTATTGGATATTAGATTATTTACATTAAATTATAATTACATTTCTCCAAGAAATTAACGCACCACCTTAAAAATGGGCCATTTTTGACGTCTCGAATTTCCTAAAGCCATTGTCCCATCTAAGTGATTTTTTTAATAATATTATAGCCTAGGCTATATGGGCTACCTCCATAAGCTTGTCATGCACGGGGAGCTATACTGTAATAATATTATATCACATCGCTGAGGGAACTCTACATTACATATACTTTTCGAATCAAAACTTTTATTCTCTTAATATTATTACTTAAAAAATATATACTACATTCGTCTCGCTAAACTCGAAAAATAACTTATAAACCATAAAAATCTCCAAAAATATAAATGACATAAATGAGAATTGGCACAATTATTATTATGGTTTTAAGTTGATTTTTCGGATTTAACTACAATATTATGCAAAAAATTATGTTATATCGCAGATTTAAAATGGGTTTATCTCGAAAACAGTTATATTAAGTTTAGCGAGATGATTGTAGTACACTTTTTTTAAGTAAAAATATTAAGAGAATAAAAGTAGACTGGTACGCAGTCTGATTTTTGCATAAGAGTTTAATGAAATGGTAACAAATCAATTGGAAGTTCTGTCCGACAAAATACATGGAACGTTTTCGGTAGTCTGATGTTCCAAGTTTTTAACCTGTTCCACAATTAAAACTTCCCCGGTTCCAGTATTCCCGTACATCAAAGTTTGTCCGACTAGACACCGTGAAGCTATTAACAAATTTTCAGCTTGCTGTTAATCAACTTTTTTTATTACGCGGGATCCAGGTCTATAAATGAATACAATAAATAAGTAGGTAGGTACATATTATACACTTATTTATACGAGTACAATTAATAGTAGAGCTGGTTTTTGGGATGTTACAAGCAGCATTTGCATTTCCACAGAGATACTTATGACAGAAATAATAAAATACCGAGACGGACTATTATTATAATAATTTACAATAGGACCCGACGGCCGACGCTATAGGGACAGGTAAAATTTATGACTGAACAATGCACCGAGCATCGATACAAGCAATATGTACCGGTCGAAGGTTATTTTTTATTGTGCCAAATGGACGTATATAGTACCTACCTTTAAAAATCGAATACACAAATTAAAAGATATTTAACAACCATAAAGATTTGTCAAACTCTATCACCGACTTCATGAAAACAAGTATTACTACATTCTTTGATGGTTTTTGCTGTAAATTTTAAAGGATTGACATGAAATTTGTCATACGCATAGCTAACATGCCAAAGAAAAAAAGTGATATTGTGCCAATGTGTGCTATTGCCCTGGGGTGAGTTTCACTCTTTCTCTGGGGTGAAAAACGTTCAAAATAAGTCCGGACTTCGATAAACTGATTAATATTAAGCAACCTTTATTCCATACTTACAAAGTATGTGTACTTACAAATTAGTATGTGAATTTGGGGGGTGAGTTTCACCCCGAGGAGGGGTGATATACAAAATATAGATAGATACACAAAAGATATACAAAAATGTTTCAAAACATCGAAAAAATGTGGTAAAATGCAAATATACATATCATATTATGATAAAATTGCGATTTTGGCGATTTGCCTTTTTGGATAGAATGATGATGATGTTGATTAGGATAAAACTGCGAAGAATTTTTTTATCGAAATATAGTAAAAAATATGAAAAATATACCAAAAAGCTTGAAAAAATATGTAAGTATGTAAGGAAAAACATAAATAATTAAATAAACTTTTGACAACACAACACAAAAGTTTGAAACACTCACTATTTGGATTGGTTGTCCTGGCTTGTGATTTTCTTCTTTGCAGATGACGCTCACGGATCGATGTCAATGTCCAACGGACGTCCGAGCACGGACGTCCAATGGACGTCCAAAGGACGTTCATATTTATTCAACACGTAAGTACGTCCAACGTCGGACGTCCGAAGGACGTTCATTTATAGTCCATCCGCATTAGGACTAAAACTGGACCTATTTTGGGCACACGTACGCTCAACTTCAAAAAGATGCTCTCAATATTCATCTGTAGTAAGGATACATTGATAAAAATTATATTTTTGCTTATTAGAATTAACCACCAAACTTCTATCATCTTGGTAACGGGAATAATAAAACATTATAAAGTCCACTTTACATCAACAATAATTGAACAAGAAATTGACGACAAGTTATTCAAGGTCAAATTTGGCTTATACAAAACACAATTCTACTTCCAATTTTGCCGTGAATAAACAGAAAATAAAGACATTTTACAAAATAAAACATATCCAATTGTTCTATTTCATCAAATTCCTTCATTTTCTTTTACAAATCATACATTTTGTACTCGTCAAATTTGGCCTTGAATAACTTAGTCAATTTCTTGTTCAATTTATTGTTGATGTAGAGTGGACATAACGAATAATTTACCGATCAGATTTTCACACTTTACATAAAAACAAAAACATGTATTAGATATTAAACTACATATACAGTTTTGAATTAAATATGATTTATAATCTTTTCCATTTAAACTATTTTATTAACATAATTAAGTTAATATTTTATTAAATAATTTTGCTGTTTAATCCCCTTATTGGTAGAATATGTCCAATATGGACGATTGGAAAAGGTCCGTATTTCGTCCGAGTACGGACGTCCAAAGGACGTTCATATTTATTCCACCCGAAGGACGTCCAACACCGGACGTCCGAAGGACGTACATATTTAATCCACCCGAAGGACGTCCAACGCCGGACGTCCAAAGGACGTACATATTTAGTCCACCTGAAGGACGTCCAACGCCGGACGTCCAAAGGACGTACATATTTAGTACACCCGAAGTACGTCCAGCGTCGGACGTCCAAAGGACGTCCGTTTATGGTCCATGGACGTTAGGACCAAAAATTGACCTATTTTGGACGTCGTGTGCTATTAGGGTATTAAATATAACAAAAGTATATAAAATTCGGATTTCCGGGTAAAACATCCTTCGTCATTTTAACATCCTACAATCATTTCATAACGGCGGCGTATTATCCTATAAGTACTTTGTGTAGAGATCGTTTATTTTCTAAGAAAAAATGAAAGGCGGTTAATGAGCTGTCTCTCTTGGTTCTCGAATTAATACAGACCACAGCCTGTGCGTGGAAATATTTTGTCGAATTAAAAAATTTAAATTTTGTTTTGGACTAATGAAATAAAACATTTTAGTAGTTCCAAAATGACACAAAATCTAGGCATCGGATAAAAAAGTTTATTTGAAGAAAGTGTATTTTTTTGTTCTTCTTAATGGCGGTACAGGCTCGTTTTTTTAATATTGTATTTAATTACAGAATAATTTTCAAATATTACCTAATATATTTTTCAAATTGGGCTCTGTACCGCCATTCTTTATTATATTACGGATACGTGTGCCAAATATCTTGAAAAAATATTCAAAATTACAGCCGCAATCTTGGAACGCGTTTTGGCTACCTGTTGATCGCTACTGTATCACCTTAAACAATTTTTTAAACAAATTCACAAAAATAATTTTTTCATTACTAACGATTTTTTAGATAAGTTGGGTTATTCTGAGCAAAAAAGGTATCTTGAGATTTTTCTCTAAAATTGATTTTTGTCGAGTTATATGGCCATTTTCGCATTTTTCAGGTTTTAAATCGCGTATAACTCGACAACAATCAATTTTAGAGAAAATTGACAAGAGACCTTTTTTGTTCAGAATGTCCAAAATTATCTAAAAAAAAATTGTTCAAAGTGAAAAAATTATTTTTGTGGATTTGTTTAAAAAATTGTTTAAACAATTTTTCGACCACGGCACCTTGTGAATATGTTATAAGGACCTCTTTTTGAGTAAGTTTGTGCAAAAAAATCGAATCGGAATAATTTCACTAACAGGGGCGACGATAAATCCGGGACTATAGCGCTAATTATTAATAATTAAAAATAACAGCTTTGTAATAAAATAATGACAAAAATCTCTTAAGGACCTTGAAGCAAGGGTTTGAAACTTGATCTGCTCACTTTTTAATTTCATAATAATAACTTTTAATCGAGTTATTAAGACTTAAAAATGGCCATTTTCGCATTTTTCAAATTTTTAATCGCATATAACTCGACAACAATCAATTTTAAACAAAAATGGCAAGACACCTTTTTTGCCCAGAATGACACAAGTTATCTAAAAAAATTGTTCGAAATGAAAAAATTGTTTTTGTGAATTTGTTTCAAAAAAATTTTTTAAACAATTTTTCGACCAATGCACCGCCCGGCACCCTTTGGATATGTTATAAGGACCTCTTTTTGAGTAAGTTTGTGCAAAAAAATCGAATCGGAATAATTTCGCTAGCGGGGGCGACGATACTGCCCGGTCTACTTTTGATGCTGATGGTGATAGCATAGATACTTTTTATATAACAAAAATAAAACTTTTTTTAAACTCTTTAAAAAATTTGTGGCGGGTTTTCCCCGAAAAGTGCGTTATTTTTTGGACATTTTACGTTGAACTAGTCGATTTGGAATTTGACGAATAAGAACCAACTTTTGATTAGCTCCAACTCTGTTTTTATTGTGTGTCCAGACTTCATACATACATCATTTTTTTTACTGTTTTATAAGCTTTATATTTGCTAGGAATAGTTTTTCGATCAAATACTTACTTTTTGATTTATTTGCGAAAAACCATCTAAAAACAAAAGTTACAAGGAATTTAATTAGTTTATCCACTTACGGACTTATTTGGACCTATATTTTTTCACACTCGAGAAGGGGGTGGTACTCATCCCCAGAAAAAAAGCACACACTGGCACTCTGATGTTCATTTCGCGAAATATCGCAGGGTTCGTATTTAAAATTTTTAATTTACTCCTCACCCCTTTCCGTGGGGCTTCGTTGTTGGTATCATTCGATAGACTTTTGAAAAATATTGAACACGCATTTTTTAGTTTTTCGATCTGACGTTCATTTCGCGAAATATTCGCTTTTTTGTGAAACTTTGTGACTCGCCCATCATTTCTTCAGATTTGGGAATACTTAATAATCGGAGGGGGCCAAGTCAGGAGAGTAAGCCGCATGAGAAAGTAATTAGAACCCCAACTCGAATTTTTGCTACTGTCACAACGCTCTTGTGAGTCGATGTATTGTCTTAGGTCTTGAGAACACTTTTTTCTTCTGCTTATGGAGTCGTTTTTCATTCATCACATACCGGAACTCACCACATAAATTTTGAAGACCCTGACATCAAAACTGTATTAAATTATATGTGATCTAAGTAAGTTAATGAAAAGTCAGAATAGATAGAGTAAAACACTTATAAAAAAAATTGTAACAAGCAATTGGACATCGTAAGTTCTAATTTTTCACAAAAAGTGACCGGAAGTTGAACCGGCAGTCGATATTTGAACCCTTCGTGTAACTTTTTATCAGCTGATATGACGGATGAATTTTGTTCACCTACAGATATGGACGAACAGACAGGCATGAAACCGGAAGTATGTATTTGTTCTGGTCTTTCTTAGTCGTGTTGACCAATAGTTTGTACTATTTCGACGAATTTAAAACAGTACTTTCGGTTGCAACTCTGGAACAGGCAGTCCGAGGTCAAACTTCTCACATGTAATATCATATTTTGGTTATAGGCTTTCATTTGACAACTTATTTGTCATTCTTTCTGTCCTACTAATAGACGAGTTGTGTTTATTGACGGACAGACATGGATAATTCTAGGTTTTCACATTTAATGATAAAAACAATAATTATACAATTCAGTTAACCTGACTATATCATTGTGATAATGACTTCTTATCTAAAAGTGACAACGGCAATAATTGCCGTTGTAATAATTATTATTCCATTCACTCACGATAAAATATCGCAAAACCTCCAGATTTTAAAGAACCGCTTGGATTGACATAAAATTTGGCACACACGTAGCTAAAATGCCAAAGAAAAAAGTGAGATTATGCCGATATGTTCTCTTGTCCTGGATGTGACTTTCACCCCTTCTTGGAGGTGAAAAAACATACGTGCAAAATAAGTCCGGAAGTGGATAAACTGACTAATTCTAATTCTAAGCAAATTTTGTTCTATAAAAGTTTTAGGTCAATACTTTTCGAGGTATGTGCGAGTGAATATGTTTATTTTTCATAGAAAAACACGTTTTGGACGGATTTTCGCAAATAACTCAAAAAGTAAGTATGTACATATTTTATCGAAGAAAATATTCCTAGCAATAATATAGCTTATGAAAAAGAGGTGTCAGTATAAGGTCTGTAGACCCAGTAGAAGCAGGGTTGCAGCTAATGAAAAATAGGTTCTTATTCGTCAAATACCAAATCGAATATTTCAACGTAAAATAACCAAAAAAATAAAGCACTTTTCGGGAAACACTCATCATAACTCTTTTAAAGTGTTTAAAAAAAATTTTTTTTGGTGTTTTTAAAACAGTTTCTAGCGTGAAAAGTAAGCAAGTTACGCTGAAAATAAAATCGTTCCCTTTTTTTTTGGCAAAAGAAAGTCATGAAAATTAATTGTTACCGCTTCACACGTTACTTTACATAAATGTATTGTTTATACAGGGTGTCTCCGAAAATAGTGCGTTCCTTTAAGGTGTGGATATAATACACAATTTAGAACAAAAAGGTGTTGTAACATTTTTTCCTAAAGTTAACCGTTTCAACAAAAATTACGTTGTTCTCCATAAGAGTAAATTTTTATTTTCATAAATTTATATGACCTGGCAACATGGCGTAGAAGAACCTGTGACTGTGAAATTTAATCTAATGGGACCCCTTGTTTATTTACTAATTGAGTATCAATTTGCATATCAAAATGTATTTTCGTTTTTTGGTCAAACGGCTGAATTTAGAATAAAATGTTATAAGACTTTTTTGCTCTACATTGTGCTTTCTATCTATACCTTTAAGGAACGCACTATTTTCGGGGAAACCCTGTATATGATCTGTAAGTTGCATTGGTTCAAAATGCTTATTTTTGAAAGGGGTTTTGTTGAAAGGCCTCGAACGAATCACTAGTCACGAGTATGTATATGCAAATTTTGAACAGCCATATCTTAACCAATTTTTGTCTTCCAGAAAATCAAAAAATTCCAAATATTTAAAAAAGCAACACCTACATTTTTTACTCTTTAAGATATTTGGTATCACTAATAATTTTTAAGTTATTTTGACAAAAGTCTTTTTTTCAAAATTAAAGATTTAAAAAAATTTACTTTAAAACCAAATTTTTCCACAAATAAGCACTTTGAACTGATGAAACTTACAAACACAAACAATACATAAAGTTACTTGTGAAGTGGTAACGATTAATTCCATTTGGGCTGTTAATTAGAGGGAGTTTTTAGAATATTTTTAACCAAAAAAAAAGGAACAACTGTATTTTGAGCGTAACCTGCTTACTCTTGCTGCTGGAAACTTAAAAAAAAATAAAAATAAACGTTTTCTTAAACACTTTAAGAAAGTTGTAATAAGTTTTCTCAGAAAAGTGTTTCATTTTTTTTATTTCACGTTAAAATATTCGATTTGGAATTTGAGATATAAGAGCTTATGTTTCACTATAGTCTGTTTTTAAACAAGAGGAGTCATTCAAATTTCCTGCGCCGTACACCTTGTTTGTAATTGGTACAACCTCAGGCAATTTTACTCATATCAAATTTTGACACTATTGGCATTTCATAGGTCAGTTTATTTATTTTATCAGCAATTTTTGTATTTTCTGCGTTCTTCCTTTTATTTTTAGATTTTTAGTCAAGATTACCGTCAAAGGCCGATATGATCAACCAAAAAAGAAGATTTATCTGATGATATTTCTAGTGACTTTCTTGGGTGTGAATCTGCCATTTAGTTTACCTACTCCTCTTGGTTTTAAAACAAAGCTTAGCAATAACTCTGCTTCTACTGGGTCTACAGACCTGACACATATACCATTTTTTCACTTTTTTATAAGCTATATTTACTATTTGCTAATTTTTTTTCAATAAAGTACCTACTTTTTGAGTTATTTGCGAAAAACCGTATAAAAACGTTTTTTTTTTTTTGTTGAAAAATGAACATATTCACTCGCAAATATCTCTAAAAGTATTGACTTAGTGAAAAACGCTATAAAATAGAAGTTGCTTAGAATTAGTCAGTTTATCCAATTCCGGACTGATTTGAACGTATTTGTTTTCATACCCTATAACCGACGAAACTCACCTCCAGATCAAAAGCACATATCGGCACAATATCACTTTTTTTCTTTAACATATTAGCTATAGGTACGTGTCCCAAATTTTATGTCAAACCAAGCGTTTCTTCAAAATTCTGACCAAAAACCCTAAGTAAATTAAACGAAAATATAAAATGAATTTTTCAAACAAATATTTTAAGTCGGTATGAGAAATTTTAATTTAACAGATGAAATCAAATAAACACAATTCAACTCGTAAAATATTTAGACCCTTGCTTGGTAATCCAGCTGAACAGGTAAAGAACCTACCTTTTATGTAGTTTATAATCTGAGAGGATGGAATATTTTACCAAAATATTCCATCCTCTAAGTTTACAATAGACCTTTTCTACCTGTCCTCAAAAGATCGGTATTTTTAACTCGTGGCAACGTCGAAAAGCGGCAAAATGATGGGAAATACACATTTTTATGTGGTGGAAGTCAAAATGGTTATGAAGTGTAAAAATTTTTGTATATAATTTAAATTTTTAAAATTAAAATTTTAGAAAACTGAGAACGATACAGGGCGTTAAAAATGCGCTCAACAAACATACACGAATTAAAATTCGAAAATGATAGTATTTCTTGGTGATGCCAAATGACTGCAACATGAAAAGATGACATAATGATAGCGGGATGTATATATATATATATATATATATATATATATATATATATATATATATATATATATATATATATATATATTTGTCTACCAGTTCTATTTGTTCATTCTGTATTTCAAGGTGTTTACTTGGTACTAAGTTCGTCATATATTTTGTTTTTGTTATATTCATTTTTAAGCCTATTTTATGACATGCCGTACCAAGTTCTTCCAACATTTTCTTTATTTGTCCCAAATCGTCTGCAATCAGGACTATATCGTCTGCGTAGCTTAGGTGGTGTAGCATCTCTCCGTCCACATTTATTCCTTTATCACCCCATTCGAGGGTTTTGATCGCTTTTTCTAGAGCCGATATGAAAAGTTTAGATGATAACGTATCCCCTTGACGGATACCTCTTTGGATTTTTATTTGTTTGCTGTTAGCATGTAGTTGTATCGAGCTTGTCGCATTTATATATATATTACATATTAACCTCGAATATCGGCTATCAATGCGGCTGTCGTTTAGTGCTTCTATAACACTGTCGAGTTCTACTGAGTCGAATGCTTTGTGGAAATCTACGAATGCTAAAACTAAGGGCTTGTTATATACTATGGATTTTTCGATGAGTTGTTTTATTGTTTGGAGGTGATCGTTGGTTCCAAAGTTTGCTCTGAATCCAGCTTGTTCTCTACTTTGATACAGGTCTAATTTCTTGTCTAATCTTGTGGTGATTACTCTCGTGAAAAGTTTATGAAGATGGTTTAACAGACTGATTGGTCGGTAATTTTCCAGATCAGTTTTTTCTCTTTTTTTGTGCAGAAGAATTGTTTTGGCTCTATTCCATTCAGATGGTATGGATTTCTTTGTCAAACATAGATTAAAGAGATTTTTTATTTTTCTCATTAGAGGTTCACCGCAATTCTTAACAGCCTCGATCACTATTCTATCGTCTCCTGGTGATTTATTGGATTTCATTTTATTCATCGCTTTTCTAATTTCACTGAGAGTTATTTCTGGCATGAGTTCAGAGCCTTGATTTAATATTGTGTTGCTTATTGCATCTTTTAGCTGTGTTTGGTTCATCCGTCTGCTTTTATAAAGTTCTCCATAGAAGTCTGCTACTATTGTTAAAAGCTCCTCTCTATTTGTTGTTATTTCGCCCTTTTTGTTTTTTAATTTAATGATCTGACTTTTTCCATTATTTAGTTTTCTTCGCAGACTTTTTAGGCCTTTATTAATTTCTATGGCTTGTTCGATTTTAAGTGTATTATACTTTCTTAAGTCTTTTCTTATTGCTTTCTTGACTTCTCTGTTTATCTCTCTCTTTTGCTCTCCATTTGGATCATTTCTTTCTGTAATAAGATTTCTTTGTTTCATTAAATTCCTGGTGTCACTACTAAGTTTTTCTTCGTTCTTACTTCTTGGACAGTGTTTTCTCATGCTTTCTCCAATGGCTTGCGTAATATGTTGGTTTAGTGCATCTATGTTTTCGTTGAGAGTTATGTCTGTGTTGTTTCTCAGTTTGGTTTCAATGTCGTTTTGATATTCTTTAATGTCTCTAGGTTGAGTCCATATTGGTATTGGTTTCGTATTTACTAATTTGCGTCTCTCTTGTTTTGTGCTTATTTTAACTGCTGCTCTTACCATTCTATGGTCACTACCAGTGTTGAATGCATTTAGGACCGTTACGTCTTGGATGATTTCTTTTTTGTTTGTAATTATGAAGTCAATTTCGTTTTTAGTTTTATTATCTGGGCTTGCCCAGGTCCATCTTCTATGTGGTTTCTTATAGAAAAAGCTATTCATTTGGACTAGATTATTCTGAAGGAGAAAACCAATTAAGGTCTCTCCTCTTTCATTCCTTCCATTTAGATCCATATATTATTATATTGAGAATTAATTTACAATAAAATATGCCACACAAAACAGTGTCAAATTTGTTATATTTAATCCTCTATGGATGTCAAATGAAGATGTTATAATAAAAAATCTAATTGACAAGACTAGTTTATTTTAAACTTTCGTAAGACATGAAGATTTTTCACCCACTCAATGTGGGTTGACGAAATACACATTTCTACAAAACAATAACAGTCAGGCAGCGTACTTTATGGATCTAACTCTGAAATATTCGTCGGAATCTCTGACCAAAAATAAAATTATTTCCGAGAACTTCGTTGGATCGCCAAATTCAATATAAAGGTTATTCTGAAAAGTGATACTCATTTATAGTAAGTTATTGTAATGGCTTCGATGCATTTAGATATTTCCAGAAATTCTTTGACTTCATTGACGTTGTTTTGGTATCTAAAATGCAGCAGTGGCGTAGAGAGAGATAATAAATGAAGTACATATTATAAACAAAAAGAATATAAAAAAAGATTAGTTTCTAGAATAATTTTAAAAAAATTAAGATAAAATAAGATTAATTATTTCAACAAAATATTCGAATACAAAAATTTTCAAAAATTATAATGTAAAAAGTAACTATAGGTACGTAACGTAACCAAGGTAAATGTAACATGTATTAATTTCAGTGTTTTGTAACATGTTTCAATTTTTTTATGTTTTAAAATACATCATACCAAATATCACCCAACATTTTTGTTATATAAAAATATGTAATTTTTAGTCCAATGACTAACAAGTCCTAGTGGGTTTATTAACTAAGTATAGACACTTATTTTCAAAATGGTAAGTCAAGAGGAGCTCTAATGTTTAGCCTATTTAGTTGTGTAGAGTTGTCCAATAAATTCATTGCTAACTCGTTATGGTTTCCAGCCATTGAAAATATTTATCACTGCATTTGACAATCAGTATTTGCTTTACTGCCTCGATCTTAAAGTCACTGTAAATGTCAGCATTTGGAATTAACCACGGTCAATTAGTGATAGTACGAAGAACCTTAGGTTGAAATAACTCTAATATTGATAGGTTGCTATTTGCTGCAGTTCCCCAAAGTTCAATCCCGTATGCCAGATGAGCCTGATGTTTGTTGTATACTCTAATATTTTGTTTGATAAAGATAAGGTGGATTTACGGCCGAGTGACCAATAGTATTTTTTGATAAATAATCATTTCGTTCCAAAACGAAACAACAACCGTCTTATATTTCAGTTTTGTGCAAAAAGCGCCATAAGCACTCTAACCGGTTTCAAACCTTGTTAGGTTCTCACCAGTAAGTGCATATATGACCATCTCTAAACAAACTGAAACAAATCGGGCTGTTATTATCGAATTACAACAAAACAACGCGATACGGGTTTCGTGGCGACGTCTACGTAAAATAAGCGAAAGTTTTACTTTAATAAAATTAAAATAATAATAAGAGTACCGTCCAACTCTCCTGTCTTTCAACTTTGTATAAATTGGTCACATCCCGTGTAACCCGACGTATCTACCAACACTGTGCTCTAAACAATATCATAGAGCCTCAACAGAAAGGATGCGCTAATGGTTCCATGGGTTGCAAAAAACAACTTATCACCGACTCAGTCATTTCTAACCAGGCATTCACCAAAAAAAGAACCTCTTTACTGCCTTTATTGACTACAAAAAGGCCTTTGATTCAGTACCGCATAAATGGCTTATAGATATATTGAGAATATACAAACTCGATGGTAACATAGCGACCTTTTTAAGGCATATAATGACAGATTGGAAGACTAAAATTCACCTCCAAATACCTGGTGAAAACAATATCGAAACTGAAAATATCGCAATCAACCGGGGCCTATTTCAGGGAGACTTGTTGAGTCCATTGTGGTTCTGTTTAGCTTTGAACCCCCTTTAGCTTTGAATCCCCTTTCCCAGCTATTAAACTCCACTGACTCGTTTTAGCATCAAAAACAATAAAACTGTGAACTGTGATAGCGAAGCTCAATCATCTGTTGTATATGGATGATTTGAAATTAATGGCTTCCACTCGAGAACACCTAGAACAGATGCTAAAAACTGTAGAAACATTCTCTAATGATATTAGTATGAAGTTCAGCCTAGACAAGTGCCGTGTTTTGAATATAGTCAGACAGAGGAAAGGTAGAGCCCGGTGGATTCGATATGCAAAATGGCCAGAACATCGAGGCCATGGGCGAAAACGATATATATAAATATCTTGGAGTAAAGCAGGCGCGGAAAACTGACCATAAGCAAATGAAAACTGAGATAACTACTGAGTTTATAAGGGTAAAACAGCCGCTTCGTTCACAGCTTAACAGTAAAAATGTGCTTAAGGCACTAAACACCTACGCTTGTTCCACCCTTAGCTGTTCATTTGGTATTGTTAAGTGGACAAAAGCGGATATAGAGAATCTTCAGCGAAAAGTACGAAGACACCTCACGAAAGCACAAAAACACCACCCTAACAGTGCAGTAGAACGGACGACATTACCGCGGTATTTAGGAGTAAGAGGGCTTATGGATATAGTTGAGCAGTTAGATAGACAGATTGCTAATTTAAGGACTTATTTTCAGATGCAGGCTGAGACATCTACTCTACACCGCGCTATTTGCGCAGTAGATGACACAACACCAATCAAACTGAGGGAACCTGAAATTCGAATAAACTACCTTACTAAGGACGAAAAAATGCGTACCTGGATGGGCACACCTCTGCACGGGCGACATCCGAATGAGGTCAGCTAAGACTAAGTCGACAATACGGCGTCCAACTATTGGTTCACATCAGGAAAGATTTTTTTTTTCTAAAACAGAAGGTTCATTATTGGCCATTCAGGATCAGGTTATACCAACTACAAATTACCTGAAATATATCGTCAAAGACCCTCAGATCCAGAACGGCAAATGCCGATGTGGATGCCGAACCCAAGAAACCATCCAACATCTTACAGGGGGCTGTCAGGCATTTTCTGCAACTGAATGCAAGGAACAGCATGACGCAGTGGGAAAAATCCTTCATCAAGAGATAGCTGTCAAGCTGGGACTTCTCCAAACGGACCATCTCCCATATTATGAATACGTCCCTGAGAGTATACTTGAGGATGGCAACTACAAGCTATACTGGGACCGTACTGTGCTCACAGACCAAACAGTGGCATATAATAGACCAGATCTCGTACTAGTTAATACATTAACAATACAAACAACACTAATTGATGTGGCGATACCTAACAACAATAATCTACTTAGCAAATTTACTGAAAAGATGGCTAAGTACAGATATCTGGAAACTCAAATACGAAGACCATGGAGAATGCAAAGTACCCAGACGATACCTATTATTATGTCTACTACTGGAGTCATTCGGAAGAACCTCCTCGAAAACATAAAAAAGCTGGGTCTAAATGAACACCTTAATAAGATCATGCAGAAAGCTGTACTACTCGCGACGGCCAGATGTGTACGAAAATTTCTGGGAGATACTCCAGCATACCAAGTCACCTAGGGCTCGATAACACGGAAAGAGTCCCACCAGAGCTCAATCCTTTTGATACCGTATCTGGGATGGGTCAATTTTCCCCTTAGAGGGAGTGTGAGCCGTATGGCTAAATCTGGATAATAAAAATAAAACTTTATTGTGGCCAAGTTTTTTGGTATCACCTTCGTGGATTCGAAAATGTTCAAACCAATGACTGCTGGAGCAAAGAAAGCTGAGGAAGATCTAAAAGTTGCATCTCACTTCTCGCCTGTCCATTGCGGTAACATTTCAACGAAAAATTGTCCCACATACACAGTTAGGAGTAAAGTTATTAGAAATAAATAATCATTTCGTTGCAAAACTAAACAAGAGCCGTCTAATACTTCAGTTCGTTCGGAGAGCACTATACGCACTCTAACCGGTTGTGAAGAGAACCTAACAAGTTGCGAAACCGGACAATTGGAGTGGTGTGCTTGCAGTTTTCACACATAGATCATAAGGATGGTTTAACATTTACTCATCAAAATCCACGAGGAAAATAAACTTCCTGTAGCTGGCCGTATACCATAAATCACAAAAATGCGAGACTTGTTGTAAAAGGTATATTTAAAATTCCCTAGGGTTACATTAAAAAAAAGAACGTTTTCGGATCAAGAAATCCATCATCAGTGTTACTAAAAAACCTTAAAATATGTATAACCTAATTAGTTAAGAGATTTTTTAAAAAAGTTGGCAAAGGTTAAAGAAAACAAGAGGTCATAGTTACAAAGAATAGCATGCCTGAGCCACCAAAATGTTTTGGGTAAAATCCCTTTAAATGTTAACAGTTGTTGTGGTATGTTACATATTAATAAAAATGCTTAAAAACGTTGCAGATATACCTGGAGATTACCCAGGGCAACACAGGACTCTTCACCAGCATCCGCCTCCAATTATCTCTGTCTCTGGCTGCTCTCCTCCAGTTGCTTACCCTTAATGTCTCTTTAGCATCGGTTCTCAATTCGTCTATTCACCTTTTCCTTGATATTCCTACTGGCCGACGTCCCACCGTGCAAATTTCGTCTGATGCCAAATAATTCTCGTCCGCACATCGCAAGAATAACACGGGAGTACTTGGATGAAGTCAGGCTTCGTTTATTAGCATATCCCCCAAGGAGTTCAGAATAAAATCCAACAGATCATGCTTGGGATATTCTGGGACGACGTATTCGACCTAACAATGGTGAGTTTGAAACTATGAAGGCTGTGGAGCAAGCAGTTTGTGACGAATGAGAGCAAATCCCTCACGCCGACTTTGCTGCCTTAATCCGAAGTGTTTCTAGTAGAATGAGACCCATAATTAGATTTTATGGAGTAATACAACCTACTAAATATCGTATTTCATAAGAAAGTGTTTAAATTAAAAAAATAAATAAATTTTTGCTTCTTTGCAGATTTTCTAATTTTTCGAATTTTCTATCCTTTTCTCTGTATAACAGTTTTGGGTTGTAATAAATTTTATTTTTAAATTTTGTTTATTATTAACTACTTACTTGACAACATCTATGACTTTTTTAAACGCCAGTTTTTAGGAACAATCTGAGTGTCCGATTAATTTTGCACCCCAGTGTAATATAAAAAATAAAACAATGTTATCCTCTTTCATATCATATTATATTCCATTATGTTTTAGTTCATAATAAAGATCTTAGTAGTTATGCCCATATAACAGGGGTGGCGAAGTTCCTTGATAGTCCGAGCCATGTTTCAAAATGTGATATTTTTCGCGAGCCGCAATTAAATAATTTTTTAATAAGTGTAAAATAGGTATTAAATTTTTCTCTCGCTGTTTGGATTTCACGAATTTTAAAGTGAAATAAAATGGTTTACATCGTTCTTTTAAATATGCAAATAATTCTATAAGCCGCCTTTACCAATTCAGGATACCTTGACTCTTTATCATCCTTCCATCTTTTTCGGGGACGGTCTACGGATCTTTTACCGTCTCTCAAAAAACACTGCCTGTAACACCTTTGCCTTCCTTTGATCTTACGACATAACCTGCTCATCTGACCTTAGCTTTTATATGTCTGACAATGTTTTTAGTACCATACACCGTGACCAATTCTGAAAACTTTTCACATTTAACTTCCATATGTAACAATTGGGCGAATAATTGGCATGTACACTAATGTACAGTCTTAATTTAGATTGTTTTTTAGCAGCTTAAATCTTAATGATGATGGAGAGTATAATGCTCTATTGCACACAGCTATCCTTGCTGAGACCTTTCTTATATGTTGTTGTCATCTGTGATTACTTCCCCTAGATATTTAAACTCTTTTACTACTTCGAAGTTGTGGTCATTTATAGTTATGTTCTGCCTAACTCTTGCCCTTGGATTTTTGGTTACTGGCATGTTCTGCCTGACTCTTGGTCTTGGATTTTTGGTTACTAACATGTATTTCATCGTCTCTTTATTTATTCGAAGACCCAGACTACCTGTTTCTTCTTTGAGTTGTGAAAACACCTCTTTCACGTCTCTTGTAGAATGAGCGACTGCACCTAGATTATGAGCAAATGCCAACAATAGTTTTAATTCTCGATTTGCAAATCCGCCGTTCAGCTAAGATGATATTTTACTTATTACATATTCTAACGCAAAATTGAATAGCACTAGTAATAAGGGGTATCCTTTAAGTCCTGATGTTACACTTAGTATTTTATATTATATTTGTTCTCAGTAATTTAAGACATTTTAAAACACAAAAATTAAAAGTAATTCAGGTTGGTACATTTATCGAGAGCCACAAATAATCTTTCAAAGAGCAGCATGTGGCTCGCGAGCCACAATTTGGCCACCCCTGCCATATAATATTATATTGGGACCACTACGCCTCTGGTATTAATATCTAGATCGGTGCCGAGAACGATTAGTCAGCGAGGTGGTTTCAGATTTAAATCGGAAACAGTTATGGATGGTAAGGTGGATTTTTTAATACTTTATGATTATTGGTGGCTTTCGTAGTGAACTGATATGTCGGTTTTTATTATAGAAAGTTTTGAAACGTTTTTGTTTATGTTAGGTCAATATGTGGGTTTTCAATCTATTAGTTTTTACCTAATACTGTGGTTTAAATAAATTTCCATTTCTGTGTTGAATGTATAATTTTGTTAAGAAGTAGTTAGAATCTGTTTAGAAAAATATCAAATGTTATTAAAATTCTGAAATTTTTACTGATACCTATTTGTTTTTAGGGAAACAGTTGACAAATTCAACCCTTCTATAAATTAATACATAATTATTATAATTTGTATTCACTAATGATATACTTTGAATTTATATACCTTAGTTAAATCTGGATGTTAATCAAAATATTATAATAAAATTATCAGTTGATCTTAGTTTCCTTCTTTTAACACGTTGACGGATAGAACGTCTATAGACGTCTAATTTCGATTGATCTAATGTGACACGACATCTATCGACGTTGCATTTTCCCTATTCTACTTTGCAAAATACATATTATAGTGTCACAACACACAACACTTGCTTATACATTTGAGGCACTGTCCATCAACGTGTTAATCAAAATATCTGTTTGGCGAAACGACGAAATAAACTACATTTCTAAAAATATCAGTTTCAGCAGTAATTACACAGGAGTTCTAAAATTATCGATTTATATCCCGAGTGACACTTTGACAGTTTTAATTTAAATTATGTCAAAATGTCACCAGGGCAAAACAAATCGATAATTCGAGCTCGCGATTAATTTGGTAAGATTATTTCATAATTTTAACTAATATTTTATTGGTATCTTCGCCGGAATATTTGCTAAACTTGTTTCTTGTTGTTCTCTGTGACAAGTTGTAAAATATTAATTGTCATTAATGTCACTGAATGTATTTTTCCGTAGCAACGAAGGGCATCTGACGTAAAATACTTGATGACGGGAAATTATCAAAAATTATCGGGTATAATACCACAAGAGAGTGAGAATAAAGTGAAAATAGAGCGACAGTTTTTCGAAAATTTGTTGTCTGGCAATAGACACGAGAGCCCGCAGGGCTCGAGTGGCTATTGCCCAATGACAATAAGTTTGAGTAAAACTGAAGCATTATTTTCTTATTTATTCTTACTGTCGTGTGATATTCGTAAGATTATTTTTTAATACGTATCTTATGGATATTTTCTTAAATGTGACAGTTGTCAAAACTAGGAAACTGGTTGCCATTAAACAGAAACAATCTACTTAAAAAAATATTCTATCGGTAATTTTACACAGTAGATAATTCTCAGTATAATTTTAATCTGATTGGACCTAATTAAACACAAACACGTGATCAAATATCTTACTATACGATTGAAGTTAAAATCATCAAAAAATAATCGGGTATAATATCACAAGAGAATCAGAATAAGTTGAAAATAATGCGACAGTTTTTCGAAAATTTTTTGTCTGGCAATAGACACGAGAGCCCGCTGGGCTCGAGTGGCTATTGCCCAATGACAACAAATTTGAGTAAAAATGAAGCATTATTTCCTTATTTATTCTTACTCTCGTGTGATATTCGTAAGATTATTTTTTAATACGTATATTATGGATATTTTCTTAAATGTGACAGTTGTCAAAACTAGGAACTGGTTGCCATTAACAGAAACAATCTACTTAAAAAAAATCTATCGGTAATTTTCTACAGTAGATAATTCTCAGTATATTTTTAATTTGATTGAACAGAATTAAACACGTGATCAAATATCTTACTATACGATTGGATGTTAAAATCATCAAAAAATAATCGCTGTAATTTTTATTTTTGTAGGTTTCTATTGGTCGGAATCTCTATGAATGAAATAATCACTGAAAATCACACAAGTGACAATGACTTCGTAGTGACAGCTTTTTCATCCTTCCACGTACCGTTGAATTATCAGTAGTAATTGCACAGGAGCTCTAAAATTCTATATTAATTTTAGAGATCGAGTGCAATTTGTTGCGATTATTTCATGAATAAAACTGTTCAAAACTAAAATTTCCTTGTAATTTATTGATGTAAGTACAAATTAGTACAATTAAATACACAGTTGTTATAAATATGTATTTGACGGTTGAAAGTCATCACTTTTATAATTTTTAAAACATTTGTCATTAATGTCACTGAATGTATTTTTTCGTAGCAACGAAGGGCATCTGACGTATATGCTTGACGACGGGCAATTTTCAGTAGTAATTGCACAAGAGCTCTAAAATTTCGCCAGAATGATGTAATATGGGTCATTTCACACTTTTTTATTCAAACAACTGCCAGAAATGCATAGGTAGGCAGTTAAAGGCAGGGGAAATCAATGTGATTCTTTATTTTCTGACTATGTAAATTTTGAGATTGATAAACATTAATCGCAGAATTATGCAGGATTATGTACTTTTGAATGTATTTTTACGAAATTTGGATTATTTTGAGTATATTTTTACTGTTTATTCATTAACCAATTTTATGCATTTATTGTTATCAAATCTTAAGTCAACTTTTATCTTACATTAGTACATATCTGAAAAAAATCTGCTTTACAGCAATAAAATTGATAAACTACGAAACGTTTTACGGCGTCTTCAATACACGCGTTTTTTTAACCTTCACTGCCGGCCAAAATAAGGTAGTGCATGGCTCACTTGTCCCGGAGTGATGAATAAGAATAGATCCGGTCTGATCCTTATACCTGCGCATTATGACTCCTCGATAGTATGAGAAAGCAACTGTAAACATGGAAATCCCTAAATAGGGTCTATTTATTTTACCTCATGACCACGTTTTCAGTATTTGGAACCACTGTAAGACGGTGCTATAAACGAAGAAAGAAGAAGAACAGATGTCATGAATAACGGGTTCTGGGCCCAAAAAATTACAGTGTGGAGATAATGAGCAGACAGAAGGAGCAGTTTGACCATCTACAGGATGGACAGACGACGTCACAACAATCACTGTAGATAGTCTACAGGAAGCTTAAGATCGTCATAAATGGAAACAATTAGAGGAGGCCTATGCTCAACTTTTGACGCAGAAGACTGGATGATGATGATGATGATGAAATAAAGCACCACAGCAAAAATTTTATTTAAACCAGTAAAATTATACCATACGTTTATTTTTTAAGTCTATTAGGTCTTCAATTTCCATTAAATTATTTATTTTTAGATTTATCCTCCATACACTATCTTCCTAAATTATCATGAATCAAATTATCTTATAAAAATATCAGAAATATATTTACCCTAGTTGGTTAATCTTCAAAAAATCATTAAACATATTAGGCCTGGATCCCGCGTACCAAAAAAAAAGGCTATTATAATAGCAAGCTGAAAATTTGATAAAAGCATAACGGTGTCTAGTCGGACAAAGTTTGATATACGGAAACAGTTGAACAGCGGAAGTTTTAATTGTGGAATATATTACAGGTTTCGAAAAACTTCGAAAACATCCCATGTGTTTTGTGGGACAGAACTTCCAATTGATTTGTTACCCTTTACCACCAATATAATTCCTGTGATTTGACATGTTCTACGTGTCGGACATATTAAAATGCCCAACATATTTGTCGGACAAACATTTTTTCATATATTGTATAAAGTTTGCATTTAAATAAACTCAAAAACAACCTGCTAGTTTTTAAAATCATAAATAATGACACGTTCCACAATTAAAATCACGTTCCACAATTAAAACTTTCGCTGTTCCAGTATTCCCATACATCAATATTTCACCGACTGGACACCGTTAAGCTATTAACAAATTTTCAGCTTGCTATTAATCAAATTTTTTTGGTGGGCAGGATCCAGGCCTATATTTAATTTTAATAAAATTAAAAAGCTCAAACGAATCTGTTCTGTAAATTAGCTGTAAATAACTAACCTGTATAATTTTGTGTTTTAAACTACAGACTATTCCTAAGTGGCTAGTTAACAAATATATTTATTACGAACGTTTGAAACATATATTACGATACCAAATACCATAAAAAAGAAGATCTGAACTAGAGCGTGCCTGATTCACCCAACGACAATCCCAGCTTTGTTTAAACGACGACGACGACCATGATTTAAGGGCAGTTCCCGGGTAATTTAGCGCCTTACCGTCCACTTTTACTTCCGGGGCAATGAGTTGTCAAGATGGAGTAATGTCCAGTGTCAACTAGATGGATTGATGTGTTTATGCCCCAATTAGGTCTAGCACGCACACACGCCGTAATGCCTACGTTAATAAGTTAAGTGTCGCGAGAATGTTCTTGTAGCCTTCTTTCAGTTCAATATCTAAAGATAGCTTATTGTGGCAGTTAGCTAGAAGAAACGGTACGGAACTGGCACTGAGTGATAACCATATTATTAGACGATAAAAAATAATAAACAAAACAATATGAAAAGTATTCCAGGAGATCAGCCTTATATCTTTATTTTTATTATCTTTTATCTGTGTAATGAAAAAAAAAACTGTTTTTATTAGTCAACTTCAAAATAAAAAATACAATCTCCCATGTATCTGAATTACATATTATTATGTTATATATTTATGTTATACGTAATACAACGACAATCGCTCATCTTTCCTCAACCTCTTGCATCCACTGTTGAATCTCGGTCTCCTCCATATTCTTCCATTCCAGACGATAACTTTTTAGTCTTATTCTTTCAAAATAGCGCCGTAATCGCAAAGTTCGCATATTCTTCTTCTTCTTCTTCTTCTTCTTCTTCTTCTTCTTCTTCAGCCTTCAGTAATCCAACTTTGGACATAGGCCTCCCCAATTCAATCCAGTGTTATCTATTTGGCGCCACTTGTTTCCAGTTGTGTCCTCCAAACTTCTTTATGTCATCAGCCCATCTCATTCGTGGCCTTCCTCTGCTTCTTCTTCTTAACCACGATATTCATTGTTGTATTTCGTAATTCCATCTTTTCTCCTTCAGTCGGGCATTGTGTCCTAAAAAGCTCCATTTTAGTTTGGCCGCATGTTCTCCTGAGTCTTTTACTTTGGTTTTGCTTCTAATCCATTTATTTGTTTTTTTTTTTTGTCTATAACCCTCACCCCGAGCATTGATCTTTCCATCGCTTTTTGTGCCTTTACTATTTTATCCATATTGGCCTTGGTGAGTGTCCCCGTCTGTGATACGTCAGTACAGGGAGGATACAATGATGGTAAACTTCTTCTTCATGCGCCGTGCTCGATTATCGAGCGTTGGCTATCAAATTGGCTGTAGCAGCTCGGAAAAGGGATGCAGAGGATCTGTTAAACCATTCTCTCAGGTTTTAAGCCATGACGTTCTTCTTCGACCAGGCCCTCTTCTTCCGTTTACCTTGCCTTGTATTATTAAATGGATATATTATATCTATCTGCGTGTCGCATAACACGGCCAATATATTCAATTTTTCGATTTTTAACTGTTCTGACGACTGTCGTGACTTTTCTCATCCGGTGCAAAACAACTTACGTTACGAACTGTATCCACCCAACATATTCGTAGGATTCTCCGATATATCCAGATTTCAAAGGCTTTCAATTTCTGGAGAAGTGTATCTGTTAAAACCGTACAAAAGAGTCGAGAACACATAACATCTCACTAATCTAATTTTCAGATTCAAAGCAATGTTGTTTCCACATAAAAGTTTCTTTATCTTAAATAATGCAGATCTGGCCTTCTCTATACGTATTCTAATTTCTTTGCTCATGTCCCAGTTCTCATTTAGATTACAACCAAGGTAGGTTATACTGTTAGTTTTCTCTAATTGTTCACCATAAACTGTTACTACTTCCGGTTGTATTGGCGTCTTACTGACAACCATCACCTTGGTCTTTGCGGTGTTTAGCTTCATATTCATCACACGTTGTGGTAATCCTATTAATCAGATGTTGGAGTTCTTCATAATTGCTCACAATTAACATCGTGTCATCCGCGCATCGCAAATTATTAATATTGACGCCATTCATTTTGATACCACATTAAGCATTATCCACTGCTTTATTGAAAACAAACTCAGAATATATGTCAAATATTACTGGGGACAAAATGCAGCCTTGCCTTACTCCTCTTCGTATTTGAAGTTCTTCAGACGTGTCATGGCCAATCATGATGTTTGAGCGACGATGCCAGTAAAGATTTTTAATAATGCGTAGGTCTTTATCTTCAAAACCCACTTTCTGAAGAATATCCATCATTTCAGTCTGTCTTACGCGATCAAAGGCTTTCTCAAAATCAATGAAACGCTTATAAACCGGATGTTAGAGATCTCTGAATGTCTGTACCATAACATGAATACTAAACAATGCTTCTCTTGTCCCAAGGTTATTGCGGAATCCAAACTGTGTATCACCAAGCTGTTCTTCTATTTTTTGGTACATCCTAGAGTGCAAACTTCGTAGAAATGTCTTTAAAACATCAAGCTAATGGTTCGGTAGTCACTACATCTTTTCGCGTTTGCTTTTTTAGGTATCGTCACAAAAGTCGACAGCAGCCAGTCCGTTGGTATATAGCCAGTTTGATAAACTTTATTAAAAAGATGAAGGAGAGATATTTTACCTGAACTTTCGAAGAGCTTTATTATTTCTTTCGGTATTTCGTCTGGTCGCGTCGCTTTTCTGCTCTTTGCTAATCTTATTGCATGTTCAATTTCGTCCATAGTTATGTCAGGTCCTGTAACTACTTCGTTAATTTCAAGCTCGGGTCTTTCATCATTAAACAGTTCCTCAAATCTGTCTGTTTTATCCAAATCAGTGATAATCAGTTTTCCGTGTCTATCAGCAATGTTATTTGCATGTTTTTTGTTCTGACCTGTGAGTTCTTTTATTTTTTTTATACATATTATGTATATATTTTATACAGTATATATACGTATTATACGTATATAATCTCGGTTTAGGTAGTTTGAAAAAGGTATTCATTATACATAGATTATGTTCTTTGCAAAACTCTGCGAAATAGTCTCCCCTTTCATGCCTATCGCCCAGTCCATAACATCCAATAATGCTATTTGTCTGCCTTTTCCTATTTTAGCATTAAGGTACCCATCAGAATGGTGAGATCTCTAGTCTTGAGTTGGTCGGTAACAGTTTTTACATCGGCGTAAGAACTTGTCAAGTTCTTCTAGTTTAATTTCCGCTATCGATGCATACATTAATTTGTATTAAATATATGTTTCTGGGTTTCGCCTTCAACTGAATCATTATGACTCGTTCAGATACCTGGCATACTACTAACACATTTGCTAACCTCATTTGAGACTATGAATCCTACACCATGACAATGATAATTACTCTCTTCTCCTGCATAATACACTTCATATGATCATCCACATGGCATTGGCCAAATCCGGGCCATCGCATTTCACTAATTATTTTAGTCAATAACTAAGAAATTACAGTACCCTTTGCACAAATAGTATTTTTATTATTTTTTTATCTATATTTGGGTGTCATATGCAGCAGCTTAACTTTTTAACTTTTAAACCTTTTTTATTAATTATTAGGTAGACTATGGATTTGCAATTTATTTAAAATTTTGCAATTGATTATTTCTGTTTTAACTTCGATTTATTTATTTATTTTATTTAACTTATTGACGATTTACGTAATTTTAGTAAATTGGATTGTTACTGTTTTGTTTTTTTTTACTATTTATAAGCTTTGTCTATAAAATTGTAAAAATTTTCATGGCAATAAAGCATATTTCTATTCTATTCTATTCTATTCTAATATTCAGAATTGATAATTGCAGCCTTTTCATCTCATTTATGGCATTGTGTGTGTTCCTGGTTCATAAAATCTTCGCACATTCCATGTGCCAATTCTACAACTTCTCTGGATATCAAATTTGGCCAAGCGAGAGATTCTTCACACCCCTGCCCCATTTCAGAGGCGTCAGTACTCGAGGCTATCGTTTATTTCCTCAGCTATATTGATTAACCTGGGAAAAATAGTATAGTAGTCATTCCCTTGGCTTTCTAATTACACCGCTGTGTACACGCTGTTTAAGTGGTTGCCACCGCACTGAGTACTGTTCTGTAGTTTGACCGTTCTGGCCTACTCAATACAAATACTGAAAAACCAGCTGCCGATTTCCATGTTCGATTTTATACAAGCCTTCACCCGGGAGCAGTCGCATCGTGAGAAACAAATCTCACATTTTATCATTTTCCGTGATAACTTGATGAACATAAATTTGCGTACGTAATGCCTATAAATTTTGTTCTATTTTTTTTTCAAGTTTTTAAATTTTTTTTGTGGAATTTATGGCTTTGGTGAGAACTAATTAGCTTTAAAATTGTTAGAAATAGATATTTTTAACAAAACAAGTAAATAAAAATATTATAAAATATAAATTTGATTTAAAATTATATTTAAATCTATATTGTGAGATTTTTTTTTACGCGCAACCACTTACGTTACAGAAGTGAGCGCGACTGCTCCCGGGTTAAAACCAGGTAGCTGCCACCCCGTCCTCCAAACCGGTGTGAAGACCTTCTTCTCCACCATGGATGCCGTTGTGGGCTTTATCCGTGACCCTGGACAGGGGCCCTTAGCAGGTACTAGTTTTCCTCATCCGGAAACACCTGGAATCTGCAGAAATCAGGGATTGATTCAATTTCCCTGATAGGACTATCCAAAAGGAGTTCCTACTTGATACCTAAAATCGTAAATTCTGGTTCTCAAATGTTGTTCTATTTTAATGTTTTTCAAGATCCAACTCAGTTTTTCAAATCCTGCACACGCCAACCGTTCTTCTGGTAATTTCGACAGTTTGATTTTCTTGTTAACTTTCATTATCTGTCCCAGGTACTAGATGTATTCGCTTACTAAATAAATTTATGTCAATCAACGTTATTTTTCTAATGTTAGGTGTATTCGTCATTACTTTTGTTTTTTCCAAGTAGTGCATCTTAAGACTTACTTTTTTCGAAGCTTGAAATACTTGTGCCATCATCGTATGTAATTCTTCGAAATTTCTTCGAAACTAGCGAATATTACAATGTCGTCAGCATATCTCAAGTGACTCAGTTTTCTTCCATTAACACTTATTCCTTTATCGATCCAGTTAATGTCTTTAAACATGTCTTCAAATCCCAGTGTGGATAGTTTTGGTAAGATAAATTCTCCGTGGCGAACTCCTCCGTTGATTGGTATAGCTTTGGTTTTCTCATCTATTTGTATTTTCATTGTAGCTTTCTTATAAATATTATATATGAGCATTCAGTATCTAGAATCTATCCTGCAGTTGCTCATAGCTCTCTTTATTGCCCAAAGTTCTATGGAGTCGAATACCTTTTCATAATCAACGAAGCCAATACATAAGTTCAAGTGATATTCATTAGCTTTCTCTATTAGCATTATGTAAGAAGATAATCCGCTGTACTCTATCCCTTTTGGAATCCTGCCTGCTCTACCGGTTGATAACTATCAAGCTTCGACGATAACCTATTACAGTGGAACCTTGATAGGTCGGCCTCCGATAACCCGGAAGTCCGGCTAACCCGGACCGAGTTTCATCAGACAAAACAAACATTTATTCACTATGACTGGGTTTTTTACCAAGAAATAAACAATATTGTATACAACTGTACGTAATTTATATTAGATGAACTGTGCATATATAGTCCTGTCGCCAGGGGGGTACAACGGCCTCCTTAGTTCAGATGGACTTACCCAAATTTTTTTTATGTAGTTTGACCCGTAGAACACGAATTTTTTGGGTAACAGTTGATCCGGATGTCGATAAGATTGTTATAAACAAAGAACTTGAGGAATTACATAACAGCGATTTTTCGCAAAACAAAACATTTCTTTGTATTTTTTGGGTGATTCTCAGCAAAAAATGGTCCTACATGTTTTTTCGTAGAATGCATAGTTTTCGAGATAAACGCTGTTGAACTTTCAAAAAATCCAAAAAGGGAAATTTTTGAACCCGAATAACTTTTGATTAAAAAATAAAATAGCAATTCTGCTTACTGCATTTGAAAGTTCAAGTCAAATTCTATCGGTTTGGATTATTTGCATTGCTACAAATTAAGTTTTTATTTGTTAAGCAAAGCCATAAACACATAGTGTTTCCCGTGCCCAATGCATTCGTTTTAATGTACGTAATCTACACTCAAAAAAATTTAGTTCGTAATATTGATTAACAGTGATTACTGAATAGTATTTCGTTGTCACAACAATTTAATTTGTTGTTTCAACGAACTTTTAGACATTTGGTTATTGTCACAATGATTGAATAATAATTGTGAGAATAACTAGAGTATATTAATCAATAACACTCAATTTATTCAGCCAATAACTTAGTTTCGTATATTTAATAAATACTGTTAATTCTGGCAGCAACTCACGTTCTTGATTTCGTAGATGACAAGCAATTACCTTGGTTTATCGTGACAACGTACAGATTTCATTAAAACAATGTACAAATGTTGTTAATATAGAGTAATATATGATTATTGAATAAATGTAAATTGATTGTTGTGAAAACGAATGCATTAATCAATCTACTACTGCATTTAATACCCACAATCAATGCGTTTGTTGTGACAATAATCGTAGTTGTTGAGACAATAAATGTTTTGCTTGACCATTTGGAAGTTAATGGCTTTTCCTTATCGTGATACCCCTAGCTTCTCTGTGTTACCGAAGTGTCGAATAATAATTGCATTTCGTTTTCAAGTGTAGTCCGTAGTAGAAGGAAGTTTTTGTGTGTCTATTATCGTGAAATTTCGGTCGAATTCTTTTTAAATGTATTAATTTTTTTCGAATCCTGAGAAAAGTAATTATTATTTTTGAAAATTTAAATGCACAATAAAATATTACAGTATAATTGAGGGTCTGAAGTCCCTGAGAACCTCTATAATGATTATTTTAATAAGTCACAGGGGTGAAAAAGAGAAAATTTAGTATGATTTTTAATTTCAAATAGGCATACCATTCAACAGAAACTTTTTGTTTACTCTAAGGGACTTTCTGCCCTCGGTAATAATGTAGTATTTTATTCTGCGTTTAAATTTTTCAAAAATACTTATTAGTTTTCTCAGAATTCCAAAAAAAATAAATCCGTTTAAAAAGAATTCGATCAAAATTTTGCACCTGCGCTTTCAAAAAGGATTAAGGTGTTATACATTTTTGGAATCACTATTTCAAACGCTTTTAAATAAGCTGTCACATGACGTACTTACCCATTAAACAAAATCAAAGTTACGCCGCGCCTGTCACCTGAAGAGGAATCGTGTAAAGTTCGAAACATTGATGTTATAATATACTTTGATTATTTTAAAAATCGACCTGTCCGAGCGTTTTGCTTATGTGCTAAAAATAAATGAGTTAATAAGGGTGTGGGGGGAGTGTAACACTTATTCCAGTACACTGTATAAGTGGAATCATATGAAGAATCACACAGTGTAAAGTCCTTTAGGTTGAGGACAAAAAAGGCGGATTTAAAAAATTATTATTAATCAATTAATATCATACATTGGGCTATCGCATTCAGTAATTATTAATATAAAATACGTTCATAGTAGGAATGAACGAAACTGATTGTACGAATGAATAGAATTGCTTGTAAGAAAAACCGTATTTATTGTGGGAATGAACGGAATTAATTGTAACAATAAACGGAAATAATTGTAGAAATAAACGAAATACTTTATTAGAAATAACACTGTTATTGACACATCGAATAGTCTTCGTGGGTCAATTAACCACGTTGTTGTTTCAATAAATAGTGTTCGTTGACTCATTGAACAGAGTTCGTAATATCAATAAATAGTGTTCGTTGACTCAGTGAACAGAGTTCGTAATACCAATAAAGTGATATTATGGTATACATAATGAATGTTCATCCATTCAACAAAAGTAATACATTGGCTCAACGAACGAAAATAATGAATTGATGAACATCGTTTTGTTGTCCCAATAAAACCAAGAATTGGAAAAATTTTAAGTATTGAGTTTGTTGTCTGAATTAACAATTTTATTAATATTACGTACCTTTTTCGTTGAGTGTACGTAGAAATTGTCTGTATGCGCGCCTACTCGTTGGATTTCAAATGAAAAATGCATTGAAAATATCATTAAATCACTATGTGTTTATACCTTTGTTTAACAATAAAAAAATTAATTTTTAGCAATGAAAGTAATCAAAACCGATAGAATTTGACCTGAGCTTTCAAGTGTGGTAAGCATAATTGCTATTTTATTTTTCAGTCAAAAGTTATTCGGGTTCAAAAATAGCAATTTTTCGATTTTTTGAAAGTTTAACCGCGTTTATGTCGAAAACTATGCATCCTACGAAAAAACTTGTAAAAATATTTTTTGCTTAGAATGACCCAAAAAATACAAAAAAAAAGTTTTGTTTTGCGAAAAATCGGTGTTATGTGATTCCTCAAGTTCTTTGTTTATAACAGTCTTATCGACATCCGGATCGACTGTTACCCAAAAAATTCGTGTTCTACGGGTCAAAATATATAAAAAAACTTGGGTAAGTCCATCTGAATTAAGGAGGCCGTTGTACCCCCACTGGCGACAGGACTATATAATAGTATTTCATGTTTTGCAATTATAATGTGTATTTGTTTATTATTTGTATGTATTTTAATAATTTTTACCATATTCTCCGGCTAACCCGGGTTTTAGATAACCCGGATCGGCCGCGGTCCCGATTAATCCGACTTATTGACGTTCCACTGTGGTTATTACTTTCATAAACAGTTTCTAGATTTGGGACAGCAGGGAAATTGGCCTATGGTTCTTCAGATCTCCCCTGTCTCCTTTTTTGAAGAGTTCGCATTATCCTGTGGAATATTCTAGCATTTCTAAAATACTGAAATTAAAACCCAACTATAGCCTCATTTTTTTGTTATCATTCTGTTTTTTGATTCATTTACTTATGTTGCACCATAAAACAGTTAGGTACTTTAACAACTAGCTATGTTTTTCATCAATACAGGGTGTTTTTAAAAAAGTATGGCAAACTTTAAGGGTTAGTTCTGCATAAAACAATAATGACAGTTTGCTTTATAAACATATGTCCGCAAATGCTACGATAGGGGGTACGAGATAGGCGGTGTTGAAATTTTTCTTCTAAACTGACGATTTATTTATTGCTTTAAAACCGTCTGAGATGTGAAAATGAAATTTGGTGGGTTTTAAGACGTAGTTATTACAGATTTTTGACACACAGTTCTATTTCTTCTTGATGTGTCTATCCATGAAAAATGGTGGTGATCATTATGGCAATCTTCACTTTATCTGCAGCAACGCGGGAAAGCTGCATAGATGTTGGGTTGAACCAGGTTCTGAGGTTCTTTAACCAGGATGTTCTTTTTCTGGACCTCGCTTTCCAAATATTTTTCCTTGAAGGATGGTTTGTAGAAGGGCATATCTGGATTCATTTCGCATAATGTGTCCAAAGTTTTCTAACTTTCGAGATTTGATGGTGGTCAGTACCTCTCGATTCTTCTAAGTACCGACAAAATATCGCAAAAGATGGAAAACATAATACGTTGTTAAATAAAAAGATAAAAAACTAGTAAAGGTGTAAAATCGTCGATAAGAACCTTTAAACTTACATTACATTACATAGTTTCCCACCTTTAGATGTATGACAACTGTCACTGTGACAGGAGAATTTTATAAAGTTCTTCTGTCACGGGCGTCTAAAGGTGGGAAACTGTGTAATGTAATTTATAATTCCTATCGATAATTTTTCACCTATACTAGTTTAATCTCGTTCTATTTCACAACGTATTATGTTTTCCATCTTTTGCATTATTTGCCAGTTATTAGCACGCTCATTACCATACCTTCATAACATTGGGAAATAAAATGCTATAAACTACTAATTAATACTTAGTATTATTGAAATTAATTATAAATTATGATAATAATCTCTGATAATATTAACATTTATGTAGATACTTTCCACAGGTAATGTCCTTTCCATTATCATTAAACATCAAAAGTTTTAATTTAATTATGGGTATTATTTAATAAGCTTTTATGACGGCGATACTTATTGTCTAGAAAATATGTGGTTTATTGTTATCAAAACAAAGTTAAATGGAAAAACCAAGTAAAGTGTTTGCAACTGAAACACTAAGTATTAGATGTTTCCATAATAATAGCATTAAGTACAGCTGAACTACAGCTATGTAGGATGTTAACAAATGTGCAGTAGATTGCAGACATCTTATTTCGACGATGTCTTTACAGTTGGCTCGTTTTTAAGATATATGTGCCTTCGGTCATACATTTTACATTTGTGATTAATTTTTATTTATTGTTTGAAAAGTTAAGTTGATTTTGGGAGTTTCGCATAAATAAAATGTTGTATATTGGAACATAAAATTATAAACATATTAGCTAATAAAATCACGTTGGCTGGACTTAATTAATTGGACCTAATATACTGTTTTTACCTTGTTCCATTGTTATAAAATTATATATTTTTTTAAAGGTTTTATAATTAAGTTTTTCCTAATAATTGTCCTATATTATTGTAAATTGATGTTAGTTGGCAACATTTATCATCCTGGTTCCCATATTAACAACATCTGAAACTTCGTCTACCTCCTCATTTAGTTCTCTCGGATTTCACCAATAGAATCCATCCCTAAAGGCACGCATCCACTATTTTGGCGCTTTGCGCTCCTGCAACTGCTCCACATAGTGGAAACGTTGACGCTCCGGGACCGTGCAACAGTGCGCGCTCCGCCTCGGCGCTACAATCGGTGGCGGTTTATATGTAGAGGAGAGCATACCGTATCGATTGGAGAAGCTGCAGGGAGCGCGGAGTGTTAACATAGTGGATACGTGCCTTAATAGTTGTTTAATACTTACTGTTATATACTCCATCTAATTTACTTACCGTTGCACGTCATCTGCGTCATAGCCCGTGACGTCACATGATACCAACACGAAATATTTAGGCGGTAGGTGTGTTCTTTTTTAGAATCACTTTGCCGAGTACACTGGCATTACAACCACTAGACATATTTTATTATATACGCTTAGAAATAATATTTAAAGATTACTATTAATGTTAACTTAAAGAAATACACAATAATATGTTTCATTTAATTTGTGTAAATGGATTATAAAGCGTTTGTATGAAGCACATTTGTTCGGAATACACTGTAACTATAATCGAACGAAGGTGATATTTTGGCATAAAGGACATCGCACACATCTTATGGAAAACATAATGTCACTCAAATTCAATAAAATTTATACCAATAGATTCGTTTTAAATTAACGATCAAATCTTATCATTGCGCCAACTCTCTATTTTCAAAAATAAGAGCAGAAATTGATATAAATAAATCTGAAATCAAATGGGTAGGTACAAAAGTTAGAGAGAAAAAATATTTTAAAATACCCAGATTTTCGGTACTCCATAAATCAGCGGATTAGTTTCACTAATCCGCTTAGGCCCAGCGGGATTTAAGCTGTTATGAATAGCACTCAGAGCAATGATGATTGTAACTAACATTTTATGGACTCCAAAAATGAGATTTCGATAAACTTTAATTGCAATTTGCGCCGTAATTAATCATAATTAAGAGTTGGCGCAATGATACGAATTGATCGTTAATTTAAAACGAATCTAATCGTATAAATTTTATTGAATTTGAGTGACATTATATTTTCCATAAGATGTGTGCGATGTCCTTTGTAACGTTACAAACGTCATATCTTTGATATTTTATTTTTACATAATTATTTTATTTTATTTTGTTTAATATTTCATTAACAATAATTTTCTTCTATTTGTTTTACCAGTTTTCTTCGTTAAAAACTCGTTGGCGCCCTCTTTTAATATCCTCTTTTATTATCCCCTTTTATTACCCTCTTTTATTATCTTCTATTTAATATATTTCTTTTTATCTAATATCTAAATCATCAACTGAACATACTGAACGTACCCTGTATATTCTGACTCTGTAAGTATTTGTCTTTCAATACGGAACATGCCTGTACTGAACTAGTACTTAATTGTCATTTCAAAAGTCGCACTGTCATGAAAGTGTCACTTCATCCCTACCAGAAGACACAAAATGGAAGGGAAAAATTATTCCTTAAATAGGCATGTAATTTGAAAATTAAAACATTTTTATTTCAGCAATCAACTCTCTTGGGGTAAGAATATTACATATCATATTTTAATTACATTTCTACATGCATACCTAGCTTCTTATAACATTTTTTTAAATTTTTTATATCTAACTTCCAATGTCAAAAGCATGGTTTCTAAGATTTTAGTTTTAAATATATCATCTTTTTAATTTACATATATGCACGTTTAGTAATCAAATTTTAACTATTCTCCTCATCTAAATTTCATTTAATTTATTCTTGTCATCTGCTACTCTTTCTGACGATTAGAATGGCAGACGGCACACGTTGGTTTATCTTCTTGATTGTTGATATGTGTGTTTTCATCTTATAGTTTTTGGATAGAAATCAACCTTTCTCCATTCGGGAGCTTCAAGCCATCCTCACCGGTGATGGAACATAAGGCGAAGACAACCATGACATCCAGACTGCAACGACCACCATCTTTACCTGCAGGGGCCTAGGGCCGAAGATCCGCCCAAGCTTACAAGAAGTCTACAGCAGTACCATACGACATCAAGAAGTTACCGCAAGATACCAAAAGCCATAAGTATAATATAGAATTGTTAGTTTTTGGCAAGAATTTGAATATATTTGTTAATGCAATTTACTTAGTGATATATTTATTATATTTTTATGAACACTAAACATGATTAGTTAAAATACTGTTGTGTTTGCTTCCATTCTAAATTTTCAGAGTTCATTTCTAAGATTAGGACAAGACGAACCTGAGTGACTGAGCTAAGCTGAGGCTGTAGCGATGGCTATCTTGGACTATTGGAATAATATTTACGAATATTGTTTAAATTAGCTGGGGTAGTCCATCGCTTATTTCGTGTCACTGGCGCACCAACGCACTTGTTTTATCTGAAGAATTGAACGTTGAATTTTGGTTTGGTGCAAGCATACAAGCATTAATAAATACTATTATCACATTTCATTTTTATATTCAATTTTTGCAGTAAATCTAAATATATTATAAGTGACTGAGCTAAAGCTGAAGGTGTAGCAATGGCTATCTTGGACGATTGGAATAATATTTTCAAATATTGTTTCAATTAGCTGGGGTAGTCCATCGTTTATTTCGTTTCAAATTGGTAACATGTATTTAACAGTTGCCGTGATGACACTTCATATTTGTTTATATTCTTTACTATAAGTATTTGTTCCATTATGTTTACTGTTTTTATTATGTACTTTAATGTAAGATTATAACTTAATTCCTGATTTCTATTTCTAAAGTTTTTATTTAGGGGGGTGCACATAGATTTTCACTTCGGAAAAAATAAAAGAAGGTAGAACTTTTTGTAATTTCATTAAGAAATTTTTAATAAACAACATATCAAAATGTTCCACTCGAGAAGTGGGTGCTTCATTTTTTATTAAACAAATGAACTACGAAGTTTGATGTTTTTTTAAAGAACTCCGAAAATATAAATTTTAGAACAAAACTGATTTGACCATTGAAAAACTCAGAAAATTTTACAAAAAAAAAATCTTATAGGTATAAAGAATTTTCTAAAATTAAATCTGTATCTTCTATAGTTTTTTATTTATAACGCTAAAGACACCCTTCTCACAAACATTGGCGCACTGTAAACTAGCGTACGGCGAAGTACACGGTTGAGTTATTTTAATGTAATTCTTTAACTAATGGATCAAATGAAATTTTACAAATTGAACCTAAAAGAAGAATAATTAAGCTATCTTATGGTTATAATAAAAAGAAATAAAATGTATGGGCATAAGTACGGTGGGAGCGGAAAATTAACCTTACATGAATTTTGTTTAAAAATGATTTAAAAATGTGTAACTAATACAATTTGTCTTATAAAACCCTCAATTTTGCACAACTTACCTTTCAAGCATCGTACTAAATGATGTTTCATTCAAAAAAATTTCAAAAATTTAATTCAAATGATATGACGCCTTAATAACTGTAATTTTTGAAATATTCGTAGTTTTATAGAATTACCACCAATTTAAGACGGTATTACTCAAGTTTGAACAAATCTATTACAGTTTTATAAGTGCTTTTTTAACTCTTAGGATGTAATCTTTAAAATTAACTGAATTATTTTACTTTAGAAATGAAATAGACTATATCTCTTTGAGAAAATTAAGAAAGATAACAAAAATGTAATACAAAAACCGAAAATTACCAGTTAAAAAAATGTTTATATAGAGTGATCAAAACTTTTTCTGTAAAACTTACCTAAAATACATTTAATAATAAACTTCAACAATAATAAATGTTCAACAAAAAAAATAAAAAAATTTTAGCTCTTATACAGTATGTCGTCGTAACTTGGAACCTATTGATAACTTTTCAACGAAAACTTTTCGTTTATAAATTTGCAAAAGTGTGTGTGTTATTGCGTTGCCGCTCCTGCAATACTTAGAGCAGGTATATCGATGGATTCTTATGTAGTTTTGCCTTCTGAATCCAAATCTGAAAACGGAATTTCGATATATCTAACCGTCTTCGAGATAATCGACCTCAAAGTCTAAAATGTGACGTCACAATCCGGTTATCTCCTACAGACGCACTAAAAGTCAGCTCAAATGGTTGATTAGGAAGTAGGCTACTTTTTTTTTAATCTCGATTTGCCAAGCATAGGTTATTTACATTTGAGTTTGACACTTCGTGAATGTCAAACTAAATTTTAAATTAAGTATTAATAAAACATCAATGACATTTGATAGTGAATTTAATTATTATATAAAATAAATAAGATGTTCAAAAATACAATTTGAGTATAAATATTTTAAAAGCAATAATTTATTAACAGTTTTAAAAAGGTTTATACCAGTATAAATACGGCCTCTCCTTTATGATAAATGGACTGTTCCATTTGCTATAAAATTAAAATCTTATGTATACCTAGTCGTTCCCTAAACTCGACACAACTGGATAGTGATTGTTGAAGGTAATTTTTTTGTTTTTTGGGAATTTTGCCGAAATTGGCAAAATTACTAATTATTTAGTAATAATTATTAACTATTTAGAAATAATTTTTTTGTCGAATTGGCAAAATTATTGACTAAAATCACTAGCCAGTATTGTGTCTGTGTACATCCTTCTAATAGAAAAAAATATTTGAAGATTTTTCTCAAATTATGGATACCAAGAACATTTTCATTTATAACTCTTTTATTTTTAATTTGACAAATAAAAGTTATTCTTCATAAAAAGCTCTTCTTGTTCTAAGATTTATGATGCAACCGTGTCCCAAAAGTAGGGGAACGGTCGAATATTTCGCGAACTAAACATCGGATGGAAAAACTGAAAAATACGTGTTCAATCATTTTCAAAATTCTATCCAATGACACCAAACACCAACTCCCACTACACCCCCTGGAGGTGGGGTGGGGGGTAACTTTAAAATCTTAAATGGAAACCCCTAGTTTTTCTTGCAGATTTGCATTCGTTACGTAAAAGTAAGCAACTTTTATGCAAGACATTTTTCGAACTGTGGAGAGATGGCGCTATAATTGGGAGAAACGATTTATCCTGATACCATAGGTAAATTATAGAAACGGTCCAATGTCTCCAGAAGTACACTTCCAAATAAGAAACCAAAAAACAGGTTTTTAATATTTTTCGAAATCCTATCGACAAACACTAAACATGACCCTCCAACCCACCCCCTGGAGGTGTGGTGGGGGTAACTTTAAAATCTTAAATAGCAACCCCCCCTTTTTATTGCAGATTCGAGTTCGTCATGAAAAATTAAGCAACATTTATTCGAGACATTTTTAAAAAATGCTGATAGATGGCGCTAATAAATCGTATTTTTCCAATTAAAGCTCCATCTATCAACAATTCTAAAAAATGTTTCGAATAAATGTTGCTTAGTTTTTCGTGACAAATCCGAATCTGTAATAAAAAGTGGGGGCTGCTATTTAATATTTTAAAGGTACCCCCCACCCCACCTCCAGGGGTCATGTTTAGTGTTATTCGATAGGTTTTCGAAAAGTATTAAAAAAATTTGTTTGGTTTCTCATTTGGAAGTGTATTTCTCGAGATATTAGACCGTTTCTATAATTTACCCATGGTATCAGGATAAATCGTTTTTCCCAATTATAGCGCCATCTATCCACAGTTCGAAAAAACGTCTTGAATAAAAGTTGCTTACTTTTACGTAACGAATCCAAATCTGCAAGAAAATCTAGGGGTTTCCATTTGAGATTTTAAAGTTACCCCCCACCCCACCTCCAGGGGGTGTAGTGGAGGTTGGTGTTTGGTGTCATTGGATAGATTTTTGAAAATGATTGAAAACGTATTTTTCAGTTTTTCGATGCAATGTTCAGTTCGCGAAATATTCGACCGTTCCACTACTTTTGGGACACCTTGTATAAAATTTTATTAATTTTATACGAGGTATATAAAAAATATGAATTTCGATCAAGAGTAAACTACCTTTATAGTTCATAACATTTAAGTTAGAATGATATAATTGCACATTAAAACATAATTATTAATTCTAAACTACTTTTCATACTAGAAATTTTCCATATTATGAATTAAAATACGTAAATACACAAAGTTTTCGTTATGACAATGCTCGCATTTTCAGCTTGTTTATTATCAGTTTAACGAAAAAAAGTTATTCTTTATAAAATACTCTGATTTTTTACATACCTCGTAAAAAATTAAAAAAGTTTAATATCTGATGGTTGTATCTTAGATTTTAGACCAGGGAGAGCATTTTATGAAGAATAACTTTTTTTCGTAAAAGTGATAATAAAATAGGTATCAAAATTGTAATAAAATGATAATGAGTATCCGTAATTTGAAAAAAAAAAATTAAAAAATTTTTCGAGTAGAATGATGTAATTGTATATTTAAACATAGTTTTTAATTTCAAACAACTTTTCGTAATAGCATTTTTTGATATTCTGAAATATAAAGATACTTTACTCTTTAACGAAATTCATATTTTTGACATAACTCGTACAAAATTGATAAAATTTGATATCTGATGGTTGAGTTTTAGATTTTTGACTATCCAGAGCATGTGGTTTCTAGCTAAGCAGACATACTGTATAAGAGCTTCTGTATAAGAATTTTCAAATTGCAATGCCATATTCGGATTCAGCATAATCAAAAAAAAATCTAAACATATTTGATCAAAGTAAAATGATGAATTTAACGATATTTTTAAATTTATTAATACAAAACAACTGTTATTGTTTAAACAATTAATAAACAATTAGCGGCCAAATCCGTGAGTAGAACTTTTTATTTTAACATGATATATAAACTAACAAAAAAAGTTTTAGAAAAATATAAGCTTGTTTGAATTTTTCCGAAATAATGCTTGTTTTCGTTCTAATTGCACGCCCCTAATATATTTACATTGAATTTAATTTGTTTTGCTGTATATTCCACTTCCGCAAAAATTGTGTGACGTATTTGATTTAAAATGAATTCAAGAATTTTTTGTAATTGAGCAACAATGTCAACTTAGATCTCTAACGTAGATAATGACGTGCAACGGTAAGTAAATTAGACGGATTGTAACTCAAAGTTATATCGTTGACAACAGGTTTCAGTTTCATTTATTGGGCCTAATGTTATGGGAGGCCAAGCGGGGATTTTGCGCATTAGTCGAGCGCGTCAGAAAATCACATGGGGAGATACCTTGTACCCTGTAAATGCACTCCTACCATATACAAACTCTTAATACAGGGGCGTGCGTTGGGGGCCGTCCGTAAAAATATTCATTCTTAGAAAAGCTTGAAAACGTCAGAATAAGAATAAGAATAAGAATAAGACAAGGTAACTTAAGTACACGAAGAACAGTGTATTTTTCAAAACTCTGACTCTTGAGTAAGGAAATGGGCGAGTCGCAAAGTTTCACAAAAAAAAAACGAATATTTTTCGAAATGAACATTAGATCGAAAAGCTGAAAACTACGTGTTCAATTTTTTCAAAAATTTATCGATTGACACCAGATACTAGATACCCTCGAGGATATTTGGTGGGTTAGGGAGTTACTTTAAAATCTCAAATCTCCATTTGTTTATTATATGTTTTGATTCCATATAAAAATAAGGAACTTTTATTCGAGATATTTTTTCGAATTATCGACAAATGGCGATATAATCGGAAAAAACGATTTTTGGAAATGAAAAATTAAGTGAAAACATGAAAAATCTCCACTATAATGAAAAACTTAACTGAAAATTTTTTTGGTTTCAGGACCTAATCTTCACAGCCCAATAGGCTATGATAAGCAACAATAATAAATAAAATCAAACAAGATGCTGTATATCTCCACCACCAACATCTCTACATAATCTAACTTTCCTTGTTAAGTTGACGTGCATTGCAAAGTTGACGTAAACTGGAAAGTATATCTGAATTAAGAATAGACATGCCCTATATAGCTATCTCTGTCGTTCAGAGCCACCTATGGTGACAATAATTTTGGATCTCACGTTATCTTATTCCATAGCAAACTGAGCATGGTTTCTTAGTTAACAAAACTATATGAAAGGGCCACTTAAGATTGCTATATAAAAAAATGGCAACAAATTTTACCGAATCAACGGTACTGATATGGTTGTTATTAAGAAGTAATGGTTGAAGAACCCCTTTGTAGGATAATGCTACTGTTTTATCTACGTGAGAGTAAATTAGAGTCGGATCAGGTTATGGTAAGTAGTGAAGAATTTATAACAGCATGCAGAGTTGCAATATTTGGGTTGCTCCAAGTGATACTGGTATCATCTGCAAAGAGAAAAATTCTTCATTGATTTTTAAACTATTTATGTCATTTTAAATATGAGAAAAAGTAAAGGACCCAATACTGAACCTTAATGTACTCTACATACAATGTTTTTGAGACCAGAATCTGTATCATTTGGTCTAACCAGTTGTTTCCTATTCAACTAAGATTGGAAGCAATTCAAAAGAAATACCTTAAGTTCCGTAGAAATTTAGCTGTTTTATCAAAATGTCATGATTTACACAATCAAAAGCTTTGGCATAGTCACAAAAAGCAGTGACAAGGTGAAGATTATTGTTAAGTGTATAATAAACCGCATGTAGTACAGAAAACATGGCATCACGACTTGTACATTTATTATTTAAAAGGGCGAACTGGTTTTGGGATGCAATGTAGTTTTCAACGAGAAAGAACATAAGTCAGTCTTTTATGAGTCTCTCAATAATTGTGAAGAGTAGCGGTAGTAATTAGAGAGGTCTATAATTGCAGGAATTGGATTTTTTCAACACCTTTGTGAAGAGGAATAATGATGGCTGTCTTTAGGCACTTTTGGAAAAAGCTGCATTAATATTATGAAGTGAACGAGGGTTATACCCACTAACTTTAACTTCAAAGATAAGGCTCACAAATTAAACACAGTGTGTTTAAATGTTACTGTGGCAAGAATTTGAACACTGATACAAAATGTTGTGGACAACATGAAACTGCAAGAGTTTTTGAAAGGAGCCGATGTGCAATTTAAAATGTGTACCAGCGCTATGAGGAGACTGGTCTAATTGTGGGCGAATCTGGCACTTTCATGCAAGGTAATGCTAAACCTCATAAAGCCAGAGTTGCCAGATAATATTTTGATAAAGTTGGAATAAGGCGGTTTGATTGGCCACCACTCAGTCCAGACATGAATCCTATCAAACATTTCTGGGATGAGCTGCGCCGATGTATCCGATGTATCCATTAACCCGCTTCAAGGACTATCCTGGAGGTGCGAGAGTTGTTATTTCAGGAATGAAATAACTTCGAACACAATATAACCCGTTATTTCATTGAAAGTATTCTTCGTCGCCTACAAGCTGAAATTAATGCAAGAGGGAGAAAACAGGCTATTGATGAAGGTTTTTTAAATAACGTTTAGTTTTAATAATTTTTCTTTCACTTTCTTAACAATAAGTCGCACTTTGTTTTAACTGTAAAATTATTACTTCTCATGTTAACCTTCGGATGACCAAGCGGTGGAAATTGTGACCCCAGCGTATGTTTTTCTTTAATAAATTCAAAAGTATTTTCAATTTTTGACTCATTATTTTTTTATTTGACTTTAATATCATTCTAGATATCCTCATATTTTGAAATAAAAAAAATTCCCTATATTTTACGAATAAAAAATATATTCTGAAGTTGATGTTTAGTAAAATAGCGTCTATTATGTGTAATTCCAAGTAGTTTTACGCTAGTGACGTCGACTTTGCAAAGTAACAAGATACTTACTCAACATACACACTACACATGACACTAATATTCATGTTGTGACTGGCTGAATGACATAAAGTCATGCCATAAAAAAAAAATTAAAAATTAAAAAAAAAACTTCATTTTTTTGTTAAATTGTCATTTTTGACATTTATGACCTGGGTTATTTTTCCCCCCCTTGGTCATCCGTGTAACAAAAAAGGTTGGTCATCGGAAGTTTAAATGGGTTGCATATGCGAGTTCATCTTGAACGAAGTAAAAGACACACGTACACGCAATCATGATTGGTCTTTTAATTCATTATTACTTCTCCTAAATAAAGCTCAAAAACGAAAATATTGCTATTAATTTACATAACATCGATTTATTAAAGTTAGTTTACAAAAGTCACTACCAAAGTTTGCAATCACAAACAGAAGTTTACATTCAACCGAAAATGTCAACGAGAAATCACAATTTCAATGTGACCTAAATGTTTTGCCCCCAGTCTATAAATATATAGCGTTTAAATTTTATATTAACAATGAGGAATACTTTTTATTACTATCAGTGTTCAAATCATTTAAAAAGTTAAAAAAAAATTTCGACAAATTATGCTTCCGAACAAAAACCATAAATATTGAAATCAGATAAAAGAGAAAATCAAATATCGAAGTGATTAAACCCGAATTGTTTCGAGTGATCCAGATTGATGGAAATCTGTATTTTTAATTTGACGCAAATTGGCGATTTTTTTTATTATTGTTCTTTTAGCTTTGGAAATAGTAATATAATATAACGTTTTAAACATGATTTTTTCACTTTACTTTTTACTATTTTTACTGACAATATGCCACAATTTTACTTTAGTTTCTTTTGATGTTTCAAAGTATTTACTTTTTGTTTATTTCCACTTCGGTAAAAATTACATTAAAATACCACAAGAAAATAGTTTTGGAATAATATTTTTCTTTTCATTGATATTATTATCAAAAATCAGCTGAAAGCAGAATAATCTACATCAGCGGTTCTCAACCTTTTTGAATGATGATGTACCACCTACAGTTATTTTTATTATTTTTGGTACCACCTATATTTTTAAATTGTATTATCAATACTTACTAAGTACTACTATTTTAATTTTTTCTGTGTTTTGTGTACCACCGCCAATAATGATATGTACCACCAGTGGTACATGTACCACAAATTGAGAACCTCTGATCTACATTATTCTACATAATTATAGGGTTGTTAAACTGTCATATATATGAGTTGGTCTTTATAAATTAGAAAAAAATAGGTCACAACTACATTTTGTTATTATAAAAATTGTTTTTGCGTTTAATTTTTTTTTGTAGTGTTAAGTTTGCCCTGTGTTAAACTCGTTATAATCCATATATCTATTTAAAAGCTTAATTTTTTGCGTTTTTATCTTGTCCACAGAACGTGAGTTATCAGCGCGCCCAATGTCTCGACAAGTTCAACCGCTGGTAAAGGTTACCCGCTCAGCTTCCTCGTCTCTCCGTACTCCATGCCATCTGCCGGCGGGAAAAAGCTCTCATGTTACCTCGAGCTTCTTATCCATAGGCATTTCATACGAGGGGTATGCATGGAACTTCTTCATGGCGGTCTTGTATCCCTGACCCCAGATGTCCTCATCCAGTTTTTCACACAGTTCTGTCCAGTGCCTTCTTTTTTCTGTACGAATTTTCCCGTAGATTCCCTCTTCCATTAACCTTCTTCTCATGACTATACATTCATTTCTGTGTGCCTCGATGTCGGCATTCCACCAGTAGGGCGTCCTGTTTACATCTCAAAGACCCATCCTGCTTCCCTCCATCGCTTCTTTAATTAACCTCTCCAGGTTTTCGACCGTCGGTGATTGACCCTGCATCATGCTCACTCTAGATTTGATCAGCTCCTCGTATACAGGAGGTATAATCTACCTTTATTCTTCTCATTCTTAGAATCTCTTCGACCGCGTCTTCGTCCACATCCACCGCGGCACTCATCATCCCTCTTATTTCGCCCCGTGTCTCGGTCCAGGTTTTTACCATGTCACATGCCCGCTCTTTACTTGCTCCATCTTCTGTGACCTCTTGGATCACCTACTTCGTTGTTTTGGGTGAGATTTCCTGTACCAAGATTCTTCTCTTCACGATGCCCACTGTTGTCACTGCTCTTGACACGCATGTGCTACCAAAGAGGAGTTTCTTCACTTCCTCCGCCATTTCCATTCCTCCGCCCAGCTCCAGTGATATCACTAGGTTTCTGGTCTGTCTGATCCTTTTTATGCCGATGGTCTTTCTTCCTGTTAGGTTATTCTGCACTTCTGTCATTGGGTCGGCAAATGATTTTTCCTTGCTCTTGCTGATGAGTGCTACTCCATTTTGTTCTCTGGGCTTGGTGTTAATATTTGCCCACCCTCTTCTAGCTTTTTTGCCTAGGAGCGTGATCGTCACACACCTTTCTCTTGCAGCCCACTCCAGGATTTTCCTTGATGTCTCGACTCCTAGTGATGTTGCCGTGTGGATTCCCACTCTTTCTCTTCCTAGCTCCTCCATCTTCTGTACCAGTTTCCTGCATGCCTTGAGGAAATTTTCCGACTCGAGTTCTTACTTTTTATTTGGGAGAAGTTTAAATCCATATTCCTCCTTTTTAATCCACGTTCCATGTATATGAGCAGACATCGTGACTCTCAAAGTTCCCAGGCCGCCATTCTCATCCACATCCGCTGGAACGCCTGGTAGGTCAGGAAACATACCTTTCACCGTTTCCATGGCTTTGTTGTTCTCGTGGTTATTGGTAGCAAACACTGCCACGTCTACTGCTATTTCAGAGATATCTCCCTCTTTCACTACAGTTCTTTGGAAGACTTCCTTCGGCCAGTCCTCATTTGAGAACTCTGATATTTCTTCGTACTTGCATATTGCCACTTTTTTCGTGATAGCGTCCATCCTTATTTTAATAGCTTCTGGGTTCTCTAGATCCTCTTGAACACTCATTGTCGCTATCTTCTTGACTGTCAAGGGCTCCATGTTGGTCTGCACACCTCTGGATGACCTAGATATTATTTTGTAACAGTTATAAAGACACAGGCAAATACAAAACTATTGACGAAACATTACATCCCTTATAAAAATAAATACAAGTCCCCGTTCTGGATTTGTTCAGCTCGGATACTCGGTTCTTGAGTGTTTAAGCTCCTACGTCCCGTTTTTTCTTGTTTTTTAATAATTAATAGCATTGTTTTGTTGCTTGAGTCGTTTTTGTTAGTTTTTTAATTTTTTTGATTGGCCGAAGCCGTTTTTGTTTGTTTTTTTTTGTTCTATATTTTTTTGAAGACACTGGGTGATTTGGACTTGTTGGATTTTTCTGATAGAACCACGTGGTTATTTTATCCTATTAATATTGTTTAATTGTTATGATGTTGGGATGATCATACCCTACTTTTTCTCGTAGAATCTGGTTTATTTCAAGCTCAGCGAATTTTATTCTAGCTTCTTCTTCCATTACGTTTAGTACCCTTACTCGCTTTAACTGCTTAATTTTTTTTGTGTCCCCATGCGAGCGATGTGTATCCAACTGTACATAGTATGATGCTGTTAATTTATTAATATTGTCTTTATTTTTATTGTTAATTTGCTTTCTCTTCCTCTAAGTCCTCTAATGGCTGCTCTTGCTACTTCTGTCTTTTGGATTGTTGAGACTAGGTGTATTACAAACATTTAGACATTTACTCATTGTGGTTCCTAGACATTTGCTTCATTTTTTATTCAATGGACCTCTTTTGCTCTTGTAGTTGTTTTTTAGGTACTACAAATTTAATCTCGTTCTTAAAAATTTTCTTGGATATGTGATTATTGTCTAATGGATATACCAGTCTTCTATTGTGTCCAGTGCCGTCCGTATTCTTAGGACTATATTCAGTTTTCTGTATTTCGCCGCTTTAGCCGTGTCCAGATGAAAGCTGGAGTCTTAAAGAAGATGCCATAAAACGATTATAGGCGTTTGAAATTTGGTGCTACCGTCGTGTGTTGAGGGTCTCATATACAGGGTGTTCCGAAAAGAATGGTCATAAATTATACCACACATTCTGGGGTCAAAAATAGTTCGATTGAACCTAACTTACCTTAGTACAAATGTGCTCACAAAAAAAGTTACAAAATGAAAATCGATTTTTTTCAATATATCGAAAACTATTAGAGATTTTTTATTGAAATTGGACATGTATAATTCTTATGTCAGTAACATCTTAAAACAAAATTATAGTGAAATTTGTCCACCCCATAAAAAATTTATGGGGATTTTGTTCCCTTAAACCCCCCCAAACTTTTGTGTACGTTCCAATTAATTCATTCTTGTGGTACCATTAGTTAAACACAACGTTTTTAAAACTTTTTTGCCTCTTAGTATTTTTTCGATAAGCCAGTTTTTATTGAGATGCGGCTTCTTTTTCAATATATTTACGTAAAAATTTTATAGGGGTTTTGTTCCTTTAAACCCCCCTAATGTTTGTGTACGTTCCAATTAAACTATTATTGTGGTACCATTAGTTAAACACAGTGTTTTTAAAACTTTTGTCTCTTAGTCTTTTGTTCATAAGTCACCTTTTATCGAGATGTAGCTTCTTTTTCAAAATATACCTAAAAATGTAAATTATAAATAAATTTTCAGATTATTAACAGGTCTCTATAACCGTACTTAACCATATACAAATATGTGGTGGAATCGACAAATATTCAAAATATCTCGATAAACACTGGCTTATCGAAAAAGTACTAAGAGACAAAAAAGTTTTAAAAATAATGTGTTTAACTAATAGTGCCACAATAATAATTTAATTGGAACGTACACAAAAGTTTGGGGGGGTTTAATGGAACAAAACCCCCATAAAATTTGTATGGCGTGCACAAATTTTACTTAATTTTTTTTTAAGATATTGCTGTCGTAAAAATGCTACATGTCAATTTTCAATAAAAAATCTCTGAGAGTTTTCGATATATGAAAAAAAATCGATTTTAATTTTGTAAATTCAAAGGGCTGTAACTTTTTTTGTGTGCACTATTGTATATAGGTAAGTGAGGTTCAATCAACCTATTTTTGACCCCAGAATCTGTGGTATAATTTATGACCAATCTTTTCGGGACATCCTGTATACACAACACAGCTTACATAACTATTCTCCAGAGGCTAAGAAAAGGCAAAGAAATAACTAACAGTACGTAAAGAACAGAAAGTTGGTTTACTTTGGCCATATTATGCGTAACAATAAATACCGAATTCTACAGTTGATTTTACATGGCAAAATTTAGAGCAGGAGAAACCCTGGACGTAGACCTGGCTGGTCAATCTTAGGAAGTAAACTGGTTTAACATCAACGATCAACATCTCTAAAAGATAGTCACCTTAAGAAGAAAAAGCCGTGTCATGTCCAATCGACAAATCTACAGTACTGAGATAGCTGCAGCCCATATACCACATTCTCAGTTGATCCACAGGTGCTTATTGCGTTATACCTTATTTTCACCTGTCCCATTTCTACATAACATATAACGTTACCTAACAACCATTGGAAGCGACGTGATTAGTATATGTCTTATTAGCAAGTAAAGTCGGCATCGTTTTATGTACAAAGAGTCACTTTTTATATCTGAATGACTGCGATAACTTGGATAAGCCGATCATTAGGACATCCGAGTGTTTCTTCTTTTAGTAGTTGCTACGTAGTATGGTATATTTGTAGTTTTTCCTCCAATATAGAGAATTCAGTGAAACTAAACCAACAAACTAAAATTTAGTATGAACACTGAAATTAAAAAAATACTGACACTTACCTGTCTTTTTTAAAATATTTTTTTTAATTGTAAGAAATTCTAATAAATTTTGCTATTTTAAAACCTTTTTATATATTTGGATTCGTTTTTCTTACTATCTTACGATTACTCATTTTGTAATCCAATTTATACAGATTTCTAGGCTACCTAGGCACCTGAAATTTTCAGAATAGCTCCGAACTTGCTGACAGTACAATATTTAACTGCTCTTATATTATGGATAAATCTTCTTCTTCTTCATGCGACTAGGATTACTCCTGTTTGTCTGCGTCTTATTCTGTTTCAGTTGTTGTTGACAATAGAAAAAGTAAGAACTAAAATAGGATACCAAATGGGAGAAAAACAACTTAAAATATTCTGCTATGCGGACGATGCAATACTAATCTCTCAAAGTGAAAATGATTTACAACGTATGCTGAACCAATTCAACATAATTTAACATGTGAATTTCCTCACAAAAGACAAAATGCATGGTTATAACAGCAGATCCAATAAGATGTAAATTGGACCTGGAAGGTAGTTAATAGAACAAGTGATGGAGTTTAAATATCTGGGCATCACACTATCTAGCTACGAAAAGCTCGAAACAGAAGTGAAAGATCAAGTGAAGAGAGCAAACAGAGCCGCAGGTTGCCTGAATGACACAATATGGATAAATAAAAATATCGGAAAAGAAATGAAAGGAAGAATTTACAAAACAGTCATCAGACCAATAAGGACATACGCGGCAGAAACAAGACCCAACACAGAGAGGACAAAAAGATTGCACGAAACAGCGGAGGTGAAAACCCTTCGAAAAATCGATGGTAAGACTTTCTGGGACAGAGCTAGAAGTACAGATATACGACGGAGGTGCAAGGTGTATAACATAAGAAACAGAAGAATAGAATGGAATTACCATATAAGCCGAATGACAACAAATAGGATAGATAGTCAGGACAGGGAGAGAGGGTTTCCCAATAGGAAGACGATCATTGGGAAGACCACGAAAACGATGGAACGACAACTTACTAAAGGCACATTGAAAAAACAGACAGAGTCATGTCTATACAAAAAGAAGAAGAAGAAGAAGTTATTGTTGAGTGTACATTGTCATTCCACCTTTTCGGCCGCCTTCCAACGGTTCTTCTGCTATACGGCTTGTTGTTTTTACAGATGTTCGCTAATCTATCTGGTTCCATTCGATTTACATGTTTGTTCCAGTTTTTAATTATGGTTAATCTATTATTTTTTTTAATTTCAAACTATTTTAAAAATGTGATTAATGCAATGACATTTGGATCCCATTTTAAAGTACGTCAACAAATCGATAATTACGAATTGATGGTGGCTCAGTGGTAGAGCATTAGACTGCAGATCGAGAGGTCACGAGTTCGAAACCCGGCTGTTGCGTATCTTTCTTTTATTTTTTAAATAAATAATTAAAAGTTAATATACTTAAAGTTCATATTTTATAAGGTAATTATTATATGTATATAAATATTATATATACCATTTTAAACATTTTCTTTGATTTATATGAGTTTAAATCCGCTAGAGAAAATATTCCTCTAAAATAGTCGTTTACAAAATTCTTTTATGACAGAAATTGAAACAACAAATTAGTTTATAATTTTATATTGAATCCTATAAATAATGAAAACGTTTTATTATAAAAAATTATTTTTAAAAAAAGTGTAATTTTTCTTGATCACGTCACTAATACATTAGCTAGAATTTTTGTCTAAATAAAATTAAATGACTCATTATATTATTATATAATCAACTACACGTATTTGATAAAAAAAAATAATTTAGCATATCGTACCAGATCAAAAACTGGAAGCCATCGATCCCATAATTTTTGATCTTTATAATCATATATTATTAATCTCATGATCAGACCACGGACAAAAACTCGGGTGAATCTATTAATTTTGATGGATGATAGAAAATTAGTGACTACTCGTCATGTTGATCGTCTGGTTAGATTTTTGATAAACTGAATAATAAAACAATAAATTATCAGATATGGGAATCAATTTCTTAGCGAGATTTGTTGAAGAACAATGTCATCTGAAGAATGTGGCATAATTGTTAACGAGAGAGATGTAAAATAAATTATGTTATGTTTGGAACGTGTTCATTTTAAATTTGTGTCTAACACATGAAATATAATATACACGAATTTTTTCTTCTTCAAGTAATTCTCAGTGCCGAAAATTAACAATCTTCATTTGAAACTGATTATCTAATAGTTGGTTGTTGGTTATAACATTTAATTTAAAAAAATTAAAAGTGAAAAATCCAGTGGTTGGCTCTATACCTTAGTTTTAAAAAACTTAAAGACAAGTAAATAACTAAAAATGTAAAATGTTATTTTTGTAATTACAAAAGGGTTGTAATATTATGGAATGAATGCATATTCTTTTGTTTAGTAATAAGACGCAATGGATTCCATTGAACATCATTTTTGCGACTATGAATTATTGGACGGACATTTCCGCGGCTAATTCTTGGAATACGATCAAGATCTTTTGTACATTTAATATACTGATTTACGTGTAAACAGTAGTTTCCAGCTAACTTAAATTTTCCTCTAATTTACAGATATAGAACAGGCCGAATTATAAGTGGATTCTCTTCTTTGTAGCCATACATTCTCATCTTGTACCATTTAAACCACTGTTACATGCCAATAACTCCAGCTCAGTGTAGCTACTACAGCTACTGTAACTACTATAGCTACTATAGCTACCCGAGCTACTATAGCTACTGTAGTTGTTACTGTAGCTACTATAGCTACTATAGCTAGTATAGCTACTTATAGCTAATATAGCTTGTATTCTTGTACAGATATCTGTTGGTGGACATCCTTTAGTCATCAAATACCCCAATATTCCGAATTCCGTTAACAATTTGACACGTTTCCTTAAAATACTCATTACGTTTACATGACATTAAGCTACAATATTATTGCTGTAATGAAAATTGCATAATTCAGCTTCTAGCATGTAACACAACATCTGTTATCAACAACTTACAGCATTTCTTGCAAAAACTAGCAGAAATAGATTATGATTTCAACAATATTATAGTCATTTTTTAAATTACCCGATTTTGTAAGATTGTAATCGCCATCATCATCAAGAGCTTCCATCCATCGTCGGATGCAAGCCTTCCTTAGGTTTGTCCATTCATTTTACAATTTGTACCACTGGAAAAAATTTGGCAATTATAATAAGAGACAAACTAGAAACGGATGATACTGGCGGAGTAAAGAAAGTCGAACAAAAAATCATCGAAAATCTCACACACAATCAATACACGAACACACAATGATGTACTATAATGAACATGAAAAATGAACATACAATAACACAAAAAACAATCAGAATTTGATATCGCTAGGGTAAAAATACACCTTCAAACACTATTTTCAACTACACAATGCTGTGGCGTTGGACCCATAGGAATTGGATGCGAGAGGCACAAGATCGAAACAGATGGAAAATTATGAGGTAGATGTATGTCCAGCAATGAACAAGCGAAATGGACTAATGATAAGACATAAGCCACGTCTAGACAAAGAAAAACCATGTTTTATTGTTGTATGGTATTCGTTAAAATAAATTATAAAATGGTAATTATAAAATAGAATAACGGAGTACAACCCTGACCATAGTAACTAAAACGTGTTTAAAATCCAACTCTGAAAATTAATTCAGAAAAACAGTATAATACTAACAAATATTTCATTAAGTAGTAGTTAAATAGTGTAATATCAAACAATAAATACAACAGAGACAATAAGTCACTTTAATGTTAACAGTTTTTATAAATATTATCGAATATATTCATATCGGAATATACCTAAGCAGATAACCTACAAAAGCTAAAACAAGTAGTAAAATTGTTTACTGTGGACTACGGAAGTTTTTTGCCAGGACCGTATTCTGATTAAAACAAAACTGATGACTAAAAATAAATAGTTTTATCCAATCTGAAATTTTTACTACTAAGAATACTCCAAATAGCTCCTCTACAAATCAGTTAAATGGATCACCTTCATATTCTTCCGTAACCAACCAAACACCACACACCAACATATTTCCATCAAGAAAACAAGGAATTATATTTGATGCAATTGAAAATACCAAACTAGAAGATTACGTGTCTGCTCTGAGTCTTTTGCTACAACCAACAGGATTTACCTACATATCATTAAAAAACCAAGCTTGCCCAACATGTCAGCAAACCAACCATTTAACAAAAAACTGCCCAATGTTTACTTCGATTACAGCAGATAATTCAACATCAAATAACCTTTTTCCAAACCATTTACCAATTCTAAAAACCCAAAAAAACAATTACCAACAACAATCAAAAGAAGAAAGTACTATACAACAAAAAATCGAAACACTAACTACACAACAAGAACCACACATACACCCAACCAAAGAAGAGTCACAAGGAACAAACGACCTAAAAATTGATCCAGAAAATGAGGCAATGCATATAAAAACAGGCAGAAAACAAACCAAACGCACAATATCCCAAACCTCTCCATCGGCTACTACACCTACAGAGGAACATACTTTCATACCACCAAAAAATAAAGAGAAGAAAGTCAAATCAGATCAAAATGTCAAAACAAAAAAAAAACAATAGAAGAAATGCTAAGTTACAATAAAAGGCGATATGATAACCCAAATTCTAACTACCCTCTAACTTACGAACAGGTAATAGATTTTATTGAAAATTGTGACGGCTCACCAGATCCATTGAGTAGGTATCGCCAAAACGTATGCAGGAGAAACAGCAGAGATCACAGATCTGTTAAATAAAATATACTCTTACCTGAAGGACCGAAAAAATAAAGTCAAATGCGCTCGAATAAAAAATAAAATATTAAAACAGAGCAAACTAGAAACAGACTTAGATAGCGAAACATCTACCGAAACTTATTAATATATCAACAAATACCTACAACATATACACCGATACGTCAAAATGAAGACAGAGAAATAAAAGACAGAAGAAAGCAACGCAAAAACAAACTTGTTTGTGAAGTGTGCAACAGTGTTCTAACGGTAAAACAGTGGACAGTAAACAGTGAACAGTGAACAGTGAACGACGGAAATATAATATACCCAACTACCTAAAAATCATGCCCTAGAATCTAGAAGGAAACATAGATACCTACTCAAAATATTTTCTTAACGTACTACCAACTACTTCAGTTGATCAAACACACATTATAATACACATATTGTAAACTTATGTACATTATTTATATCAACTGTAACAGTATTCTAAATACGCTAATGACCCTGCGTGGTAGATGCGTTAATAAAATGAAAAAAAATATGGAATAACACGAATAGTTCAGTATATTTTAATATTAAATATTTATCTAAAAAGCTGTATTTGTTGACAAACACAGGTAGCTAGAACAATAGCTAGAGAGGGTGAAACAAAAACATATATTTCTCCGTTGTTATTCCTACATGGAATGTGTGTACATACGTTGTCGGACACATGGAGCATCTATAACACATAAAATAAGAGTAAAAATGTGAAAATGCGACTCCAGTTTAAGTTATGGTGTCCAGACATTTGACAGAAATATGTATTCTAGTAGCTTTTGCATACAATGGCGATTCGACGCGATTCTTATCTACACTCTCGACACTTTTTTGTTATTTCTAAATCGTGTTGCAAAAATGGTGTGGGGTTATTTACAATTGCAGATTTTGTATCGGTTCTACTGGAATAGAGATGTAGGTGTTATTTAATAATTTAAAAAATTATGTTTGGTGTATCCAACAAAATATCGATTGTGGCGACATGTGCGCATTTGCACATCAATAAAAAAACGATATTAGGATAACAGATAGGGAACTAATACAAGTATGCTTCTTTAATAAGTAAAAACGTAATACTGCATTGCAATGACCCTGAGCACCTATACTAAATTTACAATCAAGATGCGGTGGAAATAAACAAACCAAGACACGTTAAATGCTACTAGGAGCACTCCTGAATCATAATTTACAATGTATAAACTTTGGAAACCATGATTTGGGATTTACAATGTATATACATTGTAAATTATGATTCGAGAGTGCTCCTAGTAGCATCTAACGTGTCTTGGTTTGTTTATTTCTACTGCATCTTGATTTTAAATTTAGTATTTTATAGTAGACATCTGTTTTTTACGGATCCATTCGCTTCCTTTCCTCTCTCATAGTTTAATGTTTAGCATTTCATTTCATTTCCATGGATATTTCTGTCTTTGCTATTTTTCCATATTTTCCTTTGTAAACGTCCATGTCTGAGAGTCGTATATGAAAACAGAGAGTATACATTGAATAAATACTCTTGTTTTCAGGTATTGCTGGTATTTTCTGTTCTTTGGAATATAAGAGAGTTTCCGAATGATGTTCAGGCCAACCATATTCCTCTCTTTAATCTCATTTTCGGTATTTAATTTAGTGATTTATCTTAGATATCTATCCCCTTCTATTTGTTCTATTATTGTTTGCGCCACTGTAATTAAGAGTTATTTTTGTCGGTTGGTCTTGGTTTTTGTTTTACTGTAATTCATCTTCAGTCCTATCTTTGTCGATTCTCTATCTTGTTCTTTCATAATTCTTTGTAATTCTTCACTTTTTTCTGTTATTAATACAATATCATCAGCATATCGTAAGTGATTCAGATATTATCCGTTTATGTTAATACCCAAGCCATTCCAGTGTAGTTGTTTGAACACATCTTCTATCGTTTGCTTGAATAGCTTGGGCGAGATGGTATCTCCTTGTTTTACTCCTCGGTTTATTTTAAGAGGCTCCGTTTGTTGTACTGGTTCTATTAGCATTCCGAAAAGCTAAATGAAGGTGTGTTTATGGCAGACTCTAATAAGTTTAAATTTAGATTTATGTCACCTTCAGTCAAACAGATAGTACAGTCATATTTTGAGGTTATACTGAATAGTTAACTTATTAAAGGGAAGTATACCAGTGGTTGGCAGTCGAAGCAGAGTTGTAGCTAATGAAAAGAACTTTTCAGGGAAAACTCATCATAACTTAACCCTTAACTACAGAAAGCCGGTATTTTTACCGGTGGGTATTCCCAAAATGCGGATTTCGTGGTAACCTCACCACTTACAAGTTCATGTGTCTCTGTAAAAATATTGTATTACATTCTTAAAATTCACTCATTTTACTATTTTTCCCATATCTAGAGACTCCAGAAAAACTCATAACGCATAATTTTTTTGTTTTTTATTATTAACTTTAAATTTTGGCTATATTTTATAATGACTGGTAAAACTACCGGAGATCTGTTGTTACGTGGTAATAATGGGATGTATGTAGTTAAGTTAAATAAAGCTTTATTTTTCTAACCTAATACTTACGAAGTCGGGATAGTATCACGAGGTTTTTTCCTGGTTTTCCCTCGTGATTTACTATGGAATTTCTAGCTCTAGAATTTTACTGTCACCATTGCATGTGGTTGTTTTTTTAAAGACAGATCACATCTTATGACTTTTTGTGACGGATATTCTTGAGTTGGGGTTGATTTGATGTAATCGAATGAACTATCTTTCAATAAGGCCGTCCCAGGAACGCAACTCATAAATATTGGCAATATCATTTTAAAGTCTTCTACTTTAAAATGTATATATAATACATATAGGTATGCCTGAATTGTCGATATAAATGAGTCAGATTAAATAAATGATTAGAAGAATTTTTTTACTAAGCAACAACATTTTTGTTTAGTTCATTAATATTTTTTGTATTTTAACAACGACACCCGATTTGAGCGTGGAAACGTTAATAAAATCATTTTTTTGGTAAAATTGTGGCTTATTTCCCATCAAAACTAGTTAATTGCAAAAATGCCACAAGAAAATAGCTTCAGAACAACATTGTGAATATAATTCTTACAAAATACTACAGAATTTCATTTTTTGACATAAATTTAATTAATAATAACTAAAATTTGTAAAATAGTTTTAAATTACCTATATAAATTTTAAATTCGCTCAAATAAATAATAGATTACGGCCACTGACCCGTTACATTTAATCTCGGTTAACTTTATCAATATTTACGGCAGGTAAAGTTCTTGTTCTTTCACTACAATAAATGTTACTTTACTGCCACAAATGAGTACAAAAATGAATGACTTTAGTGCCGGTTGGCGATAGACGTATACATATATTATTACCCCTGAGAAGTTGAGATGCTCACCCACAGAGCAAAAGCACACATCGACACAATTTAATTTTTTTTTTCTTTGACACGCAGCTTTGTGTATACCAAATTTCACATCAATCCAATCGGTTTTTTAATATTCGAAAGTTTTTCAATATTTTACCGTGAATGAACCTACTAATAATGGCATTTTAAATACTGAATGTTGCGTGTGAAAATTCTTTTCTTTAAATTTTTTGGTTATATAAAATTGTTAACAAATTTCTAAGTTGACAATTTTGTATCTGTTTTTCTTTTTATTGCAGACGTAAACTCATTAACGCCCCGTGTTCCAATTTGGAGGTTGTAGGTGTTCTTTACTGAGTAAAGTGAAATATTAAAAATTAATTTTGTAATTTTTGCAATGAAAGCTTGCTGTTATTAAAAAGGTCGCCTCGAACAATGAACTCCCTTAAAATTTCCTTTCACGTGAAGTCAATTTGGAAGCAGTGGCGCGCATATCATAGAAATAATAGTCCTTTAACCAAAGCGTTAAATGTAAAGAGTTACCGCTGTCATAACAACAACGTTGGATCCCGTCCAACTTTTATTTTATATACCTCATAAAGACAATTTGTTTTAGATAACATATGTTTTTTGTACAAAAAATGTTTTTGTGCATTTAACCCTTAGGGCTCCTTCTCACTAGATGGATCGACTGTTTGAACGGAAGACGGCAGCCGGACGTGAGTATTCTCGTGTAAACGGACCGTCCATTTAAACAGAAAGCTTTATTTTCGATTAGCGATATCAACGTCCAAGCATTAACGTCCATTGTACACGAGTGTAGAAGCCAAAATGATATTTTCGTGGTGATTCGCGGGTACCGCGGATTATAAGGGAAGCAAATCGGTGCAATGACGTAGGCAGACTCGTTCACAGTATATCCGATCCGGGCGTTTAGACGGCTCTTCGCAGTGGCAAAACACCGTCTAAAAACCTGGATCCGTTCTTTTTCTCGGATCCGCCTTAATTTGAACAGTGTCATATAAATTGTATTGTCACTGGAATATTCGTCTTTTTAGACGGACCGAAAAAACACACGGTCCGTCAAAGTGAGAACGGACTCTTAGGATTATTATTAACCGTTAGTGTGTATTAACCTTATGTTAAACAGAAACGGAGAAAGCACGCATCCCTGTCTGACTCCAGTAAGTACGTCAAATTAGTCACTGTTGGTCCCATTGTGTCTCACGCTGCACGTCGCCTCAGTGTACAGTGACTTTATAATCGAAATTATTTTATGTGGAATGTTTCTTAGCTCTAAAATTTTTCATATAGCAGCATGAGATAGGCTGTCAAAGGCACGTTCGAAATCAAAAAAACCATGTATAGAGGTGTGTTCCATTCAACCGATTGTTCCATTATTACCCTCACAGTATTAGTGTGATCTATGCAGGAAGATTCTGGCCTAAAACCTGCTTGATTTGCTCGAAATTCAACCTTGTTTGTTAATCTTTTATGTACGATGGTCGTAAAAATTTTATTTATGACGGTAAGCAAGGTTATTCCTCTCCAATTTTTGCACAGTGTGAGGTTGCCCTTTTTTGGAAGCTTAATAATGTTACCTTTTTTCCAGCCCGCTGGAATGCGGTTTGTTTCCCACACCTCTCGGACTATGGGGAGCAAAAGTTCAGCCGTTAGATGCGGGTCAGTTTTAAGTAGTTCGGCAGCAATGTTATCGATTCCCGGGGACCTGTTGTTTCTCAGAGATTTGATAGCTGTTATTATCTCCGTTCTGGAAGGGGACTCGCAAGATATATGCAAGTCTATATTCTGAGGGTGTTCAACAATTTCATCTGCGTTATCCCTGGGCGTGCCTAGCATCTCCTGAAAGTGCTCTTTCCATCTCTCTACTTGGTCATCCGTTGTAGTAAGTAATTCACCTGTCTTGGATCTTACAATGTTCGAACAGTTAGGCCCATTTTTTGTTAATCGTCTAGTAATTTGATACAGCTCTCTAGTCCTGTTGTGTTGTGCAGCTGTTTCTGCTTGTTTTGCCAGTTCTTCAGCCCACCTTCTTTTGTCTCTTCTTGCATTTCTTTTAACTGCTTTATTTAGTGTTTTGTATTCTTGTTGTCGGTTCGTTCTTTCTTCTACAGTTCTTGCTTGCAAGATATCTTTTTTTCGTTGTTGTCTTTCCTCGATAAGATTCCAAGTTTCATCTGATATCCATTCCTTCCTATCTTTCTCTTTTTTACCCAGTTTGTCGTCAGCTATTTCTGTCAGAATATTTGCCAAGTCTTCCCAGCTATTTACTTCACGTTCTCTTGTTTTTATTTGAAGCTCCTCCCTAAACATGTGTTTTCCTGAGAGCGTTTTTAATTTTTTTAGATTATATGTGGGTCTGTTGGTATTTCCTGTGGTTTTGTTTTTTGCCATCTTGATTTTAATGGTTCCAATTAACAGATGGTGGTCACTTGCGATGTCTGCTCCTCTTTTATTTCGTACATCAAGAAGGGATGATCTCCATCTTTTTGATATGGCGATGTGGTCTATTTGATTTTCGGGAAAGCGTGTAATGTAATGTAAATTTAGGGGTCACTATCGATAATCTTACACCTTTATTAGTTTCATTCCTATTTATTTTACAACGTATTATGTTTTCCTTCTTTTGCATTATTATACCGGTTCTTAGCGCACTCATCACTGTATAAACACCACTCTGTAAAATAACTAACAAGATTAAATAAAAATAAAAAATTAATAAACAATCCCACAGACACAAACATTTGTTAATTTTTATTTAGCTTACCATGACACAAAATCAACAAAAGCCAGTTCGTACAGGTCCTTAGATCACTTGGCAACAGATTCCTGCCAGGCAGTGATTGCAACGCTAAATCACGTACTCAGGTTTTAGATTCAATTCTCCAACAAAATAGGAAGACAACTTTTTATGAGCATCTTTTTTTTTCTTTTTCTAGTCCTATGACCGTTATCGCTCGTTGGATATCACGTTGGCTTCTAAATTCCCTGTTGTGACTTTTCTAAATAATGGTGTTGATTTTGTACAGAATTTTGAAGAGAATGTGTTCGTACTGTCAGGGTATTCTTCTTTTTCGCTCTATTATAAGTTGAAGGAAATTTTAACGTTTCTGGGTATATTCCATCTGGACCTGGGTTTTTTTTTGTTTTGAGTTCATTAATTGTATTTATAATTTCAATTTTCAGAATTGCTGGGTTTTCGTTGTTATTTTCCAATATTGGTATGCCGTGAAAAATATTTTTAATACAGTTTTCCCATTTTTTCAGTTTATCTTCCGTTGATTGCCACCCGCGTTCTGCATGGTGTGAAAAGTTGTTCGCTTGTTAGTTGATGTAAACTCTTTTATCTTTTGTTAATGTAAATTAAAAAAATCGTGCCTTTGTTGCAGTTCTTCTATTTCGACACATTTTGTTTCCGGCCATTTCTCTTTTGCTTCAGTTATTTTTTTTTCGAATTCTATTTAGTCTTTTTTATTCTCCATTCTGGTCATCTTTTCCTTTAGATTCTCTTCGTTTGTCCATTATTTGTAAAATCTCATCAGTTATCCATTCCTGTTTGTTGTTTCTGGGTGATACTTTTAGATGTTTGACTATTACATTGTTCATTTGTTTTTTAATATTTTTCCAAAGAACGTTTTTGTCATTAGACAAGGCGAAAATGGCGGGTTCGTTGGAAAAAATATTCCCATGAAATTTTTTTACATAATCACATTCGTGAGACATCCCATAATAAGGTTCAAGAAGTCGCCAACACGAAAAGTGATGCAACTTGCAAAAATCAATATTTTCGACCCGGACAAATTTTTTTTAGGTTTTTTGGACTATTCTAGACAAAAAACATCTCCCATAATTTTCCTCTAAATTTGATCGTTTTCTCTAAAGTTGATCGTTTTCGAGATAAGCAATTTAAAATAAAAAAAAAAAAGGTTGTATAATATTATATTACAATAACAGGATTATGATCGGAATTGCTGTCAGTTCCAGGATATGTTTTTGCACTGATGATAGCGTTGTGATGTCTTTTGTTGACCAACATGTAATCTATTTGGTTATACGGATTACACTGTTTTCATTGTTTTGTGGTGAAGTTCAAGTGTATAATCTGCGAGGATGTAATTTAAACCACGTATTTGTCGCTACCATGTTGCGTTGTTGCCAGAATTCGGTCATTCTCTCTCCACTGTCGTTCCTTACTCCAAGTCCGAAGTCTCCAATCAATCCAGATACCTTTCCTCTACCTAACTTAACGTTTAAGTCACCTAAGATAAATGTTAGGTCTCGTTTTTTTGGCCATATTTATAAGATTTTCTACATCAGCATACCACGCTTCTAGCTCTTCCATGGGTTTATCGTCCCTAGGGGCACAAGTCTGAATGATGTTATTATTTACTGGCTTTCTAAATACTTGAATAAGTAGACATCGCTCCGAAAATGGCACAAAGTTTGTGACAGCATTGTTGTATTTGTCTTCTAAAATTACTCAAACTCCGTTACGATGAGCCGGATCATTATTACCAGAGTAATAGAAAGTTTTGTTCATGGTTTTAAATTTAATTGAACCTGGCCATCTAACTTTACTCAAACCCGATATCTTCAATCCTAAACGTTTTATCTCGTGGCGTACATTTGCCAGTTTTCCTGTTTCGAACAGACTTTGTGGCAACCTTAAATGTTCCATGTAGCAATCTTAAAGTTTATATTCAACATATTTAGACTATTCCTCGATATGTAGCACTTGAGAAAATTATTTCTTATTGGTGTATCAAGTGATCTATCGCTTTGAAGGTTACGCATTTTCAAAAAGTTTGATCTGGATAGCCCAATCCATTAACTTGGGATTATGTTTCTCTTCAAGCGCGGGACCTATGTACTCTAATGTGGAAAATTTAGTTATTTCTATTCAATACATTTATGTATACTAGTTCACTTGCATTTCGATTAACGACTAATAGTTTTTTTTGTTTCTTTTTGGTATTAGGTTTTTAAGCTCAGTAAATCTTCTTCAGCTGATTTTTGGTTAAGTAAATGTTGTAAGCAATTCGAAATGAGTTTAATTCTATTCTGTACAAAATATTCAACATCGTAATATTTGTAGTATTTTTTCTATTTTAAATACTATTTGAAGCTCTTGATGATGCTGAAGTACCTGAAGTAGCCCATCTGCATTCTACTTTATAATTCGCAGATTATCTTATTTACACCTATCGAAACTTATATGATTTATGTTATTTAGACTTGCTCCTTTTTTATCATATTTCAATGTTTCCATCTTGTTCATGGTATAAAATCAACATTAAATTTTGCTCGCTGCTTATTAACAGCTGTTACTTTATCATCATCATCAACATCCAGCCTTCTATGTACATAGTGGAACTTAGGCTTCCCCTAATTTATTCCAGTTCTGTCGGCCTTGTGCTTCCTGCAGCCAATTCCCAGCGACTTCTTTGGTGTCACCTGTCCATCATGTAGATGGTCTACCTCTACTTGTTCTGTCTACTCCTGGTCCCATTCTGGCCACATGACCCGTCCAGTCCCACTTCAGCTATGCCATTCATCCTATGAGATCTGCGATGACTGTCTTTCTTCTGATTTCACAGTTTCCAACCCTGCTAGTCCAAGAGTGACCATTAAGATTCTTCTTCTGGACCACTCTAAGTTTTGTTGCTGTGGCCTGGAGGAATCAGGCAGGGAGACAGCCTCAGTCCATTGCTATTCAATATGCCAATGGATGAAATAATAGAAGATGTGGAATCGCTACGACTAGGATACAGATTCGACCACAGTAGAATCAATATAGTGTACTATGCGGATGATGCAGCCCTGATCGCAGCGGACGAGGATGACCTACAAAGACAACTTTATCGATTCTATCAAGGATGTCGACGACTCAAAATGAACATATCCACGCAGAAAACAAAATGCGTTACCATTGCCAACGACCCAATTAGATGCAAGCTCGTGGTAGAGGGGAAACCAATAGAACAGCTAAACTAGTTCAAATATCTAGGTGTAGAGTTATAAAGTTATCATGATCCAGCCAGAGACCTAAGAGGACACATTAACAAGGCCGTTGTCTTGTCCGGATGTTTGAGAGATGTGGTCTGAAATAACGTATATTATATGAGAATGGACAGCAAAGTTATAATTTATAAAACTTGCATCGGACCTGTTATTACCTATGGCATTGTGTCAAGAGAAGATACCAATAAAACCAAGAGCATGCTATGAACAGCCGAAATGAAGACACTAAGAGCAATAGCAGGGAAGACAAGAAGAGATAGAATACGAAATAACATCATCAGGGAGCAATGGGCCGTGTAAGATGTAGTCACATGGGGCAGGCAAAGACGAAGAGAATGGTTCATTCATGTAAAAAGAATGTAGGAGCACAGACTACCAAGAATTGCGCTAGAAGGAAAACCAGCAGGCAATAGTCCACCGGGGAGACCACCAAAAAGATGGAGAGATAGCTGGCAGTGTACCTCTCAAGAAATACTTCAACTTCGGAATTAACAGATCGACAGATCTACAATAAGTATAAGAAGAAGAAGAAGAAGATGTCCAAACCAAGTTTATTACAGGCGACATCTAACTCAGTAGTTGGTATCAGTGACTTTGACTTGTCTGGTATCAGAACTATGTCGTTCCCGAATCGGAGATGGGGGAACCTTTCGCCGTCTATATTGATTCCTTTAGAATTACTTAGCTATAAGATTTGTCAGTTTTATATTTCATGACACATGATTATTAGTTGTAATGGATAATGAAAGGAAAGACAAATGGTAGAAGGTAAAGGTAGAAAAAAGAAGTCTTGGCTAGAAAAATAAGCCGTGATAATCGCTGTCCGTAAAAGGATAGTATTTTGGGTAGGAATCGTCTTTATATCTTTAATTTTACGCATAGACAATTTTCATAATATATTGTAATTAATTATATTGCAGATGGAGACGAGCGGCACACCTCCAAAAAAACGCTTATTTCTCGAGATACCAACCACGCGTGTTGAATGGCTAATTTTGGTCTTACTTATGTTTTGGATGATGTTGAAAACAAAATTGAAGTTTATTTTAAATCATAAGTGGGGGATCATTGTCAAAAATTCAATTTTACCCTATAAATAAAATAAAGAAATCACGTTTTTCTGCGTTTAACTCGCTACAACTCTGTTCAGTTTTAATTTTTTTTTCTGAAATTTTTATAGCATACATTTTTCACTTTTACAAGACTTTAAAGTCCTGTTTCAAGCCTCCGTCTTATCATACTAAAAGTTATAAATTTTTTAAAGTAATAGGTGCAGATTCGTGAATTGCAAAGGTAATGTCGCAGAATATGAGTGAAAGAACTTGAGATTGAGCTTTTATTATCACGTTTATCTTAAAACATAGGGAACAAATAAGTTTACTGGGGAGTTTTAGATTAAAATGTTTTGTAAAAAAAAATGGTGCATTTTAATATCGACGTTGTACATTCCTAAAATAACGCTTGTTTTTTGGCTATTTCTGATCTTACTTTAAATTTTTGATGGTGCTGAAAACGAAACTGAAGTTTATTTTGAATTTTAAGTGAGGAATAATGGTCAAAAACGCAATTTTTCTCTAAAAATAAAAAAACAATTTTACGTTTTTCTGCATTTAACTCGCTACAATTCTGTTCGGTTTTAATATTTCTTTCTGAAATTTCACTACAAAAATTTATTCTAAGGAACTTAAATTGTCCGTAGAGGCATTCGCTTTTGACGCGTACGGTGCATACATAGATATAATAACCTGTAGATTAGCTAGCTATGGGCCGCTCTGTGCATCGAGGTGTAACGCCGATATCAAGAACGCCAGTAGTCAATATTCATTTTGAGTGGTCTAGCCATCTTTGTCCGTCGTATGAGCGGTATCGCTAAGTAAAAAGAGATAAATAGACCCCCGATCGACTGCCGCGCGTTACGCTTTTTTGCTCAGTATGCCTTGTCTACGGTTAACATATCTCTGGTACGGAGTCGGTATTAAAAGGTGCACCATTTTTTTTTTCTATAAAACAGTTTGATCTAAAACTCCCCAGAAAACTTCTGTGTGTTCTACATTTTAATGTAAAAGTAATTAAAAAACAAATTTTGAATTTTACCACTCAATTTTTGCGATTAAACTGCAAATCACAAATGTGCACCTATTACTTTTTAAAAAATTCATAACTATTACTGGGATAAGATTGAAGGCTTGCAGGTCATCAAAATAGGCTTCAAAATGGTGAAAAATATATGCTGTAAAAATTTCAGAAAAAAATATTAATCGAACAGAGCTGTAGCGGGTTAAACGCAGAAAATTGTGATTTCATTCTAATTATTTATAGGGTGAAATTGCGATTTTGACCATGTTCCCCCACTTAAAATTGAAAATAAATCTCATTTGTGTTTTGAGCACCATCAAACACACAAAGTATAACCAAACTTGGCCAGTCACCACACCGTGGTCAGTACGTCCATGTCATTTTGGGGGTGCGTGCCGCTCGCCTAATAATGTAATTATATACTTAATAACTTGCGGAAATAATACTATCTCCAAAGATTAATACTTATTGTAATAAATGGGTTTTAATCTATAAATTTAAGGTTATCTCAGGGTATTGGAGGGGAAGATACTCTAAGCCGCACTTAGGTAGTTTCTTCATAAAAGATAAAGACGGGGAACGTCTAGAGTCCAAAAGTATCTTTAATCGACTAAGGATAGCCATGGGCTCAGGACACATCTATGGACAATATGGAGCAGCAAACTGTCTTTAGAAAATGATACATTCTCATTGAGAGTCAGAGAGATTCTCTGTTTTAGAAACATTCTCAGTCGATTCTGAATATCGAGAAGAAATTCTTCCTTATCTTTCTTATAATCCTTAGTGCCCTTTTGGGCTTCGGATGAGAAGAAATTCATAAATACAAATGTCACAATTTTTGGAGTGGGATAGTTAAGTTTCCGATCCAAGGAAGGAAAGAAAAACATACTGGAGAAAAAGCCGGTAGCAACTTTAAAATAGTGAAACTTCTCTACATATCAAGTTTCAAAAAGATGTAACGGAGAAGCTGAAGGGTTGGTACGAACAGAGCTGTAGCAAGTTAAACGCAAAAAAACGTGAGTTCATTTTTTTATTTATATAGTAAAATTGCGACTTTGGCCATGGTCCCCCACTTAAAGTTCAAAATAAATCTCATGTTTTCTTTTCAGCTCCATCAAAAACATAAAGTGTGACCAAAATTAGCCATTCACCACACCGTGGTCAGTACGTCCATGTCATTTTGGGGGTTCATGCCGCTCGCCTAATAATGAAATTATGTAATAAATTGTGAAAATAATACTATCTCTAATAATATAATATATTGACTGTTTTAAATTTAGGTAACAAATCCATACCTTTTGTTAAATATATTTTAATTACTACCTCACGAAATGCAATAACGTTACGGTTTAGACTATAGCTCGGAGCGAAGTTTTCAACATTACCTTCGTTCCTTTGACACCACAATATTCATGGCTTCCCTTTGATATTCATTACTTTTTATAGTTGTCAGGAAAACGTCTACCGAAAATAAAAATGTAATTATTCAAAACTAACAGGATCTCAGTATGGATTCAATGAATGTACTGTTACATTTTCTTCCTTTTTCCATTTTTAAATTAAAATTTACAAATTCATTTTGCTGTCGGGTTGGATCATAAAGTAGAATATTTCTTGATTTATTTATTTTTTCGTGTTATTTCTAAAATTAGAATTTAATAAAGAGCTTAATAGAAACATAATTTAAAAATGGGTTATATGAAAGAATCCGGTTGTTTTCAATCTTCCTCAAAACAATAAGTAAAAAATACAGAAAACAATTTTTATATTTTAAAAAAGAGATCTATCCATTGGAATATATTCGAAATAGTGGATAAATACCTTCATTCGGTGACTTCTAATGGAGATTGGAAATGACTTCTGCAAATTCATCTCTATTCCTTTCTTATCATAGGCGTAACCAGGGGGGTTTTGGGGGGTTATAGCCCCCCATTTGTACTTTGAGCTCTATATGCTTAACACCATTACTATTCCATACCCCCCCAGAGACCATCAAGTAGTTGTAACCCCCCCTTAGGATCAGCCTGGTTACACCTCTGTTTCTTATATTAGAGTTTGGGCTGGGCGTCTAGTCCTGTTAGGACAAGTAATACTGTAAGAGTGTCAGTAAGTCTAGTGCCGACCACTAGACTAGTAACACGCGTGCGAGCGGAGCGGAGCAGAGAAGCAGCGAAGAGAAGCCAACGAGTAGTGGGGATTGTTCGGCTGGGGACTTATTAGTCCTACTTCGAATGTAAGCGAGGTAACAGTTGAGCGTTTTCACTCTCCGAGGCGAGAAGACGCGGACGACAAGAAGCCAGACGGTGAAAAGGTTGTTTTCGGCTAGCAGGAATTCTCATTCCATCACGAATGTAAGCGTGATAGCGAAACCGTAACACTTTTTCGCCTTAGGCGAGAAGGTGAGGCAAAAGCCGTTCGTCTGGATGTGGTGAAACTTAGGGAATTTCTATTGAGTTCTCTGAGACGCCACAGCTAGAGATCGGCTAGCGGAAAAAGAAATAGCGGGCTCGACGAGAGCCCGCTACGGGATATCTACTGTGCCTCCGTAAGGGAAGGGTGTAGTTTAAAACACTGCACCTCGACACTGCAGGGTGTAGCTTTTGAGAATCTACATTGATGCAGCCCCGGCCCCTAGGTCAGTAGATTGAGAAATTCAAGTGGAACCCGTACACAGTTCTGTCTGGGTACGTGAACAACCGCGCTTGGTGCAAGGAGCCAACCCTGAAGTCGAGCTGGCGTCGGGCCAGTCGACAGAAAAAAAGGCTTCGTCCAAAATTAGGACCGTTCGCCCCCAACCCCAGACGATTGATCGAGCTAGGTCTCGATCACACCCCCGATTCATGGCGCAATCCCCGCCAATCTATGAGGGCTCACGCAAAGTGGGCTCTAACCTGTTTCAGGAATTGAGTTCCGACACCGACGACTGCTCATCCATGGATGAAAATGGGTTCAAGAAACCTAGAAGCGAGAGGAAGAAGGAGAAATCCAAAAAGAAAAAAGAGGAGAAACCGAAGAACGACGCAGAAGCGAAGAAGGACGGAGAAAATCCAACAGCAGAGCCCATGGATGATGAGGCAGAGCAGGCAGTCAGAGGCACCACCAAACGAACGAAACCGAAAGAGAGTGAAGCCGAAGAAAACAAGAAAGAGAAGGTACTCAAGACAAACGAGCAAGAAGAGATGAGGAAGATGCTAGAGGCGATGACGGCAGAGAGAGACCAACAAAAGGCCGAAAACGAGAGATTGATGTTCCTCATCCAACAACAAAACGAAGAGATGCAGATAATGCGAGTCCAAATTGCAGATATGTTCGAAGAAATGAAAAAACTCCTACAACAGAATCTCCAACAGAAGCCAGTCTCTGAAGTCGAGAAATCACAGCCAATCCCTGAAGCCAAAAGGTCACCCGCAGAGGAGAGACTAAGAAAAATACGAGAGAATCCAAAAAATAAAGAAGACTTCCCAAAACTGAAGTCACCCATCTCAAAAGACGAGACGACATCATGGGAAAATCAAGCTAGAAACGCCATGAGAGCTGCTTCACCCCCACCAGAAGATTCCTTCAACCTACCCCGAGGAAATGCCCCACCAATACATCCACCTACGAGCGCGGGTGGAAATGCGCCTGCCGCACGGCATCCCAAGGATTCAGAGTCGAACCAAATGGAGACCAACCAGCAAGAAGAAGCTGCCGCGTTACCTGAACAACAGGTAACCCGTCAACGTAAGCCGCCTGTAATTAAATTACAGAGCGTGAGCGAGACAGGGGCTATCCTCAGTATAGCCCAGAAACAAGGCGTAATCACGACAAATAAGATCTCCAGAAGCGGAAGGGAAACCCTCATCCAGGCGAAAAGCCCGGAAGATTATCGAAAGATGACACACATTATTGAGGATTACGCAAAGAACATGACCCTAAAAGATCCCAAGAAGAGACTACAATGGATAGCCTTCCCATTCGAGGAAGAAGTAAAACCTAAAATGGTAATAAGAGGGCTACCAACGAATACCAAAGAGGAAGAGATCAAGAATGACATGGCAGATCAATATAACATTGACTGCCAAGCAGCAAAGAATATGTCGACAAGAGCCGGCCCAAGAAGACAGCTACCTATGTTCGTCATAACTCTGGATCAGGGGGACGTCGAGGCGGCGAGACGCATAACCAACCTGTGCCACATGAAGGTCGTGGTAGAGGATCTCCGAAAAGCGACAGGACCCACGCAGTGTTTCAACTGCCAAGGCTACCACCACGCCCAGAACGCGTGCCACAAGGACCCCAGGTGTGTCAAATGCGGTGAGGATCACCCCACTAAGATGTGCAAAAGGGCCAAAGAAGTTAAAGCTACATGTGCCAACTGTAAAGGCAGCCATCCAGCCAGCTACAGAGGATGCCCAAGATGCCCTACGTGGGGAAGACCCCCACCAAGGAGGCCGCAACAACAACAACCACAGGCAAGAAGACCACAAGCCACCGGCACCACCTACGCCCAGGCCACGCAAAACAACCAACACCAAACAGCGATCCCTGATGAAGACTACATAGTCAGAATAGTGACTAGGGTAGTTAGAGAAGTTATACAAGGCACCAGGGAAGCGCAGAAGTAATGCTGACAGACAGGGGATACTTGAGGATAGGCTCCTGGAATCCATGAGGAATATCAACAAACCAGAACATCATGGATGAAATCGCAAGTAGATACGAGATGGACATCGTAGCAATCCAGGAAACCAAGTTAACTAACAACTTTAACTTAAAATTCCCTGGATACGATGTATACAGGAACGACCACACCAGAAGATCAGGAGGAACGGCCATCCTAGTAAAAAAGGGAATCAGACACACCAGATTCACGACTCCACCACTGGTCAACATGGAGGCTACAACAGTAGAAGTGAAAATGAGGCAAGGAGCAGTAAGAATCACATCAGCTTACGTAAGACCACAAGACCCTTTAATGGACGATGACCTAGATGCGTTCCTAAACATCGCCGAACCATCCATCATAATAGGAGACCTGAATGCAAGATCCCCCATCTGGAACGACAGAGCTACGAACCGAAACGGACGACTACTAAATAGATACATAGAAAACAATGAAGACACAATAGCAATGGGCCCAGAAGAACCTACCCACTACCCAGGAAATGGACTTCCAACCCATATCGACATAGTTGTGGCCAAAAACCTAGGGCTGCAATCAGAATTAATTACGCTGAACGAAGGATCAACTGACCACCACCCCATCCTACTAGAGATCGGAACATGGGAAGAGACAAACCCACCAAAAAGAACAAAAAAGAAAATAAAGTGGACAAACTACAAAAGACTAGTAAGTGAAGGAATAAATATAGTGCCAGTGATAAACAATCCAGAAGAAATAGAAGGAAAAGTCCTAGAGCTCGAAAACATCATACAAGAGGCAATCAGAAGCAGCACAACAGAGGAAGAAGTCGAGATTTACATGGGAAGGTTCAAAGATATTCCACAAGAAACACAAGATTTGATAAGGGAAAAAAATAGAGCAAAACAAACAGCAAGAAGAACAAGAAATCGAGTAGACAAATCCTGGGCAAATATTTTAAACAGAGAGGTCAAAACGGCCCTACAACTCCACCGTAGTAAAAAATGGGACAACTTTGTACAAGAGACGGAAGAACAAGACTCAAACATGAAAAATGTGTGGAAACTACAGAAAATGTTGAGAAGCGACAGAAAACCCATCCCCCCACTACATGGAAGACACGGTATGGTATACACCATAGTGGATAAAGCAGAAGCGATGAGGGCTACACTCGAAAGGGAATGCGACCTAAACTACCACCAAGACGAAGAAGACGACTTCCTGGAAGAAGTTGAAGAACAAGAAGAAGGACCAGAAGACCCAGAGGACTTCATTCCCCCAACATCACCGGAAGAAATCAACGAACACATCAAAAACAGTTCGCCGAGAAAAGCGCCTGGCTTAGACGAAATAACAAATAGAGCCCTAAAATATTTGCCCAGAAAAGCTATAGTGTACTTCACAAATATAGTGAACGCAATACTAAGATACAAGATATTCCCAAACAGATGGAAAGAGGCCCATGTCATCATGATCCCAAAACCTGGCAAGAACCACACATTCCCGCAGAACTACAGGCCAATCAGCTTACTTCCAGCGATCAGCAAGATAGTGGAAAGAATCATTCTAAGCAGACTACAAGCGGAAACGAACAGACTAAATATCATCCCAGAAGCTCAATTCGGATTCAGAGCAGAGCACTCCAGCGAGCTACAAGTACTCAGACTAACCGAGTACATAGCAGTTGGTTTCAACGACAAGCAGTACACTGGAGCAGCGTTCCTGGACGTAAGTAAAGCGTTCGATAGAGTCTGGCACAAGGGGCTCTTATACAAAATGCGTGATTTCGGGTACAGCGGGGCGATGACGAGACTAATCTCGTCGTACTTGGGCGGCCGGACTTTCAGGATTCGGATAGGACAAGTCCTGTCCGAGCTCGGAAACCCGGAAGCTGGGGTACCCCAGGGAGCGGTCCTGTCACCCCTGCTGTACACGATATACACCGCTGATGTACCTAGAACACCAGGTACCCTCATGAGCCTCTACGCCGACGACACAGCGATAGCGGCCAAACATAGAAATGTAGATATAGCAGTGACCAACCTGCAAACAGCGTTAGAAGAAATAGAAGAATGGAGTATAAAATGGAAGATAGCCATCAACTCAGATAAAACGCAAGCGGTTCTATACAAGAAAGGAAGACAACAGCCAGAGGAACAGCTGACGGTGCAGAACAGACCCATCGAGTGGAAAAACGAAGCTAAATACCTAGGAGTCATCATGGACAAAGGATTAACCTTCCAACAACACGTAGAAGCCACAGTCCGGAAGGCCAACATAGCAAAAGCAACATTAAGAGGACTCACAGGCAGGAAAAGCAAACTAAGACTGAAAACAAGGTTAAGACTGATCAATAGTATAATCCTACCGGTATTAACATACGCGTCTCTCGCATGGGGACATGTAAGTAACACACACAAGAAGAAGATCCAAGCAGCCCACAACAACAGCTTGAGGGAGGCCGCCAGAGTCCCAAGATATGTAGCTGAAAGATTCCTGTTCAGAGAACTCCAACAGGTGAGAGTCACCGAAATCATGACAGATAAGGCAAGGACCAAATTCGCGGAACTGGAGCACCACCCAAATTACATACTGCGAGAGACTCTAAGGTATGATGAGTTCCACCGATGGAAGCACAGACGTCCGAAGCAACAAATAGTGGGATAAGAGTATAAAAGTGATAAGTGATAGTAGTGAGTTCGTAGCTCGAAAACAAGTGCCGAAGACAGCGTTACATACGAAGATCAAGTACCACGATCGCCTCTAAGGTAAGTGAATTTTAGAAAATTACAGAAGGGCATAAGCCCCCAAAAAAAATATAAATAAAATAAAAAAATGGCGAAAGCCCCCAAAAAAATTATAAAAAAACCATAAAACACATACAAACTCGAGCAACGAGTCATCGGGCGGAGCCCACTAGGGCTCAGCACGATGACTCGGGGCCCAAGCAAGCAATTTTTTAGTTCCGCGGATAAGTAAGAAAGAAGATAAAGGCATAGAGCGCATCACGCTGGCCTAGTTTTTGCATTCGATTAGGGTACCACATTGGAATCTTATTACCCAGGATTCCATTGTGAAGAGCATTTGGCTACGATAGTTGTGCCCCCATCGCGCATCAGCGTGCTATGGGGGGGAAAGGGATGGCCTGGGGCATTGGAGCGAGGTGGGGTGATCCCTGTTTTTACTCGGGTCAAAACACCTCGCCCCAATGAATTGTTACACCCGAATGTACTCCTTCGAGAGGGTGGACATTCCCACAGGTCGGGTTAAATCAAATTGCTTGCTTGCTTGTCTAGTCCTGTTCAATTTTTGATGTTGCAGACCAGATCATTTGTCTTCTACCTGGAGCACTCGTTCCTTACATTTTTCCTTATATGTTCAAGATAAGCTATCTTACGTTTTATAATAATCTCCAAAAATTCACAATCTCTATTAATACCTCTTTAAACCTCTTCATTTCTAATATGGTCAATCCAAGGAATTTTTAGAATGCGACGAAATATCCACATCTTACAGTTTTCCAGGGTCGTTACTAGGTAATAATTGTGAGCATCCAGACTCCAGACAGGCATACCATGTAGTAGGATGCTGTATATATATTTTTTATCATGCTAACTCTATCATATCGTAGAGTTAGGTGAACATAAGTATGTAGAGGTGTGGCTATGCAATAAAAACAAACACATATTTTTTTATATTCTTCAAAAAAATATATTTCTACTAGTGCCTACTCTCTGTGAATGTTGGCAATTGCGTTGGTCTACATACTTGTTGAAGAATGACTAAATACACAGTAGTTACTCCCCACCCACTCTCTATGTTCTTAAGAATAACGAAATAAAGCAAGACTACTTTGGCTTAAAGTATTTATTTCTCAACTTGGAATGAAGTAAACACTTCTGTTGTATAGGTATATGAATTTACTCAAATTCTTAAAATTTTTCCACGAGGGAGTGGAAAATATACAAAACGATTTCGGTTAAACTGACCATCATCAGTGTAAACCTGGGAATAAGTAAACCACTTCAATTAAAATGCAAAAGGGTGAAATTTTGACAGTTGAAAAAATAGAAAATGTGGTTACTTACGTCCAGTGTACGAGTAATTGTAAGTAGCCACTTCAATAGGTGTAAAAACCTCTAAATTACATTATTGTTACAAATTATATATTAAAAAGTAGTCGACATTAAGTCGATGTCTTAAGATTTTAAAGTTTACATGTTGATGTACTTCATCCCTGCTCGAAAATTGCACAAGGTACTTGTGTTCAAGTGAGTGGTTAACGACCAACTAATTGCTAGACATATTGGTGCCAGAAATGTATAAGAAGATGTCTGTATGGTTTACTAGCAGGTATTGAACGAAACAATTAATAAAATCAAAACAAACAATAAACTAATTACAACACCTGATATGAATCATTTATCCCTTCTGATAGCTAATATAGGAAGAAAGTGGACTTTCTCAATAGGCGCAAGTAAATACACATATTCAAATCAATCTGATTGGTAAATAATTCAAAACGAAACAATGGAAACAAAGGATAAATAATATAAGTAATTAAAACCACTTACTTGTCGAATGCTAAACACTAGGGAACGAACGAACAACGATGTGTGCACACAGTTTTCTGGTCTCGATGCATCTCATCTTTATCTCGTAGGGGCAGAGTTTTTGGATTTCAAGTGGTTGAAAGTCCCTTTCTTCGCGACACATGTGAGTTTCGAAAACATGATCACCAGGAACAACACTGGCGTCGACAAGGGAAAAAGAGGGACATGATTTTGAACTATTTACACAACCAAATCAATTTTATGGAATTTCCAACATTCTCCCCCCTTTAAAGGCCATAAGGCATTTACCAATAACTAATACTATATATCATTACTTGGGTAACAAGCAATGACAATATAAACAAATCCAATATATATTCTTAATCAAACAACTTAAGCTTAACTCAACACTAAAATTAAAATGGTGGTTTGTCGAAGTCCTACTAAATATCCGAACAAAAAAAAAACTAAGTCTAAAGTAACGAAACGTAAATCTAAAGTAAATCTAAAGCAAAGAAAAGTTGGCATCTAATCCTCTATCGGCAAAGGACAGAGTCGGACAAGAGGCCGTTTCAAAGTTCCGATAGTCGTACGCACGATGTCTACCCGAGCTACCCCGTCTTTGCCCGCATGCAATTCAACAAGACGCGCGAGAGACCATTTACAAGGAGCCAAATTATCCTCCTTCAAAACAACCAAACTACCGATTTTAGGTACAAAGCCAGAATCTAACCATTTGGACCTTTGTTGTAAGGTATGTAAATACTCCTTACGCCATCGAGACCAAAAATCCCTATGGATGCGTTTTAACAACTGCCATCGGGACAAACGATTGAGGGAAACCTCCGAAAAATCAGGTACCGGCAATGATGTCAAAGGCTCAAGAGTCAGGAAATGCCCTGGGGTCAAAGCGTTGAGATCCTCAACATCATTGGTCAATTGGGTGAGAGGACGCGAATTTAAAACGGACTCAATCAACGTCAAAACAGTGTAAAACTCTTCATATGTCAAAAGTTGAGCCCCGACTATCCGAGCAATGTGTTCTTTTACGGAACGAATGCCGCGCTCATAAATACCACCGAAATGTGGAGCCGCGGGAGGCGCAAAAGAAAATTAATATTTTCTTTATCGAGAGCACCCTCCAAAAAGCTACGCAATTTTCGATACGCGACATGAAATTTGGTACCGTTATCACAAAAAACTTGCGATACTCGACCTCTCCGAGCAATAAAACGCTCTAAAGAGGCTAAAAAGGCTTCTGCGGATAAATCACTAGCCAATTCAAGATGTAAAGCATTTGTGGCGCGACAAACAAAGAGGCACAAATATGCTTTTTGACTTCTAACTCCTCTATAACGAGACATAGTTATCGAAATGGGTCCACCATAATCTACCCCACAAATCGAAAAGGGTTTAATGGCCCCGAGACGAAATTTAGGCAAATCACCCATAGGGGGCTGTAAGGTCCTAGGAGCTTGCTTCCAACATCTAATGCATTTAGATAAGACGTAGTTAACGGACTGCTTAGAAGTTTTAAGCATTTAAGTACTTTTCATGATAATAACGAACTAGGAGAGTCGTAAGACGAGATTTCTTTGGCAACAAAAAGGGGTGCTTTGCCTCATACGAAAAGGAAGACTTCGATAGACGACCACCTACTCTTAAGCACTCTAGTATTATCATCTAAAAATACTCCTAATTTGCGAAATGGTTTTGGAAATGAGTTCGACTGAAGCTGGTCTTCAAAATACTGTTCCTGTGTGAACCTAACAAGAATAATTAACGAGTTTTCCAATTCTACTGAACTCAAGGGTCCTACACGTCTTGACCTTTTAAAACGAGAGTTGTGCTCGAATCGCGACATAAAGGCCAACATTCTTTGGGTAGAAATAAAAGACGATTGGTTTTTTTAACAAACAAGGCAAAAATGTTCCTCACGAGTGGAAACAAACACTAAACTATTCTTTACCTTTTCCGAGGGGAATTTTTCCGGCAATGATGGAGGAACCTCTGGAAAGATTAATGGAACATTATACAAAACCGAAGGACCTGTCAACCAGTCTAGTTTCGATACAAAAGCGGCCGGTAGCATGCCGCGCGAAGGCGTGTCGGCTGCATTACTTTGAGATTCAATGTAATGCCACGAATAATTTTGACTATATCTCGAAAAGAGCTGTGTAAATACAAATGTATCACTTTGTAAATGCAAATCGCACTTTTGGGAAAGGGACAGTTAAATCTATGATCCAAGGAAATGAAAACAAAAATACTGGAGGAAAAGCCAGCAGCAGCTCGCTCCAGAGAATTAGGGGAAACGTCCCTACAAATGGAGGTTCAGGAAGAGGAACAGTCTTCTTTAGGTATAACCAGTTTACTCATAAGAGAACTATTTTCCAAGAGTGGTTGAGCCCACAGAAGAAGAAGAAAACTTTTTGGAACCAGAACTGGGAAGCATTTCTGGTTCATATGTCTAAGAGGCCAATGTTCGACAGGCAAAAGCCGCATCTCTGGTTATATGAGTGGAACAAGAAAGCATTAATATTTTGAAGACATTGTTGTAGGAACCCTGAGAGTAGGAGAATCTGCTAGATTATTGTACATTAATCCTGGTACTATGCATCGATGATATTATTACAGATATTATAACTATAATCACGGAAGTAGAAAAGAAAAAACTTGTGGTGTACTCAACCTACGATCAAGGTGACGAGGCTGTAGCTGCTAGTAGGCTATTGATTATGTACTATAGAAAGGAACTACAACGTTAACGGGGTTTTATATTTCATATGGTCAATGAATCTCTATATATGAAAAAACCGCGGAGTGCTACCATTTAAAGGGGTGCGTTTTTGAGAAATGGGTGAATTAGTCCCTGGGCACAGGTTACATTAGGGAGAGTTCTATGAACTTTTGGTACAAACACGTCTACATAAAAATTGTTCCTGGTTAAATTTCCTATCTAAATATAACTTTTTAAAGTGAAGGATACCTTTTTTTACACAAAATATATTGAAAAGAAAAAGCACAGAGAAACCCAAAAGAAAGAAATTTTGTTTTGTCCCATAACTTTTGTCCACGGAGATATAGGTATCGACATTGCTTTACAGAAAAAAAACTTACATATTTTCTCTTTAAAATGGTGTTTAGTAGAGGCCATTAGGATTTACAGTTTTCGAAATATGATTTTTCAAAGTTTGTCACTCACAGCAATTTTGGGCAATTTTCCTTGTTATTTCGCAAATATTGCTCTGTAGATTTTTTCTACGAAACTTTAGGCATATGCAATGCTACATGTAAGAGGAATAGAAATCAGTTACCTTTAAAATGTTCTACAGTATAATGTTGTACGACTTATTTTAAAGAGGTTACCTTTTTCAAGATTTTATACTTTTAGCGAGTTTTTATATTTTTTACGATTATTTTTTAAATTTCCCATTATAACTTTTTTTTCTACATTTAGGTATATATTATAATAAAAAAAAAGCTTATTCTGTTTACTTTAAAATGGTGTATTATAAAAAATTCTAGGATTATTTTTGAATAAGATATGGTTTTTCAAAATGTAATAAGTACTTGCATCGATTTTTGATTTTAGGATTATTTTTTAATTTTCTCATTACAACTTTTTTATGTGATTGTGTGTTACGATTGAATCTTATTTTTTAGAGGTACCTAATACTTTGGATCCACTTGACTCGGCCGGGCAAACTTCAAAGTATGGATTAATTCCAATATTTACTGTCAAAACTCCTGCACCACAAGATTTGCTTGAAAAAATAGCATGTAAATGTACCAAAGGATGTACAAAAAACTGCGGTTGTAGGAAGATAGGAATTAGTTGTTCAATATTCTGCAAAGGGTGCATGTGCATGGGTACTAATTGTGTGAACTCTAAGATAACTGAGGTGTCAGAAGAAGATATTGAAGCTAATGTTAACGAAGAGATGGAATTTGGTTTTGAAAATTTTTTAAATGTCAACGTTTAAATAATTTTAACTAAAGTGATGTTTTCTAAGACTAATGTTTATGTAATTTTTGTAAAAGAAATAATTTTGAATAATACAGTTAAAAAAAATATCAAAGAATCACTCGGTTTCCATTATTTAAATATAGATTATACACCATTTTAAAGAAAAGATAATAATCCCTCTTTATTGAGCAATATATAATATATTCACTTACAAGAAAAAAAAATTATAATGAGAAATTTAAAAAATAATCCTAAAATCAAAAATCGTTGCAAGTACTTATTACATTTTGAAAAATAATATCTTATTCAAAAATAATCCTAGAATTTTTTGTAATACACCATTTTAAAGTAAACAAAATAAGCTTTTTTTATTATAAAGTATAATATATACCTAAATGTAGAAGAAAAAAAGTTATAATGAGAAATTTCATAAATAATCGTAAAAAATGTAAAAAATAATATTTTTTTATTTTAGGTATTATATAACATATAATATAATATTATATTATATATACTATATATAATATAATATTATATAATATATAATATATTATATAATAATATTATTTTATTTTTATATTATATTACAAAAATCGTTAAAAGTATAAAACCTTGAAAAACCATAATCTCTTTAGAAAAGAAAAAGTCGTACAACGTTATACGGTAGACCATTTTAAAGGTAATTCATTTCTGTTCCTATTACGTGTCCATTGCATATACCTAAAGTTACGTAGAAAAAAGTTACAGAACAATATTTGCGAAATAACAAGGAAAATTGCCCAAAATTGCTGTGAGTGGCGAACTTTGAAAAATCATATTTCAAAAACTGTAAATCCTAATGACCTCTACTAAACAACAATTTAAAGAAGAAATATGTAGATTTTTTTTCTGTAAAGCAATGTCTATACCTATATCCTCGTGGACAAAAGTTATGGGACAAAAATCAAAATTTCTTTCTTTTGGGTTTCTTTGTGCTTTTTCTTTTGAATATATTTTTGTAAAAAAAAGTATCATTGACTTTAAAAAGTGATATGTAGATAGGAAATTTAACCAGGAACAATTTTTATGTAGACGTGTTTGTACCAAAAGTTCATAGAACTCACCCTAATGTAACCTGTGCCCAGGGACTAATTCACCCATTTCTCAAAAACGCACCCCTTTAAATGGTAGCACTCCGCGGTTTTTTCATACATAGATGTCCATTGACCATATGAAATAATAAAACCCCGTTAACGTTGTAGTTCCTTTTAGCTATCTTATTTTGAATATAATCAATAGCCTATAGAGATGCATCAAGTCAAACTAGTTTGATTTTATTCAACAAATTTTACTTGAAAACCAGACCTTTTCTGTAAAAAAATTTGACTTGACTTGATTTCGATATCTTTAGGTTTGACTTGAAATCAAACTTCTTCAAACAGTTTGAAGTTTGAATATCATATTGCGCAACGTGTTTATTTCCAATTCTAATTAAGAGCGTACCGACTTTTGTTTTGACTTATTTGGATATGTCTGAATCTGTACTCTGCTACTCCGCAAATTAGTTTGTAGTTCATATTAAGAAGTATGTGCTTGGCTTGTTTATTACGTTCGTTTTGAAGTATGTGCTTTGTGAAATAATATCTGAACCTGAATATTTTTCGGCTCAGAACAAGTACCAAATCAAATTGAGTCTGATTTTGAAGGTATCCCTTCTCTTCCACTCCAAAAATTAAGAGAAAAAAATCTGTAGTTGAAGTAGAATTAATTAAGAAAAATAAATATACTGATTTATTTGATCTTGCGGCAGGTGATTTCAAAACAATGAAAATTGAAAAGTGCATACTTGTATCATGTAAAAATAAAGAACAGTGTTATAAAATGACAATTAGTGAACTAATTCTTTAAGACGACATTAAAAAGTCGCAGAAAAATCATTAAACCTACTCTATCAAAAATATAATATTTCGTTGTTCCTTCATAAATTTTTGTTAAATGGGCCGTTTAAGTATCGTAACACAATTTTACAACCGCTTTATCCCATCTGTACCTTTTCATCTTTTGTTGTGATGAAAGGTCCAGCTATTTATTGCAAACATGTGTTAATGTGCTTGATCTGGTTAATACAAATATTTTAAGATTTTTCACTTGAATACTATTGTCCTATTGTAACATGAGCGGAGCCTGAGGAGGCAATATAATACAATCCAGGTGTTCTATGTAAAATATAAACGACAGTTGAAAAGTTGGGAGATTGTGATTCCGTAGTTTTGTTTATTTAAGTTAAAAAACAATGTTACGTAACGCGCTGTTCGAACCCCCCTCCCCCGTATAACGCGTCGTAACGTTTTACATGCCCCCTCCACCAACTTCATCATCATCAGTAGTTCGACAACCCTTTTTGGATCCTGGCTTGTTCTAGGATTTTCCGCCATGCTGTTCTGTTCCTTGCTTTGTTCTTTCAGTGGGTAATCTCAAGTGTTTTTAGATCTTGTTCCACTTGTTCCATGTATCTAAGTTTGGGTCTTCCCTTTGGCCTTCTCCCTACTAATGTTTGCCTCATTATATGTTTTGGTGTTTCGGTTTATAACATCCGTTTAACATGGCCCATCCAGCGCAGACGTCCGATATTTATGGATGTTATGACGTCGGGTTCGTTGTATGCTGCGTGTAGTTCAAAATTATATCTTCTGCGCCATACGTTATTTTCTTTCACCCCCTTATATATGTGTCTGAAGATTTTTCGTTTAAACGTACCTGATAAGTTCTCATCGCTTTTCGACAGTGCCCATGTCTCTGATCCATATATAAGGACCGGTTTTATCAGGGTTTTGAATATTTTGCATTTGGTTTTCCTCATAATGTTGTTAGATCTTAGATGATTTATTAGTCCATTTACTAACTTGCGTTACCCTCCCCCAACTTGCGTTACGTAATAATTTAAAGCTTCCAAAGTAGATTAAATTACATTTGGTATGATAAAAAACCATCCAACGAATTCTTTGTTTTAATCTAGTCAGACTCAAATATTAAAAAGTTATATCGATAAAACGAAACTTACCAGCAAGCAATTCTAAGCATACAGGAATAATTTTCAAAAAATTTACCCTATTTTGATTATAATCGCTGCTTGTATCAAGATACTTTTATGTGGCACTCATTATATAATGTTCTTATCTTAATTGGCAACTAACATGTCAATCTCGACAAAAAAGTATATCTACTAAATAAATTGTTTTTCAAACTCTTTCAAACTAGTTTGACAAACAGTTTGAATTTTCAAACCTGAACGATTGACCAGTTTGACTTGACTTGAATTATTTGTCAGAAGGATTGACTTGAGTTTGACTTGAAATTAAGTCAAACTCAAGTCAAGTTCAAACATTCAAGTCAAACTTGTGCAACTCTAGTAGCTGCACCAAATATTAGAAGCGAGATTGTTGCATATTGTCTAAGAAAATGGTTACAGCTCTTTAACATCGCATTTAACGCAAGACATGCATCTATTTTGAATTTTATCTTATTTGAAAGTTTTATTATTACCACAAAAGAGCAGTTCTCGCCAGTGGCGCACCACCTTCAAAGAATTGAAGAGCTTCAAAATTCAAACTGTATCAAACTGTATTACTCTTTTGTGGCGCGTTTTATTTCAAATTGAGCAAATATTATAGAACAATATTTTTAATTAAAACTAGAATTTTATTTTACATCAAAATGAGAATACATTTTCGCGCCACGTCATATTTATATCAGATCTTTTGTAGCTGGAATATTTATGCGCCACTCATTTTTACGGCGTTTAGCGGTTTTTTTTATTCTTGTATCCAATATATACAGGGTGATTGATTAGTGGGGTAAAGCTCGGTAGATCCGTTATAGTAATAGATAGCAATAAAAGTTAAGACATAAATTGTAGCCAACTTTGAGGTTTACATTACAACATTAGTTAGAATATTACAGGGTGTTCGATAACATAGTGGCAGACCAAACTCATGTTTTCTAATGGGAACATCCTGTATTTTATATTATTTTCGAAATATTCTTACTTCCTCCATTACAAAAATATCAAGGTTTGTTATGTTATACATGGTATTTAGAAAGTTATAACCAATTTTATATGAAAATTGTAACAAGTTCAACTCACTGTATAAATAAAAATATGCACAAAAGCAATGGATGATTATGATTATTGATGCCATGTTTTTTATTTATTGTCAACATTCTCATAAACTAATAATCATTTTCATAGATTAATATTGCCAATTTTCTTTATATTGAATACAGGATGAGTCAAAACGCAAGTGAATTATTTTCTCAGTAATTTTAAACGGAACACCCTGTATTTTATATCACTATGTATAGAAAAGTACCATTACCGTACTTTAATTTTTATATAACATTCTCTATGTCTAAATATATTAGTTTTCGAGATATTTTAATTTTTCAGAGCCAATTATTAATTACGGGTCTAAATGTTTCCAAATTTTAAATAACACAACCACAATATACAACAGTTTATTAAACAATTATAAACTACTTTTGTGTTTAAGTGTAAGTGTAACAAATAAAGATAGATAAATAAGTTATTAGTTATAAATTTTACAAAAAAAAAACACAAACACAAAATATAACATTTTGTGAAAATAATTAAAAACTACTTTTGTATGTAAATGTAACAATGTAACAATAAAGAACAAAAAATAATTTATCAGCAAAAAGTTTTACAAAAAAATGTAAGAACACAAAATACTTCATTTTTAAAAAAATTAAAAGCTACTTTAATAAAATATCTTAAATATTTAATTACATATAAGTTGTTCAAAATGACCTCGTAACACATTTTTATGCATGTCTAAATAATTGGTCATTGAATGAGTTACTTACACTACGGAGTATTTGTAAATTAACACTTCATATTTGTTTTACACTTAGTATCCTATTTTTCATCTCATATCTTGTTTTTTAGCCTTCATTCTTAAAGTCATCATCATCATCATGCAACCTCTTCTGTCCACTGTTGGACATAGGCCTCTCCCATTCTTCGCCACTCTTCACGGTTCTGTGCTTCTTGTTGCCATTTCTTGGATATTCGGTTAATGTCGTCCATCCAGCGTGTTGGTGGTCGTCCTCTGCTGCGTTTGTCTTCTCTTGGGCGCCAGTCAATTAGTTTTCTGGTCCATCTGGAGTCTTTCAGTCGCGCTATGTGACCTGCACAATTCCATTTCAGCTTGGCTATACGTTAACGACATCAGTGATACCTGTTCTTTTCCTTAAGTCTTGGTTCCTTATTTTGTCTTTCTTTGTCACGCCGAGAATCAATCTTTCCATGCGCCTTTGTGCCACTCGCATTTTTAGTGCTGTTGTTTTTGTGAGCGTGAGAGTTTCTGCTCCGTATGTCATAATAGGAAGAACGCATTGGTCAAATGTCTTCCGTTTCATAGCTGTCGGGATGTTGCTCTTAAAAATGTCTCTTAGTGAACCATACACCGCCCAAGCAAGTGTTATTCGTCCTTGAAATTCTCAAGTCTGATTGTCCTTGCCTATTCTGATTTCATGACCGAGATATATGTACTTTTCTGTCAATTCTACCACTTGATTTTGGATGGTTAGGTGCTCGCTGGGAACTAAATTTGTCATAAATTTGGTCTTGCTGATGTTCATTTTTAGACCTATTGTTGAAGATACGTTTTCTAATTCTAGTAGCATTTGTTGTGCTTCATCCAGATCTTCGGTAATAAGTACTATATCGTCGGCAAAACGCAGATGATTGAGCATTTCTCCATCTATTTTTATTCCTCTATTTTCCCACTTTAGCATTTTAAAGGCGTATTCGAGGACCGCTATAAATTCTTAAAGTAACCCCAGAAAAATCGGTCCAGTTTATTAAATTCTGGTAATCTGGGTAGCCACGATACTGCTCCATGTGTAAATGAAAATATCTCGAAAACTAATAAATTTAGACATAGGAAATGTTTTATACAATTTAAAGTACGGTAAAGGTACTTTTCGATAGTGATATAAAATACAGGGTGTTCCATTTAAATTTACTGAGAAAATAATGTACTTGCGTTTTGACTCACCTTGTATTCAATATATAGAAAATTAGGAATATAAATCATTTATGAAAATTTTGACAATAAATAAAAAAATATGGCATCAATAAACCATTGCAGTTGTGCTTATTTTTATTTATACAGGGAGTTAAACTTGTTTCGATGTTCAGATAAAATTGGTTATAACTACTCGTACTTTGTAAATAAAGATTTCGAATAGAAAATAAAATATAGGGTGTTCCGTTGAAAAAAAAACATAACTTTGGTCTGCCACTATGTTATCGAACACCCTGTAACACTCTAACTAATTTTATAATGTGGAGCTCAAAGTTGGCTACAATTTTTGTTTTTAACTTTTATCACTATCTATTACTATAACGCATCTACGGAGCTTTAACCCACTATACAATCACCCTGTAGAAAATAAACTAACTTCTGTCACTAAGATAGGCAAAGAGGTGTTTGATTTAAGACGCTGTATAGGTAAGGTAAGTGATATAAAAAAAATTGGCATGTGTCTGATGAACCCTCATGTTCAGATAACAGAGATATACCATTTCACCTAAATATATTTTCATAAGAAATTAAATGCAGAAATACTATACATACAATCTAGATAGAATGTAGATAGGAAGTATAAACGTATTTAACACGTTAACTGCGTATATTTTGAAGTACTTTTCTCAGAACCTGAAATAATTTCTGTAATGTAATGTAAGTCGCTCATCTTCACTGGAGAGGGATACCGAATGTCGCTGATCGCGTTCAGAGTCGTGTGGATGAAATAAAATGGTAGAAAGGAACATACCATTCAAATGCGATCTTGACAAATATCACAGATACGCACGGGCACAGTAAGTTTTACGTGCAATCCATGTTCCCAGTGGGCACCAAACTTATCTTTGTTCACTTCAGTGTGTACGGTCAAGGCCGGTCCCTGGGGTAGCGAACCGAGCAGCACATTTTTAGAGGAGGCAGAATTTAGAGGACAGCCAATTTTTATCTACGAATCATGGAGAGCAGGTCGCCGATCTTGCCCAGGGCGGCAAGAAAATCCTTAGGGCCGAGCCTGTCATAGATTAGCATAAAGTTTTTCAAATTATGTATTTGGAGTTAAAGTGTCAACTCTGTAAAGGTTAACAAAAATGACCACAAAAAAGTAGCTAGCCCACAAATCTCTGAAAGGGTGAAGAAATTAATTAGGACAAAGATAGGCGAAACAGTTTATAATAAAATATTCGCCCAAAATTTACGGCAGACCTACTAAGCAAACACAGAAAAATAGTCAAAGCCATAGTAGGTCCTCTAACAGGGGACTGTAAGGTAAGCAGGCAGCTGAAGCTAATAGGATTAGAAGATTATGACCTATGCATATACTGTCGCCTAGAGGAGAGTAAATCAAAACACATTTATGTCGGCGTGACAGCCTTGGGTGCATTAGATGAAGAAAAGACACCCACATAGAGATTTATCGTCTATCTATATAAGGATTTTACAGCTGTCGCCGCCTTCCTTTTTTCATCCAAACCAACGTCTCCAGTACTTTCTGTTTTGCCATTCTCCGTTTCTAAGGTCTCGTCTTTCCATAGCCTCGTCCACTTCATCCCTCCATGATCTTCGGGGTCTACCTCTTCTTCTCTTTACTATTGGGCTCCAATCCGCAATCTTTGATATCTACCTTGTAAGATCTGCTCTTCCCTCACGTCTATACCAAATTATACGTTTTTTTTTTCGATGTAACTGAGGATGTCTTGTTCTAATGTCATTTTTCGTTTTATTTCCTCATTTCTAATGCGATCCATTCTTGTCATTCCGTAGCTTCTTCTCAAGAACTCAATTTCAGGTGCGGTAATTTTTTACCTGTTTCGTTTGTTTACTAACCAATTTAGACTATGTTATGAAACGAAGAATACTAAATGTAGTATCTGAAACTCTACCAGAAATTACTATCGCGGAAGTTATAACTGCCTTAAAACAGATAAAAAATGAAAAACTGGAGACGACGCACGGAATAAAAAAGAAATGATTACAGCTGGAGGTCAAACAATTTTGGAGATAGTTAAAATCCCAATGATCAAGTGTCTCTTTGGGGGTGCTATTCCAACCTCTTGGCAAAATCAGGTACTTTTACTGCACAAGAAAGAAGACAAACACTGTAGAACAAACACTTATAGATCACTAGCTTCTCGTTCTCTAGAACACACCAAAAGAGAGAACACTTCCACTTTTTCACAATATCTTAAACAACAAAAACACACTCTCAACATCCCAGAAGACGTCTCCTTGTTACACAATATTCCTCAGAAAGACTACCTAAAATTGGACCTGTATGAGGACCTAGAAATAGTAAATTAGAAACAAAATAGCCCTAATTGCGTCAACCGTTATGTATCGTTTAATCCAGATTTCATTCCATTACATCGCCAACTTTTCTCATAGTCAGGATATCCACTATTCATCTATTCCTCTTTACATATCCATCTTCATTTACACTTCGACTCTAAACCACATTTTCGATAAGTTATACCTATGACTTATCACACTCATTTAAACCTAATTAACAGTCTAATTTTCTGTAACAGACATACTCACCAATATCAACTTACATCCTTTCTTTCATCACTACTTCTTTTTCCTTTCTTACACACCAATAACCTTATATCCTTCCTGTACCATCATTGCTAAAATTTTTCATCTCCAGATACTTTGATGTCGGGTCTCCGGATTTCTCAGTCTCCTCATTCCTACTTTTCTTATTAATTATAAATTTTATATTCACATCTAGTAATATATATTTCTTCAGCCAAACAAAATATGTATCATCTTTTATCTATTTTGTTGGACCCTTCTATTAATAAATTACACCAAATATTAAGCTCATAATATCATCTTACCTAATAACATAATTTTCCATCTCATGTAATCATAATTACCTACTCTATAGAAAGTATTAATTCACTTCTGTTTGATTCTATAATTCTTCAATCTCATCCATCATACTTATTTAGGGTAAATTATTTTTAGTCCCAACAAATATTTTTCACTACTGTTATTATTTAAATATTAACATAAAATTTATATTCTTTTGGCTGAATTAACTGGCTGAAATTTATATTCTTATGTGGCTTTATATTGAATTAAGGTGAAATCACCGAAAAATTAAGCACTTTTCGGGAAAAACCTATTTAAATTTTTTTAAAGTATTTACAAAAAGCTTTATTAGAATTGTTCATAAAAGTTTCTAGTTTTAAAAATAAGCGTTTTACGCTCAAAATAAAGTTGGCCCTCTTTTTTTTTTGTAAAAAAATCATGCAAATCTCCCCGTGTTTAGCACCTCAAATGAAATTAATCGCTCCGCTTTACAAACAATTTACTTACCTATCTATTTTTTATATGATCTGTCAGTCCCACCGGTTTAAAGTGCTTATTTTTGAAAGGGTTATAGTTAAAAAAGCTTGAACGGGTCACTAATCACGAGTGTATGCAAATTTTAAACAGCCATATCTTAACCAATTTTTTCTTGCAAAAAAACAAAATGAAACTAGAATATTTATAATAACAAAACCTATATTTGTTTACTCTTTACGATTTTGCTTATCACTAATACTTTTTAAGTTATTTTGAAAAAAGAAATTTTTTCAAAAATTTTTAGAAAATTTTGTTTTAATATAAAACCAATTTTTTTTAAATAAGCACTTCAAGCCAATTAAACTTACAGATCATATAAACAATATATGTACATACAGTTAAAATAAATGGTAAAGCTGTAACGATTAATTTTATTTAGGGTGCTAAATAGAGGGAGGTTTTCACAATTTTTTTTATCAAAAAAAGGGGCCAACTTTTTTTTTCAGTGTAACTCGTTTATTTTTGGTGCTAGAAACTTTTGTAAAAAAACAAATATAAATCTTTTTTTAGGTACTTTAAAAATGTTAATAAGCTTTTCCCGAAAAGTGCTTAATTTTTCGGTGATTTTGCGTTGACTTATTCGATTTGGAATTAGACGAATAAGAACGTATTTTTCATGAGCTACAACTTTGCTTTTTCTCAATTTATATACTTTACTGATACACCATTTTTTTTTTGTTTTTTTTTTTATAAGCTACACTTTTGCTTGGAATATTTTTTCGATAAAATATTTACTTTTTGAGTTATTTGCGAAAAACGGTGTGAAAACGTAGTTTTCTTGTCGAAAAATCAACATTTTCAATTGCGAATAACGCAAAAAGTATTGACTTACGTAAAAAACTTTATAGAACTAAAGTTGTTTAATAATCGGTCAATTTATCAATTTCCGGGCTTATTTTAAGCACGCGTTTTTCACCCCCTGAAAAGGGGTGACTGTCACCCCCCAAGTAAAAGCAACCAATGGAACAAATTCAACTTTGAAGTGGAGGGTAAGTAGAACCTAAATCCAAATTTTCATGCAATTCGGAGTTGCCCCTGAAAATTACACTCCAAAACGGTCATTTATTGGGCTATATGTTGAATTGGAAATATTGGAGAAGAAAAAATGTGATCTTCGTTCACAACACAATTGGTGGTATGAATAAAAACGGGGTAAGTATAAACTCCTAGTATGTTCTCATGAGTATGAGCATAAAGTATAAGTTTATACTCCATTTCATATGAATAAAAATATATTGATGTGATGAGTTTCTACTCACAGTACATGAGAGTAGATACTCTCTAAGTGGACATTTGGAGTATAAACTACATTCTCATTTTTATTCATACGAGCCAATAAGTGTTCCGCTTTGAATGACCTGGAGAAGGAATACATGATCTTTTTCAACGCTTGGAATAGTATTTCTGATTCTTACGATCAGCTGAAAAGCTGAAAAAGCGTTCGCTGTTCTCTCTCTTTTCGGTTCTATATATCAAAGTAAAAAAAAATTTGAATGCGCCAAAAATTTTGTATAAAATACCATGTTGTAAGAAATAAAAACTCTACAACACAAAAGAAAATAGAAAAATCACGTTTTAATTTTTGGGGGGTTATTGGAGAGGCTAGGGGTCTAAAAATGTTTTTGGTCGATCACTTTTTTATGTAGAAGAACATGGTATTTTTATTTTTGGAATATCGCTGGGGAAATTTTTTCCAATCTTAACCGGCTGGACCCTATAGTTTTATTTAGCATACTACTTATTTAGTGTAATAAACTTTTACTGAACAAGCAGATTTGGCTCCCATTTTTTTTTTAAATTGTTGTAATGTTCATATTTGGCTCTACGGCTAATAAGTTTGCCGACCACTGAGCTAGCCAAACAAAATCGAAGGCAGAGATAACTAGAAGACTCCCAATGACTTGAGCAGCAGTATTAAGACTCAGTGATGTGTTAAATAACAAGAAGATACCAATAAATATAAAGTAAAGGGTATCTAACAGTTGTATTCTATCAGTTATGACATATGGAATGGAGAGATAACACTCATACATCAGCCAATAGATTGTGAACGACACAGAATAGGAACATATACAAAATGAGGATGTGCGAAGCGGGACGAAGGTGGAAAATGTAATTGGAAGAACTGCGCAAATGAAATGGAACTGGGTAGGACACGTGGCACGACAAAATATCAAAAGGTGGACGAGAAACATTGTACATTGGAGGCCACGTGAGCACAGTCGTAGTAGAGGAATGCCACAAAAACGATGGCTAGACGACATCAAAGCAAAAATGGGGAGAAACTGCCACCAAATAGCAAAAAACAGAGAAGAATGGAGAACTCATGTGGAGGCCTTTGTCCAGTAGTGGATGCAAACAGGCTGAAGAAGAAGAAGAAGAAGAGATTACCCAATTTTCTGCTCCATAGGTCGTTAGACTTCGTACCAAGGTGTTATATATTCTCTTCTTTGTATTTCTGGTAATCTGTCTATCCCACAGTACCCCGTTCATTTGTTTAATAATATGTTCTTTTCTGTGCTAATCTGCTGCAGATTAGAGCTTTATCAATATTTAATAATCACTCAATCCGTTTATCTATTAAAACAGGTTTTTGGCATTTTATTCTTTTTCAAAAATGAAAATTATTAAAGTGAGTAATATTAGATTTGGATTCAATTAAATATGTTTCTTTTTCAATTGAGTTTGAGTAAATGGTTCAAGTTAATATTTGAGTATTTATGATAAGCTGAACTGTTTGTTAAAAAACAGACGTGTAGCCAAAGTACAAACAAGTGAATTTCCACTGGCGCCAAGCAATATAAATATTTTTGCAGTTTGCACGGTAATTTCCATTTCCACTTTCCTGCAAAGAAACTAAGTAAGTAATTCCTTTTTAAAAGCTTTCCAACACACAACAAAAACCGCCAGCTATTATTTCATTGTGATAAGGACTTTTCTCTTATAGTCGAGCACAAAGAATATAATAGCTTATCAGGCAAAAGTTATTGGTGTATATTTTGCCAACCTTGTGTGTTTTTGAGTCACGTAAGTTGTATTCTTAATTAAATTTATCTTTTATTGCTACATTTGCACGCGAACTGCCACTGTTTCTAAAAATTCACATTATATTGAAATGAGCTGGATCGGAGGTCATATGACACATGTGGAAAGATATTTACATTTTTTATTTATAGTAGATATGTATAGGGATGTTTTGAACAAACGAATGAAATTACTTTCACTGTATCTAAGAAAACCCGGAATATATGATTATAATAATAAATTGACCACTATGTACCACTATTTTCACACATTTTTTTTATTATATTTCCGTGTTTTTACAGTTTGATCTTTATATTAAATTTCTAAAACAAAGATTAGTAAGTAAATCACACATAATTTGAATGATAATGTATTGTTTTGTTAGTAATGCAAGCTAGAAGAATATTTTCCCAATTCTTCGATGACTGATGCAGTTTTTTAAATTTCTGTACCTATGTTTTGGATGCGTATAATTAAAAGAGGTGAATTTAATTTTATGATTAGCCTGAAGTTATCTTATAGAATATAACATTAGTTATACAAGTAGTTTAGCATGCAAAGCATATAAAGTTGGAAGATGTCTATCAGACATCTTCCAGAGAAACATGCTACATTATTTTTTGAAAAAGAAGACGTTTGCAAAATATGACTTATGTTATGGTGCCGAAACACTTTTTTTAACTCAGGCCTTAGCATACTCAGAACGGCCCAAAGAAGAATGGGATGGTCGTTATTGAAATACTTCTCATAGACATGGCTAGAAATTCAGAAATAAGAAGAAGGTGTCACAGATTGATGTTAAGATCACTTAGCATGGCTGATGTGTAACTGAGACGGCCATGTGACCAGAATGAATGCAGACGATGCATCCAAAAAATTGCAGCGTGGAGACAGGATAACTAGAGGTAAACCTCTTACACGTTGGACAAACGTCGTCAAAAGAATTGCTGCACGTCTGCACCTCATTCGACACTCACCACCTCATGCTAGTTACATCGTTGCCCATGTCTCTCGCCATTTCCGCCTATTGTCAATATCTGTGCCTGTGTCCTGCCTGTAATAAAAGTTCTGCCTCATCGATAGCTGCTAGAACTGCATTTAGCTCCTGATCTTTGCTCTATTTTCTCGCATATTTGTGTATTTTGTTCTACCATCACTCATTAGTCACCTTCTTCTTTATCATCTCTATCATCGACTAAAACACTTCCCCAATATCTCTTCAATCCATGATGCGGCCACAACCTGTGCTATTTTGCTAGCGTATGATGGCCGAATCTCCTTCAGCTCAAATTTGCACTTTCTCCCTGCGTAGACCTCTACCGTATTCCACTTATATCAGGAAGATCTTTTCTTAGGCACGTCACCCCTCGCTACTGTTTTGAAAACACTGGTGTTTTCCGAGAAGACGGTCTTCGTGACCTTCTCAGCCATATCTTTGTTATCGTTCTGTTCCAAAGCAATATCCTAATTATTAGTCTTTTTCAGTCGCTTAAACACTACACACATCCTTTCTCTCTTCCAGTTCCGTATGTAAAAGATTTGTCCTCGGCCTTACTCAGCACTACTCCGTTTTTGATAGCAGGCCCTCAAACACAACTTTTCTCACTGTACAGGTACAGTGATAAGTGATCTTTTGAATTTGCTTAAAAAAATGTTTAACCCTTATCCGGGCAAGGTGGGTCCAACGGGCCTGAGACGGTAATTCTTTTATCATAAACTAATAATTTTTTTTTTAATTTTATGCATCACTGAATTTGTTTAGAAGTATGTTTCCTTCAAAATATTCATGAGCTATTCAAAATATTCATTATCACTTTTGAAATTATTGCGTCGAAATAATTTTGTCACGTAAAGGGGCAACACAGGCCTGTCGGACCCTATCTGTATTTATAACTAAAGTCTAAATCTTTGTTACAGAAGTTATTCTGGCAGTCATGTAATGTTTTTGTGGATTATCTAAATGACTTGAATGATTCGGGAAATCCAATAATAAAGCCTAAACCTGTAAAAAACAATGTAAACATCTCTTTGATGTGAACATCACATCGAAGAGTTTCTTACAATAGGTGTTATATCTATTATAAATGAAGTTTAAAAACTAATAATAATTGTTGGAAAAAACTAATATTTTTAGGTAGATACCCATACATATTTTGAAATAAAACAAGCATCTGCTATTGGTCGTTTGATATCGATGTTAGTGTCGACAACTAAGCTCCTAAAATTATATTGAATTACAGTGAAAGTAGATAGTGCGAATAAAATATCCCGAAAACCATTATCAGCTGCAGAACTACAAGATATTGCTAATAATTTATGGGATTTCGATGATGAAGAATCTCTTGAAGAAGTTGGCATTGAAAGTGACTCTGAAATTGAAGATCATCTTTCGGAAGCAAGTGAAGAGGACGATCAGCAAGTAGTATGAGTGATAATGAAGAAGAATGTATAGCTACAAGTTCCCAGATTTCAGAGTGTGTAATTTTTGAAACTAAGGATAGAATTAACTGGAACAGTTAACCACAACCGACAGTACGTATGGGATCCTGCGACATAATAAAAAGCAAAGTGCACAAAGTAATGTCAGCTCCTGGTCAAAGTGTAGGTGATCCTGTTGATTCCTTTTGTTTGTTTGGGGACGAAAAAATTGTGAACTAAATAGTGAAGTGTACAAATAAAGAAGCCGAAAAAGTTCTGGGGATAGAGGACTGGAAATATTGCGACTCTACAAAGCTATATACTTTTATTGGACTACTACTAACCGCAGGGCACCTGAGTGTGCCAACATCCATAATGTAGATATACTTTGGAATAAGTTTTATGGACCTGCTATATTTAAAGCTACCATGGGGTTAAACGATTCAAAAAGTTGCTAAGATTTGTTCGATTTGACGATAAGGACACAAGGTCTGAACGAAAAAAGAACGAAAAATTAGCAGCAATGCGCGGTGTGTGGAATCAAGTCAATAAAATGGCCTGGTAGATTTACAAAAGGTTTTATTTATTTATTAATTAAGTCTTTATTTGGCTCCAAATGTTTATTACTTGTGAATAAATATCTTTTCTATAAAAGTTTTCTTGCATTTCATTATTTTGTGCAAATCCTTCAGGTAGATCGCACCCTCGAGGTAGACCGCATACTATAGGAGCACCTTTTTTTAATCTAGACAATTTAAATTTAAATTTAATAAAAAATCAAAAAGAAATATTAGAAATATATGGGTAAATATGAATTGTACATTCAAGAACAGTGGTGGGCCCAACGGACCCGAGTTGTCCGGTTACGTAAGTAAAATGTGTGGCCCGGATAAGGGTAAACAATTTCTGCCCGAAAATTTCGCCCAGAACAATTTTGATTTGTTTAAAGGGGACATTTTTGAATGTCATTGGTAATTTATTTTTTGCGGTGCGGATTAAAGATTTATTTCTTGCTATTTTGACAAGATCGCATCCCACATTATGCTTATGTGGTTATCTCAGCTTTTTCTATTTAGTGTCCAGTTGTTAATACAGTGTACGTTATATTCTGTTACAACCCATGAATTTGCTTCTATATTATTAATGTGAAAATATTCTGTTTCCGCAGCAATCTTACTTTCAATGTCTGCAAGTTCATGGTCTTCTTATCCTTATGCTTATACATCCTCGGCATTTTACAAATTTATTGTCGATAAGTAGGTAATTATCTTTAAAAATATTTTACGTGTCAGCTCCCGTCCGCGTTTCAAACTACGAAACAATAAAGCAGAGTCGATTCAAGTTTGTCTTCAAGTTTTGACCTGATGGACATCCTCACCCTGTCGGTCAACTTCGCCCCAAATTTAAGCGAAAAGTGCATAAGTTGACGTCTATTACGCCAGATCATCCATTTCATAAGTCCATATTTGGAATAGTTTCATATTTTTTTGCTAATTTTTTGCTAATTTATTACCACAAAAACAAATTTTTTGCTCCACCCCTAACCGAGAAACAATGGTTGATGTAGCGTAATATTACGTCACATCAACGATAGCCATATCTCGCGAACCTAAAGAGCTAGAAAATCGTACTACGCGGCATATTTTTTTGCTAATTTATTGCTGTCGATCTGCATATGCAACATACCCCAACAACACCCCTGCTTCCCTTACAGCTAAACAACACCCCCAAAAAACAAAGAAAAATCTTGAAAAATGATTTTTGTGATATAGTTGACGGTTGATATTTAATTGCTAATTTTTTGCTGCCATTAGCCGCAAAAAACAATTTTTTTGCTCCACCCCTAACCGAGAAACAATGGTTGATGCAGCGTAATATTACGTCACATCAACGATAGCCATATCTCGCGAACCTAAAGAGCTCGAAAATCGTACGACGCGGCATATTTTTTTGCTAATTTATTGCTGTCGATCTGAATATGCAACATACCCCAAAACCACCACTGCTTCCCTTACAGCTAAACAACACCCCCAAAAAACAACGAAAAATCTTGAAAAATGATTTTTGTGATATAGTTGACGGTTGAGATTAAATTGCTAATTTTTTGCTGTCATTAGCCGTAAAAAACAATTTTTTTGCTCCACCCCTAACTGACAAACAATGGTTGATGTAGCTTAATATTATGTCACCTCATCGATAGCCATATCTCGCGAACCTAAAGAGCTAGAAAATCGTACGACGCGGCATATTTTTTTGCTAATTTATTGCTGTCGATCTGCATACGCAACATACCCCAAAACCACCCCTGCTTCCCTTACAGCTAAACAACACCCAAAAAACAACGAAAAATCTTGAAAAATGATTTTTGTGATATAGTTGACGGTTGATATTTAATTGCTAATTTTTTCTTCTAAGAATCACTTTCAAGAAAAATAAATAATTATTTGATAGCTGATTCATTTTAGTCCGGGGGACAATGAAAGAGTTTTCATACACTTATAAAAAAAGTATAGCTATCCGATCTTAGAAAAAGCGTCCTTGAACGAAGAAAGGCTGTTTTCTACAGCAAAGAGTAAAATAAACTATAGCCAAGAACTTATTCTTCATAAGAATGTATTGAAAAAAAATTCTTGGTTGTAATTTATTTTACTCTTGGCTCTAGAAAACAGCCTTTCTTCGTTCAACAACGCTTTTTCTAAGATCGGTAACTACTTTTTTTATGAGTGTAGCCGGAGTGGTATCGAAGTGACTTATATTTAATAATAGTCAAAAATCGATCGATAAATCTAGGAGATATGGTTCGATATACATTGATATGGTAAAATGAAAAATTCATATTTTTGCACGTTTAACAAAATAAAAAGAGAAGAGGATCATTAAAATCCATCGAGCAGTTTTCGAGATATAACAGAAAATGTAATAAACAAAAAATGAAACACTTTTTTTTGACATACCGAAAAAATGCGATGGATAACTCAATTTTTATAATACGTGCATGTGCATAAGTATCATTAAAAAACATTTAAAATAAGCTATGGATCGATAGAACTTATCATAGGAAAAAATTTGTAATTGAACATCAACTGTCAACCACATCATGAGAATCATTTTTTAGGATTTTTCGTTGTTTTTTGGGGGTGTTGTTTAGCTGTAAGGGAAGCAGGGGTGGTTTTGGAGTATGTTGCATATGCAGATAAACAGCAAAAAATTAGCAATTAAATATCAACCGTCAACTATATCACAAAAATCATTTTTCAAGATTTTTCGTTGTTTTTTGGGGGTGTTGTTTAGCTGTAAGGGAAGCAGGGGTGGTTTTGGGGTATGTTGCATATTCAGATCGACAGCAATAAATTAGCAAAAAAATATGCCGCGTTGTACGATTTTCTAGCTCTTTAGGTTCGCGAGATATGGCTATCGATGATGTGACATAATATTAAGCTACATCAACCATTGTTTCCCAGTTAGGGGTGCAGCAAAAAATCATTTTTCAAGATTTTTCGTTGTTTTTTGGGGGTGTTTAGCTGTAAGGGAAGCAGGGGTGGTTTTGGGGTATGTTGCATATTCAGATCGACAGCAATAAATTAGCAAAAAAATATGCCGCGTCGTACGATTTTCTAGCTCTTTAGGTTCGCGAGATATGGCTATCGTTGATGTGACGTAATATTAAGCTACATCAACCATTGTTTCTCAGTTAGGGGTGGAGCAAAAAAATTGTTTTTTACGGCTAATGACAGCAAAAAATAAGCAATTAAATATCAATCGTCAACTATATCACAAAAATCATTTTTCAAGATTTTTCGTTGTTTTTTGGGGGTGTTGTTTAGCTGTAAGGGAAGCAGGGGTGGTTTTGGGGTATGTTGCATATTCAGATCGACAGCAATAAATTAGCAAAAAATTATGCCGCGTCGTACGATTTTCTAGCTCTTTAGGTTCGCGAGATATGGCTATCGTTGATGTGACGTAATATTACGCTACATCAACCATTGTTTCTCGGTTAGGGGTGGAGCAAAAAAATTGTTTTTTGCGGCTAATGACAGCAAAAAATTAGCAATTAAATATCAACCGTCAACTATATCACAAAAATAATTTTTCAAGATTTTTCGTTGTTTTTTGGGGGTGTTGTTTAGCTGTAAGGGAAGCAGGGGTGGTTTTGGTGTATGTTGCATATTCAGATCGACAGCAATAAATTAGCAAAAAAATATGCCGCGTCGTACGATTTTCTAGCTCTTTAGGTTCGCGAGATATGGCTATCGATGATGTGACATAATATTAAGCTACATCAACCATTGTTTGTCAGTTAGGGGTGGAGCAAAAAATTGTTTTTTACGGCTAATGACAGTAAAAAATTAGCAATTAAATCTCAACCGTCAACTATATCACAAAAATCATTTTTCAAGATTTTTCGTTGTTTTTTGGGGGTGTTGTTTAGCTGTAAGGGAAGCAGGGGTGGTGTTGGGGTATGTTGCATATGCAGATCGACAGCAATAAATTAGCAAAAAAATATGCCGCGTAGTACGATTTTCTAGCTCTTTAGGTTCGCGAGATATGGCTATCGTTGATGTGACGTAATATTACGCTACATCAACCATTGTTTCTCGGTTAGGGGTGGAGCAAAAAATTTGTTTTTGTGGTAATAAATTAGCAAAAAATTAGCAAAAAAATATGAAACTATTCCAAATATGGACTTATGAAATGGATGATCTGGCGTAATAGACGTCATAAGTTGACAAATTTGAAGATTGTAACGAAACTTAAAAATTCATTCAAAATTAGTAATTGGTATTTTTATCTACAGTTAATGATTCGTTGAAATATTACCAACAGTTGCCAAAAATATTTTTAGTATACTGATTTTTATAACAAAGTTTAAGAATATTCATTTTCTTACAAATTAAGTTAATAATTTCGAGGCCGCGTTTTTGGTATATAGAAGAAAAAAAACTCTTAATTTTTACATAAAATATGTTCAACATACATTTTCAATGAACAGAATTAGCATAAAATTTACTAATATTAATAACCAAAAAAAAAATAAGCATGTTGGAATAATTTTCACACCTTTCAGTCAAATTCACCGCGACGGTCAACTACACCCCATTTTACGGTACATCAACTCTAAAACATAATGTAATTCCGATTTGTAAAAATGTTATACTACGGGTTGTTATAAAAACTTGGAAGAACACGATTGCATTAGAACTAGTTTATGTATTTACAATTATTCGTATATACTTCAATTAATTAAAAATAACTATATGTCTACGTTTGCATATTTTTACAAATCTATAACAATTTCGAATTTACATAAAATGTAAAAATTACATGAATAACCAGTAGAAAGCGTAATAGGAATATATTTTTTTGCCCATTAAAATGCGGGTAGTATACTCCACTGTATTGATTAAAAGAGCAAATATGCAATTACACAGGTGCACACAAATCTGGGGCATTGCGGTTCTCTTAATTGTTCGAAAACAAATAGGAAAATTATGATATTAAAGTATAATCTGACAGCTGAAACAAATTGCAGTAAAACCAACAGCTCGTACTGACCCTGTACGCGTTTGTCGAAAACCGCATCCTATTGTTTATTACTCTAATTTGCTCGTGCTAATTTTCTAGAAATTTCCACTGTAAAATTAGACTCTATTTTTAGCAACTGAAACTATTTTGCAGCCCTCTACTTTAAAGTTATTTCCATTAGCAGGAAAGCATATCTCTTATCTGAAAAAGTACAGCACAAACTTGTGAAATTACTGACTTGTTACTAGTTACACTGCCCCATATTTAACATTTTTGTTTCCAGCATTGTACTGATTTTTTTGTTGGCGTTTATTGTACAGTAGAGAAAAAGTATATTTTTATTAATATCAAATAACAATTATGCAAAAATATTGCCATGACACCGTCAATATTACAAGTAACCAATCGTATTTTTTACAAGCACAAATAATAGGCGAGCGGCACACCCCTAATTTGAGGTTTAAAATCGAAAAACCGACCATGATAAGAGAATGGCAAATTTTGGTCATTCTTTATATTTTTGAGGTCGGCGAATCCGAATATGAAGTTTATTTTTATGTAGAATAGGTATAACATATTTAAAAATCAAATTTTATGCAAAAATGCGAAAAATAAATTTTGATGATTTTTCATATTTACCTCGCTGTATCTTTGGTCGCTGTAAATATTTTCTTTTGAATATTTTACTGTATCATCTTTCGAGTATTTCGATGACAACGAGATTTATCCAAATGGTTTAAACAAATTAAAAGAGAAGTTGTTAATTTTTAAACATTTTGTCGTCAGATTTCGTTAGTTTCATGTTTACTTAAAACAGTTGAGTGACAAACTTTTCAGTTTATAATTTTAGCTAACACAGCAATAAAACATAATGCATGAAGAAGTTTTCTGGAGAATATCAAGTTAAAATATGCAATAAGAAAAAGTTATGTGACTTTATAGACGAGTGGCAATCTTCCAAAAAAAAAATGCCTATTTCTCGAGATACTGACGACGGTATGGTGAATGGCTAATCTTGGTTTTACTTTATGTTTTTGATGGTACTGAAACCGAAAATAAAGTTTATTTTGAATTTTAGATGGAGGAACATTGTTAAAATCGCAATTTTAAGCTAAAAATAAAAAAAATTACACGTTTTTCTTAAAATTAAAAGTTGCATAAACTTGATTAAAAAGCTAAATTTCAAATTTTGTCACTCAACTTTTGTGATAAAACTTTGAAATTCAGGAATCTTCACCTTTCACTTTAAACAAGTCATTAATTTTTTTATAATGATACAGAAAGATTGAAATGGGTACCATTATCTTCAGAAGAGTAAGGAATATATACCATAAAAATTTTAGAAAAGAATATTAAAATGGAACAGAGTTATTAAACACAAAAAATGTGATTTCATTTTTTTCTTATTTTTAGGGTAAAATTGCGATTTTGCAAATTTTTCCCCACGTAAAATTTAAAACAAATCTAATTTTCGTTTTCAGCATAACCAGGAACATAAAATAGGACAAAAATTAGCCATTCACCATACCGTGGTCATCACACCACACAGTATCTTGAGAAATAAGCGTTTTTTGTGGTGCGCCGCTCGTCTATATAGTCACATACTTACCTTTTTTCCTATTGCATATTTTGATTTAAAATTTTGCAGAAAACTGTTTCATGAATTATTTTTTATTGCTATGTTGGTTAAAATTATAAACTAAAAAGTTTGTCATTCAACTTTTTTAAGTAAACATGAAACTAACAAAACCTGACGACAAAATGTTTAAAATTTAACAGCTCCTTTTTTAATTTATGTGAACATTTTGTTTAAAACTCGTTATTATCTAAATACTTCAATGATAACTCAGAAAAATTTTCAAGAGGAAATATTTTACAGCGACCAAAGATACAGCGAGGTACAATTCGAAAATCATCAAAATTGATTTTTCGTATTTTTGCATAAAATTTGATTTTTGAACATGCTCCGCCAATTCTAGATAAAAATAAACTTCATATTCAGATTCAGCGACTTCGAAAACATATGGAACCACCAAAATTGGTCATTCACCTTTAAGTTGATTTTCGTGTTCGGCATAACGTAATTTTAGGGGTTGCTGCCGCTCTCCTATAATCAATGGAACTTTTTTAGACGCCTACCGTTACGGATAAATGGGATTATCTTTGTTCGTATGTCTAAACAGGCTGAAGGACACTTGTGTTGAGCTGCCCCCCCCCCCCAACTTGCAAAAATTAAAAAACAAATAGCCCTGATTTATGAGCTCTTCATGAGCTTTCATATTCCGCAAACTAAAAATTTTGAGCTCGTTCCACTGAGCAGGAATTTAATACTTTAGTGGGGGGGGCTGACTCAGCCCCCCCCACTACTTAAAAATAGGAATATTGAATCGGCTTTTGCGGCAGGATTACGAGCTATTTATGAGCTCTTGAAATTATATAGTTTCGATTTTGGAGCTCATCCCCTTCACCCCCAAACAACCCTTTAATTGATTTAACTTAAGAGAAAAATGCTGAGAAAACTTAAAATATATCGTATTGCGGATATAATTCCTATAGCTTATATACTCTAAGAATAAACTACTAAATCACGTGCATTTTGATTATTGAGCTACAACCCCTTCGCAAGAAAACCACCCTATCTTCCCGGCTTAAGAGAAAGTTGTACTTAAAATGCATTAAATCAATTATTTGGCGACTACATATCACTTAATAATTTATAAGCTACCAAATTACGCGCATTTTGATCAGTAACTTGCAATTTATTTTGTATAGTGCAGTCACTGAAGGTAAAAATTAACGATTACCTTCAATTTCGGTGAACCTTCATCGATTTTCACGAAAATTGGTCAGTGGTTATAGGATACCTCAAGAAACTTTTTTGTAAAAACTTACAGTTTTTGAGTTATTTATGAACAATCTCTTTAAAGCATGCATTTTATTTCACAAAAATTAAAATATTTGATCTTTAATAATTCAAAAATGATTAATTTATTTTAATAACATTATACAACAAATTTCGCTTAGAATTTGTCCCTCTCTCGATTTGTGGGGTTATTTTTAATAAAGTAATTCTCACTCCCGAGAAGGGGTGGAATTCACCCTCAGGGTAAAGGCACAAGGTGGTACCATGTCACCTTTGTTTCTTGACGTATCCTCTAACCACTGACCAATTTTCGTGAAAATCGATGAAGGTTCACCCAAATTGAAGGTAATCGTTGATTTTTACCTTCAATGACTGCACTATACAAAATAAATTGCAATTTACTGATCTAAATGCGCGAAATTTGGAAGCTTATAAATTATTAAATGATATGTAGTCGTCAAATAATTAATTTAATGCATTTTAAGTACAACTTTCTCTTAAGCCGGGAAGATAGGGTGGTTTTCTTGCGAAGGGGTTGTAGCTCAATAATCGAAATGCACGTGATTTAATAGTTTATTCTTAGAGTATACAAGCTATAGGAATTATATCCGCAATACGATATATTTTAAGTTTTCTCAGCATTTTTCTCTTAAGTTAAATCAATTCAAAGTCAAAGAAATCGGTAAATTCGTAGTTTTTTAGGGTTTTCGTCAATATTTGTAAACTTTAGCATGAACAACTTTCGTTCGGTTTAGCATGAACAACTTTCTATACAAAAATGTTCTACATTAAATTTGAAATAAAAAAGGCCCTATGCATAATCCTTCTAAATTGAACGGTTTTAAAGTTACGGAGGTAGTATAGTATAATTGGTCCGAAAAAGACCTAACCCAGACATCCAAAGTAAATGTTTTCCTTCAACACCAAATTGTTCTATATGGTCCACATATTGTTTAGTAAAAAGTTACACCATTTTGAGCGTCCGGTTCGGGGGGGAGATGGGGGTAAATTAGTAGTTTTTTACGTTTTTCTTCAATATTTCTAAAACTGTGCTTAAGCGTAAACAATATTCTATACAAAAATGTTCTACATAAAATTTAAAACAAAAAAGGTCCGATACAAAATTGTTATAAATTTAACGGTTCCAGAGTTACGGAGGGTGAAAAGTGGAGGTTTTCGATACTTTTTATATTATTTGGGCAATTAATGATGATTTTGGGTGGTGAGGTTAACGTATCTTTAAGGGCTTATCACTAACATACCATCGGCCACTGAAATAGCAAATTTTATTTACAAAACCCAATCCTGTTAAAACAAATTTCTATAAATTGCCCAAAGAATATAAAAAGTATCGAAAACATCCACTGTTCACCCTTCGTAATTCTGGAACCGTTGATTTTATAACAATTATGTATGGGATCTTTTTTGTTTTAAATTCCATGTAGAACACTTTTGTATAGAACATTGTTTACGCTAAAGTATAGTTTAAAAAATATTGACGAAAAACTTAAAAAAAACTACATACTAATTTACCGAATTTTCCCCCATCCCCCCCCCCCAAACCGGACGCTCAAAATGGTGTAACTTTTTACTGAATAATATGTGGACCATATAGAACAATTTGGTGTTGAAGGAAAACTTTTACTTTGGATGTCTGGGTTAGGCCTTTTTTGGGACCAATTATATTATACTACCTCCGTAACTTTGGAACCGTTCATTTTAGAAGGATTATGCATAGGGCCTTTTTTATTTCAAATTTAATGTAGAACATTTTTGTATAGAAAGTTGTTCATGCTAAACCGCATAGTTTTAGAAATATTGACGAAAAACCTAGAAAACTACGAATTAAGCCATTTCTCCCCCCTCTCCCTCACCCAAACCCGACGCTCAAAATGGTGTGACTTTTTTCTGAACAATATGTGGACCATATAGAACAATTTGGTGTTGAAGGATAACTTTCACTTTGGATGTCTGGGTTTGGGTCTAGTTTTACCATACTATGTACTGAAATAACCCTAACTCAAAGTCAGTGTAGAGACCTGGAAAAACGTATGACAAAAGTGTAAAAGAACTTATTCGTTCACACTTACTCACATAGGTACATACTCACTTCTTGATTTCGTCAGGAACTCGTCCAACTTGCCAAAATTTAAATATTTAACTACATATGTATAAAGTATTAATTTCGATTGTTTTTTTTAATAAATGCTCAACAGCCCTACAGAGATATTAAAACGATCTTCCCCTTCAGGTGCCATCTCCTCTAAGGAGGTCGGCAACCATCATGGCAATTCGCAGTTTCGATGCCGCTGCTCTAAAGAGATTAAAACTTTACAGATTCTTAAAAACTACTCTGCTTTACAATATTTAACTAATAGATATTAGTTAAGTGAATAATTATTATTTTCTTTTGCTATTAATGTATAACCAATGTTATTGCTATTGTACCAATGATCATATAATTTGTCGAGGTACTTTAAGTAAATAAAAAAAACTGTCACAGTCTGCGTAATATCGTTAAAAAATAATCATTCTGGTTATTTTTACTCGAGAAATTAGTTTTCTTTTTGGTTTCATGCAAAGGGTCGTTATCAATAATAAAATGTTATTCTTGGATTTGCTAATCTACACTGCCACTGAATGACATGTCAGTGACTGATGTGGTTCGAATAAAGTCATTATTTTGCCATATCGTTTCGGCATCAAGCACGCGAAATAAACGGAATTAGTCTGAAAGTTTTTAATGGCCAAATGATTTCAGAGGTGGACTTTATATTTACAATTTAGTAATTTAACCACTTTTAATAGACATCTTGAAAATGAGGAAAAGGAAATATATTATTTATTTTAAATTATCATTTAAATTATGCAAACTTGTTAGAGTAATAAACCCTCTACTTATGGTGTGTTTGTAGAATAAATTTTCTTTTTCTTTGTCTTCTTTTTGTTTTACACAGGCAGTACTGCCTGTTTTTCTTCAACGGTACTTTTTATTCTGCTCCTAAATTATCGTTCCACCTTTTCTTTAAGGGTCCTATACTTCTCTTGCCTAACGGTGACTTCTCCCTGGCTACTCTTCATTCTTCATCATCATATTCATCATGCAACCTCTTGTTCACTGCTGGACATAGGTCTCTCCCATTTTTCATCACTCTTTACGGTTCTGTGCGTCTTGCTGCCATTTCTTGGACATTCGTGTAATGTCATCCATCCAGCGTGTTGGTGGCCGTTCTTTGCTGCGTTTGTCTTCTCTTGGGTGTCAGTCAATTAGTTTTCTGGTCCATCTTGAGACTTTTAGTCTCACTTCGTGACCTGCCCAATTCCATTTCAGATTGGTGATACGTTCGATGACATCAGTGATACCTGTTCTTTTTCTTAAGACTTGGTTTCTTATTAGAATTTTTTGTCGCGCCGAGAATCTATCTTTCCATGAGCCTGTGTGCCACTCGCATTTTTAGTGCTGTTGTTTTTGTGAGCGTGAGTAGTCCAGGGCGGATCTTTTTTGAGATGGACGTTGAGAGGTGACTCAAATTTTTTTGCAGAAATAGCTTGAAAATAAATCAAGTAATAACATTTGAGTTATCCTCCCTCTCAAAAAGGTCCGGAACATTGTTTAAATAATCAAAATGTCAAGAATTGAAGGAAACATTTGATTTGTTTCTTGGTTTTTTGATTATAACTTTAAAAGTATTCATTTCCGTGAAAAGTTGTACTGACATAAAAGTTGCGTAATTCAATTTACCACAATATAGAATTGGTTAACAATTTAAAAAATAGTTACCCTAGTTGCAAAATAGCAATAATTGCGAAAAAAACATACAAAAACCAGTATTCGCATTTTACGTTTTTCAACAATTTATGCTACACTTAGGACCTTCATATTTCACCCAGAAACACCTTATGATACAGTGAAACAATACTGTACATTTCATTAAGATCAGTTCAATATATTTTGCAAAATAAATTTTGCAATACAGCTTTCGCAAAAAAAATTCATTTTTTCAAAATGTTACAGGACTGAAAATAAAGCAGATAGCAAGTTGAATTTTTTTTTGCTTATAGAAGTGTACTGTACCTTTCATTTTCAATTTTCAAAATTAAAATCGATTACTTACCACGGCGTCAGAAAATTTTTGAAATAAACAATAATTTTTGGTGCTACGCGCAGGACACCGGTGTTCGATTCACACAGGTTGATTTCCACCAAAATTTCTTCCAATCTTTATCTAATATATTATTTTCTTACTCTATATTTTGTTGTATTTTAATTTTTTAATTTCACAAAAATCAAACTAATTTTATTATTGTTTGTGAAATATTGTTTAAACAATTGCATATGTTCAAAAATAATAAACTTTTATTATTTAAGCTAAAATATATGAACAAAGAAAGTTTTTGCTACTAAAAGTGTTATTTCAAAGGATAGAGTATGTGTTTTTATTTTGCAATAAACAAATTTATTTATTTATATGGAAATGTCATAAAAATTAAAATATATCAATCATTATCAAAGGTCATTGGAATGCCCAATCAGAGCAACCTATCCGCTGTCCTGCGCATGGCACCAATAATTAATGTTTATTTAAAAAAATTCCTGACGCCGTGGTGTTAAGCGATTTTAATTTTGCAAAATTGCAAATGAAAGGTACAGTACACTTCTATATGTAAAAAAATTTTCAAATTGCTATCTGCTTTATTTCGAGTCCTGTAACATTTTGAAAAAATGAATTTTTTTTACGAAAGCTGGATTGCAAAATTTATTTTGCAAAATCTATGTAACCGATCTTAATGAAATTTACAGTATTGTTTTACTGTATCATAATAATTTTCAGGGTGAAATATGAAGGTCCTAAGTGTAGTATAAATGGTTTAAAAACGTAAAATGCGAATACTTGTTTTTGTATGTTTTTTCACAATTATTGCTATTTTGCAACAAGGGTGACTATTTTTTAAACTTTTAACCATTTCTATATTGTAGGTAATTTAATTACGCAACTTTTATGTTAGTACAACTTTTCTCGGAAATGAACACTTTTAAAGTTATAATCAAAAAACCAAGAAAAAAATCGAATTTTTCCTTAATTTTTTGACATTTTGATTATTTAAACAATGTTCCGGAACTTTTTGAGAGGGAGGATAACTCAAATATTATTATTTGATTTATTTTCAAGCAATTTCTGTAAAAAAAATTGAGTCACCTCTCAACGTCCAAATGTACTAATATTTTTACAGATGCGCCCTGGTCTAGAGAGTTTCTGCTCTTGATGTCATAATAGGAAGAACGCATTGGTTAAATATCTTCCGTTTCATAGCTATTGTCCTTTTCATGAGCATTTTTCAGTGCGTAACAAATGATAGGAAAAAGGGTAAGTCCGTGATAATACACATTTATGACATTTATTCTAACATGCCATTTTAGTTAAATCTGACAGTTGTCACATTTTATTTTCAATTTGGAATAAAAACAAATCAAATGTGGTTCTTGCATTTATAAAATTGTATTTTCTTTGATTTGTATAGTCTTATAAATTATACAGATTATATTTGTAATATTATCATCTATTTAAAAAAAATTATTTTTTTATTATGGCGCCTTTTATCGACAACTAGAATAACTAGAATAAATGTTGTAAATGTCTGTAATCACGGACGTGCCTTTTTTTCTGTCACATACAATTTAATACGTTAGAAAGAAATCTAAAAATTGTGACCCACTGAAAGATGATCATGAGAAAAAGAATATCTTGAAGTTGAAGAAGAATATCTTGAAGGTCCTAAGTGTAGCATAAATGGTTTAAAAACGTAAAATGCGAATACTTGTTTTTGTATGTTTTTTCACAATTATTGCTATTTTGCAACAAGGGTGACTATTTTTTAAACTTTTAACCATTTCTATATTGTATGTAATTTAATTACGCAACTTTTATGTTAGTACAACTTTTCTCGAAAATGAACACTTTTAAAGTTATAATCAAAAAACCAAGAAAAAAATCGAATTTTTCCTTAATTTTTTGACATTTTGATTATTTAAACAATGTTCCGGAACTTTTTGAGAGGGAGGATAACTCAAATATTATTATTTGATTTATTTTCAAGCAATTTCTGCAAAAAAAATTGAGTCACCTCTCAACGTCCAAATGTACTAATATTTCTACAGATGCGCCCTGGTCTAGAGAGTTTCTGCTCTTGATGTCATAATAGGAAGAACGCATTGGTCAAATATCTTCCGTTTCATAGCTATTGTCCTTTTCATGAGCATTTTTCAGTGCGTAACAAATGATAGGAAAAAGGGTAAGTCCGTGATAATACACATTTATGACATTTATTCTAACATGCCATTTTAGTTAAATCTGACAGTTGTCACATTTTATTTTCAATTTGGAATAAAAACAAATCAAATGTGGTTCTTGCATTTATAAAATTGTATTTTCTTTGATTTGTATAGTCTTATAAATTATACAGATTATATTTGTAATATTATTATCTATTTAAAAAAAATTATTTTTTTATTATGGCGCCTTTTATCGACAACTAGAATAACTAGAATAAATGTTGTAAATGTCTGTAATCACGGACGTGCCTTTTTTTCTGTCACATACAATTTAATACGTTAGAAAGAAATCTAAAAATTGTGACCCACTGAAAGATGATCATGAGAAAAAGAATATCTTGAAGTTGCTCTTAAATATGTCCCTTAGTGATCCATACGCCGCCAAATTAAGTGTTATTCGTCGTTGAATGGCTATTCTTACTATCCTTGATCCTGCTTATGTGTTGATTTCACTCTTTTTTCTGTTCTTTACCCAGGTTTTTATAGTGTCTACCCCAAATATGCGTCTAAATTCCTCACTTCTTACCCTGTCCTGTAGTCCTCTTCTGGCAATCCTTTTTAAATTCTGCATTTCGTTGGACTCCAGATGTCTTTGTGTTTTGTTTGTGTCTTGTCTTGTTTCGGACGTGTAAGTCATAATTTACCTAATAACTGATTTATATATTCAGGCCTTTATTTTCACTCTTAGGTGTTTGTTTTTATTCTGTTTTGAATAAATTTTTCTTAAGGCACAACGAATATGACGAACAAAATTTATAAAAAAAGCTGCAGCAATGCTAAAATAACCGATACCAAAATAATAGAAATAAAGAATAGCTATAAAAGCTTATACACTATTAGTTCAACATTGTTTATGGGTTAACGTCTGGAACTTTTTTATACCTTTTTTACTTTCTTGTATCAATGGTCCCAGCTCTTTAGTTTCGTATTTCCATTTATTTAATTTTTCATGCACTCTTCCAACATTTATTTCGTAGTCGTCTTTACTTTTTCCTTTGGCTCTTTTTGGCCCAGTTTCCGTCCTCCATTTTCGCCACGTATATTTTTGCCTTTGAGCGAAATATCTCAATCATTTTTGATTTTCCATAAAGTTGTACAAATCTGAATTTGATCAAAGTAATTGTCTATTCCGATCTTCCCAATGGTTTACGTCTTTATGTCTTTTTGAATAGAGGTAGCTACAAGCGTACCCTGGACCAGAACGGACTTACTTATTTATATCCAAGTTATTATATTTATAGGCGTCTCACTTTAACTTGCATCAATCTCTACCCATTGCGATTTTCATCCATCTTGGACAGGCGTGTATCTTTATATTATCTACACACTCCATCTCTTGTCTCCCTTGGGATGGTTTTGATGTTACGATCTGCAAATTTTCACTTTACGTTAGCTGATTTTTCTATGGTATCTTTTACCTTCGTACCGTTCTGTAAGTGTAAAGACCCCACAACTTTGTTACACCTCCTTCAAGCCTATTTCCCACATTTGCCTTTCCATAACTCTCTGTGTCATCGCTAATTCATCCATGTTCAAACTTGGCGTTGTTTATGTTTGACATCCGTATGTCCTCACTGGTACATCTAATTATTTATCTAAAATTTTGTTTTAAGCTAGCGCTCCATGCTGATTTTCTTCAACATTTTATCTCTATAGTCGGATTTCCTTTACCTAATTTTATGATTGGTCCCAAATACATGAAGCTTACGATTTGTTATTTCTTATTCTGTGGTATCTCTGTTGTGATATTCTTCAATGTACTACTAATTGTTTTTGTTTTCTCATAGTTCATTCAAAAACAGAAATTTCGTGCTTCTTTTTCTGGTTTCAAAAACATATTCTTTAGCTCCTCTTCATAATTTCCTACCAGAAAAACATTATCGGGATAACGTAGATGATAAAAATGTTCTTCATTTATTGGTATAACTTTCTCTTTCCATAATTTTGTTTCCTAAACACATCCTTTAGGGCTTGGTTAACCTTCGGATGACCAAGCGGGGGAAATTGTGACCCCAGCGTATGTTTTTCTTTAATAAATTCAAAAGTATTTTCAATTTTTAACTCATTATATTTTTATTTGACTTTAATATCATTCTAGATATCCTCATATTTTGAAATAAAATCCCTGTATTTTACGAATAAAAAATATATTCTGAAGTTGATGTTTAGTAAAATACCGTCTATTATGTGTAATTCCAAGAAGTTTTACGCTAATGACGTCGACTTTGCAAAGTAACAAGACACTTACTTAACATACATACTACACATGACACTAATACTCATGTTGTGACTGGCTGAATGACATAAAGTCCATGCCAAAAAATAAAAAAAAAATAAATAAAAATAAAAAAAAATAAAAAAAAACTTCATTTTTTTGTTAATTGTCATTTTTGACATTTTTGACATTTTTGACATTTTTGACATTTTTGACATTTTTGACATTTTTGACATTTATGACCTGGGGTCATTTTCCCCCCTTGGTCATCCGTGTAACAAAAAAAGGTTGGTCATCGGAAGGTTAAAGAGCTTTGGTCATATTGGAGATATTGTGTCACCTTGCCTTATTCCTCTGTTCAGTTTAATTAGGTCCTGAGTTCATTCTTCTTAATTCGTATTTTTACTTTTTGGTGTGTGTTGTTACTAGGGATGGCCGTTATTGACAAAACACCTGGTTATTGACAAAACACCATCGGTTATAATACGATTATAACCGATAAAAACAGGTTATTCCAAAAACAGGTTATCCCTTCATTATATCGAGAACTAATATCTGAAAGAGAACCTGTCCGTGAACCCTTCCAGAACTTAACTGGTAGGTAGCCTTTACATTATAAGAGTGCCTTACTGACCTTAGTGAGCTGAAATTATTTGGAGAAGTACTATAAAGAACCTGTGATGCTAAGTATCTAGGGGAAACCCTGGATTCGAAACCTAATTGGATTACTCCTATTACCAATATTACAAATGAGGCTAAGCGACCCTTCTGGAACTGCAGACCAGTTGTAGGTAAAACCTGGGGATTAAGGCCAAAAATAACCTGTAGAAGTTCTTCTCCCATTTGCCGATCACTAGAAACAGTGCGTTTTGCAATGTCTCTATCTTTGTATTGGCCGTCATACCTCTAACATATATGACGGTGGGTCTCTCTTGTCCTAACTGCCTTGCCTTAAGACCGCCATCTTGGGACGTGATGGCAGCCTCTATCTCCTTCACGGCGTCCATCTGGGTCCTTATCCAGCTTTGCCAGTTTTGTCCACAGCTTCCTTCACCCCCTCTAAGAGTTGAGTGTAGCTTGTATCCTTTTTCGACACAATGAAGCCGTAGGTAGGTCTATCCTTTCTTGTGGCAGTAGTGAACACGTGTACTATGTTGTTTGTCGCCTTGAAGATGACCTCTGCCATCTTCCTCATATCTACTACTGACGTAAAACTCACGTGGTGCAAGGTCATGGAGTCGTTTGGGAAGTCATCCTCCCTGACACGTTCTAGGATGTGCCAGAGGTCTTCTTGCGTGCTCGCTGCTCTTACCTTTATTATATTCTGTGATTTTAAGCGTCAGTCCGTTCCTTTTCCCATCGTTGTTGTCTGCTTCAGCATTTCAAAATCCTCTTAGAGGCAGGACAGGTCAGGCAATTTATCCCTGAATAACCGCTGTACGCTGTGGGTCATTGTGAAGTTTGTGTTCTCCAGTAAAACGACCTTAACGTTGCACTGGGACGCTACGGGGTTTCCTATAGTGATCTCTGTCTGCCTATACAGATCCTCCGGCCAGTTGTGCTGGACGCTCCTCTGGAAGTCGGCAAATGTACTAATTCCTTCGAGGCTGGTCAGCCTGATGGGCCCGGGGGACCATGCCAGACATCATTTTGCGTGCCAATATCCCCTATAACGGGTTTTGGCTCAAGTCTGTCTGTCAGGTCTGTCTTTGTCTCTGAGTCGAAACGCAAGTCCGTCTGTATATCGGCTTCTACATACATATTCTCCAGAGGCTCTGTGGAGCCTCTATATGGGTCATCTGTTGAATAGATTGCATCTTATGCAACCGCTGGCATAATTCCTTAATCGGTTTCGGGGTGTTGGGGTATTCTTTAAGTAAATTCATAAATGAGTTTAATTGACTGCCTACATTGTCTATACAGTCCAACAATGCGGTAGCTTGACTACAGGTCCCTGTTTTTTTTTTATAAATTTCGCTACTCCCCGGGGAGTAGTAGTCTTCTTTTAAAGTAGTTTCTAACGTCATAGTAGAAATCCCGTCCCTGTAAAGTATAATGGTCGCTGGCTGGTTTTGATGATTACTCGGAAATCAGGTTTATTACACAATGTTTGTGAGGACATAAAATAAAAATGTATTAAGTAATATTAAGTGTATGAAGTATATTAACACTTTAAAAAATCCCCGTTAATATTATGAATAATATATAGATTAAATAATTTTTAAAAATTCATATTAATAATAGATTATTTCATTCATAGGTGTTTCTGACCAATAGAAAGCTACAGAAATAAAAATTGAAGAGATAATTTTTGATATTATCCCGTCGTCAAGCATTACGTCAGATGCCCTTCACTACTACGCAAAAACGAACATTCAATGACATTAATGACAATTAGTATTTTACAACTTGTCACAGAGAATACCAAGAAACACGTTTAGTAACTATTCAGGTGAAGCTATGTACAAAATGTTAGTTAAAATTATTTAATTAAAGAGACAGTTTTATACATGAAATAATCTTAGCGAATTACACTCGACCTCTAAAATTATTACCGACTTGTTCCCTCGTGCCACTTTGACATACTGACAATACTGTCAAATTGTCACTCGGGATACAAATCGATAATTTTAGAGCTCTCGTGCAATTGCTACTGATTAGTTCATTCATATGAGATTCTGACAAATAGAAAGCCACAGAAATAAAAATTAAAGTGATAATTTTTAATAATATCCCGCCGTCAAGCATTACGTCAGATGCCCTTCGTTACTATGCAAAAATGAACGTTAAGTGACTTAATGACATTTAATGTTTTACAACTTGTCACAGAGAACACCAAGAAACACGTTTAGCAAATATTCAGGTGAATATGAACAAAATGTTAGTTAAAATTATTTAACCTTCCCATGACCAACCTTTTTTTTACACGGATGACCAACAGGGGCCAAAAATAACCCCCAGTCAAAAATGACAATTGACAAAAAAATTAAGTTTTTTTAAAATAATGTGTTCATGATTTTAATGTTAGTATTGTATCAATAAATGAAAAATAAACATTAGTAAAACATATTTTAATTAGAACTGAACAAAAACAGGAATGATCACCTGAACATGAACTAAATAAATTTTAAAATATACACTATTTTACGTCGCCACAGGTTTAACGAACAATTTTTTTCAATAATGGAATATTTCTTACAAACAGCTCAACATAATAGACGGTATCTACTAGTATAAAATTGGAATATGGAAGGCCAAGGAAGTTCGTTTTGACCCCAAAATTTAGAAAATATTTTTTTTTTTCGTAAAATATAGGAAATTTTTTTTATTACAATATATGAGGGTATCTGGAATGACATTATACAGTCGAATAAAAAATAATGAGTTTAAAATTGAAACTATTTCCGAATTTATTAAATAAAAACATACATTGGGGTCAAAATTTACCCCCCTTGGTCATCCGAAGGTTAAAGAGACAGTTTTCTTCATGAAATTAATAATCTCAGCGAATTACCCCCGACCTCTAAAATCAGTGGCGTACTGATAGATCAGCAACGGGTTCCAGTTGGGATGCGGGTCCGCCTGCCCAATAAAATCACACATTGTATATCAAAAGTTTTTAATAAACATTGAATATAAATCATCATATATCATAAAATGTATCATACATTTTTTATAAAAACTCAAGCTAATTTATAATTCATTTTAATCACGGTTTTTGCTCCAAATTTTAAAGAAGTGTTTGGATTGACATGAAATTTGGCAAAACATAGCTAATATGTCAAAAAAAAAGTGATATTGTGCCAATGTGTGATTTTGTCCGGGGGTGAGTTTCACCCCTCCTCAGGGGTGACTTTCACCCCTTCTCTGGGGTGAAAAAACACGTTCAAGATAAGTCATCTGGAATTGTATAAACTAACTAATTCTAAGCAACTTTGGTTCCATAGATTGTTTTTACTAAGTTACTACTTTTTGAGTTATTTGCGAGTGAATGTGTTCATTTTTCAACAACTTATTTTAACTCATACCACCTTTATTAAAGTGTTTAAAAAAGCTGAATTTCTGTTTTTTATGTTTCTAGCATAAAAAGTAAACAAAGTACACTCAAAACAAAGTTGGTTCCTTTTCTTGGTAAAAAAAATCGTAAAAATCACCACCTAATTAGCATCTCAAATGAAACTAATCGTTACCGCTTCACAAGTTACTTGATTTTTGTTGCTAACAAAAAAAAAAGGGACCAACACTCTTTTGATCGTAACTGAAGGACTTACTATTCATGTTAGAATCTTTAAAAAAAAAAAGAAAAATAAAGCTTTTTTTAAATATGTAGCTAATTTTAAAAAAGTTGAAATCAGTCTTCCCGCGAAAATTGCTTGATTTTTTTTATTAGGTCTCGTTGAAATATTCGATTTTAAATTTGACTAGTGAGAACTTACTTTTTATTACTTACAACTCTGCTTCTATATACGGGTCTACAGACTTTATATGTACCTACTCCATTTTTTCACTTTTATAAGCTATATTTTTGCTAATATTGTATTTTTTTTAATAAAATACTTACTTTTTAAGTTATTTGCGAAAAAGCTCCTCAAAATGTGTATTTTTTTGTAGAAAAATAAACATTTTCATTCGCAAATATCTCGAAAAGTATTGACTTAGTGAAAAAACAGTATAAAAAAGTTGCTTAGAATTAGTTAGTTCATCCAATTCAGGACTCATTTTGAACGTATATTTTTCACCCCGAGAAACGGCGAAAGTCACCCCCTGTGCAAAAGTTCACATCATCATAATATCACTTTTTTTATTTGACATATTAGCTATGTGTAGGACAAATTTCAAGTCTATCCAAGCCGTTCTTTAAATTTTTTTGGATTAAAGGTTTTGCAATATTTTACCGTGAGTAAATGGACTATTAAAGCAGTAAATTAATATTAATCTTATCGTTTTTTATACTGACATGGACTGATCACTTTACGCCAGCCGTTTTGATAAATAATAAAACTAAAAAATTGTCTACATCCAAATCTCCAGTCAAATCTCCAGTCAATATCGAAAAACTATTACAGCTTTTAAAAAATGAACATTGGAATGAAATTTATATCAACAAAATAGATTCTCAAATTGCATATGATACATTTATTAATAAGTTAAATAATTGAAGGGCTTAATTTGAAACAATGACAAGCCTCAAAAAGGTAAAAGTGAGATATTTGACTTTGAATGTTAAAAAAAATATTAAAAAATCTAGTAACAACTTTTATTTTATTGTTTTAGTTTAAATATTTCGATGCATCATGCCCTATGGGATTATAGTTGACAACAATATTAATCAAATTACTTGAAAGTCGAGAAAAATAGCTTTTATTTAAAAAAAATGTGGCTTGTTACATTATTCCATTAATAATAAATACCCAAATTTTAGATATATTGTAGATTCAGAATTTTCTATTATTGACTGAGTTCGGAGTGGTTTCAACCCTATAGGTGTTAAACAGTGTTTATTTCACTTCACTTGACTTTTTTTGGTTTTAGGACCTACTCTTCACAACCTAATAGGTCCCCAAAGCGCTCGAGTGACTGCACATTTAGCATACTTTGCTCCCCTACCATATGCAAAGACCCAAAAATGTTTTTAAGTCGTCAATATTTATATCTATCCAGCGTCTTAAAAATGAATATTTTTTTAAATTAGGGTTTTCTTTACGTGAAGTAGCTCTGTGATTTGTCCACTCTACGATTTTTATCAAAAGCTCTTCATCAAATAGTAATGAAAAATATTGTATAAGTGTTGCTTCAACAGGAATTTCCACTTTTATATTTTCTTGTTCAGTAAACTGATGTATCTCAATATCTTCCTCTACATCAAGCCAGTCCGCCTCATCATTTTCTTGTACCACATTTTCATTTGCATCATTTGCTTCGCCCTCATCATTACTCAACTCACCGCTGTACAAGAATTCATCTGTGCTCAGTAGATATATCTTAAAAACACCCTGTAATTATCTACGATAATTACTTTCAGTTATTTATGTCATCATAACAATATTACAACCTTCATTCGATTATACAAATATTGTTATCCTAGATCACGATTCACTAATAATTGCAGAGTCAATTATAAACACTTTTCATGGTCGATGCTGAATAGGCATTTCTAAATATATAAACAGCAAAACTATAACAAGGGAATTCTTATTATTATATGAGACATTCGTCATTCTATTTTGTGATCAGACGTAATATTTCCACATTAAAGAGAGTGTCTTTTTTCTTCACGAGACGTTCTTTGGGTGCGGTGATACCAGCTTATGCCCATGCGAGTGTAAATAAAACAACTCAACAAGTAAAAGCGTATCAATTATTCCACCCCTCGGATAAGGGATAACCACCCTCACCAGGAGCAGATAGCCTTAATGCCAGGGCTGTCATATGGCGATCCAGACCAGACGTGACCTGATGGATCAAGGATGGGAGGAAAGTCATCCAAGGATGAACTCCAGGAGAACGGAGTGGTGAACAGCAACTTTATCGTCAAGAATAAGGACGTCAAACCCGATACGGAGCTGAAGGTGCTGCTTTACGTAATTACGGCTGTTCTGATTCTTAGATTGGCGTGGTCGTTATGGAAGGCCCACAGGAGGAACCTCAAAAGGAACATTCATCGTGGACTGGCGAGATCAACAGCGAAAATTGACGTGTAAAAGTGGTAAGTCCATATTAGCTATTTTTAAGGTATTTCCTGATTAATATAAAGTATAAAGTATAAACATTATGTGCTACCTTAATTACATTAATATATATTTCAAGTTTACCTATTTTTACTTAATTATTCTATTCTATTACCAATATTTATCAATATACAAAGATTTTTTTTTACCCTCATATTAAGTTATTATAGGACGCAATGATACAATTTTATATGATTTTTTTTTACATATTTATCAACGTATACTTTATCCTTGCTGACTTTTATTCATTTATTATTTGACTACTGATGGTTAGTACATTTTTGCAATTTTTTATGATTTTAATATTTGCTATCGTAAATATACCTATCAAAATAAATATACGATATATAAAAAATATACGCTATATGCATAATACATTTAAATTATTATTCTAACTACTTATTTACAAGGGTTAATATAACGTTATTTATTTTTGAATTTTTTATTACCACTGCAATTTTTACATATTTTTACCATATATTGACGTATTATTTTATCTCCATATTTTTTTTACTATATATCTATATACTACATATCTATATACACCGTAAGACTATCGAATTTATATTTTCGCTAAGAAGTGCAGGAGCTGAAAAAAAATTATGTATAAATGAGTAGCAACAAAGTTACTTGGGAAGATTTTGTCAAAATAGTTGAGGAAATTGCACAAGAAGTAGACAGGCAAAGCAGAAGAGTCTTAAAGAAAAAAGTTCCGAAATCTAAGGACATAAAGGAAGAAGTGACGACACAGCTAATTAAAGCTTATAACAAGTTCACGCAATTGACTAGGAAAAACTGGGAAGCACTTTCGGACAAACAAAGGGAATCGTGCAACAAATATTTTGGAAAAATCAGAGACAAAGTTATACGATCATTTCAAGCAGTAAATGTGAGAACAGTGGTTCCAAGTTCAATACATCAACCAATCGACAAGGAAGTTGAAGAGGAACAAAGCGATGAGGAAATAGAAGAAGGAAAAAGCGACGAGGAAGGAGAAGAAGAAATAATTAACGACGGAATAAAAGAGGAAAAAGGTGACATAAAACGAGATATAACAATATTAAACATGGCTTTGACAATCAATGAATTTTTGAATATCGCAAGCAAGATATTGCCCAACGAGTTCGATGGAAGCGCAGGGAAATTACAACCATTTTTAGACGCATTAGAACTACTTGGAAAATTCTCAGAAGGTCATGAAGACACAGCTGTAACGCTAATAAAAACGCGACTCACCAATAAGGCTAGGAACCTAATAACCACAGAAGATACGATTCCACGGATAGCTGAAGCACTAAAGAAAGAATTAAAAGGTAATAATCCGAAGAATTTAATAGCCAAATTAGCCAAAAAAAGGCAAGGGCATAGAGATGCAGCAGTGTACGCATCTGAAGTGGAAGAGTTAGCAGAACAATTAAAAGTAGCATACATAGCGGAAGGAATGCCACTTGACTTAGCAAAGAAATATACGACGGAAGTAGTAGTAACAACAATGAAACGAAACGCTAATGCAGAGAAAGCTAAGCTAATACTGGAAGCAGGTAACTTTACATCACCGCAGGAAGTAGTATCTAAATTTTTGTCGATCGATACGACTGAAGAAAATGCACAAGGAAGAGTCTTAAATTATAGGACAAACTACGAGAATAGGAGAGGACAGCAGCAATACATAAGAGGATACCATAACAAATATGACAGAGGAAGAAGAAATAACTTCGGACAACGGAACGAAGGAGAAGCAACGGACAATCAACGAAATTATTCGAACAGAGGATACAGACAATTTAACAATCAAACATACAGAGGAAACCAGAGAGGCGGACGTAACAGGAACGTAAGGTTACTAGAAATAGAGGACAGGCAAGAAGAGCAAGAAAACCAGCAGTTGGGGTTTTGAATGAACAAGAAGTTGGAAGCACACAGGCAGAAATAAAATATAACATTTACAACTTCGACCTAAACCTAACGAACTTTGTACGAATGAAAACAGGAATTCTTGAAAACACAAGCACTTTTATCATAGACACAGGAGCTGACATTTCAATACTAAAATGTTCACAAGATTTTATGAAGGAACAGGTGAAACCAAACACAAAGGCGAAAATAAAAGGAGTCACTAAAGGAGAGTTGCAAACAATGGGAGAAGTTGAGACAACACTCGAAGTAAAAGGAACTCGATTCGAACACATCTTTCAATTGGTAGAACCTAACTTTCCAATTCCAACAGACGGAATCATTGGGAGAGACTTTATTTCTAACTTTCAATGTATACTAGATTACGCAAACCTTAAAATGCACATTAAAGAGGACAACGATTGTTACATTAGTACGAAAATTCTGGATAATATAGACAATGACACCATAATAATACCGCCTAGATGTGAAATTTACAGAATCGTAAAAATTTTTCAAACGTTAAAGAAAGACAGGATAGTGGAACAGCAAGAAATACAACCAGGAATATTCATAGCAAGAGCAATTATTTCAAGTAATAATCCATACATCAAAATTTTGAACACAACGTACGAAACAGTAAATGTAGACGCAAGCACAATCAGGACGTTGGATATTAAACTATTCAATATATATATAGGCTAGTCAACGACAGCAAGGACAGAAAAAAAGAATTACGAGAATCACTGAAATTAGACATACCAGAATACATACGAGACAACTTAGTATCGTTATGCGAGGAATATTCAGACATATTCGCCCTAAGGCATGATATGTTAACCTGTAACAATTTCTACGAACAAAAACTAAGAGTTAAAGACCAAACTCCGGTATATATCAAGAATTATAGGACACCTCATGCGCAAACAGAGGAATTAAATCGACAAGTACAAAACCTAAGAGACCAAGGAATCATAGAACCATCTACGTCCGAGTACAACAGCCCAGTAGTACTGGTACCGAAAAAAGCTATAGATGGAGGAAAAGCATGGAGATTATGCATAGATTTTAGACAACTGAACAAGAAGATAGTTACAGACAAATTTCCATTACCAAGAATAGATTCGATATTAGATCAACTAGGAAGAGCAAAATGGTTTTCAGTTATAGACTTAATGTCAGGCTTTCACCAGATACCATTAGAAAAATCACCGAGAAAATACACATCGTTCAGCACAGAAAATGGAGCATTTCAATTTACCAGATTACCTTTTGGATTAAATGTAAGCCCAAATAGCTTTTCAAGAATGATGTCAATAGCATTTTCAGGATTAACACCAGACAAAGCATTTCTTTACATGGACGATATCGTAGTAATTGGAATATCCGAAAAACATCACTTAGACAACCTGAAAAAGACATTCGAGACATGTCGAAAATTCAATTTGAAACTTAACCCAGGAAAATGTCAATTCTTTAGAAGGGAAGTAACATATTTAGGACATGATCTTTCTCAAGAGGGAGTATCACCAGACAAAGCGAAGTATGCAGCAATTGAACAATATCCGACACCTAAGACAGCGGAAGAAACAAAGAGATTTGTAGCATTTTGCAACTATTACAGACGTTTTATTAAAAATTTTGCGGAAATATGCAGACCACTCAACAAATTATCGAGGAAAGGAGTAGAATTTTCGTGGACCGAGGAGTGTGAAAAAGCATTCAAAAAGCTTAAAGCATCTCTGACGAAACCACCAATTTTAAAATATCCTGATTTCAACAAACAGTTTATCTTAACAACAGACGCATCCAATGAGAGTTGTTCAGCAATCCTAAGTCAAGATTATAACGGAATTGACCTACCTATAGCATATGCATCAAGAAGTTTTAGTAAAGGAGAATGTAATAAACCTATAATCGTTAAGGAATTGCTAGCGATTCATTGGGGAATTAATTATTTTAAATGTTATCTATATGGAGCACCAATATTCAAAGTAAAAACAGACCATAAACCTTTGACACACCTATTTGCAATGAAAGAACCAACCTCAAAACTCACGAGGATCAGATTAGACCTAGAAGAATATGACTTCGAAATAGAGTATATAACAGGGAAAAGTAACTACGCAGACAGCCTTTCCAGAATAACATTGCATCAACTAAAAAACTTATACATATACAACGCCCATATACTAGCTATAACAAGAGCTCAAGCAAAAGAAAAGGAGAAAGAAGCAAGACAAACAAAGGCTGAAAGTGAACTCGCACTACAGCCAGAAGCCACCAAACAGACAGTAAGGAAGGTACTAAATAATTTAGAGGCGCATAGACTACCAATTTTGTCCTTTGGAGCAGAACTAATCTCACCAAGACTGAGCATTAGGGCCAAAATCAAAATAAAATGCAGCAAAAGCATAGCCACAGGATTGAATCGTTTCGATTTAAACCAAGCGTTGGTACAGCTTGATAAGCTGGCGGTAGAGAATGCAGTACGTAAAGTAAAAATATACGTAAATGATATTATTTTTAAAATGTGCACAATTGATGAATTTATTAAGAAGGAAATAAAAAATTGAAGAATATAGAAATATACATATGTGAAGTACCAGAAACAATAAAAGATGACAAAGAAAAACACAGATTAATAGGAGAATACCATAATCACCCGATGTTTGGAGGACACGTAGGGAATAACAGACTAATTAAGAAGCTAAAGGCAAGATTCCGATGGAAAAATTTGGAAAAAGACGTAAGAAAATACGTAAAACAATGCCACAAATGTCAAATTAACAAACCGAAAAGAACACATGTCGAAGAGTTCGTGATATCGGACACATCTTCCAAACCATGGGACATAGTATACATAGATACAATAGGTCCATTCACGAGAAGTAATGAAGGTAATAAATACTGTATCACAATGTTGTGTGAACTGACAAAATACGCGGTCAGCATACCAGTGTGCAATAAAGAAGCAGAGACAATAGCAAGAGGAATCTTTGATCATTTCATACCAACATACGGACTCATGAAGCAAATAAGAACAGACCAAGGCACAGAGTATAAGAACGAAGTAATGCAGGAATTAACAAAGCTATTAAAAATAGAACACAACTTTTCAACGGCATACCACCCACAGTCCATTGGAAGTTGCGAAAAACTACACAGAACGTTGAACGAGTACGTAAGAGCATTCATAGACGAAGACAGAGAAAATTGGGATGTGTGTTGCAGAATGTTCACATACTGCTACAATACAACCACTAACGCGTATCATGGATACACACCGTTCGAACTGTTATATGGCAGGAAGGTTAACCTGCCGGAAGACCTTACACATGAGATTCAACCATGTTACAATATAGATGCCTACTACAATGAGTTACGATACAAACTACAAAGCGCACACGAGAGAGCCAGAACCTTCTTATTAAAACACAAAAAAGAGCGGCAAGAAAAGAATAAGCTCAAAGCAACACCACAACACTTTAAAATAGGAGACCTAGTCCTTGTAAAAAGGGAAGAGAATGGTAAGTTTGATAGTCTTTATGTAGGTCCTTTCACGATAACAGAAGTAAATAACGTTAATTGTAAAATCAGAATAGAAACCAATAAAATCAAGGAAATACATAAGAATAGATTATATGCTTACAATCCGAAAACACAGTGAGTGACAAGTGTTACGAAACAATGTTGTTAAACGAACATTTTATATTATTTATGTATTTGCGTAGGCTTAGGAAGTTTGTATATAAAATAAATTTTTTGTATTGATTACAACACAGTATGGGTTGGTAGCACGACTTGCAAATTTCCCTCCCCGTAGTCGGAAAATTCCTAAAAAGGGAAGGTGTACAATAATTCATCTGTACTCAGTAGATATATCTTAAAAACACCCTGTAATTATCTACGATAATTACTTTCAGTTATTTATGTCATCATAACAATATTACAACCTTCATTCGATTATACAAATATTGTTATCCTAGATCACGATTCACTAATAATTGCAGAGTCAATTATAAACACTTTTCATGGTCGATGCTGAATAGGCATTTCTAAATATATAAACAGCAAAACTATAACAAGGGAATTCTTATTATTATATTAGACATTCGTCATTCTATTTTGTGATCAGACGTAATATTTCCACATTAAAGATAGTGTCTTTTTTTCTTCACGAGACGTTCTTTGGGTGCGGTGCTACCAGCTTATGCTCATGCGAGTGTAAATAAAACAACTCAACAAGTAAAAGCGTATCAATTATTCCACCCCTCGGATAAGGGATAACCACCCTCACCGGGAGCAGATAGCCTTAATGCCAGGGCTGTCATACCGCCATCATTGCTCAGCTCTCCCCCATCATTGCTAGTATCCTCATCCTCACTTCCACTAGAATAAAATATTTCATCATTATGGTCCCTCTCGAATTCATATTCAATATTTTCGTCATTTCTGTACTCACTAACTTCCCTACTAGCCATCTCGGCCTCTAATTGAAGGTCTCGTGTACTTAGATGTCGTTTTGACAATGTTAATACGTCTGAAACAAATAATAAGGTATTAAACCGTGTATAAATAAGTTACATTGTTATATTCATCATCATCATCATTTGTCTCTACAACTCTATGTGAGTCTTGGCCGCGTTTACTATTATTTCCCTCCATTGTTGTCGGTCCTGAGCAGCTATTTCCCACAGCTGTACTCCCATTTTGCGTAGCTCACTGGCTACTGCGTCTTTCTATCTCTTTCTTGGGCTTTTTTCCAACTTTTTCCATCGGGCCTTTCCCAGAATGTGGCGTTAAGAAATCTTTCGTTACTTGATCTTAGCACGTGACCCGCCCATCGTATTCTGTTTGCTTTAATGTAGCATACTATGTTTTCATCTCCATATGTTGTCTGGAGTTCATCACTGTGTCTTCTTCTCCATTCTCCTGTTGTCTCTTCTCTGCAAGGCCCATTGATATTCCGCAGTATCTTTCTTTCAAGTAACAGTAATTTTGTCGTTTCCCGCTGATTCAGAGTCCATGTTTCGCTTCCATACGTTATTGTGGGACGAATTATTGTCTTATATATTCTTATTTTTGCTGAACTTGAAAGTATTTTTGATTTAAGTAGGGTCATTAATGAGTAATATGCCTTGTTTCCTGCAATGATCCTGCCACGTCCTTTTCATATTTATTTTCAGATGTTATGATCGCTCCCAGGTACTTAAATTCTTTGACGACTTCAAAGTTGTATTCATTAATGGTTACGTTTTGTCTAACCCTTGGTCTTGGGTTCTTCGTAACCACCATGTACTTGGTCTTGTCCTCCTTGACCTTAAGACCGACTTCTTTGGCTCCGTTCTCGAATAGGGTGAAAACTTCTTTTGCATCTCTGGTGGATTGTGCAATTGTGCCCACGTCATCCGCAAAGGCTAATAGTATTTTTGATCCTTGGGCTGCAAATCCGTTTGTCAGTTGTGGCTGAGCTTTCCTTACTGCATGTTCCAGTGCGAAGTTACACAGCAGGGGGGCGAGAGGATCTCCTTGTCTAAGCCCGGTGTCAATGAGGAATTCCTCCGACGTGGTGCTGCCAATTCTGATTCGTGCGGAAGCGTTCTCCGTGCTCACCTGTGCTAATTGTACCAGCTTTCCAGGTACTCCCATTTCTACCATAGTCTCCCATAATGCCTCTCTGCTAACAGAATCATAAGCTTGTTTAAAGTCCACGAAGATTTGGTGTACGTCGCGGTTGAATTCCCAGTTTTTTTCCAACACCTGGCGTCACATTGTTATATTAGACCAGTAAGGATCTGTTTTTAGGTGGATGTGAGAGGTGGCATTCAGATTTTTGCGGATAAAGTTAGGTGATAACTTCGTTAATAATAATTGATTTATGCTCCTTCTCAAATATGCCCGGAACATTAATAAAAAAAAATAAAATATTTAAAAATTTCAAAAAATTTCGTTTTTTTTGCTTATAACTTAAAAACTGTTCATTTTAGAACAAAGTCCTATAGGAATAAAACAAAGATAATTAAATTTTCTATCAGATGCGATTGGCTGAAAATGTCTTAATTTATCACCCTTACTTCAAAATAGCCATAAATATAAAATAAGGGATCGAAACAAGCCTGTTTTTATTCAATGATTTTCCATCACTTAGGTTACACTTGGAACCTTCCTAATTCGCTTAAAAAATTTTTGTAATGTACTAAAACCGTACACCAAATTTCGTTAAAATTGACTTATTAAATTTTGCATAATAATTTTGCAATCTAAACTTTCTTTAAAAAATTAAAATTTTTTAAAATCTTGCACAACAAAAACTAGAACATACAAAGATTTGTCAATTTTTTTACATATAAAGAAGTACTCCACTTATCTAATGCACTTTACAGAATTGAAATCGGATTATTTAAGCAGCCTCAGCAATGTTTTAAACTTATAAACAATTTTTTGGCTTATAAACAAATTAGTGCTGTGGCCAGGAGGGGGTGCTACGGGCTCCTTTATTTAGATTGACTTACCCAAGTTTTTTATGTATTTTGACATGTAGAACACGAATTTTTTGGGTAACAGTTGATCCGGATGTCGATAAGATTGTTATAAACAAAGAACTTGAGGAATTACATAAAATCGATTTTTCGCAAAATAAAACATTTTTTTGTATTTCTTGGTTAATTCTAAGCAGCTCGTCCCTTGTCAAAAGAAATAAATGCTACAAATTTCGACAAAACGCCTCGGAATGCGGACGGATCAAAACAAAGGCGACTAATGCAACGAAAAAGGAAAATGATATTGGCTACATGGAATGTGCAAGGAATTAAAACCAAACAAGCAGAAGTATTCAAAGAATTAGCGGAAAGAAAAATAGATGCATGTGTTCTTACCGAAACCAAGAAAAAGGGAAAAGGAAATGAAGAGATAGGAGAGTATATACATATCTTCAGTGGAGTGAGCAAAGATAACAGAGCTAAGAGAAGAGTCTCTATTGCTATTCGAAAAAATCTTAAAAATAATATTAAATCGTGGACTGAAGTAAATGAACAACTGCTGATGCTGGAAATGACAAAGAATGGGCACAATATCGTAATTGTCGGAGTGTATGCCCCAAATGAAGATGCAGATCCAGAAAGTAAAGACGATTTCTACGACAAGATGAATGAAATAATCTCTCAAGTTAAAGATAACTGTGAAATCTATGTACTAGGAGATTTAAACGGCAGAGTAGGTAGAGAAGAAAATAATAGAGTCGTAGGAAGATATGGGAAACAAATAACCAATGACAACGGAATGCGTCTTAGAGATTTTTGTGAAACAATGTCTCTCAAGATTATGAATGGATTTTTTCAACATAGAGACATCCACAAATTTACATGGATTCAACCTACTAGGAATCTGCGCTCGATAATCGACTATGTAATTCAACGTCAAACTTCCCAGCTGAAAACCACTGACGTAAGGGTATACCGTGGATCAGAATGTGGATCCGATCATCGTTTACTTATGGCCAACGTGATAGTTAACTATCGCAAAAACAATAATACTCAGGTACAGAATATAGAAAAGGGACAAGAAATAAGATCTCATAAATATAACCTAGAAAGCTTGAAAGAAGACTTAACGAAATTTCTATATAAATTACGACTGGCCACAAAATTACAAAATGTGGGACGAGAAAATATAACAGCGGAAGAATTATACCAGCAAATTAAAAAATACATTCATGAGGCTGCAAGTGAAGCTTTGGGGTGTAAATACAAACATGAAATAAAAAATACAGAATGGTGGTCGGAGAATATGCAAACGTTAGTAAACAAGAAGAAAACTGCTTATCAGAAATGGATGTCAACAAGAAAGGAGGAAGATCATAAGAGATATGCAGCATTAAATCGAGATGTAAAAAGAGAAGTAGTGAAAAGTAAAAATGAGATGTGGGACCGAAAATGCGCAGAAGTGGATAGATATATGGGTGGAACAAGAGTTGGGCAAGCGTGGAAGGTAATAAAGTCTCTCCAGAGGGAAGGAAAGGGAAAATCTAACATAAAGTTAATAGATCTTAAACAGTGGAAACACCATTATGAGATTTTACTGATAGAAGATAGATGTAAATTCCAAGAGATCGAAATGGAAGAATTAGCCGAACATACACAAATAGTTGAGATAACAAACGGAGAGTTAAGCGAAGCACTCAAAAGATCTAAAAACGGTAAAGCAGCAGGACCTGGAGACATCCCAATTGAGTTGGTAAAGTACGGACCAAACATATTACATGAGATGTTGGTTCAACTATTTAATAAATGCTTAAAAGGACAAAATATCCCTGATGATTGGAATGTTGGATACATGACCTCAGTATTCAAGAAAGGGGATAAACGCATATGCTCTAATTATAAAGGAATAACTGTTACCAGCTCAGTAGGGAGGTTGTACGGTCGAATAATAAAGAAAAGAATAGAATTAGAATACGAAGACATGGAAGAACAAAGTGGATTTCGTGCAGGAAGATCGTGCACTGATAATATATTCGTTCTGCAGCAGGTAATAGAAAAACGGAAGGCAAGGTATCTATCTACCCACCTATTGTTTGTAGATTTGGAGAAGGCATACAATACGGTACCTTTGAAAAAACTGTTTCAAATATTGACGAAGGTAGGTCTCAGTAGAGAGTATGTGGATGCTATCGCAAATATATAAAAAATGCAAGAAGTGTCGTTAAAGAAGGAAACTTTATATCTGAATCATTCCCTATATCAAAGGGGCTTAAACAAGGATGTTGTCTGTCTCCGACTTTATTTAAAATATATATTCAATCATCGCTAGAGCAGTGGAGGAAACAAGTATCCGGAATGGGAATCGACATAGGCAGTGGTAAATGTCTAACAACTTTGTTTTTTGCAGATGATGGAAGACATGGACTACATGTTTAGAAAACTAAAGAAAAATATTAAAAATGGGGCCTCAATATGAATATGTCAAAGACAGAGTATCTTAAAATAGGGGATGATGAAGAAGATCAAGAGTTAGAAATTAGAACCACGAAAAGATGTAATGAATATAAATATCTCGGATCTATAATATCTAAAGAAGGCACTACCAAAAGAGACATCGAAAAGAGAACGCAGCAGGGCAAAAAAGCGGTAAACATTCTGAGCTCTCTACTGTGGTCTAAAGATATAAGGCAAGAAACGAAATTGACAATCTATCGTACCTTGGTAGAGCCTATTATGACTTATGGGGCAGAAGTTTGGCAGATGACAAAAAAAGATAGGAAAAGAATAGAAGTAGTAGAAATGGATTATCTAAGTAGAGCGTGTGGTATATCTAAAAAAGATCACATGAGGAATGAAGATATTAGAAGGAGGACACATACTGTATATTCCAGTGTAGATAAAATTGAAACTAGACAACTAGTGTGATATGGTCACGTGAAACGAATGAATGAAGATAGACGGCCTAAGAAAGCTTTAAATTACATACCACACCAAGAAGAAGAACGGGAAGACCTTCAGTTGCCTGGGAAGAAAATGTACGGCACATCATGAAAGATAGAGCCATCAAGAAGACGAATGGATGGACAGAAAACGATGGCGGTCGAAATGCGAGAAGCGGCAGAGACTGTAGGAACCTCGCTGATAGATAGAATTCTAAGCAAACAATGTTTTTACAAGTTTTTTCGTAGGATGCATAGTTTTCGAGATAAACGCGGTGGAACTTTCAAAAAATCGAGAAATTGCAATTTTTGAACACGAATAACGTTTGATTAAAAAATAAAAGAGCAATTCTGCTGACAGCATTTGAAAGTTTAAGTCAAATTATACTGGTTTTAATTATTTGCATTGCTAAAAATTAATTTTTTTATTATTAAACAAAGCTATTTGTTTATAAACCAAAAAATTGTTTATAAATTTTAAACATTGCTCTTTCTCTCCTGTCGTTTCCCCATTACTGAGGAACGTGATTTCTTCCAATATTCCTAACAATGTTTCTCCATTGATCTCTATCTTCAGCTGCTCTAAGAGCTTCGCAGAATGAGTTTCCAGCTGAATGCTTTATTTGGTCAGACCATCTAGTTGGTGATCGTGTAACCTGTTAGAAGAAGATTTTCTGTTGGAGTGAATGCACAGAGAGTGATAAACTCCAACAGAAGTAGGAAAAAGAAGATCTACTTAATGTAGCCAAAGGAACAAAAATGTGTGGCTTCTACGTTGGAAGAAGCTGAAGTAACTAAAATACTACTTCGCAGTAGTACTTGTATGGGAAGATGTAAAGACAAAGAGTATAGACTTGATATAGGACTGGAGATGGAAAATTATGAATAGATAGATGTAACTTGAATAGCTAGCTCAATATGCAAGAGAATGGCCACTTGACACTCAAGGAAGGATTCGGCCAATTTGCACGGCTATTTCTGGCTGGACAATAAATTAAAGGAAATGACAATGATGGCTAGAAAAGAAGATATTAAGACACTGTTCACAAAGTAGATAAGGTAAATATAATAATATAATGAAAATAGAATAAATTTTTGGGCGCCAGAAGAAGGATAACTGGGTTAACCCTCTTCCAGGTATTCTACGCTGCTATAGAGTATATTAAATTTGTAGTACAAGTAGGTTAAATGTTATTAAAGATTATTAAGTTATAAAATATATTATCAAGATAAAGGAGTAATAAGAAAAAAAAATCACAATAAATGTATATTTATTGAATGTAACTACCAGATTTTCACAATCTCCGAGTTAAGACAAGTAACTAGTATGTAACTCTAACATGACAAAAAAAAATACTAGTGAAAGTCATTTACAGAATTACCTTACAAATATAATCTAAGAATAATCTTAATAAGGTTAGAAAATCTGAATAAGGGTACCTCTAATACAGAAAGTACAACTTACACTTGGTTAGCGGTAACTACCCTCACCCAATAACAATGGTACGAATATCATACGTACACTTAATTCAATACTACCTGATAATATGAACAAGATATTTAATATATGTATGTACAACTCAATGAGTTGACGGGTACCAAGTCCCTAAGTGAACCAACGGAGTTCTGGATACCAAAGATCCTTTTACCGACTCGTGGTTCTTAATAATAATGGCAAGTAAAACTAGTACCTTCCTGAGGGGATGGGTACTAGGGATTTATTCGAATTTAATATAAAAATTAATAGTTAAAGTTAAATAATTTGAATAATAGAAATTTTTAATGATATTTGAAGTTAATTTGAAAAATTTAATTTAAAATATACTAAAATAATTAAAGGAGTTTAAATAGTTATATAAAAGGGAAACAAGCCAAAGAATAATAAAAAAAATATAAGAGTACCAACACTATTGTATGGGAAAGTATCTGAGCTCAGAGATTCTCACCATGGAGGTTACGCAGCTTTGGGGAACGCTATCAATTATTATACTGTTCTGTAATACTATAAAAATCTTGAAAAGGGAAAGGTTATGTGCAATAAATTTATAAAGTACCTATATGAATAAACTAAGTATCCTGAAAATCACAAAAAACAGTCTAAATTTTTACTTAGAGCAAACCGAATGTTCATCAACACAAACCCCTTTTCACAATCTTCCAATGTTCCTTGCGGTGCGTTCCTTGCTGTGTATTCCCCAAATTGACCGGGATGCAATGAGCACAAGGGGGTGCTAACTCCCTCTTGCAACTGTCCTGCTGGAGGTACAAGAAAACAGGTGGAAAAAAAAACCAGTTGAAGGTACAGGCGAAAAAGATAGATATGGAGATCTTCCAGGCTGGTCTCCTAGTGACCGTCTCTCTAGAAGTGGTCTACCTTGGTGGTCTTAGGTTTTCTTTTTTTTTATGATTTCATAGTGGTGGCTAAAAAAAACACATATGGTATTACTACCAATCCACCAATGTGTCAAAAAGAAGCAAGAGAAACGAGGAGGTGTTTTTATTCCTATGGGAATAAGAAGAAATAGGTCATTAAGTCCAAAAACTTGAATGACTAGACAGCTCGACTCTTTATTAAGTTGTTATCAGATGACCTTGTTCAAATAACACATGTGATTTTCAATTTGGCTACAAGATATAATTACTGTGAAAAAATATTTCATTATAATATATACACAGGTATATAGATATATTATACAAGGATGAAATATAGTATGATTAGGCAATGGATACTTGTTTGATCATGGTTCAAAAGATAGGAGATCTGTAGACTTGAAAGGAATATAAAAAAAATTGAGTTTAAATTAGCTCTATTTTCCAACAGAAAGCACAAATTAGCAAAGAATATTCAATTATCTCTCGATGAGTTTGATCCATGAAAATAAACCATAGAAACCATGAACATAGACGACTTGAAACTTAATTAGCAAGTTAGTCAAGAAAATTTCAATATGGCGGAAAATAAATTAATAAAATTTTTTTATTTACCAGGCCGGAACTCATTTTAAATCTGCATTCAAATTCTTCAACTTCGTATTCACTAATAACTTTATATTCCCTAATGCTGGATGGATTCAATCTTTAATTATAATTTGGATCTTGAAATTGTGGGTAAAATATCAAGCTACCGACCTGCCACTCCGACACACTTCTAGAAAGCCAATGCCCTCTCGTTAGCTGGCTGACGATCTCCGTGGGCAATTCAATTCCCCTCTCCCATCGATACGCTGTCAAACGCAAGCAAACCAATGTTGCCACACTTAAAATGTGACGTCACAAGCATTTAAAATTCTGTGATGGTGTTATGTTATATTTTAATAACCATTGAAAGAAAATAATTCTAAAAATAATGAAATAATATCTTCCCATCAATAATGGATTCTATAAGGGGCGGAACGTCACAATCGTCCTCTTGATCTTCTCCCCGGAACGTTTCCAGAAACAATTAATCTCTCCAAACTGTCGCCACCTCTGCGAACGACGTGACCAAAGAATTGCAGAATTCGTTGCAGACATATTGTGGACAGCCTTTTTTTAATATTGAGTTGGTTTAGAATGGAAACGTTTGTCCTATGAAGTGTCCAAGGTATGCGCAGCATTCTTCTCCAGCACCACATCTCAAAGGCATCAATTTTTTGGCGCTCGCATGCGCGAAGAGTCCAAGTCTCTGCTCCGTATAGAAATATTGAGAATACAAGGGCATTCACCAGTCTCATCTTGATACTTTGAGAGAGAGATCTGTCTTTCCAAAGTTTAGTTAGGCGACTCATCGCATTTTTTGCCATACCAATACGTCTCCGAACTTCTGCTTCACAGTTACCATCGTTAGTTATACTAGACCCGAGATAGGCAAAGGTGTTTACTATCTGGTATTCCTGTAATAGGTTAGTCAGTTGAATAGTGTCAAATATGTCGATCACCATTATTTTTGTCTTAGCTTTATTGATTTTCAGACCAACTTTATTGCTTTCGTACTCAACTCTTCGCAGAAGATCAAACATTTCTTGCTCATTTGCTGCTATAAGTGTAGTGTCATCAGCAAATCTTAAATTGGAGATTTTTCTACCAGCTACTGTTACTCCACCGGCCCATCCTTCTAAAACCATCCTCATGACATGTTCACCATAAATGTTATAAGTCAGGTGACAACACGCATCCCTGTCTAATACCTCTCTCGGTCTTGAATTGGTTTGAGAACTTCTGATCTAGTCGTACTGTCGCTATATTAGACTGGTACAGATTTTTAATAAGTGTCACCAGGTGTATTGGTGCGCCCATTTCTATTAAAATTGACCACAGATTTATCCAGCTTACACAATCAAATGCCTTTTGGTAGTCAACGAAGCATATAATCATAGGTACTTGAAATTCTCTAGACTTTTCAATGAGTTGTCTCAGGTTCAGGATTTGTTCCCTTGTACCTTTACCCTTTACAAACCCCGCTTGTTCCTGAGGTATTTGGTAATGTAGATAGGTTTTTAATCTGTTTTTGATGATATGCAACAAGATTTTACTAGCATGTGTTATTAGTGACAGTGTGCGGTAGTTTTCACATCTGGTAGTAGTTCCTTTTTTGTGTAGTGGGATATAAATTGAGGTACACCAGTCAGATGGCCATTTTCCTGAATTCCAAACAGCGACACAGATAGAATGGATGATATGTAATCCTTTGTCACCTAGTAACTGTAGTATTTCACATGGTATTGAATTAATGCCTGGGGATTTATTTCTCTTTAGTGATTTAATTGCATCTTTGACTTCAGCGAGTAAGACAGTAGGTTCTCTAGGGTAGTCAGAAGGCCACTGATTTTCTGCTGATACCTCGTTATTTTTATATAGCTCGCCACAGTAATTTCGCCATTTTTCCAATATTTCATCAGTATCGGTTGTTCGAAACTCTCACAAAATATTCATAAAATTCAAAGAAGTACGTTCCTTATTTATGTTATCGTTCATATGCGGCATCTCCCATCTCTGGTAACGTCAAAGTGACAATTACAGAACAAAAATATATCTCCCGTAAAAGAAGGTCAAAAATTATCTCGTTGAAGAAAAAATTAGAACAGTAGCTCCAGAAGAGACAAGTATGTGTCTCACTCCTCGTATAATATAGTGATAGTGGATACATAGTTATATCAGAAGACTCAAATACTCTCTCTCTCGTTAAGTATCACTACGAAAAACGACGTTAAAATTTTAGTCAACTTGGTTCCTCGTACAATTGGAGTGAAAGATTGCTGCATATCGAGGCAGAGGCAAGAGATATCCAGCTGGTGAGGTAAGGACATATTTATGAGCTCATAAAATAAAGGCCTAACGGACTATTTTCGTGCGCGGAACCATTTAAGAAACAATATCGTAGTTTTCTTTCATTCGTTCATTTTCATTAGTTTTAGTTTTTAATATATATGTATTACCGTTTTTTACTGTTCATAATTATTTATATTTAGGTACACATTATTTTATTTGCGTATATATCTTCTTCTTCTTCTTCATCTTTTTTATATAGAGGGAGAATTAGTTATATATGTATATATTTTTCACTTTACTTTAATATTAATTGTTTAATTTAGAATAAATGTGTTAAATTCTCGTCTCGTCAAATTCATTTCTCTAAATTTATCACTTTAAGAAGCAGTCTCGCTGGTACTTTTAGTGGTATCAGCTAATTACCTTTCTCAGCGAACCAGCACCTATAGAACCTGAGATTGGAACAATTTCATTAAAGTGGGGTCTATTTACCAGCCTCATAACATGGTCCTTCGAGCCGGATCTGAGTAGATATTGGTGATTTGCTTATTTTGCTATTAATTTAACTCATTAAAGATCATATTAATTTTTCTCTCTCATTTTATTAAGTTTCTTTGTTTCTCTTATTATAAATTAACACATTTATTCTAAAGAAGGTACTTCTCTGAACTTTAAGAATGGATATTAAAACGGCTAAGGAAAATTGCAAATCCGCGAAAGCGTCTATGACCAGAATTCAGAAATGGGTTAATAGTAAATTAAACTCGGAAACTAATTTATTCATTGTAGAAAATAAAATGTCACTGTTAAAAGATGCCTTTGATAAATTGTCGGTAAATCAAGATATAATAGATTTAGCTACACCTGACACACAAGAACCTGTGGACAGGTCCCTTCAGGAGGATTTGTTTTCTGAGTTATCAGCTCGTCTAGCTGAGAAGATGAATCCTCAGAAGCACAGAGCCGTAATAGATTCAACTCAAGTACTAGTCAATAATAAGACAAGTACGGCACCTAGTGTAAAGTTACCCAATATTTCTATTCAATATTTCTCTGGTGACCCTAGTCAATGGTCAAATTTTTTCGATTTATTTTCTGCCCTTATTATAAATAATAATGAAATTACCGATGTACAACGTTTTATTTATTTAAAGTCATATCTTAAAGGTGAAGCTCTCAAAATGATTAATAATATAACAGTTTCAAATGATAACTTTCATATAGCTTTAAAAACTTTGAAAGATAGATATTCAAATAAATATAATATTATAAATGCATTATTAAACGAATTACTCGATATTAAGTCTCTTAATAGTAATGCAAGCCATATTCAAGTACGCGAATTTTATATTCAGATAAAAAATACGTTGCAAGCTATAAATAATTTAACTCTCTCTGACTCTGAATTATTGCAATTGATTTTGATTAATTTTATTGATAGACATTTAGACTTTGGTACACGTAGGTTTATAGAATTTGAAAGAAAAGGCGAAAAAATAGACTCTCTTGATGAATACCTTAACTTTATAGATGAAAGATGTTCTCACCTAGAGAATCTAAACGTTAAAGAAAGGAATAAATCTCATTATAGAAAGGAGGAAACACAGGCCTCGTTTCATACAACGGTGGTAAATCGTAAAGCTAGTCCATCTTCGGGATATGTCAATAAATGCTCATTTTGCAATAATACGGGTCACAAAATTTACGCTTGTCACGCATATCAAGCACTCTCAATTCAAGATAGGTTGTCTTTTGTGAAACGATCGAAGCTTTGTATAAATTGTCTAGGACATTCTCATCTAATTGCTAATTGTACTTCGTCTCAGTTATGTGCTTTATGTCATAAAAAACATCATTCGTCCCTGCACCATTCGTCCAACAGTGAAGGCAACAGGAATATGGGAAGTAGAAGAGGCTTCGCTGATGCATCCAGAGGACAATCTCCTACAATTTCAGCTGACAGTCAGGTACAACGGAGTGCTACTATTTTAAATGACAATAGAGAAAATGATATTTCTCGAGCAGCGCTAGCTGTTAGCAGACCTCTAGTACAAAAGGGCTCTATTCTATTGGCCACATGTAAAGTAAAAATAGCAGATGCATTTGGCAATTATATCTCGTGTAAAATGCTGATCGATACGGCTAGTCAGCTATCATTGATAAAGAGTAGCTTAGTGGAAAGACTAGGTTTTCAAACGTACTCAAACACAACTAGTGTTCTAGGAGTAGGGTCTCGGGTAGTTAAATCAACAGAAATGGTTGATCTCGTAGTTTATTCAAGTAATACAAAGAATAGTTTAAATATTAATTGTGCAGTATTAGAAAATATCACTTGTGAGTTACCTCAGGTAGAGATTGATATATCCAAGCTCAATATTCCTCTCGAGTATAGATTAGCTGATGATGAGTTTCACGTTAGGTCAGAAATTTCTATTCTCCTCGGCGCAGATTTCTGTTATAAACTTTTCTCGGATGGCATATTTCACCTAGGTAAAGGACTCCCGACTCTTCAAAATACCTTGTTCGGTTGGATTGTTGGTGGTTCTGTTGATAGAAAATATCATCGTCACAAGGATTCTACTAATCCTTCTCGAAATTTGGGTCTAGTGAGTTATGCATCTTGTGAAGAACAGGACCGACATGTATCGTTGCTGGTGTCGGAGGAAAATGATGAAAGCCTTAACACTCTCGTGGAAAGATTTTGGAAGGTTGAAGAGATACCGATAATCCATACACCCGGGTCTGAAGCTGAAATGGCTGAGCGTATATTTAAAGAAACAACCAAGATATTGCCGGATGGCAGGTATCAAATCTCTATACCCTTTAGTTCTCAAAATGCGACGTCTAAACTAGGCGACTCTTATAGAATTGCGCAGAAAAGGTTTTTAAATGTTGAAAAAAGGCTGATTGCTAATCCCGAAGTATTTGCCCAATACCATTCTATTATAAATGATCATTTGAAGGTAGGAATTTCACAGATAGTCAAAGATCCTCATCCCGTGGTAGGTAAAGATCAACACTTCATTCCTCATTTTAATGTTTCGAAACAGAAAGCGGACGGTAGTATAGGTATTCGTGTGGTTTACGATGGTTCTTGTCCTACTTCTAACGGCATTGCTTTAAATGAAGTAATGTTAAATGGTGGCAATTTGCAGCCGTCATTGTTTTCAATTATATGTCGTTTCAGGATGTTTAAGTACGTTCTTACTGCCGATTTAAGTAACATGTATATGAACATTGCCATTGATCCCACACAACATGCATTATTGCGCATAATATGGCGCAATGATACCTCGGACCCATTGCAGATAATTGAGTATAAAAGGTTGTTATATGGGTTAAAATGCAGTTCATACATTAGTCAAAGAGTTTTAAAAGATATAGCGGACAATGCCCATGAAATGCCCTTGGCCACCAATGCGATTCAAAATCAGACATACATAGACGATATTTTAGCCGGTACCCAAACGTTAAATGACATGCAAGTGTTGTATGAACAATTGTCTACTGTTCTGAATGCAGCTTGTTTTTCTCTTCATAAGTTTAACTCAAATTCATCACAGTTCTTGATGTCTAACAATCTGGTAGCTCGCGATAATGTAGAAATTCACACTAACGAATCTCAAAATAGTAAAGTGTTAGGACTGCATTGGAATCCGCAAGAAGATAGTTTTTATTTTTCTAGTCCTCGTCATCTAATTGAAGGTAAGCTTACTAAACGTCGCATATTGTCAATAGTAAGTCAGTGTTTTGATCCAATAGGCATCATTAACCCATTTGTTTTAAAGGGAAAGCTGTTAATGCAAAAATTGTGGAAACTGAAAATTGGATGGGATGACGTCATCACGGACGATTCCATCATTAAGGAGTGGTTAAGGTTGGTCAATGGCTTTGAATCATTGAATATGTGTAAAATTGCGAGATGGTATTTTCATAACAAGTTAATACGAGAACAGGAGCTTCATATTTTCTCAGACGCCAGCAAGGATGCTTACAGTACATGTGCTTATATAAGGTCCCTTTATCTAGATGGATCAGTCTCGTCAAGTTTGGTCGCAGCAAAATCTCGGGTAGCTCCTTTAAAGGAAATTACAATTCCTCGATTGGAATTAGCAGGACTAGTGTTAGCTGCTAGGTTATTTGCAACTCTAAAACAGGTTTTTGAGAATGGTTTATCCTTTAGCTCATATCACATATATTCAGACAGCATGATAGTATTAAGTTGGTTAGCCAGTGATTCGTCTAAATGGAAACAGTATGTTGCGAATAGGGTAGCATTAATTAAGGAATTGACTCCAGAGGTACATTTTCATCATGTACCAGGCTCAGGCAATCCTGCGGATATAAATTCTCGAGGTTCCTTTCCTCAGGAACTCTCAAATAATTCTCTGTGGTTTTATGGTCCTTCTTTCTTACAAGAAAGAATTATTGACTATTCAAATTTAAAGTTAATCCTACTAGACTCGTTACCGGAAGAAAAAACGGAACATTCTCGTTCACATCACGTCGCAATAGACGATGTGCTAGACTGGGTTGAATTTTTCTCGCGATTTTCTGAATATGAAAGACTAGTTAAGGCCGTTAGCTATGTATTTCGGTTCGTTCATAATGCTCGTTTCAAGGGAAGTAATAGTCGCTTGCAGTCAGGCAAGGTAGTAACCGCGGATGAACGACTAAATGCAGAAAATTTTATCGTTAAAAGTCTCCAAAGAAAATATTTCAAAGCTGAATACAAGGTTCTTTTAGACAATAGCACAAGAAGCTCGTCACGTATTTGGTCTCTATCTCCCTTCATCGATAATTCACGTGGACTTATATTGGTAGGTGGTCGGTTAAGCTCGTCTGAGCTGTCCTTTAACCATAAACATCCAGTTTTGTTGCCAAAGGACGACCACACAGTCTCGCTTTTAATAAAGTCTGTGCATATATCACTCGGACACGCTGGAGTTCAAGCTACTCTAGCTAATATTCGGCAACGGTTTTGGGTAATAAACGGTTTAAATGAGGTCAAGAAGGTTATTCACCGATGTATTCTTTGTCATAGATTTCGAGCAAAATTTGCTACTCAAATGATGGCCGGTATGCACAAGGACCGAGTTCAAATTTGTAGACCATTTTCTAAAGTTAGTGTCGACTATGCCGGTTACTTTTTGTTAAAAACCTCTAAGTTACGAAAGGCCGCTACTGAAAAGTGCTATATCGCCGTATTTGTTTGTATGGTGACAAAGGCTACACATCTCGAGGTTGTTACCAGCTTGTCAACCGATGCCTATCTAATGGCATTGAAAAGGTTTATAGCACGTAGGGGCAATCCTGCCCTTATATGGAGTGATAATGGTACAAATTTTTCTGGTGCAAGTAACAGATTCGTTGAATTGCACCACTTTTTTGCAAATAATGCAAACTCTAATTGCATCTTGGATTTCTGTGCAACAAATAGAATAGAATTTAAATTTATAGTACCTAAGGCACCACATTGGGCAGGTCTTCAAGAAGCCGCCGTAAAAAGCACGAAACGGCATTTATACCGAATAATGAAAAATCTCACAGTTACATATGAAGTTTTCTCTACAATCGTGACCCAAATAGAAGGAATTTTAAATTCGCGTCCTCTCTCCCCACTTTCTGAGGACCCAAATGATTATGGCTGCCTTACCCCTGGGCATTTTCTTATCGGAACTGCATTAACTGCTCATCCGGAAAAAGATCTCTCGCAACATAATTCGAATAGGTTGAATATATATCAGAAAATTTGTCAAGCTCGACAACTCTTTTGGAAAAGGTGGAAGTTAGAGTATCTTCATCAACTGCAACATCGACCTAAATGGTGTAAACCTGTTAAAAATATACAGATTAATGATCTAGTTATCTTACGCGACGACGATTCGCCTCCTCTTTGTTGGCCACTTGGACGTGTGATTGAGACATATCCCGGTAAGGATGGATTAGTCCGATCTATTAAAGTTAAAACTTCATCCGGGGAGTATGTTAGGCCCATTACACGTGTTTCACTTCTCCCGATTGATGATTCCAAACTCATGGAAGTTGGAATGTCATAGCCCAGGACATGATAGTCCAGTCATATTTGTAGTAGAGGTATTATGATTCAATTTTAGTTTTTAGCATTGTTACACAGTAGTATAAGATTTAGTTTACGGTTACATTCTGATCCATCTGGGATCTGGTCCTTCGAGATTTTTTTTTTTTTTTAGTTTATTAATTTATTTAGACATTTTGACAAGACATCGCCTTGTCAAGGCCGGCCAATATGTTCGAAACTCTCACAAAATATTCATAAAATTCAAAGAAGTACGTTCCTTATTTATGTTATCGTTCATATGCGGCATCTCCCATCTCTGGTAACGTCAAAGTGACAATTACAGAACAAAAATATATCTCCCGTAAAAGAAGGTCAAAAATTATCTCGTTGAAGAAAAAATTAGAACAGTAGCTCCAGAAGAGACAAGTATGTGTCTCACTCCTCGTATAATATAGTGATAGTGGATACATAGTTATATCAGAAGACTCAAATACTCTCTCTCTCGTTAAGTATCACTACGAAAAACGACGTTAAAATTTTAGTCAACTTGGTTCCTCGTACAATTGGAGTGAAAGATTGCTGCATATCGAGGCAGAGGCAAGAGATATCCAGCTGGTGAGGTAAGGACATATTTATGAGCTCATAAAATAAAGGCCTAACGGACTATTTTCGTGCGCGGAACCATTTAAGAAACAATATCGTAGTTTTCTTTCATTCGTTCATTTTCATTAGTTTTAGTTTTTAATATATATGTATTACCGTTTTTTACTGTTCATAATTATTTATATTTAGGTACACATTATTTTATTTGCGTATATATCTTCTTCTTCTTCTTCATCTTTTTTATATAGAGGGAGAATTAGTTATATATGTATATATTTTTCACTTTACTTTAATATTAATTGTTTAATTTAGAATAAATGTGTTAAATTCTCGTCTCGTCAAATTCATTTCTCTAAATTTATCACTTTAAGAAGCAGTCTCGCTGGTACTTTTAGTGGTATCAGCTAATTACCTTTCTCAGCGAACCAGCACCTATAGAACCTGAGATTGGAACAATTTCATTAAAGTGGGGTCTATTTACCAGCCTCATAACATCGGTTTTTAAATTACCTTCCTTATCAATTACAGACCACGTTTGAGGTTTAAATTCTCTGGTAAGGAGTTTGATCTTCTGGAATAAGTCCCTCGGTTCATTTCGACAGCCATGTTCCTCTATCTCTCTGCATATTTGAGAGATGTAATCAGCTTTATCTTTGCGACACTGTTTTCTGATTTCTCTCGATAACTCTCTGTATTCATCGTTTGTTCCTTATCTAGTTTTATGTTATTTTCTGCGTTGAATCACAGTCCACGTATTATCAGATATCCATGGCTTACGGCCAGTGGAAACCGCTGCCTCACAGTCTTTTGCAGCCTCGATTACCTTATCTTTGAGATAGATCCAAGTGCTCTCAGGGTCACTATCTACTTGGTCTAAAGAAAGAGCATCTTCTAGGTATTGTTGGAAGTCATTGATTTTTGATGGACTTAGAGACATGACTTTTTTATAGGGTGTTCTTTTGGGGACTTTGAAACGAAGTCGAACGTTCAATACCAGGAGTTGATGATCGCTTCCACAGTCTGCGCCAGGATATGTTTTACAGTTGATGGACGACGACTTCCATCTTAATCTTATTAGGATGTAGTCTATTTGATTCCTTGTTCGTCCATCTGGCCTGCGCCATGTGTATAATCTCCGTGGATGATGTTGATATAACGTGTTTGTAATTGTAAGATGTTGTTCTACACAGAACTCCACTAGACGGTCGCCATTCTCATTTCTCTGTCCCAGTCCATTTTTTCCCAGCACTCCTTCAATATTTTCATTAGATGACCCCAATTTGGCGTTAAAATCTCCTAAAATTATGACGAGTTCACGATTCGGAATAGCGCGAACAGTTTCTTCTAGACGACCATAGAACCTGTTGATGTCTTCTTCTTGTGCAGCTGTTGTAGGAGCGTATACCTGGACAAGGTGTATGGTATTGGTGGATATTCTCATTTTAAGGGATTGCTGGATTAAACATTGCTGGGGCCCCTTAAATAATCTTATTTTAATTCTGTAAAGTGTGTATTAGATAGATAGAGCACCTCTTTATATGTAAAAAAATTAGCCAACTTCCAAATGGTCTACTTTTTGTTCAGCAAGATTTTAAAAAATTTGAACTTTTTTAAAAACATTTAGATTGCAAATTTATTATGCAAAATTTATTAGGTCGATTTTAATGAAATTTCGTAAACGATTTAAGTATATTACAAAGAATTTCCTAAGCAAATTACTAAGGTTCTATGTGCCACCAAAGCGGTTAAAAAATATTGAATAACAACAGACTTATTTTGCCCCCTTATTTTGTATTTATTGCTATATTGCAGAAAATGTAATACCTTAAGACATTTTTTACCAGTCGTATATCATAAAAATTCAATTATCTTTATTTTATTTCTATACGACTTTGTTCCAAAACGAATCGTCTTAAAGTTATAAGCAAAGAAAGCGGAAACAAATCGATGTTTTTCGAAATTTTTAAATATTTTAATTTTTTTATTAATGTTCCGGGCATATTTGAGAAGGAGCATAAGTCAATTTAGTCAAGGCGCCAAATAGAGGTCACCGTGTCATTTTTAATTCTGATGGACAAACTCAACGGTTTCTTATGGATTTTTGGCTGCTGATTACGAATTTCGAGGGGGGATTTCGATCCGAATGGTCAAAAAATTGTTATAAACAATTTAATTGTTTAAAAATTGTTTATAATGCTCTGGCTCATAAACTAAAAGAAATAGAAAAAAATGTTTCAAATAAAATTTGTTCCTTAATAAAAAACGAAGGAACAACCGTTTACTAAACTTAAATCCGACAATCAGAAATCAAGATATTGTAAAATTAGTGCACAATGCAAATTTCAAATTGCAAAATAAGTATTTTTCGAAGCTTTATCGATCGTAACTCGGCTTCTGCCCATGCAAATGAGCCCTATAAGGTGTCCTTTTAAAGCTTAATCAAGAAGAGGCTTCCAAACAAAGTTTATTAAATTATTTAATCTTCATTTGTTTTAAAGTTATACCCGTTTGAAGTTATAATTTTCTCAAAAAAATTGTACATTAATTTGTTTATAAAGGTTTCAAGCAAACTTCAGCTATAAACATTTATACTTTAATTAACAATAATGATAAAATAACTCAAACGGAACAATGTGAGCTTACGAAAATGTTCGTAAGTTTATTTTTGGCTAAGATGTCGATATTTTAATGGCGCGCTATGAGGCGTAAGATTGGCTCACAGTCAAGTAAATATGTATTCTTCGACGCTTTATCGATCGTAACTCGGCTTCTACGCAAGCAAAGTGGCCAATATGTGATATCCATATAAACATGGATCGAATTCTTTTGCAGCATCATCATTGCATATAAAACGAGCATTTATGATGTGGCGGCATACACACAATTGATGGGCCTTGATGATGCTGCAAAAGAACGATGATTCATGAACAAAATCTATGAACAAAAGATTCTAGATCCACTTTATATGGATATCATATAGATAATTAGACTCTGAAGCCTCAAAAAGTTTTAGTTTTACTGCCTACAAGAACAGACTTGTACCACCATGTAACTGTTAAAATTTCGCTAAGAACTTATGCAGATGTAAAAAATCTGATGATATTCCCTGTATATCTCTTTGCAGATTTGCAGATGCATGAAAAAAATGTTTGTAAAAATAGTACTAATAAATAATATCAACTTACTTTTTAGTTATATTTCTGAAATATTAGTTTTTAATGTTTTTTTTTCTCATTTAGTGCAAAAAATAGAAGACAAAGTAAATAGAATGAAAGGTGATACGAGGTACAGTATGATGATTTAATTATAAGAATTATATGATAAAATTTTATTAGGATCTTCAAAAATGAAAAATGAAGATAACGTATGTATACATAGAAATTATAATTTGCATCGACAAGTTAGCGCGTGAACCTTTACGCGGTGAGCCGATATTGCGCTTCATAGCGCGCGCCATTAAAATATCGACATCTTGGCCAAAAATAAACTTATGAACATTTTCACAACCTCAAATTGTTCCTTTTGAGTTTTTCTATCATTATTGTTCATTAAAGTATAAATGTTTATAGCTCAAATTTGCTTGAAACCCTTATAAACAAATGAATGTACAATATTTTTAAGAAAATTGTAACTTCAAACGGGTATAACTTTAAAACAAATGAAGATCAAGTAATTTAATGAACTTTGTTTGGAAGCCTGTTAACTAAGCTTTAAAGCGACACCTTCTAGGACTCATTTGCATGCGCAAAAGCCGAGTTACGATCGATAAAGCTTCGAAAAATACTTATTTTGCAATTTGCAATTTGCATTGTGCACTAATTTTACAATATCTTGAGTTCTAATTGTTAGATTTAAGTTTAGTAAACGGTTTTTTCTTGGTTTTTTATTAGGGAAAAAATTTTGTTTGAAACATTTTTTTTCATCTCTTTTAGTTTATGAGCCAGAGCCTTATAAACAATTTATAAACAATTAAATTGTTTATAACACTTTTTTGACCACTCGGATCAAAATCCCCCCTCGAAATTCGTAATCAGCAGCCAAAAAAATCCATAAGAAACCGTTGAGTTTGTCTATCAGAATTGAATATGACACGGTGACCCCTCTGGCGCCTAGACTAATTATTATTACTGAAGGTGTCACCTAACTTTATCTGCAAAAATCCGAATGCCACCTCTCACATCCAAAATAGACGTTTTTTCGCAGATCCTTACTGGTCTATATTACCTTTCTAAATTATACACAATAACGATACTGTTCGTATTCGACGTTTAAATACGTTCTATAAATTTATAGCTCATTTCTGCTTTTTTTTAAACGTCCAGATCACAACCCAGCCATAGCGTGTGAAAGAAGGAATATTCAGATGGACTGTGGCCAAATTTAGACCTACTGTGATAAACCGTGGTAAAATTATTTTACATTTCATCACGTAAGTTCGGTGTCACACATATGTGTCAGCAGTTCTTACGAAAACTTCGCCGTCACACATGTGTGATGGTTGGTCGCGAATATGTTAATATGTTTAAATTATAAATAATATTAATAATATATAGATATGCAATAAGTAATACTAAAATATAAAATTTGTACTCACTCGATATGTTATTGACTTACTAATCGTGCTATTTTCTTTTTATTGACTTCCTCTTTCACTATGGGTAACCACATCCTACTGCATTCTACCGAGGAATTTGCGACACAATTGGTTTCATTTAGCATAATTAGAGCCGCTTCTTTGATTTTTCTCTTTTTACTATCTGGTTCTTTCAGGACTATACTTGAATCTCTCCACTGAACTCTATGTTCATTATCCCATGCGTGTTGACATATTTGAGATCTATCAAATTCTCTATTTTTAATATAAAACTGATGTTCACTTATTCTAACGTTCAATGGTCTTGATGTTTCACCTAAATAAAATTGTTCGCATTCACAAGGTATTTTATAAATGCAATTCTTTGTTCTGTCTTGTTCATTGTTAGGTTTAGTTTTAGATAGAATAGATCTCAATGTGTTTGTTGTTTTGAATGTTGTTGAAATGTGGAATTTATTTCCTATTGTTTTAAGTTTCTCGGATAGTCCTTTTATATATGGTATTGGTATTTTCCTCGTATTATTTCTTGTGAATGTTGTAGGATCCCGTTCTAAGTTGTTCTGTTAATTAATATTAAAAAAATATAAATAATAAATTAATATCGATGCTACTATCTCGCTAAAAAATTTTCATGATGATCTAAAAAAATTTAACCGGCCCCCAGGACTAAACATAAAATATATAAAAGAGGAGTAAACAATGCACATTTATTTACTATTTTTGCGCTGTGATGTGAACTGTGGAGCTCTTTGTTTGAATCAATATTTGGCACGAAAGGTTTTTACATTGAACTATTATGCACATATTCAACATTATTTCGTATATTCATTAATTGCAGACCTCACCACGATGAGGTAGCTGTACGGCGAGTTCCACCCGCCCACCCTCCTTTGCTCAACATTTTTACTTACTCATTTCTTGAAGCATAGTATCTACATTTATTTTCAAATATTCTTTCTGGCATCAACTTTAGCTCGGATGTAACCATCTCTAGATTCTTCACCACACAATTTTATTGACGCATCAGTAATTATCTTCACACGCCTCTCCACCGCTTAAGTACGGCAAGGACAATTTTGTCAAATTTTGGAACTTCTTTCACCATGTCCCACAATTTCTAGTCGGCCAAATGTTGTATTTAGGGGAGGATCTTTTACAGTACTATTCATCCAATCTATGAGATCTATGTAATCTTCTGCATCGAAATTGATTTAGGGATTTGGAATACTATGAAAATGCAACCTCTCGAATACGTTAACGTGAATTTGTTAACATACAAATTTGAATAATTTCCGGGTGCGAAAATTAAGCATTGTATTGAATAACTTTAGTAATAATAATTGATGAGATATTATTCGGAAAATCTCTCGCATTAATTTCCATAGATGCCTGGCACCATATTCCAATATTGGCTGTTATCTCATACAAACCTCATACGGAAATATACGTGTATTACAAACACAGCTAAAATCTTTAAGCTTTCTTAAGGATCAGTAGTTGTAGCTACATAAACTCTAAGAATGAGGTTAGCTGTTGTGAACCAATATGTTTGTGTCATCTTCCCTGGACTTCTCTCTGCCAAACTTTGAGAACATATTTCATCTCCAATTATTGCTTTTAGACCAGTAAGGATCTGCGAAAAACGTCTATTTTTGGATGTGAGAGTTGGCATTCGGATTTTTGCAGATAAAGTTAGGTGACACCTTCAGTAATAATAATTGACTTATGCTCCTTCTCAAATATGCCCGGAACATTAATAAAAAAAATTCTATTTTTAATATAAGACTGATGTTCACTTATTCTAACGTTCAATGGTCTTGATGTTTCACCTAAATAAAATTGTTCGCGTTCACAAGGTATTTTATAAATGCAATTCTTTGTTCTTTCTTGTTCATTGCTAGGTTTAGTTTTAGATAGAATAGATCTCAATGTGTTTGTTGTTTTGAATGTTGTTGAAATGTTGAATTTATTTCCTATTGTTTTAAGTTTCTCGGATAGTCCTTTTATATATTGTATTGATATTTTCCTCGTATTATTTCTTGTGAATGTTGTAGGATCCCGTTCTAAGTTGTTCTGTTAATTAATATTAAAAAAATATAAATAATAAATTAATATCGATGCTACTATCTCGCTAAAAAATTTCCATGATGATCTAAAAAAATTTAACCGGCCCCCAGGAGTACACCACTTTGGTGGCACTTAAAACCTTAGCAACTCACTTAGGAAATTATTTGTAACATACTTAAATCGTGTACCAAATTTCATTAAAATCGACCTAATAAATTTTGCATAATAAATTTGCAATCTAAATGTTTTTAAAAAAGTTCAAACTTTTTAAAATCTTTCTGAACAAAAAGTAGACCATTTAGAAGTTGGCTATTTTTTTTTAAATATAAAGAGGTGCTCTACCTATGTAATACACTTTACAGAATTAAAATCGGATTATTAAAGGAGCCCCAGCAATGTTTTAAATTTATAAAAACAATTTTGGCTTATAAATAAATAGCTTTGCTTAATAACAAAAAAATTAATTTTTAGCAATGCAAATTTGACTTGAGCATTCAAATGCTGTCAGCAGAATTGCTATTTTATTTTTTAATCAAACGTTATTCGCGTTCAAAAATTGCAATTTCTCGATTTTTTGAAAGTTCCACCGCGTTTATCTCGAAAACTATGCATCCTACGAAAAAACTTGTAAAAATATTTTTTGCTTAGAATTACCCAGCAAATACAAAAAAAAATGTTTTATTTTGCGAAAAATCGATGTTATGTAATTCCTCAAGTTCTTTGTTTATAACAATCTTATCCACATCCGGATCAACTGTTACCCAAAAAAATCGTGTTCTAGAGGTCAAAATACATAAAAAACTTGGGTAATTCCATCTAAATAAAGGAGCCCGTAGCACCCCCTCCTGGCCACAGCACTTATTTGTTTATAAGCCAAAAAATTGTTTATAATTTTAAAACATTGCTGAGGTTGCTTAAATAATCCGATTTTAATTCTGTAAAGTGCATTAGATAGGTGCAGTACTTCTTTATATGTAAAAAAAAAAAGACAAATCTTTGTATGTTCTAGTTTTTGTTGTGCAAGATTTTAAAAAATTTTAATTTTTTCAAAAAGTTTAGATTGCAAAATTATTATGCAAAATCTAGTAAGTCAATTTTTATGAAATTTGGTGTACGGTTTTAGCACATCACAAGAACTTTCTAAGCGAATTAGAAAGGTTCCAAGTGTAACCTAAGTGATGGAAAATCATTGAATAAAGACAGGCTTGTTTTGCCGCCTTATTTTATATTTATTGCTATTTTGAAGCAAGGGTGATAAATTAGGACATTTTTAACCAATCGCCTCTGATAGAAAATTTAATTATCTTTGTTTTATTCCTATAGGACTTTGTTCTAGAATGAACAGTTTTTAAGTTATAAGCAAAAAAAAAACGAAATTTTTTGAAATTTTTAAACATTTTATTCCTAACTTTTATCACCTAACTTTATCCGCAAAAATCTGTATGCCAGCTCTCACATTCACCTAAAAACAGATCCTTACTTGTCTATTTAGATAGTTTGAACAAATACTGTTGATCTGAACTTAGATCTTTTTCATTTACAAGAGGCAGGCCAGCTTCTATGGGTTTAAATTTAGTAACAGGCATCTTTTCGCAATTGGGAAGAAGGGAATCAATCGGCTCAGAATATGAGTCGAGACCTTTTGCGTTGTCATCTAGTTTTTGCAGAAGATATCGCAAGAGAAGTTCATTAGCGTGCAACGGGCATACACTTCACAGTAATGGTTTATTTACTCGGCTTTCTCTAATTCAAATGATTCCACCTTACAGCCCGTATTGACATTTGTACCGTCACATCCCATAACACTTAATTTGCTTAGATCTATATTATGGCTTTTTAAGTAGTCTAATATTTCTTCGACAATATCTATGACACGAGACTGGCTAAGAGCTAAGTACCCAAAATATAAACAACCAGGTCCTTCAATTAAAGCTATATGGTCTTCAGTTTTCATAATTCGTCACGTGTTTCCGAAGACCATGGTTTGATCTTTTCTTTCATCAAAGTATAGCCTTTCAATGGACTTGTTTAAATTTTTATCCTCATGCTGGAATTGCCATATGTTTTCCTTAACATATTGCAATATTGCCATATTTTTGTCTATGACCAGCGCTGTATTATCTAATGAATGTATGAATGAATACACTGTATTTGAAAATTTACCTTTAAAAGCTTAAGTATTTTTTCATGTCGACGATATTATTGTTTATTCTTTCACTTAACAATAGAATATGATAACAAAAGCTTTTTTAATAACTCCAGGCATTGTTTTAACAAAATAAAAATTCTTTAAGGGGGTTCATTACTTTTTAAACCGGCCCAAATTTGGTATAGGAATATAATAAATACCTACTAGTTTCAACTTTTAGCAACTAGTCTTGTACAAGAATTTACACAATTTAAAAACAGATTGTACGGATTGTACAGAATTTAAAAAAAAAATCGACCCAAAAAAAATATTTAAGGGCCAGGGGGCCCGGTTAATTATTTTTTAAACCTGCCCAAATTTGGTATATGGTTTTAATATTTCCAACTTTTGGCAACTAGACGTGTAGAAAAATTTAAAACAAATTTTTTCGGCCCGGTCTATTCTACAATGCAATCAGAGAAAAAAATTTAAATGTGTATGAATGTTATAACAAAAAAATAATGAGAGACTTGCCAACATTTAGATTATAAATAAATGTTACATAATTTACATAAAATTAAAAATATTATCTAACAAAATAAATGAATATAAAATAAAATTTTCACTATACACTTTCTCAAAATACTAACGTAGAATGACAATCGCCATTTTATCCGTTGATATTATGAAAGTACTGTCACTATCGAGAACTTTTGCGTCAAATTATCTTTATTCGTATCATTGATTGGTTATCTATTTAGTGTATTGTAAAGGTCAACAAATTATACATGCATAAGTGTAAGTCAATTTAATGTACAATTACCCGTCAACGAATACATAATTTTTCCAAAGTTCATGTATGATAATCACGGACGTACATTTTTTGTTTCTGTCACTTTTAATTATTTAATGCATTAGAGAGAATTCGATAAACGATGACGCAGTGAAAGAAGGGTTTGATCTAATAGTTATTTATGATATGTGTTAAAAGTACAATTTTAAGGCACGAAAGTGAATGTTTGCAGAATGAGCAAAGCGAATTCTGCAATTCACATGAGTGCCTTAAACATGTACCTACTTTTAACACGTATATCATACACTATTTTTTCTACGGTAAAACTGTATTGCAAGAAATTAATTTTTCAAATTGCTCAAATTGTACTAATAATATTAATGTTAATAAATGGAATATAAATATTTTGACGTTTGCTTTCAAAATTTGACATTTCACTTTTAACTGTGGTGCCTTAAAAATTTTAAACCACCCAGTGCTTTAAAGTGACCTCTGCAGTGTCTTAAAATTTAAATTAAAGTGACATTTTTAAGGCTCCTATGGAGTGCTTAAAATTGTATTTTTAACACGTTTGTAGAAAAAATATATTATAATTACTGGACGTAACGACATTAAGTCGATGTTAAAAGATTTATAGGATTTACACATCCCTGTCCGAAAACCAGGAGCCACTTGTCAGTATGGTGTGAGGTGAAGACAAACTGGTTAGTTATGTTCAGTAATTATAAATAATATTGTTATCATATGCTTTATAGGTCTTTTGGCAAATTTCTGTGGCTAGTTCCATACAGTGATGAGCACCCTAATAACCGGCAAAATTACGCAAAAGATGGAGAACATAATACATTGTGAAATAAAAATAGATGAAACTAGTAGAGGTGGAAAGTATCAACATAAATTTATAAATGTTAACATTACATTACATAGTTTCCCACCTTTGGATGTATCGGAGGAGTATGACAACTCTTACTGTGACAGGAGAATTTTATAAAATACTCTCATACTTGTCGTATACGTCTAAAGGTGGAACATATGTAATTTAATGTTAATGTACACGTTTATATCGATAATGTCCACCTCTACTAATTTTATCTCTTTTTATTTTACAATGTATTATGTTTTCAATCTTTTGCGTTATTTTGCCAGTCTGATAATGATTGTCTGATATGGACAAAAATGTTTTGATGCACAGATGGTCAAATATACGGTGATACTGACTTGGCCGTAATGATATTAGGTTCCACCTACGATCCGCAGTCAATAGAAACACAATTCACTGAATGTACTTATTTTTACTTATAGCCCAATAAATGACCGTTTTGGAGTGTAATTTCCAGGCCCAACTCCGAATTGCATGAAAATTTGGATTTAGGTTCTACTTACCCTGCACTTCAAAGTTGAATTTGTGCCGTTGGTTGCTTTTACTTGGGGGGTGACATTTACCCCTTCTCGTGGGGTGAAAAACGCGTGTTTAAAATAAGGCCGAAAATGGATAAATTGACTTATTTTAAGCACTTTTTGTTTTATAAAGTTTTTTACGTAAGTCAATACTTTTCGAGTTATTCGCGATTTAAAATGTTGATTTTTCGACAAAAAAAAAACTAAGTTTTCAGACCGTTTTTCCCAAATAACTCAAAAAGTAAATATTTTATCGAAAAAATATTTTCAGCAAAAGTGGAGCCTATAAAAAAACTAAAAAAATGGTGTACCAGTAAAGTCTACAAATTAAGTAGAAGCAAAGTTGTAGTTCATGAAAAATACGTTATTATTCGTCTAATTCCAAATCTATTCGATTCAACGCGAAATCACCGAAGAAAGAAGCGTTTTTCGGGAAAACCTTATTAACATTTTTAAAGTATCGAAAAAAAGCTTATTATTTGTTTTTTACAAAAGTTTACAGCATCAAAAATAAACGAGTTACACTGAAAAAAAAGTTATCCCTTTTGAAAAAAAATCGTGAAAACGTCCCTCTATTTAGCACCCTAAATGAAATTAATCGTTTGGCTTAAACATCTATTTTAACTTTATGTGAATTGTTTATATGATCTTTAAGTTTGATTGGTTTGAAGTGCTTATTTTTGAAAACATTTGGTTTTAAATTAAAAAAAAAAATTCTAAAAATTTTTGAAAAATTTAATTTTTTCAAAATAACTTAAAAAGTTATAGTGATAAGAAAAATCTTAAAGAGTAAAAAAATGTAGGTTTTGCTATTATAAATATGCTAGTTTCATTTTGTTTCTCCGTAAGACAAAGATTGGTTAAGATATGGCTGTTCAAAATTTGCATACACTCGTGATTAGTGACCCATTAAAGCTTCCTCAATTATAACCCTTTCAAAAATAAACACTTTAAACCGGTGAGACTGACAGATCATATAAAAAATAGTTAGGTAAGTAAATTGTTTGTAAAGCGGTAGCGATTAATTTCATTTGGGGAGCTGAACACGGCGAGATTTTCATGATTTTTTACAATAAAAAAAAGAGAGGCAACTTTATTTTGAGCGTAACTCGCTTATTTTTAATGCTAAAACTTTTGTTAACAATTACAACAAAGCTTTTTGTAAACACTTTAAAAAAGTTTAAATGGGTTTTTCTCGAAAAGTGCTTAATTTTTCGGTGATTTCACCTTGAAATATTCGATTTGGAATTAGACGAATCAGAACGTATTTTTCATGAGCTACAACTTTGTTTTTATTTGATTGATAGACTTTACTGATACACCATTTTTTGTCGTAGTTTTTTTTGTCGAGAAATCAACATTTTCAATGGCAAATAACTCGAGAACTATTGTCTTACGTAAAAAACTCTATAGAACAAAAGTTGCTTAAAATCAGTCAATTTATCCATTTCCGGTCTTATCTTGAACGTATGTTTTTTCACCCCCCAGAAGGGGTGACTGTCACCCCCCAAGTAAAAGCAACTAACGGCACAATTTCAACTTTGAAATGGAGGGTAAGTAGAACCTAAATCCAAATTTTCATGCAATTCGGAGTTGCCCTCGAAAATTACACGGTATCGCCGAATTTCCCGTTCATTTACTGGGCTATTATTTTTATACGCAAGTGGACAAAATCGCCAAGTATTACCATATATTTGACAAGCTGCATTTCATAAATGTTTGGGAAAGAAAAATCCTAAGGAAAATCTTTAATTTAGAGCCTAAAAAGAGCTCGAAGAATTACCCAGACGCCAACATCATAAAAGAAATATAAAGCCCAGAAGACTCCAATGGGCAGGACACCTTAGAAGACATTTTGACCAAAGAACAGTAAGACTGGTGTAGGAGGAAGTCCCAACTGGAAGAACACCACGCGGTTGCCCTCGGCTCCGATGGCGAGATAATATAGCAGGAGACCTGAACACTATGAGCGTGGAGAATTTAATGAAGGTTGCTCAAGACAGAGAACAGTAGAGGCATGTTGTCGAGTCGGCTAAAACCCACGAAGGGTTGTAACGCCACGGAGTAAATAAATTTATTTCATAAATCTATTTACAGTGGAACCCCAATGAGTCGGATTAATCGAGACCGCGGCCGATCCGGGTTATCGAAAATCTGGGTTAGTCGGAGAATAAGGTAAAAATTAATAAAATACGGTATACTTACAGAAAAACTCGATTATAATATTGCAAAAACATTTTTTTTTATTAACATTTAAGACTTTCTACAATCTATTTTATAATGAAAACAATAAGTAAAATTGTTTGTCTTTACAATGACAGAGAGATGTAAGGTCCAGTGACCAAAGCATCACGACACACACATATTAGCTTTTTACCGGTGAGATGCGTACATACACTGATACGAAAGGAAGAAAACTAAAACTGGCACAGAACACAATGGCTGGACGCTGTTGAAGGCGGCTTCCTCTGCTGTTGGCTCTGTCAGGATCGGTTAGGTAGGTCCAAGGGATCATATCGCTTCAATCTCTTCGCTTGTTGGTTGTTGAGAAGATTGTGTACCAGGGTGTTAAGATGTACCCGCAACCTATTTTGATATTGTTCAGAAGATTTTTGCACTCTTCGGAGACTGATAGTACCTGAAGATCTCTATGTATTGCGTCATTATGGATGTACCAAGGGGCATTAGCGATTGTTCTTAGAGTTTTGGATTTAAATCTTTGTATTTTCATAATATTGGATTTACTAGCTGATCACCAGAGCTGTGAACCATATGTCCAAATGGGTTTTATTATTGTTTTGTGTATAAGCAGCTTGTTATCGATCGATAGGTGAGAGTTTTTTCCCAACATCCAGTAAAGTTTCCTGTATAAAACTCCCAGTTGAAGCCTTTTCGTCCATATATGTTTGGTCCAAGTTAGTCGTTTGTCAAGATGAATACCTAGATATTTTACGTCATCTTTTGAGGTAAAATATGTCCATCCAGGTTAACTTGTGGACATGTACCTCTTCTTAGAGTGAATGTAATGTGTGTGGATTTTGAGGGGTTTACTCTAATTCTTCAAAGATTAAACCATTCATTTGTTTTGTTCAGATGTAGTTGCAGTCTCTCTGATGCTAGTATTGGATTACCATGAGAGGCCAGGAAAGCAGTATCATCTGCGAATGTTACAAGTGTTAGGTCGTTGCTTGTTGGCAAGTCAGCAGTATATATCAGGTATAGGATCGGTCCAAGAACACTACCCTGAGGTACACCAGATAGGATGGGGTAGAGTTTTGTGTAGGCTTCACTATATTTTACCAGATATCTCCTTTCTGTAAGGTATGATTGAAGCAGTTTGAAGTAAATGTACGGTTTTTCTTTAATTTGTAGAGAAGTCTTGTGTGCCACAACTTGTCAAAAGCTTGAGAGGCGTCTAAAAAGGCTGCAGTGTAGTATTGCTTGTTTTCGAGACTAGTTCTTATTGTTGTGTACAGTCTGTGAACTTGTTCTCTTGTACTATGTTGATTACCAAATCCGAATTGATGGTCTCTATGAGACTCTTTTCTTCTAAAATTGGTTTGATTTTTCTTAACAAAAGTTTTTCAAAAACCTTAGAGATGACTGGGAGTAGACTTATCGGTCGGTATGAATTGACATCTTTTGGATCTTTTCCAGGTTTTTGAATGAGTAAAATCTGTGCCACTTTCCATTGCAACGGGAAGTAGTGCAGACTTAACATAGCATTAAAGTTCATAGTGAGTATTCTGTAACAATCATCGGTTAGTTCCTGAAGGACCTTAACCGTTATGAGGTCGAATCCCGGCGCCTTATTAGGTTGTATCTCATTATTTATTATCTGCTTTACTTCTTTAATATTAAACTTGGAGATTGGCAGTTCCATTTGATATGGAGCCTCAAGAAAAGAATGAAATGGTTCTTCTTGTTCTAATGGTACTACTCTAGTAAAGGGACTGTCGAAAGGTGTTCTGCGAATGTCTCGGATTTCTCTGTGTCTGTTCTTGCCCATGTACCTTTGGCATTTTTTAAAGGAGGTATGGCGTCTTTTGGTACTTTTACTTTTCTCGTTGCCTTCCACGGCGAATAGTTAGTGTCTTTGAATGGAGTCCAATTTTCTAAGTAAGTTTTAATCCCGCTGTTTCTTTCTTCTTTTAATAGATTTTTAAGTCTTCTGGAAATTCTGTTTAGATTTTCTTTGTCAATAGGTGCGTGTGTGTTTTACCATTTTCTCCTACGTTTTCTTTTCTCTTTAATCATGTTTTTTGCACTCAGAGAACAATTTATGGTTTCCTTCCATAATGTTTTTTCAGGTGTAGCACTCCATCCTGCCTTTTGTATGGAGGTAGTAAGTTGTTGTACTGGATTTTCAATTTGTATTTCTGTTTTAAGTGGCAAATTCGTTGATATTTGTTCTGTTAATGGACTTCGGAATATGTTCCAATTTGTTTGGTTATGGGTTAGGACTGGAGGCTTATTTTTGATTATGACTTAGTATTCTAGGTCAATTAGAATGGGAGAATGGTCTGACGAGAGGTCCCAGAATGATTGTATTGCTAAGTAGTTGAGAGAGATACCTTTAATCACACAGTCTGGTGTTTTATTTGGATCTGTAGGCCAATAAGTTGGTTCTCCTGTAGATATTTGTTGTAGATTGTTTCCAATTATCGACTTCAGCAGTTGTCTACCCCTTGTTGTGATTACTCTAGAGCCCCAATGATGATGTTTACAGTTAAAGTCTCCTCCTGCTATGAACTTGTGTCCAAGTGAACTAAAATAGGTATTAAAGTTATTTTCGTTGATGGATTGGCCAGGAGGACAGTAGACAGCAGATAAGGCTAGTTGACTGCAGGTACTTTTCACTGAACTTATTTAACTCATGGTGTTTTATATTAGATTTGATAATGATAGCTGTGCCGCCGTGTGCTTTGTCATTTTGATGTTTTGTGTAGTGAACAGTGTATTTTGGAATTTTTATATAATTTTTGTCTGTTAGATGGGCTTCTGATGTGAGCATAACATCAATTTTCTTCTCGTCGAGAAACATTTTTATTTCTTGGATATGATTCGTTAGCCCATTTGAGTTCCAGACGGCTATTTTAAGTGTGTGTTGCATTAGTGCATTTTGGAGATCATAGTGGTAAGGAGATTAAGCATAGTGTCCATTCTCTCCATTAATTTTGCCATCATGTTTTCCAGGTTGGCAATTGTCGTTAAATCGTTTGAGTCAACGTTACTTTGTTGGTTTGTGATTTCAGCTGTTTGCCTTATTCCTGATGTTTTTTGAGCGTAAGAAACACCAGAGGTTACTGTTTGACTGTTAACTGTATTGATGTCTGTTTTATGGGTCTCTTGTTTCTGTCTGAGTTGGGGGAACTTTTCTTTTTGTATTTGTTTGTATACACTGCAGCCCTTATAGTTGGCCGGATGGTTTCCTATACAAAGTACACATTGTACGTTATTGCTGCGTTCCTTGCGTGGGCAGTCTAGAGTATAATGATTACTTGCACACTTTACGCATCTTGAGGCATATAACAGAATTTTTGTGTGTGGCCATAACGTTGACATTTGGTACATTGGGGAACCTGACGCTTGGGATGTGGTGGTTCGAAGGACACAATCATGTTCTGGAGTGCTGTCACTTCATAAATGTCTTTATTATTATTGGCTTAGCTTTTAGTTCTCTATAAAAAAGCGGAAGCGCCGTTTTGGATCCATTCTTATATATATTAGCTATGTTGGTTACTTTGTGTCCCATTTGTCCTAACTCATCTTTTAAAGCATCTTTATCTGCTGTTTGATGCATATTACGAAGTACAACTCGGAATGTTATTTCTTACTTTGTTTGGTAGGTGTAATAGTGTTTTTTTTTTCTCATTTAGTGCTATGGCTATGTTTCGGTAGTGTTCAGAGGTTGTGGGCTGGATATTTACTTGGTTGTTATAAAGGCATCTGATGGTGTATCCCAGTGGGGATATTGTTTCTAACAAATCTCTAAGAGATTTTATATCACCTACATCTGAAACAAATATGGGTGGGGGTTGAATACTATTTTTAACTTCATCAGTTCCGGTTTGGTTGGACTCATCAGGTATTTTATCTAAGCTAGCAAATCTATTAGACGTTGATGTGGGTGCTTTGAGACAATAATCGTTCATTATTTTGTGTCTTAGTTGTTTTTCAGCTTCAGGACTGTCCTTTCTTGCTCTTTTGCGCGCTTGAACAGTGTCCCATACTTGGTCTTGAATTTCTTGGCTATCGTGTGGATTACTGATGTATATTTGTGACGGTTGATAAGAAGAAGAAGAGGAAGCATGATTAGAAAGGAAAGAGTTACCTGGTTGTTCTCGTTGATTTTTAGTCGACTCAGTCTCTTGGGGCACTATATTGCTTGAGTAATTTTCATTGCTTTGTTGCTTACTAGACGAGGCTGTGGTTGAATCTCTTGATGGTTTTTCCATGGTATTTGTTTGTGTTTGCAAGTTAGCGGTGTGTTCTTCTGAAGTTGATCTTCTCGTCGGAGATCTGCTCACTTTTTTTGAATTTAGAAACGGATTGTCTATGTCTACGATTTCTACATTTTCGCTCATCCTGTATCACAATTAAATGTTTTATACATCACGAACAATTATTTATGAGGTTGTGGGTTCGAATCTCACCAGGGTCAGAAATTTTTCATTTATTATAAATTAATAAATGAATATAGTTTCTGTCCTTGTGGGATCGGTACTCACCGGAGGGACCGCAGACGTTCGGATACAATTAGCGTCTCTTTGCAAAGACAATGACGTCGACTTTGCAAAGTAACAAGACACTTACTCAACACACACACTACACATGACACTAGGTACCTAACTGTTCAAAATTACCGTACCTACCATGCCAATGGCCATTAGTTGTCGAGGCATTAGCTAAATAAAAAAAAATAAAAAAAAAATTATTTATGAGACGCCTATGACTTTATTTGCCGGTATTTTGGCGTATAGAAATAGTACTTGTTTTATTTTATTTGCGTTTTTAAAACACTGGTAATTAATAGGTTTATTCTAGCATCAGTTTCAAACGGTGTGAAATCATCAGCGAATAGTCGAACAGCGCGAGTAGAGGTGATAGCACTGGTGACTGTATTATGTTCTCTCACTGACCAACTGTTTGCTGACGTTTTCTGACCAGTTTGACTGTTTGCTAGAAAAACCTAATATTACTAATTAACGATAAAGTTAAAGCAAAATCTTGGCAACGATCCCGCTGCTCCGGCAGTCAACATGACAGAAGTCACACCCGATCAGATAGCCCATCATCTTCTAATGAACGGTAAGACGACATCAAGAAAGAACAAGGTGAGAGCTCAACGGAATATCGACGAAGAAAGAGATGTTCTAGGTACCTCTTTTTGTCTAGAGGAGATGAGAGGCGCGATCCATCAAATGAAAGATAATAAAGCGGCTGGCCTGGACGACATACGAACAGAGCAAATAAAGAACTTTGGACTAAAAACCGTAGAGTGGCTCGTAAAAATGATGAATTGCTGCATCCGTACATTACAAATCCCCAAAATCTGGAGAAAAGCTAGAGTGGTAGCCCTCTTAAAACCAGGGAAGGATCCGGCGGATACAAAGAGCTTTAGACCTGTATCCCTCTTGTGCCACCTTTTCATGGCCTTTGAAAGAATTATACTGAACCGGATCGCAGAATATGTGGAGACTAAAATTATTCCAGAACAAGCAGGATTCAGGCCCGGAAAGTGCTGCTGCAGTCAAATTCTTAATCTCACCCAACATATTGAAGATAGTTTTGAACGGAAGGAAATAACAGGAGTAGCGTTCATAGACCTAACTGCCGCCTATGATACAGTTAACCATCAACGGCTACTCGCAAAACTCTACGAAACTACAAAGGATTTCCGACTAACAAGGTTAGTGAAATGTCTCCTCCAGAATAGACGCTTCTACGTAACGCTCCAGTCCAAGAACAGTCGGTGGAGGGACCAAAAAAATGGGCTACCACAGGGAAGTGTCCTCGCGCCGATTCTATACAACATATACACCAACGACCAACCCATACACCAATAAACAAGGCAATTTATTTACGCTGATGATACAGCGGTGGCAGCTCAGGGAAGAACCTCCAATGAAGTCGAAGTGAAACTGACAGATGCCCTGGGAGACTGAGCTCTATACTATGATAAAAACCATCTGAAACCCAATCCCACAAAAACACAGGTATGTGCTTTCCACCTGAGAAACAAGCATGCCCGAAGGTCGCTGGAGGTGGAATGGCGTGGTCAGATGCTGGAACACAACAAGACGCCAAAATACCTTGGCGTCCGTCTGGATAGAACTCTGTCTTACCGATACCACTGTCAGGATGTAAAGAAGAAAGTAAGTGCCAGAAATAATATCATCCGCAAGCTAACTAATACAAAATGGGGAGCACAACCACACACTCTCCGCACTTTTGCCTTGGCATTATGTTTTTCGGCCGCGGAGTTTGGAGCACCAGTATGGACAAACTCTGCTCACGCAAAGAACGTCGACGTGGCTCTAAACGAAACGGTCCGTATAATATCGGGTTGCCTGAAACCGACACCTATCGAAGAGGTATACCCCATTGCTGGAATTGCTCCACCACCTATCAGGAGGAAGGTCACGTCAGAGGTAGAACGGAAAAAGCAGGAGACGGACCGAAGACACCCCTTATATGACCACCAAATTCAGCCAAGCAGACTAAGATCTCGGAAAAGCTTCCTGAAAACATCAAGATCCATCCCCGAAGCGCCAGAGACGCGCCGAATACACCTATGGCAAGCGTCAGCTACCGCGACACATTTTCCTCCCTCGGAGGAAATGGCTGCTGGACACAATTCTCGTATCCGACTTGGAAAGCGCTAAACAGACTAAGAACCGGCGTTTCACGTTGTGCTAGTAACCTAAAAAATGGGGATACCAGGAGGACGATACCTGCAACTGTGGCGCGGTTCAGACCAGCCGGCATCTACTATCATGCACAGAGATGAGAGAGATCTGCACAGAACAAGACTTAATTATAGCAAATGACAGGGCCATTTATGTGGCCAACCATTGGAAATACATAATTTAAAGTTGTTGGTGTTCCGGACACGGAAAGCAAGTAAGTAACGATAAAGTTTCGAACAGAAACTGATTACTAGATATTTTTGTACTAAAAATAAATTTATGCGACCGTCTCTAGCAAAGTTTGCATCAAGACTATTGCAAAAACATGAAATATATAATGCACAGTACAGATAAATTAAGTACAGTTGTATACAGTATTGTTTATTTCTTGGAAAAAAACTCAACAAAGTGAAAAAATGTTTGTTTTGTCTGATGAAAATCGTCCGGGATTAGCCGAACTTCAGGGTTATAGGAGGCCGACTTATCGGGATTCCACTGTACTTTTAAACTTAAATTTTAAATACTTTTAAACGGTTTTAAAAAATGATATACCTACCATCTTTCATTTGAAACTTTTGCTTTAGTAGTAGGTTTATTAATCCTAAAATAGATTATTAACTTTCAGCTGTATATGTTAAATTAATGACGTTTGATAAAGTAAATGCATA